>NW_026988503.1:8520454-9169090 GCF_030222135.1 Aotus nancymaae
TCCAAACAAAAGTTCTACCTGGGGAAAGAAAGGAATACCTTTAGGAAGAAGGGTCAACAGCATTTTAAGAACAAATTCAGAGTAAGTAATAAAAAAAAATTCTTAGAAAAGAAAGGAATTATTCTTGTAGTTTATCATTCTCAGTGGTTTCGATAGGTAATATGGGTTTGGGTTTGGCAAAAGAGGTTGATAGGATTAAGTTTAATAGTTTAAGTTGTTTTAGAGAAAGTGTGACAACTTTTTGATTCTATAAGCACCCTTACAAGAGAGAAAAATATTTTGAACCCAGCTAGCATCACCCAGTTCAGCAATTGTGAGCAATTTGACAAGCATAGTTTTTTAAAAAAATTGTTGTAAAATTTACATTACACAAATACTATTTTGGCATAATCAATTTGGTAGGATTTAATAAATCCAAAACATGATGAAACTCCTATATCTAGCTATTTCCAAAATATTTAAGAGGAAGCCCTGTACTCATTCTGTCATTGGGCTCTATCTTCACCTGCAGCTCCCAGTTGCCACCATTGGAACAAGTATAAATAGTATGCATTTTTCCATAAATTATTTCTTAATATAGAAAATATTTGCAGGCACATTATCCATTAAAAATGAATTATATTCTAAAAAGGAAAATATGAATTTTGCAACTCTATAAAAGATACTACATGGTAGGGAACACTGTGATGCTGAGCAACATAAGAAAATTTTAATCATTTTTATCCAATTTTATAATAATGCACCATTTGGTAACACATGATCATATAAACATATACATTAACATATTTTGAAAAATTAATGAGAAATATATATAATTTTTTTATCAATTATACATTTGAGTTATTTACCAAAAGTCTTCACTTATATTCTCTTATTTGATGCCCACTATAAACTTTTTGGTACTTATGATACTTTTCTTTGTTTTTGATATGAGAAATGTATTCTAGGACATATCTAAAAACACATATCTAAAGGGTAGGTACACAGTTACTTACTTTTAGATTCTCTGCTTTTAAATTTAGTCATCTGTACACTAAGTGCAATGTTTGTATACACATATGTTGTATGTACCTGTCTGTGTTTTCCAACAGTTTAAGCTCAATATGTATATTAAATAAGTCTGTAATAAATGCATCAGCATGCAGAGCTCCTCAAGTTATCCCCTCACCATTTTGCTAAATATTTAAAAAGGGAAGAAAATATGAATCACTGTTGTCGTCACAGTGTTATACTCAAGTGTTTCCCTTAAACCTTAAAGAATTTTTTAAAGAAATTAAAGAGTTAACCCTTAGCAGCTATTAAATTGTAGTCCTTATAGAGGTCATGACCATAGGGTGACTAAAGTCCTAAGCAAGTGAAAGCATATATGTGGATGGCTACTTCAGTGTAATAACCAAAGAACTGATAACAGCTTTATGAGTCACTAAAAGGTCATCTATACTTGTCATGGGCAATTTCTCTGATGAGTTCCACTTGTGTACCCTCTTGCATTCAGAGTTCCCAGTAACCGCTGAGATTACCTCTCTAAAGGTCACTGTGATCTCAGTGATGCTCAATCCAATAATCAACTTTTAGCCATGATTGCAGTCATCTTGATTTAACTATTAGCAGTATTTAAAACAGGACATCTTTCACATATGCATAACATTTTCTGTCTTGACTTCCAGTGTGCTCCACTTCACTGCTTCCCTTGGACCTCACTGGACAATCCACTCTTGTGCTTGATCCGCCTTATGTTTTTGAACACCTTGTAGTGGAGAACCCAGCATTCAAGGCCTTGGCTTGTACTCTTCTCTATTTATATTGACTTTGATGGTGATCTCATTCAAATTTATAGTTTAGGTATTTGGCAAGTGAATTTACACTTCTAGCCCAGAAGTCTTGTCTGACATTCAGATTCGATATATCCAAATGTGAACTGAAAATATCCACTTGGACTTCTACTGGGCAATTCACATTTAATATATCTATACTAAATTACTGATTCCCATATCCATAAAACATTTATCTCAGAATTCTCTTTTTTAAAAACTGCAATTTAGTGTTTCCCTCTATTCCAGGTAAACAAATCTTGATTATTCCTTAATTTTTCCTTCAGACCACAACTTTAATTCTCACAACACCACCTCCTGAATATACCTTCAAATAAAAACTTATGATCCAGTTACTTTTTTTTTTTTTTTTGAGACAGAGTCTTGCTCTGTCGCCAGGCGCCAGGCTGGAATGCAGTGGTGCAATCTCAGCTCACTGCAATCTCCGCCTCCTGGGCTCAAACAATTCTCCTGCCTCAGCCTCCTGAGTAGCTGGGACTACAGGCGCACACCACCACACCCAGCTAATTTTTGTATTTTTTAGTAGAGATGGTTTTTCACCATATTAGCCAGGATGGTCTCGATCTCTTGTCCTCGTGGTCTTCCTGCCTCGGCCTCCCAAAGTGCTATTTTTATTTCCACTCTTTCCCAGCCAACATAATCCCCCATCAAGTTTACTGCAATATTCTTCTAATTAGCATTGCTTTGATTCATGCACATCTATTGTCTAAATATTTTTTAAAAGGTAGCCAGAAAGGTCTTTTTAGAAGACTTACATAATGTAATTTGTCGGTTAATGCTTTTCATTGGCTTTTCATTTTACTGAGAGTAATAACAAAACATTTATAAGACCCTGTATAATTTAGCCCTCATTAACCATCCTGACATCATTTCCCAATACTCTCTCTGTTATTCCCTCAATTCCAGGTACAGAGAACACTGTGTTTACTGAATGAAGCAGCCATATTCTATATAGTGTACTGTACTAGACACCAGCTTGGTCTGGAGCACACTTCCCTTATGCATCTACATGGCTTCACTTCCTTCAGTCTTCAGTTGGTTTTATATTTTGTGATACCTCTCCTTGCCATACTACTGAAAAGAACATCCTGTTATGTAACCAGCTGCATGATTTATGACCTTTCTCAGATGAGTTATTCTCCATATACTTGTGACAATCTGACATGTTCTAAATTTTACTCACTTTTCTATTGTCTGTGTTTACCAGAATGTGAGAATGTGAGCACCATGAGAAAAAGACTTAGGCTTTAATATTCAGTGCTCTATCCCTAGAACCTATAACTGTGTTGACAAATAGTATGCATCGAGATATCTTTTTTTTCATTGCATTTTAGGTTTTGGGGTACATGTGAAGAACATGCAAGATTGTTGCATAGGTACACACATGGCAGTGTGATGTGCTGCCTTCCTCCCCATGACCTATATCTGGCATTTCTCCCCATGGTATCTCTCCCCAACTCCTCACCCCCCACTGTCCCTCCCCTGTTTCCCCCCTACAGACCATGTGGCGATTCCTCAAGGACCTAGACATAGAAAATCCATTTGACCCAGCAATCCCATTACTGGGTATGTATCCAAAGGATTATAAATCGTTCAACTACAAGGACACAGGCACACGAATGTTCATTGCAGCACTGTTTACAATAGCAAAGACCTGGAACCAACCCAAATGCCCATTGAGATATCTTAATTAGATAATAATTAAATTGGATATGTGCATAAAGAATGAAGAAGAGAACAAATAAAAAAGCATAAATGTCCTCTGCTTTCTTAAATAATCTAGAATTGATCCATTGTTCAATGAGCATTCTTATTAATAACTTCTTTTGAATTTGTTGTATAAAAATATAACTACAAAGAAGTAAATCATTTTTCTTAAAACTTGCTCCTACAATAAATTATAAAGGTGTTTAAAAATGACAATGTCAGTAGAAAATGATTAACCTTACTAATGCAAAAATGTACAACTATTTTAAATGATTCATCTTATTCTTTATAGTCCCATGACTTTATTGACATATATACAACAGTGTTATTATTCTTGATGTAAAATAGTGTAGTAGTGCTTTCCTATATCAAAATCCAGGGAATAATTAATGATGAATAAATTCTGAAAGTTAGCATAAATGAATAATTTTATCTTTATCATCTTCCTTCCAGTTACCTTCACCGATGAATCCATAAAAATATATAAATACAGAGAATGACATTCCTTAGGGAATTATCAATATTCACAACAGTCCTCTGAGGTCAGTTTTTTTTTTTTTTTTGAGACGGAGTTTCGCACTTGTTACCCAGGCTGGAGTGCAATGGCGCGATCTCGGCTCACCGCAACCTCCACCTCGTGGGTTCAGGCAATTCTCCTGCCTCAGCCTCCTGAGTAGCTGGGATTACAGGCATGTGCCACCATGCCCAGCTAATTTTCTGTATTTTTAGTAAAGACGGGGTTTCACCTGAGGTTAGTTTTAATACTTTGCTTAGAGAATCAGAATTATATGAGTTTATTTTCAATGCAAAACTTTTTACAGTGAAGTCATCCTGATAAGCAAATTATCTGGATGATCATTCTTGTAGTAATCTTATATTCCTTTAAATACTGACCACCTGTGCATTCTAGGAAGTCTTCTGGGCACTGTGTACACAGTGGTACACAAAGCATTTATGTTTTCTTTTGCTAGTCTGAAGTTTACAGAGTATTAGAGAAGATAAATAAATATTAAACATGATATTTGGGGATGTGAAAAATGGAAAGATTATTATACAAGAGAAAAAGTAATCAAATTATTAGCAGTTGTTCAAAAGCACTTTCTGCAGAAATTTTATGTAGGCTAAGACCTAAAGGATGAATCTAATTAGTAAGGCAAGATATTAGGTGTGTTTAATGAGGCATAAGATGTGGCATGTTTAAAAATGCATTGACACAAATTCTCATGATGTTTTAGAGAACTTAACAACTGAGCAGTCTGGGCAAATTGTGCATTATAAATAAACAAATGCCTATAAAAGTCGAATTTGAAACAGTAGGAAGTGTCTATATTGTATAAATGGTGTAAGTAGGGAGACCATAAATATCATCTAAAGCCAAGGCAATCTTGAGAATGTAATAAATCACTCCAAATAAATATGCTATATTCATAAATGTAAACCAAGACTGACAAGGTCAAAAAAGAACCATACGTAAAATCCATTATTTAAATTTCAATTTTATTAAAGCACAAAATTTCCCTTTACACTTTATATGTAAGATCTTGGGGTTGACTACAGAGATCTAAAGTAATGTGAATAAAAATGACACTATACCAAAAACAAAAGGATAAGAACGAAAAACAATTAAGCAGTAGCAGGTAATGTTTAAAAAACAGACTATCAAGTCATGTAATGTGTCTAAGGCATGCCAGTGGCTTAAAAATGACTATCATGAGCAGTCACAAAGCTCAAATGAGAAATATAGAAATTAGGATTACTTATAATTCTGTGTTCACTGAACTACCTGTCTTACCTCAGCCGCTTCGTATCTTTGATTTTTATTTTTTCTTGAGATTTTTAAAAAAATAAACCCATGCATTAGAGTAAGAATAAGGAAGACTAAACAAATGTTAAAGATTATTAACAAATGTGAAAATTTGTTAATCTATGGATGTAAACATCCCCCAAAAATATGGTGGCAATATTGTTGGATGTCTTGAAAATAGTAAATCTGGTGATACTGAAAGAGAAATAACTAAACTCCTACAAAATTTTAACATTTCTAGAAATTCCCACAAAATACTTCATATAATTATGTAATATAAGCACTGCAATGTGTCAAATATACAGACAATATTTAGAAAATTAATAAAGCAAAATTCTGATTTAAGTGTTCAAATTTTATATTAAACGGTTGGTGTTACTTTTAAGCAAGTACATAGAATCTGACATTCAAATGTTAATACTATGAGTCTGTCAGAGTTTGTCTCAGGAAACAGAAACCACCCTATGTAATTTAAGAAGGAAATTGGTACAGGTAACTAAACGCTTACAAAATTATTAGAAAGGCTGATGAGTGGGTTCTCATTAATCCTAATAGAATGATTTTAAGAACAAAATAGAACAGACCTACCAGGAAAGCCACTACTTCTGAAGACATTAATGAAACAATGAGTTCAAGAATACTTGACGTCTTGTTCTCTTCCTGATGACAGAAAGCTGTGATGTAGGAATCAGAAACCTGAGATGATGAAACTTCCACTGCTGAAGTCAATGAGCCTTCACTATCACATCTCGCGGGCTGAAAAATAAACAATGAATTCATGTTCCCAGAATATCTGGGTGTGAGCTTTCCTTCTGAAAAAATGTTTATGTAATTATTAAATTGATTACTTTTGCTGCGAATAATAGTTTCCGGCTTCATCCATGTCCTTGCAAAAGACATGAACTCATCCTTTTTTATGGCTGCATAGTAGTCCATGGTATATATGTGGCACATTTTCTTTATCCAGTCTATCATTGATTGGCATTTGGGTTGGTTCCAAGTCTTTGCTATTTTGAACAGTGCTACAATAAACATATGCGTGCATGTGTCTTTATAGTAGAGTGATTTATAATCCTTTGAGTGTATACCCAGTAATGGGATTGCTGGGTCAAATGAAAACCAAACAACATATGTTTTCACTCATATGTGACAGTTGAACAATGAGAACATATAGACACAGGGAGGGGAATATCACACACCAGGGCCTGTCAGAGGGTGGGGAGTGGGGGGAGGGATAGCATTAGGAGAAATACCAAATGTAGATGAAGGGTTAATGGGTGCAGCAAACCACTATGGCACATGTATACTTGTGTAGCAAACCTTCATGTTCTGCACATGTACCCCAGAATTTAAAATATAAAAATAAACAAAAATAAAAATCCATAAATAATTGATTTACTTATTATATGACTATTGAGATAAATTCTACTTGGTCATGGATATTATAAAACTTTTTATGTACTACTGGATTTGATTTGCCAATATTTTTATGCCTTTTTGGGTCAATGTTTCTGAAGGATATTTGTATGATGTGTTCTTCTTATCTTGAAATGTCAGTATCATATTTTTGTATTTGGGTAATTCTGCCTTCCTATAGTAAGTTGTTGAGACTCTCATTCTCTTCTATTTTCTGAAAGTATGTATGTATATTAAAGTCATAATATTTATGAATGAAACTTTTTATAGAATTCCTCCAGGAACATAATCTGTGCCAGAAGATTCATTTGTGGGAACATTTTTAAGTAGAAATTTAGTTTTTTATTATAAATAATGTTATTTATATTTTCCATCTGTCTTCTGTATTGGTTTACAAGTTATTTTAGAATTTTTTTCCATTTAATCTAAGTTGTCATTTTTTTTTTACATATAGTTCACGTTGTAAGGAATTATACTATTATTGATTTCCTTTTTCTCTTTATTTTCCTAATCAATACTGCTTTGAAATCATTTATCAAGTGCATTAATCTTTTTGAAGAATAAAATTTTGGCTTTTTTAACTTTCTGAAATGCTTATCTATATATGATTGCTATTTTATTCTTATTGTTTATTTTACTTTCTGTGGGTTTAATGTGCTCTTCTGTCACAGTGCATTAGTTTGTAAGCTTAGACAAATGATTTTATGCAGCTCATATTTCTAATATAATAAAGCCATATATTTTCTTCAAAACACTCATTGTCTTTATCTCACATATTTTGATATGTTGTGGCTTTATTAATATTGTTTGAAGTATTCTACAAATTTTTAATTTAATTTTTTGTGACTTACAAGTTATTTAGAAATGTTATGCTTTATTTTCAAATATTTGCTAATTTTGTAGGTGTATACTTTTTTATTTCTAATTTAATGCAATTTTAGTGAGAAAACTAATTTAGTATATTTTCAATCCTTGGTATTTATTATGGATGTTTATTGGACAAGAATTTGTGTTTTAACTTGAACATTTAACTTGGTAAATGTTCCTGCTGCACTCAAAATAACATATATGCTTGAGTCATTGGGTGTGTTTAATAGATATCAGATATTAAATTGTGCTAATCATATTGTCCAAATATTTAACATTCTTAGTGATTTTCTGTTTATCATTCTATCAATGACTAAGAAAGGAGTGTTCAAACATTGGCAGGGTTTATATGGGATTTATATGCTATTCTTTCAATGTTTATTATGTGTGTCAAAAATTTTTGTAAAAAAAATTTGAGTAAAAAGAAACATCTCACTTCCTAAAATGTTTAATTCTGTTAATTTATAAGTTTATTGATTTCTGCACTTCTTAAAGTAGCTAATCTTTTTAATTATTAAGAATATATTTCTTAAATATTCACTATCTATTTTTATCATAGGTTCAAAGACACAAAACAAATACATTTAATTTAATGCAAAAGTCACATCCTTTTTGTTTATTTATAGAGATTGATTTCTAGAGATGAAAGTCTAAGTATAAAAGTAAGTTTGTTACTTTCCTAAACCCTTTCTTTTCCTCACTCTGTTGTTTTTCTTCTGGGAAAAATTGCGGGCTAACATTAAAACAGTCTGACACCTGTTAGGGAGAACACTGTCAAGGTGAAAATAATTTTATCATTTTTTCTTAGAAGATAATCAATAGCATAGAGAATCATATATTTATAGTTCTATAGAAAAAATAAATTTCAGATATAAATCACTAAACACTAAAAATAAAAATATTATATTCCCCAAATGAGGCACAAGTATTACCAAATTTAAAGTGATTTTGTAAATATTATATTCTTTTGGTGTTGAAAATCATATGGCCATATATTTTTTCATATTTGATTATATGTTTTCATATACACATTAATAAATGTAAGTATACATAAGCATTTAAATTATATAGAAAATCAAATCCATATTCTCTATTTATATTATTAGTAATGATAAAATAGAAAGTAGACTTGCTGGGATAGTAGTCTAGTAAGAAAGAAAATTAAAAAGGAAAATAGATTCTGCCGAGTAACTTTTATGCTGTCACAAATAAAACACATAATTATAAAAATATATCTATGGTTTATTTAAGTAAAATCAGCTTAGTGGCAGAAGCTCTTCTTATTTTATAAACGTACTTTGGTAACAGGAGTTTATCATTGTGTATTTTTCAGTGGTTGGAAGTAGATCTACACTGGTCATTATGAGTTTTATCTCAGAAATGTTTTAGTCTAATGTTTCTGGAACCCAGGAAATGTACATTTTGAGCCTTTCAACTATTGTACTGATGAAAGCAGCTCACTCACAATAGCATTTTTAATTTGGCAGGGGATTACAAAAACACTGGGTGCTCTTTAACTTTTGTCACAGCCATCTATTACATTAAGAACAAGTTGATTTTAATATTTGTCAAATTAAAAAGCATTGTATCATGTTAACCTTGGGTGTTCATTTACATAATTGGCTCTCTGCTTGCTGTGTATTATGTGACACCCTCATTTGATTACTGTTCATTTTTCTGAAATTCTGAAGCAGCATCTAACATAACCTGCATATTAATATTTCATTTTCATCAGACCTTACTTTATGCAGTCACGTTACAGCAAATGCTACCTTTTCATTAGTAAGCTTGTTATAAGTCTCTTGTTTCAGAGCTTTTGAAAAACATGAAGTTTGATTCATATGTTTATCCTGTTCCATAACAGAAAAATAAAATTGGACTCTAGGGTGTTGTTTAAATAAGTAAAGGATACTCCAGCTGGGTTGGCCTTGAGAAAAATATCTGAAACATAAGCAAGAAAAATGTAGTTTTTAATGGCCCTTATATCAGTCAACATTTTATAATATTAATACAATAAATGACAATAAAATAAAATCTTAGTGACTTAGAATAACAAACTCTTAATTCTCTCTCTTTTTTTTTTTTTTTGAAATGGAGTCTCACACTGTCACCCAGGCTTGGAGTGCAATGGCAGGATCTCAGCTCACTGCAACCTCCACTTCCTGGGTTCACGAGATCCTCCTGCGTCAGCCTCCTGAGTAGGTGGGATTACAGGCATACACCACCACACTTGGCTATTTTTTTGTGTTTTTAGTAGAGACGGGGTTTCACTATGTTGGCCAGACTTGTCTCCAGCTCCTAACCTCGTGATCCTCCCACCTCGGTCTTCCAATAATTCTCTTTCTTAAATCTGCAGGTTGGTTGTGGCTCTGCTGGGCTCAGCTGGGCTATGGATTTGCAGTGAATACTTATAAAATTATGTTGCCTGGGCATCTATTTTGAGTATCAGGTGAATTGTCTTGTACCAGAAGCAGGGCATAGATATCACTGACCGAATTTCCAGCTCTTAGTCCCCTCCCAGTTACTGAATGTGGTCAATCCAGACGTCTGTCCTAAACGAGGACTTCTTGGTGACCTCCCTATGGGACATATAGACAGAGCTTTCTGGACTAGGCCCATTGATCACCACCACCCCCGACCCCGTGGACTGGAGACCATTGCTCAGTCACAGCAATGTGACACTGGCAGACAGCCTAATCCCTAAGTGTCCAACATGGGACTCATTCATTACATTACTATCTTTTATTATATAAGCTCAATTTTTAAAAATTGAAACACTGCTATAGACAAAGTATTTTGTTTGTGTGTTTCTGCCTTTGTTCCTGCAACCTAAGCCACAGTTTTCTCATGGGACTCATGTTGGACACTTGGGCAATAGACTGTCTTCCAGGGTAAAGAAATATACTGTGAAAGGCACACTGTAATATCCACAGCCAAATCCTCTCAAGTCCTGTCAGGGCAGGTCTAGAGTTTATAGCCACTGTCAAGAGAGAGAGACCTCAAGAAGAAAAAACAACAGAGAAAAAAAAAAAAAACCTGATTTTTTAAATCTGCTCCACCTGTCTCTCTTTTTAAGCCCCAGACTGATAAAGCAGAGAGTGAGTACTTGGGTACTATGATGGTTAATTGTATGTGTCAATCTCCATGCACCATGGGGTGTCTCCCAAATTAAACATATATAGCTGTGTCTGTGAAGGTGTTTCCTGATAAAATTAGCATTCAAATTCATGGACTCAGGAAAGTAGATCACTCTCCCCAGTACAGGTGGGCATGATTCAATCCATTGAGAGCCTAAATAAAACAAAAAGGTGAGGAAAAGATAATTTGCCATTTTTGTCTTCTGCCTGTTTGCCTCATAAGGACATAGGTTATCTTCTGCTCTTAGTCTGGGATTTATACTTTTGCCTACCATGGTTCTCAGGCCTTTGTACTTGGACGAAATTGAACCACATTGACTTCCCTGGGAGTCCCACTTGCAGATGACATATTGTGGGACTTAATAATTGCATGATTAAATTCTTCAAAATAAATCTTTTTTGGTTCTCACTCTCTGGAGAACCCCAAATAATACAGACATGTTCTTTTTGTGGTGGAGGACATGGCACTGAGAACATAATCCAAAACATCTTAGCACATTTGAAGCCTCTACTCAAATATTAAGTCAAAGCAGCTAACATCCGTTGCCCAAAGTGCTCATGCTCAAGGATGAATGTCTATGGTCCAACTAAATGTAGAGTTTTCAACTCTTTTTTTTTTTTTTTATTGAGACAGAGTTTCGCTCTTGTTGCCCAGGCTGGAGTGCAATGGTGCGATCTCGGCTCACTGCAACCTCCGCCTCCTGGGTTCAAGCAATTCTCCTGCCTCAGCCTCCCGAGTAGCTGGGACTAAATGTAGAGTTTTCATTGACAAGAAAAGGGAGACTGAATATTTACTGAAAAATAATATAACCTGTCCCAGTGCTTCAAGGAAATGTTTCAATTTGCTAGGCAATTCATACCTGCAAACTCAGTTGGTTTGAGTTTGCAGGTATGAATTGCCTTGCAAATTGATAGGCAGAGTTTTGTTTGTTTATTTATTTATCTTATACATATTACAAAAGGAAGTAAAGCACACCAACAACAAACAATAAGAATGGACATTTATAATATTGAACTGTTTACTGAGCCAGAGTTGGAATGTAGACCTATTGTATCCCAAAATTTTTAGGATTGTAGTCTAGAATGACTTCCTTCCATCTACCCCACTCATTACATTTCTTTCTCTCATTATATAAGCTCAATTTTTACAAACTGAAACACTGCTATAGACAAAGCATTTTTTGTGTGTTCCTGCCTTTGTTCCAGCAACCTAAGCCACAAGTTTCTGTGACATACATATTTACTTGTCCTGACTAAATAATTTTTAAGAAAACAACTAGTTACTTCAGTTCTAGGATAATTCATAGTAATAACCAATATTTTTGCTCTCAAATAATGTCCCTGTAAAGCCAACTTGGGATGTAGATGTGAGAAGAGAAAAGAAGATAACCTTAAAGCAAGTCTCTATGAAAAAATGTGGAATAAAATGACTCCCTACAACATTCAAATGTCAAGATTGTCTATAAATGGCTATGTCTTGTTAATGATCAAATCCCAAGATCAGCACCAAAGCACTATAATGCTTTATAAATATGTGAAATTAACATATACCAGGGAAGCTCTTTCCTCTGAGAGAACAGCTGAAGAAATCAGGTGACAAGAAGCTGTAGGCAGTAGAATACCTAATTCTACAAAGCAGCTAAAAAATAAATGCTTCAGTCAGTTTTGTATATGTAGTGAATTTTCAATGTCCAATATAAACCCTGTTTTTAAAAATCATTGATTATAGTGACAAATAATATTCTGTAGACATTTGAAAAGTAAAAACATACCCTAGACTCGTGTATACATACCACCACCAATTTAGTATGCATTTACCACATTATTTCCATGAAAATTTCCCCTTTTTCTTCACATTATCTCTCCCTAATAATCTCAGGATAGATGTAGTAAACAGTACTAAATATGCCTGTATACGTTTAATAAAGAAGATCTATAAATTTACGTCCCATTCACTTAAATCATAGGCTTGTTGTTTTTAATAGATTACTACATTTGTAAATATAAACACTTGGTAATTTTAATAGTGTTTTTCTGTGTTTTAGATGACATGTTGTGGTTATTAAAACTACAAGTGTTTTAAATGAGATAAATTATTTGTTGTACGTAAAAGAAGCTGATTCTGCCAGGTAAAGCAGAAAAGAAGCCAAAATACATTCTCAGAATAGTTAGAAATGCTAGGTTTGAGCCTAGGCTTCCTCAACTGCTCTAAAAAATAGCTCTGGTTTGGATAGAAAAGAGCTGCTGCCTCCAAGGAACTGTAGATGATGCTTTCTGCCACTCAAAAGTCTCCAGTCAACTCCAACCTACAGGTGATTACTACTGTCCCTGAAACAACCTTAATTATCTTCCTTTTCTGTTAGTAACTCTTAATAAAAGAAGCTGGTGCATGTATTTCTGGTACAAGGGAGGCAGAGTTAATGATCACCACCATTTCTGGATCACATGGTAGTTCTATTTTTAGAAATCTTTGTACTTTCCTTCATAATGGTTGTACTAATTTATATTTCCATCAACAGTATATAAGCGTTCTCTTTTCTCCCCATCCTCACCAACGCTTGTTACAGGCGGGCACCATCGTGCCCAGCTAAGTTTTGTATTTTTAATAGAGTCGGGGTTTCACCATGTTGGACAGAATGGTGTCATTCTTAATGTTGTTCCTGTAGGAGTGACATGACTTTCCATTATGTGGCTGCTTTTACAAATTTCTACTTAGCACTGGTTCAAATTATTTGTTTATAATATACCTGTGTGGTTTTATTTATGATCTTTCTTTAAATGAGCTTCTTGGATTTATACTTCTCACAAAATTTTGAAAGATGTCAGTCATTACTCTACTAAATATATTTACAGCACTCTCCTACCACAAATGGTTTCTCTCCTTTTGAGTCTCAAATTAGATAAATAGTAAGCCACTTAGTGTTTTTCTAGAGCTCATGAATGTTTTGTTTAATTTTTTAGTCTTTTATTTATATATGTTTTGTTTTGAATAATTTAATTTCTGTGTTTTCAAATTTATGTATTTGTCTACAATGTCTAATATTCTGTTAATTTATCCATTGTATTTTTAAATATCAGATATTGTATACTTCAATTGCAGTTTATTATATGTATGTGTGTTTAAAATCTTCTTTCTCTATTCTTCATGGTTTTCTCTATATCCTTGAATATGAGTATATTGATAAGACTATTTTTTTAATGTCCTTGACTACTCATTCTATCATCTTTGTCATTTCCAGGTCTAATTCTATTACCTATTTTTTTCTCTTATACTAAGCAATATTTCTATAATTCTTTCCACGTCTGATTTTTCTTGGGATCATAGTCATGGTAATATCTTTTGTTTTGAGGTTCTACACTTCGGATTTTAGACGAAGTCAATCACTAGAAATAATTTGTGTATTCTTCCTTCAGAGCTTTCTTTTAATCTTTGTTAGATCCAAAGTAGATATTTGGTGTTAATTTTATTTTTTTATTTTATGAATACCATTCTGAGAACTCTATGTGATACCTATGTGTTAGGAATTTTTCCATTCTGTCTGTTAAATAATAAAATAAAATATTCTTAACTCTATGTGAGTCTTAGTATTGTTCTGATGTTACTTGTTATAATTATTTCCCCAGTCTCTGTTATTTTTTAGTAAGCATTTATTTGAAGACTTAAGGGAGATTCTATTCACATTTTTGGAACTTGCTCTTGATACTGGGCATAACAAAATAGCAATAAATAACTATGTTAGCCTTCCTTAAATTTAACATGATGAAAAAGAGAGAGAAAATGACACCACATATAACCCACCTTTGAAAGGATAGAATTTTTAATGCAGGGTAGAAAATAATTTTTATTCTATTTAGAGGACATATGCTCATTGTTGCTCTGAATAATATTTATTGTCAAAAGTAAATGAAGTGTTAATGGCTCATTCATTTACTGTTTAGATTTATCATTCACTGCAGGATTTTTAATACTTTACAGACTCTGTGTATAGGCTAAAGATAAATAATTGGCTTAAGTTTTCATAAAAAATTAGTTTGTGACAAAAGTAATGCAGTGTATCCGTAAATAACATCTAGATTTATTTTTACATTGTTAAATTAATTTAGCATGCACGTTGGATAACATATTAATTATTTATTGCCCTAAATAAATTTAAAATATTTTTATGTACATATTTTCTTGTTTTCTTGAATTATTCAATAATACTTGGTTTGCTAACAGGTGCTTAAATTTTATAAACAAACACACACACATATGCTCACCTCTTTTTATTTTTTTCTATTTCTGAGAAGAATATCATTGGTATTTTAATAGGGATTTCAATAAACCTGTAGATTGTTTTGGATAGTATGCACATTTTAACAGTATTGATTCTTCCAGTCAAAGAACATGGAATATATATATATTTTTTTCTGTCACCTTGAATTAGTTTCATAGTTTTCATTGTAGAAATTGTTTACTGCTTTGGTTAAAGTTTATTTCTAAGTATTTAATTTTATTTGTAGCTATTGTAAATAGGATTACTTTCTTGTTTTTTTAAGACTGTTTCCTGCTGAAATACAGAAATTCTACTGATTTTCGTATGCTGATTTGTATCCTGCAACTTTGCTAAAACTGTTTACAGCTCTAATTGTTTATTATTTGTTTGTTTGTTTTTTGTTTTTGCTTAAGTCCTTATAAATTAGGTTTCTATTATTTTGTTGAAGATTTTTGTATCTAAGTTTATCATATAGTTTTCTATACTGGCATATAGTTTTCTATTTTTGTTGTGCCTTTAATACTGGCATATAGTTTTCTATTTTTGTTGTGCCTTTGATTTTGGTATTAGGGAAATAGGAGTCTCATAGAATAAGTTTGGAAGTATTCTCTCCTCCTTTTTTTAATTTTTGAAATAGCTTGAGTAAGGTTGGTATTACTGCTTCCATAAATGTTTGGTAGAATTCAACAATGGAACCATCAGGTCTTTGACTTTTCTTTGATGGAATAATTTTATTATGGTTTCCATCTCATTACTTGTTATATGTCTATTTATACTTTGGGGTTTTTTTATGGTTTAATGTTGGTATGTTGTATATGTCTAGGAGTTTATCTATTTCTTCTAGGCTTTCTAATTTATTGGCATATAGTTGTTTATTAGTACTCTTTATGATTCTAAATTTTTGTGGTATCTATTGTATTGTCTTTTTTATGTCAGATTTTATGTATTTGAGTCTTTTCTCTATTTTTATTAGTTAATCTAGGTAGAACTTTGTTAATTTTATTTTCTTGAACAACAACCCTCATTTCATTGATGTTTGGTATTGTTTCCTTTGCTTCAATTTTCTTTCTGCTCTGATCTTAATTAATTTTATTCTACTAATTTTAAGTTTGGTTTGCTCTTACATTTTTTATTCTTTAAGATGTATTGTTGGGTTCTTTATTTGAAGTTTTCTACTTTTTTGATGTAATTGCTTATTACTATAAACTTTCCTCTTAGTGCTGTGTTTGGTATATCTTTACCTAGGCTAATGTCTGGAAGACTCTTCTTAGTTTAGTCCATTTACATTCAATATTATTATTGATATCTTTAGGTATTTTGTGTTTCCATTTTCACTTATTTAAATAAATTTTTATTTAAAAAAATCCCTGCATTAACCCATTGTTCATTATGGAGCATATTATTTACTTTGTGTTTATATGGTTTCTTAATTTCATCCTGTTATTGATTTTTAGTATTATTCCATTGTGGTCAGAGAAGATAATTAATATTATTTCAGTTTTTTTGAAATTTTAAGATTTGTTTTGTGGTTTAGCATGTTCTATTCTTGAGAATAATGCATTTGCTGAGAAACAGAATGTCTGGGCTGCAGCTTTTGAATGAAATGGTCTGTAAATATCTAGTAAGGCCATTTGGTCCATAGGGCAGATTATGTCCAATATTTCTGTTTTGATTTTATGTCTGAGTGATCTGCCTACTGCTAAAAGTTGGGGGTTTAAGTTCCTTCTCTATTGTATCTGGGTCTATCTCTCTCCTTAGCTTAATAATACTTGCTTTATATATCTAGATGCTCCAGTGTTGGGTACATATATATTTACAATTTATATTTGCTTCTTTCATTGTTATATAATGACTATTTTTGTCTCTTTTTAGGCTTTTTGTCTTGAAATCTGTTTTATCTAAACATAACTACTCTTATTTGTTTTTCATTTTCATTTGCATAAAATATCTTTCTCCATCTCTTCATTTTCAGTGCACGTGTCTTTATAGATGAAGTCAGTTTCTTTCAGGCAGCATACAGTAAGGTCTCTTTTTTTTTTGAACCCATTCAAACACTCTATGCCCTTTTTAAAAATAAATTCAAGGTGGATGTATACAGGTGTGCTTCATAGATATATTGTATAATGATGTGGTTTGAACTTCCAGTATATCTATCATCTAACAGGGAACATTGTTCCTAATAGGTTATAATTCCTATCCTTTTCTTACTTCCCCTTATAGAGTCCCCAGTGGCTATTATTTTCCTCTTTAAGCCCATGTGTACCTATTATATAGCTTCCACGTATATGTGTGAACATTTATTGTCTCTGAGTCATTTCACTTAGGATAATGTCCATCGGCTTTATTCATGTTGCTGCAAAAGACATGACATGATTTCATTCTTTGGTATGTGTATGACTGCATGATATTCCATGGTGTGTGCGTGTGTGTGTGTGTGTGTGTATTTTATACACACACACACCATGGAATACCATATACACACACACACCTGTGTGTATATATATATTTCATGGTGTGTGTATGTGTGTGTGTGTGTATATATATATATATATTCCATGGGTGTGTGTGTGTATATATATATTTATATATATATACACACACACACCATGGTGTGTATATGTGTGTGTGTGTGTATCACATTTTCTTTGTCCAGTCATTCACTGATACACATTTCTATTGGTTCCATAACTTTGATCAGTGCTGCAATAAACATACCAGTGCAGGTGTACCTTTGCTATAATTATTTCTTTTCCTTTGGGTATATACTCAATATTAGGATTGCTAGATTGAATAAAAGATCTTATTTGAGTTCTTTGAGAAATCGCCATACTATTTTAAATAGAGGTTGTACTAATTTAAATTCCCACCAACCATGTATAAGTATTCCATATTTCGATGTTGTTGCCAACATGCATTGCTCTTTGCTTTTTCCCTAAAGGTAATTCCTACTCATGTGAGATGGTATCTTATTGTGATTTTAATTTGCATATCTCTGATAGTGAGTGATGTTGGTGTTGAGCATTTTTTTTATATGTTTGCTGGCCACTTGTATATCTTCTTTTGAGAAATGTCTATTCATGTTCTTTGTCAATTTTGCATGCTTTTTTGGTTTGCTGTTGTTGAGTTATTTGAGTTTCTTATAGATAACGGATATTAGTCATTTGTCAGTTGCATAGTTTGCAAATATTTTATCCCATTCTGTGTGTCGTCTCAAGTTTAAAAGTGATGACTGTGTATTTAAAAACCTGCTGGAACCAAGGACTTAAGCATGCAATAGATCTGATAAAAGACTGCTAATATTTCTACCTAGAACATCTGCTTCATTAGGGTGCCTGCAATGTCTTCAGGCTATCTGCTTCTGCAATTTGTGACTACTGGTCTAAATAACTGTTTCGTCTATATTTCAAATTGCAGTGGCAAACACAGTAACAGTTTCTCCTCTGTGCTTAGAAGACTTTGACTTGTACATTTTACCATATGATACAGATTTCAGTTGCTATATTTGTTTATCTCCAGAAAGATTGTTAGTCCCTGGAAATACAACACTCTTCTTTATCTCTGAATTCAAAGCTCAGTGCT
Organism: Aotus nancymaae; assembly: GCF_030222135.1. Classification (NCBI taxonomy): domain Eukaryota; kingdom Metazoa; phylum Chordata; class Mammalia; order Primates; family Aotidae; genus Aotus; species Aotus nancymaae. Next base: position 8,539,053 of record NW_026988503.1, read on the forward strand.
TGTGTCACAGTAAACACTAAACAAAATACTGTCTTTTACTAATAATTGTTTTGCATTCTTAATTCAGCACATAAAAGGCTTGTCCTATGAGAGGCTGAATATAGATCTAAGGATAAAGTGTTCTAGGTAATTCCTGGAGGTAAAAGTCTTAGATATTTTTGTCATTATTGGTTTCCAGCTTTCTACATAGAATATGTTGTGTGAAGCTGTAGTTTACTTACTTTTTTAAGAAGATGAATGCTTATTTTAAACTACATATGTTCCATATATACTAAGAAAAGTAGGCTGATTTATAGAATATTTGTATATAAATGGAGTCTTATTTACTTACATATCTTGTTTATTATTTTTAATACCATTCTAATATTTTGAAATTACTTCAAGTGAGTTATTGCGACCAAAGACTCAGCTGAGTCTCAAAAAGTACTAATAATCATTTGGAAATGGAAAACTAAATGACATCTAATTTTATTTCAATGTATTTTATTGCAATATTTAAGGAATTTCAAGGGTACTATGGATTTTAACTTTTGGTAGAAATGTATGTTAATGAATAAATATTAAAAGAATATATAAGTAGACAAACCACAATAATTTTCCTGGAAAATTATTCAGTTTTGCATTCTTACAAATATTCTTGAATCAAGGTATCGGTAAACAGTCATCAAACAGCTAGATGGTCAGAAAATAAAAAAAGAAACAATGCATTAATGACAGATGGCATAATAATGAAACCAAAAAAGCATCTTATCAGCAACTAACATACGTGTGCCATCAGTAAAGTGTTTCTTTTTACTTTATACAACAGTCTCATCAATCATGAATTCAAACCTCAATTCTTTCAGTGGACAATCTTCAATTCTCTGTGAGAGTTAGATTATGCAGTTAAAGGACTGCTTTGTTATCTCCTCTCCCACACCATGAGTCATAGCACCTGTGTATTCAAGCTAAGGAAATTTTCCCTTTTAAACATCCTTCTCCCAGCTAATATAGCACAGATGGTCTTACTTCTAAGCTATGAGAATTTGAAATAAAATACATTAAAGCATTGAATAAAATTATTTTCTACCTCTAGTGTTTTCCAAAGTAGTTGAATACTAAATAAATCACTGAAATTTTAAGAGATTAGGAAGCAAGATACTGCAATTTGTTACACTCTAAGTCTTTTTAGGTCATTTTTATAAAATGGTATTGCTTGGAATTTAAAGGAGCTTTCTGTTGTTACAGTCAGAAATTGCTAAATGAATGCAATATTTAGTTAGACAAATTAACATTCTAATATTTAGTTGAATCATTAATAATTTTAAGATATTATTAAGAAAGATATTTCTTAAAAGGAGTTACATTTATTAATAGTTAAGATACATTTATTCTTAACATAAAAGTACTAAGGAAACAGTTCTATAATGGCAAGCTGAAGACTGATTTCTCATTTCATCTTTCTGTTTTTTTTTTTTGACTTACCATGAATATATTTATAATCCATTTTAATTATTTTCACAACTTTGAACACCTACTATGTTCTGAAAACTGTAGTATAACTCTGTGTTACATAATACCATTTCATAGTCCTTGTAATTCATAGAGATTACAATGTATGTATTCTTACAATATACTTAAAGAAGTAGATAATATGTGTATATTAAAAGTTATGTTTTAAATTCTGTGTGGCCTAAGAGTTGGCAGAGATCAGTGAGGAATAACAGAGATGGATAGATGCTAAAACGATAGGTAGAAAAGAGAGAGGTTTCAAATAAACACAATTAGAAATGACAAGGGGGATACTACCACTGACTCCACAGAAATACAACCATCAGAGAATATTATGATTACCTCTATGCACATAACCAGAAAATCTAGAAGAAATAAATTCCTTGACACGTCAGTCCTCCCAAGACTAAACCAGAAAGAAATTGAATGCCTGAACAAACTAATAATGAGCTCTGAAATGGAGTTGTTATGAACACTACCAACCAAAAAAAAAAAAAAAAAAAAAAGCCAAGAACCAAAAAATACACAGGTTAATTCTACCAGTTGTGCAAAGAAGACATGGTACTATTCCTGCTGAATCTATTATAAAAAATTTAGGAGGAGGGACTCCTTCCTAATTTTTTCTACAGGGCCAGGATTCTGATACCAAAATCTGTCAGAGATAAAACAAACAAACAAAAACCTTCAGGCTAATTCATTAATAAACATCAATGCAAAAATTATCAACAAAATACTGGCAAAACGAATCCAGAACAGCAGCACATCCAAAAGCTTAAACAACATGATTAAGTAAGCTTTATCTGTCGGAGGCAAGGTTGCTTTAACATAGGTGAATCAATAAATGTGATTCATCACATAAGCATAACTAAAGACAAAACCAATAAACTACATATTTTAGGAAAATACCTCGAAATAATGAAATCCATCTATTACAAACCCATAGCAAAGAACTAATTGAATAGACAAAGAGCTGGAAGCATCCCCCTTGAAAACTGGCACAAGACAAGAATGTACCCTGTCATTCCTATTCAACATGGTATTGGAGTCTTGGCCAGGGCAATTAGGCAAGAGAAAGAAATAAAGAGCATCTAAATAGGAAAAGAGAAAGTCAAACTATCCCTGCATGCAAATGACATGATCCTATGTCTAAAAACCCTGTAGTCTCAGCCCCAAAGCTCCTTAGCCTGATATACAACTTCAGTGAAGTCTCAGGATACAAAATCAAAGTGCAAAAATCACTAACATTCCTGTACACAAACAACAGTCAAGTTGAGGGCCAAATAGGAATGCAATCTCATTCACAATAGTTACAAAAAGAATAAAATACCTAGCAATGCAGTTAAATAGGAGAAAGATCTCTACAAGGAAAATTAAAAACTACTGTTCAGAAATCGTAGATGACACAAATAAATGGAGAAACATTCCATGTTCATGGATAGAAAGAATCAATATCAATAAAATGGCCATACTGCCCAAAGCAATTTATGAATTCAGTACTATTTCTCTTAAACTACCATTGACGTTCTTCACTGAACTAAAAAAAATATGTATTTTAAAATTTATATGAACCCCCGAAAGAACCCAAATAGCCCAGGAAATCCTAAGCAAAAGAACAAAGCTGGAGACACCATGCTACCTAACTTCAAACTATAAAATAGGGCTACAGTAGCCAAGACAGCATGGTACTGGTCCAAGAACAAACACATAGACAAATGGAACAAAATAGAGAACCCAGAAATAAGGTCCCTCTTGTACAAGTGTCTAATTCTCAACATACCTGACAAAAATAAGCAATGGAAAAATGACTCCCTACTAATAAATGGGGCTGGGATAACTAGTTAGCTTTATGCAGAAGATTGAAACAGGACATCTTCCTTACAACATACACAAAAATTAACTCAAGATAGATTAAAGACTTAAATATAATATCCAAAGCCATAAAAAACCTGGAAGACAATGCAGGCAAAATCATTCTGAACATAGGAATGGGAAAAGATTTCATGATGAAGACACCAAAAGCAATTGCAACAAAATACGATTGATTAAACTAAAGAGCTTCTGCACAGCAAAATAAATGATAGAGTGAACAGACAACTTACAGAATAAGAGGAAAGTTTTGTAAACTATGCATGTGAAAAGGTCTAATAGCCAGCATCTATAAGATACTTAAACAAATTTACAAGAGAAAAACAAACTACCTCATTAAAAAGTGGGCAAAGGACACTAACAAACATTTTAAAAAGAATAACATAAATGCAGCCAACAGTCATATGAAGAAATTTCAATATTGTTGATCATTAGAGGAAGGCAATTCAAAACCACAATGTGATACCATCTTACATCAGTCAGAATGACTATTATGAAAAAAATTAAAAATAACAGGTTCTGGTGTAGTTGTGGAGAAAAAGGAACACTTTTACACTGTTGGTGGGAATGTAAAGAAGTTCAATCATTGTGGAAGACAGTGTGATGATTCTTCAAAGACCTAAAAATAGACATATCATTTGGCCCAGCAATCTCATTACTGGATTTATACCCTGAGGAATATAAATCGTTCTCTTTTAAACACATGCACTCATATATTCACTGAAGCACTGTTCACAGCAGCAAAGACATAGAATCAATCTAAATTCCTAAGAACAATAGACTGGATAAAGGAAATGGGATACATATACACCATTGAATACTCTGCAACTATAAAAAGAATGAAATTATCTCCTTTGTAGGAACATGAATGGATCTGGAGACCACTATGATCCTCAGCAAACTAACACAGGAACAGAAAACCAAATACCACATGTTCTCACTTATAAGTGAGAGCTCAATGATAAAAACATATGAACACATACAGGGAAACTACACACATGGGGCCTATCAGATGTTGGAGGATGGGAGGAGGAAGAAGATCAGGAAAAATAACTAATGGATACTAAGCTTAATACCTGGGTGATGAAATAATCTGTACACCAAACCCCCATGACCCAAGTTTAACTATATAATAAACTAGCACATCTCTTCTTGAACTTAAAATAAAAGTTAAAATATAAATAAATAATCTTTGCTTTATTCACTTGAAAAAAAGACTGAAAATTGTTTTAAAGCAGAGTCTTGAAGGTATGAGTATATTGAAAGGAGCTTGAGCAGTTAGTGAAGAATAGGAAATAACTTCTAAATGTGTTATATACAGAGTAAAATGACCAAGATGAGTCAATTTAGGTGGGTCTTCCAGGTAGGAGAGAAGGAAAATCAGGTTATAGAAATACAGAGTTGGGCATGGTGGCTCACACCTGTAATCCAAGCACTTTGGGAGGCCTAGGCAAATGGATCACCTGAGGTCAGGAGTTCGAGACCAACCTGGCCAACATGGCGAAACCCCATCTCTACTAAACATACAAAAATTAGCTGCGTATGGTGGTGGACGTTTAATGAATTTATGAAAAAAAATCCCATCAAAAGTGGGCAAAGAATATGAACAGTCACTTCTCAAAAGAAGACATTTATGCAGCCAACAAACATATGAAAAAAAGCTCATCATCACTGGTCATTAGAGAAATGCAAATTAAAACCGCATTGAGATACCATCTCATGCCAGTTAGAATGGCAATCATTAAAAAGTCAGGAGACAACAGATGCTGGAGAGGATGTGGAGAAAAAGGAATGCTTTTTTACACTGTTCTTGGTAGTGAAAATTAGTTCAACCATTGTGGAAGATAATGTGCTGATTTCTCAAGGATCTAGAAATAGAAATACCATTTGACCCAGCAATCTCATTACTGGGTATATATCCAAAGGATTAAAAATAATTCTATTGTAAAGACACATGCTCATGTATGTTTATTGTGGCACTGTTCACAATAGCAAAGACTTGGAACCAGCCCAAATGCCCATCAATGATAGACTGGATAAAGAAAATGTGGCACATATACATCATGGAATACTATGCGGACATAAAAAAAGGATGAGTTCATGTTTTTTTGCAGGGACATGGATAGAGCTGAAAACCATCATTCTCAGCAAACTGACACAAGAACAGAAAACCAAACACTGCATGTTCTCTAAGTGGGTGTTGAGTCATGAGAACACGTGGACACAGAGAGGGGAACATCAAACAGCAGGGACTGTTGGGGTTGGAAGGACAAGGGAGGGATAGCATTAGGAGAAAAACCTAATGTAGAGTCAGGGTGATGGATGCAGCAAATCACCATGGCATGCATATGCCTATGTAAAACACCTGCATGTTCTGCACATGTACCCCAGAACTTAAAGTATAATAATAATAATAATAACATTTTATTAAAGAATATTTAAACATATACAGAATTTGACAGAATAGTTGATGGACACTAATATGCATTGTCTGGCTTCAATAATTATCAGCTTTTTCCTAGAAGGGAGCATCAAATAATTAGTTTTGAGTAATTTATAGGGCCCAGCCCCTGACTCCTGCAACACCACTGAGTGCCACATACTTAGGACTTCTTGGTTACTTTATTGCTTACCTGCTATTGGATCCTTTAGCAGCCATTGCTTTCCTCTGCTTCCTCCAGCATAAATGTCTATAACCATTTAAACAGGTCTTGTAAAACTGTTAGGGGGGTTGCACCTACATTTTGGGGTAAACATACACTGTTTTACCTTGTTTTTTTTTTTCAGATGTGTTGTCGAGGACTTTTCTTTGTGCCATCCTGGTTGCTCTATCTTTTATATTTTCAATTGAGGATACTAAAACGTGGTATCAGTGCTGCCATCTTTCTGGTTTGCTTTTCCTTTAGCTTTTTATTTTGAAATAACTGTAAATTCACAGTTACAAAACTAGTACAGTTAGTATAGAGTCCTGTGAACACTTCACCTATCTTTCCTCAATGATCACTCTCAATTTGATTTTAGTAATCATTTTTATGTATTTTTCTTCTCCAGGCATCTTAGCTACTCCAGGGTACAAATTTTTCTTGCTTTGGATTTTTAAGTAGTTTTTTGTTTCATTGATGCATAATAATTGTACATACTTATGGAGTACAAGAGTTATGTTGGATACCTGCATACAATATGTAATGGTCCAATCAGGGTAACTGGGATATCCATCACTTCAAATATTTATCATGTCTTTGTGTTGGGGACATTGCAAATATTCTCTTATAGCTATTTTGAAATATACTAAAAATTATTGTTAAGTATAGTCACCCTAATGTGCTATCAAACACTAGAACTTATTCTAAGTGTATTTTTATATCCATTACCCAATCTTTTTTTTTTCCCATTTTTCACAGCCTCTTCTAACTACCATTCTGCTCATTGTCTTCAAGAGATTTCACTTAATATACTACTTCTATCTCTTTACTCATTATTTGTCTATTCAGATTTTCTATTTCTTCATGGCTCAATATTGTGAGGTTACATAGATTCAGGAATTTATACACTTCTTCCAAATTTTTAAAATTATTTCCACATAGGTGTTTATAAAAGTATTTAATGATCTTTTGTATCTTTGTTGCATCAGTTGTAATATTTGCTTTTTTTGTCACCTATTTTATTTATTTGGATCTTCTTTATTTTTCTTAGTCTAGCAAATGGTTTGCCAATTTTGCTTATCTTTCCAGAAAATAATATTTTCATTTTTGTTGATATTTGGTATATTTTGTCTCAATTTTATTTATTTATGCTCAGTTCTTTATTATCTCCTTTCTGTACTAATTTGAGGTTTCATTTGAGGTTTCATTTATTTAATTTCTCTAGTTCTTTGGAGTGGGAAATTTCTTAAAATGAGACAACAACAACAATGCAATTTGCCACATCAATTGAATATTCCTTTTGCCAAAAATTTCTCTGTAGCATTCTATTCTGTTTGATAGCATTTTACACATAATATAAATTCTTTCAAAATTTCCATCCATTCTTTCAAACCCTGCTGCTGCTCTATCAACTAAATTTATGTAATATTCTGAGTCTTTTGTTGTCATTTCAACAGTGTTCACACCATCTTTGCCAGGGGTAGATTTCAAGTAATTTTAAGAAATTTACTTTCTTTTCTATCCATAAGATGCAACTCTTCATTGGTTCAAGTTTTATCATGAGCATTAATTCAGTCCCATATTCAGTCTCCACTTCTAATTAAACTGTTCTTACTATAGCTGCCACATCTGCAATTACTTCTTCCACATAAGGCTTGAATCTCTCAATGGCATCCATGACAATCTATGGAATTGGGTAGATTCTTTTGAACTCCTCTGAATATGGTACTTTGACTGCCTTCTATGAAACTCCAACATTCTTAATGGAAATAAGGGTGGTGAACTATTTCTAGAGATTTTTAATTTACGTTATTCAGGTTCATCAAAGGAATCACTTGTCTATAGCAGTTACAGCCTTATACAATGTAATTCTTTAATAATGAGACTTAAAAGTCTAAATGACTCCTTGATTAGTGGTCTGCAGAATGGTTGTTTTAGCAGGCATGAAAACAATATTAATATCTTTGTACATCTGTTCATCCAAGATTCTCCCTATGAGAATCTTGGATAAACAGATACATTGTCATTAAGCAGTGTTATTTTGAAAGAAATATCTTTTTCTGAGAAATGGATATTCATGGGGGCTTAAAATATTTAGGAAATCATTATAAGCAAATGTGCAGTCATTCAGACTTTGTTTTTCTACTTCTAGAGCACAGGCATAGTAAATTTAGCATAATTCCTAGGAGTATTAGTGTTTTGGAAATGATACATAAGCATTGACTTCAACTTATAATTACCAGATGCATTAGCCCCTAACAATAGAGTCAGCCTGTCCTTTGATGCTTTGAAACCAAGCATTGATTTCTTCCTAGCTATGAAAGTCCTAGGTGTCATATACTTCCAGTAGAAGGTTATTTTGTCTGCATAGAAAATCTGCTTATTGTAGTCATCTTCATCAATTATCTTAGCTAGGTCTTCTAGGTAACTTTCTATAGCTTCTACATCAGCACTTGTTTTACTTATCCTTGTGCTTTTCTGTTATAGACATTGATCCTTTTCTTAAACCTTATAAACTGACTTCTGCTAGCTTTAAACCTTTTTTTCTGCAGCATCCTCATCTCTTGGCCATCACAGAATTAAAGAGAGTAAGAGTCCTGCTCTTGATTAGGCTTTGACTTAAGGACACATTGTGGCTGGTGTGATTTTGTACCCACAAAACTAAAACATTATCCTTATCAACAATACTGTTGCACTTTCTTATAATTTATATGTTTACCAGAGTAGCACTTTTAGTTTGCTTCAATAACTTTTCCTTTATATTTACAATGTGGCTAACCATTTGGAACAAAAGACCAAACTTTGCATCTACCATGGCTTTTGACATGCCTTCCTCCTAGGCTTAATCATTTCTAGCTTTTGATTTAAAGTAAGAGATGTGAGACTCTTCTTTTCACTTAAAGACTTAGAGGCCATTAATTGTTGGGTTATTAATTTATCTAATTTTAATATATTTGTGTATCAGCAAATAGGGAGGAGTTGATTGCAGAGGTGAATATATATATAAATTTGAGAAGAAAATTCAGGCTAGAAACAACATTTATAGTCAGTCAGTATTATTTATTCATTCATACATTTACTCATTTATGGTTTCTTTTAGTAATTCCATGGTATTTTTTCATGTATGTATTCATTCAACAACCATGAATCTAGTGAGCAAATTGACTACCACTTTAATATTAATGAAATATTCCAGGATAAATAGGCAACTGTGCTGTGACCTTAAATACCAATAGTTAACTGGTTAAATGAGCATTTGTCTAGGAAATACGGGAATCAAAGAATGGTGTATTGTTATTGATACGGTCTAGCTGTGTTCCCACCCAAATCTCCTCTTAAATTGTAGTCCGAATTGTAATCCCCATGTGTTTGTGGAGGGACCTTGTGGGAGGTGGCTATATGATGGCAGCAGTATCCCATGCTGTTCTGGTGACAGTGAGTTTTTTCTCATGACATCTGATGGTTTTATAAGGGGCTTTCCCCAACTTTGCTTGTCATTTCTCTCTCCTGCCACCATGGGAAGAAAGACGTGTGTGCTCCCTCCTCTGCCACGATTGTAAGTTTCCTGAAGTCTCCCCAGCCATGTGGAGCTGTGAGTCAATTAAAGCCCTTTTCTTTATAAATTAGCCAGTCCCAGGCATTTCTTCATAGCAGTGTGAAAATGAATTAATACATTGGTATTGAGGTAGTTGGGCACTGCTGTTAAAGATACCAAAAAATGTGAAAGCAACTTTGGAACTAGGTAATGGGCAAATGTTGGAACAGTTCAGAGGGCTCAGAAGAAGACAGAAAGATGTAGAAGAGTTTGGAAATTCTGAGAGACTTGAAGATCTCTGAAGACTTGTAGAATGGTTTTGATCAAAATGTTGGTAGTGATATGGACAATGATGTCCAGCCTGAGGTAATCTCAGATGAAGATGAGGAACTTGTTGGGAACTGATGCAAAAGATACACTTGCTATGCTTTAGCAAAAAAACTGGCAGAATTTTGCTTCCCTAAAGATATGTGAAACTTTGAATTTGAGAGAGATGATTTAGGGTATCTGGCAGAAGAAATTTCTAGACAGAAAAGTGTTTAAGAATGCCCAGCATAAAAGTTTAGAAAATTTTCTCTTTGATGATGCAGTAGAAAAGAAAAACTCATTTTCTGGGGAGAAACTTAAGTCTGCTGCAGAAATTTGCATAAGTAACAAGGAGATTAATGTTAATTGCTAAGACAATGGGAAAAATGTCTTCAGGGCATGTCAGAAAACTTCACAGCAGCCCTTCCCATCACAGTCCTGGAACCCTAGATGGAAAAAAAATGGTTCCTTGGACTGGGCCCAGGTCCCCCTGCTCTGTGCAGCTCTGGGACATGGTTCCCTGTGTCCCAGCTGCTTCAGCTCCAGCTATGTCTAAAAGGGGCCAAGGTATAGCTCAGGCCATTGCTTTGGTGGGTGCAGGCATCAAGCCTTGGCAGCTTTCATGTGGTGTTGACCCTGTGGGTGCACAGAGTCAAGAATTGAGGTTTGGGAACCTTCACCTAGATTTCAGAGGATGTATGGCAAGGCCTAGATGTCCAGGCATAAGTTGCCACAGGGGCGGAGCCCTCATGGAAAATATCTGCTAAGGCAGCGCTGAAGGGAAATGTTGGGTTGGAGCACCCAAACAGAATCCCCGATGGGACATTGCCTCGTTGAGCTGTGAGAAGACGGGCACTGTCCTCCAGACTCCAGAATTTAGATCCACTAGCAGCTTGCACCATGCATCTGGAAGAGCCTCAATGCCTGTTCTTGAAAGAAGCTGGGAGGAGTCTGTACCCTGCAAAGCCACAGGGGAAGAGCTTACCAACACCATGGGAGCCCACCTCTTGCATCAGTATGACGTGGATGTGAGACATGGAGTCAAAGAAGATCATTTTGAAACTTTAAGGTTTAATAATTGTTTTATTGAATTTTGAACTTGTATGGGTCCTGTAGCCCCTTGGTTTTGGCCAATTTATCCAATTTGGAATGGCATATTTACCCAATGCCTGTATCCACAATGTTTCTAGAAAGTAACCAACTTGCTTTTGATTTTATAGGCTCATAGGTGGAAGAGTCTTGCCTTCTCTCAGATGAAACTTTGGACTTAGACTTTTGGGTTAATGCTGATATGAGTTAAAATTTGGGGGAACTATTGAGAAGGCATTATTGTGTTTTGTAATGTTAGACAAATGAGATTTGGGAGGCCTCAGGGACAGAATTATATGGTCTGGCTCTGTGTCCACACCCAAATCAGCATGTGTTGGAGGAGGGACCTCCTGAGAGGTGATTAGATTATGGGACAGTTTCTCCATACTGTTCTTGTGATAGTGAATAAGTCCACATGAGATCTGATGGTTTTATAAGGGAATTTCCCTTGCTTTGCTCAGCACTTCTCTCTCCTGCTGCCATGTGAAGAAGAATGTGTTTGCTTTCCCTTCCACCATGATTGTAAGTTTCCTGAGGCCTCCACAGACGTGTAGAAGTGTGAGTTAATTAAACCTCTTTCCTTTATAAATTACCCCATCTTGGATATTTCTTCATAGCAGCATGAAAACAAACTAGTATACTTTTGCTAGGTAGACAATGGCAATAGAAAAAGCATAGCTCTGAGGTAAGAAGCATTGCACATTGCATTACCTAAAAGGCCAATGTGGCGTGAGGTGAGAGTCTGGGAGATAAATTGGAGAATAAGAGACAAATAATTCCCAGTGTACAATGAATACTGTGGCAGTTCCAAAATATATCTGAAGTTTATTTTTATACATCTTATCAAAGTTTGTACAATAAGAAGTAAAGTTTTAATAGAAAACATACAATCTTGCCCTGATAAAATATGTGCTAGAGTTTGGGTCAACCAGAGTTTTGAAAAGTGAGAAATGTCAAGGAAGTCAGACTGACTTTCTGCATATTATGTCTGTTCTTTGCTCATTTTATTACTGATCCATGAATGACACATGTATAATCAGATTTCATGCAGGTAAGCTAAAGGAATTTAACAGAAATTTAGTCCTCTCTCTGCTGCTTAAGAAATAGTTGCAGTATGAATTCAGCCAAAGCAACCAGCTTCATAAAAGTATAATATTCTTCAGAGAAATTTGGCAGAATGTATTATTTATACAGTGTATCATATTATTCTCAATGTCAAAAAATCCCCCCAAAAAGAAAATATGATTGATTGTCAAGAAAAAGAAAATTAAGAGACCAAAATTTGAATGACCTAGTTTGTAAAAACCAAAAAAAGAACTTTAAAGCACTTAGTACTCCTTTGTTCAAGAGAATGTAAGGAAAATTTATAATGAGTAAAAAGGTAAACATTCTCTGAAGAAATATAGATACTCATAACCAAATTTAAGTTCTAGATGTGAAAAAGGCAGTATCTAAAGCAATCCACTAGTTAAGTTTTTGAGCAAAATGAAAATGGGAAGGAAAGAAACATCAAACTTCAAGATGGACCAATAGAAATTATCTATTTTGAAAAACAGAATAAAATTACTGAGAGAAAGAAGTAACTCAGAATTATGTTTGACAGTAATTAAAAGTTCAAACATGTGTAATTATAGTCATTATGGAAGGAAGAGAGTACTTCAAAGAATGGGAGTATAATATCTGCTTGTGGAAAATAAACATATTTACATAAATGTGGAATTTCAAGAGCTCACAGAACAAGATGGAATATAAATAAACAAACAAAAAACTCACATAGGTATGTTACAGCTGAAACCAGTGAACGAGTTGACATAAATAAGAGGAAAAATGACATACTGCAAGTAAGAAAACTTGGTTGAGTATTCAGAAACTATGAACAGTGGAAAACTAGTTTTTAATTGCTGAGAACAGATGTCAACCTGGCATTCTATATCAAGCAAAAATATAGAGTATTAAAAGAATGAAATCTGTATAAAGACTTTTTTGATGAAATAACATTAATGGGTTCTTTTACCAAAGAACATGCACTTTAAAAAATGCTAAATGTCACTTTTTAAAACTTATTATGGCAGCTAATTTGTGTTGCTATGGTATAAAAAAATGAGAATTATTTTTTAAGATAGAAGAAAGGACATTGTATATATGAATATGAATAAAATAGGAAGCATTTTATTTTCACTCTCAAGTTTTAAAAAACTCATGGCTCTAAGACAAAATAATAACACTGTGTTCTGGGTTCATAATTTATGTGAATGTTACACATATGCTAATGAAAATATTAAAGACAGTTTAAAGTTGCAAGATTTCCTCATTAAGAGAAGTGGCAAAATATTTAAATCAGCTCTCTGATATTTAGTGTATATACTGTAATTCTTATATAAATTAGTTGTTTTTTGTTTGTTTGTTTGAGATGGGATCTCACTCTGTCATCCAGGCTGGAGTGTAGTGGCTTGATCTTGGCTTACTGCAACCTCCACTTCCCGGGTTCAAGTGATTCTCCTGGCTCAGCCTCCCAAGTAGATGGGATTACAGCTGTGCACACCATCACCTCCAGCTAATTTCTGTATTTTTAGTAGAGACAGGGTTTCACCATGTTGGCCAGACTGGTCTCAAACTCTTGACCTCAAATGATCTGCCCACTTCAGCCTCCTAAAGTGCTGGGATTACAGGTGTGAGCCACTGTGTTCAGCCTCAAATTAGTTTTTTTAAAAAATTTTCTGGAAATTCCTCACATTCAGGAAGAATTTTGTATGCAGTAGAAAAACCAAATTAAATACAATGAGAACTACCAAAATTATGGATAAAACCTAAAGAGATAAAATACCAATATGTGATTATTTTGGTGGAGATAGTGTCTTTTTACTGCTATTTCATTAATGTTCACATATATAATATTTTCATTAATGGAATCTCCTGATTGCTTTAGTATTATGGTTTATTGTTGTTTACTATGGTTCATCTTATGGGTTTATTAACAATAAAATTATGTCTTATTTTTCTATTGATTTGTTCATCATCTTTGTCATTTATTAAATAGATAACTGTATCTTTATTTTCTCTTTCTATTCTCCATAAACACTGGAAAAATATTTTATTTTGAGAAAGATCTGTGATTATTTCATTTTTAATACACCTAGTCTAGTTATTCTCCACACAATTTGTCTAGCATCTGCCTAAGAGTGATGGTATATTAACAGGGTCTCATTCCAGATGGTTATACTAAGTATTACTGAATACTGAAGCTTAATACTGAATACTGAATCTTCATTTTCTATGCCAGTAGAACTAAATTTTGTTGCCAATATTGGACTACCAAGTATGAGAGATCTTCAATTTAATATCTAGATCACAGGTCATAATATAAATGTAATTTTCTACAATAAATTGCCCTCCTCATCTCTACCTCTGTGAGCATCTGTTGCCTTGAAGGAATTATATTAAGCGTTAGCTTGGATTTTCAGTTCAGGTTTGCTGTGTACAATTTGCACTGCTCTGAACAGCTGGCTATCACTTTTGCTTTCCCATTTCATTCACAGTTGAAATGATTTACCACCCGTGGATGCATCCTGTTTCTTCTGTGTTCATTTGTTGGGTTAATTAACTTTTACTCTTTCTAGTTTTTTAATACAAGTCTTAATAGTTAATTCAACTATAAACATCTAAAGAGTGTGTACTGTTTTACTAAAAACAACTGTGTTGAGAAGTCTGCAATTAAATGTGTGAATTTTTCAAAACAGCAAACTATTTTCTCCAGAAAACAAAAATCATATCAAAGCTTAAATTATTTCATAGATGATTTGGTTTTGATTACAGAACATCTAAACTATAAATAAACTACCATTTTTGGTCAGAAAACAGTCTTCTGTTTCTTCATAATTTTCCTTTTCCCCACAAAAATTCCTGGTTTCATAACGCATATGCAATCAGGAAGCTCAAATTTATTTCCAACATACTTCCAGGTTGTGACAATTTTCCTGGTGATCATGTATTCAATCTGCAGCTGCAAATCTGTTTCCTCCAGGTTCCCTTGCCACTTGGTTTCTAAATCCTCAGTTGACATGGTTCTTGCTTTTAAAACACCCTAAAAATTCTAAAATAGTAGATTGAAGATGTTCACAAATAAAAATTACTTTGTACTTTAATTACAGTAGCTTTCACCTAAGTAGTATGGTTATAAAAATTGTACCTTGTGATCAAATTGATTCATATCAGTTAGTTAGTTTAATTAATACTGCATGGAGCAGCATTACAGGGTGACACGTGCTATGGGTCAACATTTGTATGCCATGACCAAGTTCTCTTGGTCCCAACTGCACCTCAAGTTGTTCTGTCTGCAACCAGTGTTAAGCAGGCTTTGATTATTCTTATTTAGGTGCAACTGGACAGCCTCCTGACCCAAATTTTGCTATGTATCTTCCATTTCCTCCTCTGGAAAATCTCTGATTCATGAAGGATGACAGCTGTGGCACATGGCAGTCACAAATACACACCCAGAAAAGGTAGGAGAGGCAATATTTCACAGCACACCTTGACTAATTGGGGATGGCATCTTGTAGATAAATACTTCCTACTTTTATCCAGGAGGCAGAAGATTCCAGAAGAGCATTCGTGTATTTTTTAATCTTTGAGTTGTATATATGGCCCTATGTTCAAATTTTGACATTTAAGCTTTCTGAAGTCAGAGGGAAGCCATGGTGCATCTACTGATGTTCTGACTCAAACTCTTCTGGCATCAGACTTATACTAGAAGCAAGTATACCTTACCAAATGAAAACCTCCCATTTATGCCTAATAATGGTTTTCACAGGTTACTCTGCAAATCCATTTTTTATGTCTCTCTTGGGAGTTTAAGGCTTAAGCATTTAGGATGTGACTTTCAGGAATGTGGATTTTTTGAGCACAAAGCTTAATATGCTCTCTCTGCTCATCTTTGGTTAGAGGAGACCACTCAGAAATATTTTCATTCCCAAAACACTGTTGACCTATTTCCTTTCCCTGAATTCCAAGTTTTGAAGCCAGTGGCAAAACTCCAAGATTCTACTACTCGAAAAAGAACTTATGAATGTATTTTATTTAGAGATTTTTAAATCTCTAGAAAGTTAATGGGAAGATTAAGAACTGCCTTGAATCTTAGGTCTCTCCTTAAAAATATAGCCCATTTTCTTTAATCTTTTTGCATAAAACCATAAAATGAAGTCTCTAGGAGTCTATGAGCAAACTTACCAATCAGCCTTAGCAGTGGTCACCTTGGTAATGCTTCTTATATTGATTTTCTTCTTACCTCAGTCAACTCCTTTGGCTTCTTCTTGCTTTCAGAGATCATTTCCTAAGTCATCACTGGCCAAAGGTTTTGATTTAGGCTCTGCTTTTTGAGGATACTGAGATTAAGAGAGAGTTAATGCCTTTAATATGCATTTATTTTAGGTTTTCCTTTTCTTTTATGAGACTTGATGATTCAAATTCTCTTTATAAATAAAAATGATATGATTATATCCTAAATAATCTGAGGTGAAATAATGAAAAACTCTATGCTTTCTACAAATAGGACATGTGGTAGGCATATCTCTGGATATAGAATTCTATTATAGCCCAAATCCCATAATGTAAAAAGTTTTCATGGACATAAAAAAGGCATAACCTCAAAATTATAACCTATTGACAGTGAAACCTGAAGGTAATATTATCTAGCCAATATAATATCAACAACCTTCTTATGAAACACTTGAAGAACCTGCTTAAGAAACACTAGAAACATATGTTTTCTACTGTGAATACATGAATCTCAACTCTCAAGTCCCACATTTTATATATTCTTTTTTGATTAATGGAGCGATTCTCCCTCCTCAGCCCCCAGAGTAGCTGGGATTAGAAGTGCGCACACCACCATGCCCAGCTAATTTTTGTATTTTTAGTAGAGACGGGGTTTCACCATGTTGGCCAAGCTGGGTCCGAACTCCTGACTTCAGGTGATCCGCCCGCCTCAGCCTCCCAAAGTTTTCAGATTACAGATGTGAGCCATGACACCCGGCCTTTTCTGACATATTTTAAAGGACCTATTATAAATCAACATAGACTAGTAGCATGGTACATGGCAGAAATGAAATTAATTCCATAGTTTATTTCTATATGCTATTCCTACTACTAATAATGATAAAATACCAACTAGAAAATTCAATTGCAATAATAATAATATATTTTATAAGAATAAACAAAAATTAGACAAATGACAATCTATGCCTTGTAGGCCCACATGCCTAGACTCGATATTGCACATAGATTTTATCATAGTCTCTGTGTCTACTGTAAACTTTGGTGAATTTTCACTGAGACTAAATTTTTTGGCATCCAAAATTAGAATTAAAAAAATACCTTAAGAAATTTATGTGGTTGCTATTACAAAAATCCTCTCATGCTGAATAAACTGATCTTAGAAAACATACATTGTGTGTTATGCTGATTACCTTAAATAATTAATATAAACTGGATAGTGATGGAGAAGAAATAAGAATTATTGCTCAGAAAAAAAAAGAATTAATTGCAAAATTCTGTCTTGGGGAACTAGATTTATAATAATTTTGTTACAACTAAGAGAAATGATATGGGAAGTAGAAACATTATTGTTTTGGTGTATGTTTTTACAATGTTTAGCTCAAAGATTAGGTAAGTGCATTATGATATCTTCTGCTACAGCCAGCTACCCATTTGTGCATCCATTATCCATCCATCCAGTTTCACTGGACATTGAACACTTATTAAAATAATATACTGTGCATTAAATGTGAATTTTTTTATTTCAAGCATTCCTTTTATAATTTTGTATTATTTTACTTGTATAGAAATACAGTCCAAATATAAGGAATGCAGAAGGTCCAGGCTACATGGGAAAGCTCCCTCTAGTGAGCAGAAGTAATCAATTCATATTAACATACATGATAAAAATGCAGAATATTTTTCAAAAATATTTTCTGCTAAATACTATACTATATAAGCAAACATCAGTTTCTTCAAAATAATGATGGTATTTATAGTTTCTAGAAAATGGAGTTTTTAAGATTTATTATAACCAGTTTTGTAATTTGAAACACAGATCGATTCATACAGCAGTCCTCAAAAATATTTGAATTGTTTGATTCTAGTATTTTAAGAAGAATACTTGTGTCATGTAATAAATTATCTGCATTCTAAAGGAGTCTTTAGAAGAACTAGAAAACTAGGTTTGACTATGCCTGCTGGGTTTTTTTTTTTTTTTTTTTTTTTTTTGAGGCGGAGTTTCGCTCTTGTTACCCAGGCTGGAGTGCAATGGCGCGATCTCGGCTCACCGCAACCTCTGCCTCCTGGGTTCAGGCAATTCTTCTGCCTCAGCCTCCTGGCTTGCTGTTAAAATTAAAGAAAATATTTTTTGCACTTGAATTTTCCTGGCTTAGGCATAGTGGCAATATATTTATGCATTTTTTGGTGAGTTAATGCTTTTGAGCCAATTTTTCCTATACTCTCTTTATAATTATTTTTGCCCCCTTATTATAGAAAGCCTTGTAATAAGGAGAAAAGCACATGTTATGTTACCTGAGCAAAGTGAATTACATTTTTAACTCAACATATCCTCCATAGTTAAAACCCCGTTGGCTATCAACCTTTGTCACCTTTGTATCCACCAATTGTAGACCTTGATAGAGGGGTTTAATCTTCCACATAGTATAGTTTTATTGTACATTTTTGTTGCTTTCTTGGTGGCCAGTACCTTGGTGGCTCTTATTAGTGAATCCTACCTCCTGATAGAAGAAGGTGTAATATATTCCTTTCCTTTGCCCACAAACAGCCAAACTTGGTAGCACTATTTAGACAGATCCACTCAATACTTATATTCCTAATACAAGTCACTTTACCTTATAAAAATTAGGTATAATCTATTTTGCTGAAAGGTTGAATAATCTTATGTGTCCAAAAGAAAAAAAATATATAGCAAATATATTTCATCTGTGTATTAAAATCTAGGGAAATATCCATGTATCAGAATATAATGCATATACACACATTGGGATATGAACAAATACTTTTATATATATTGCTGGATAAAGCTTAGTGACATTAAATGAGCCATTCAGTGAATGTTTGATATTTAATGCAAATATTCATCATAGCTTCATTGATTCATTCTCATAGCTTTCTACATTTTTGGGCTTAGAAGAAATTTAATTTTCCTTCTTATTTCATTCTTCTTTGTGTAAACGTGTGTGTAGGTGGGTGTACACACTGGAAGACATGGATATAAGAATATGAATTTGAGAAACCAGTTAGGTATTTATAACAATATAAGCTAACTACAATAGCTGATTTTTTGCTATTATCATATTTTATCAAATTAATATTGCTCTATGTCAATGTTTTTAAATATAGTATTTCTCTCCAAATGTTTAAAATAATAATTTTATAAAACATTAAGTCCTTAAGTAACTTAAAAGTTAGTATGTAACAACTCATTCTTAATCGCTCTCTCTCTCCATATATATATATATATATATATATATATACACACACACACACACATATATACATATATATTTGTATGTATATATTTGGAGTATATATGCATATATATATTTGGAGTATTCAGTTTCAGAATTAAGACTTTAAGAACATTTCTAAAATAACTCCAGAACCAAAGATAACCTTTCATTTTACCTAAACAGAATAATATCATTTATAATTTTAAGTTTTTAAATTGATTATATGATCATGATCTTTTTTTTTACCCTAATTATAGCAAATATTGTATTTAAATCTGGAATATTTTAACCAAATAAAATATGAAAGATATATCCATTGCCACTACTTCAAACATTATGAATAACTTTAAAATACAACTTTCATTAAACTAGTCTCCATACTCTTTTTTATAATTTTTAATAGTTTTCTTCCTAGAAAACCTTTAAATTAACATCTTGATGAACTTAAGTTATCTCAGTTACATTTATTTTTCATAATTGGTGATACTCCTGGTGTTAAAACATGAAGAGGTTAAGGAGAGAGAATTCTGGCAGAATCATAGTAAAAAAAATGCTTGAAAGATTGCATTTTGACAAATCAATAAGCTTTTTATATCACATAATTACATTTTCATTTGTCCTCTTCAGGTTGGTTATTAACACAGCAGTAGACTGGCTGTCTGCTGTCTAAGCCAAGGTTAAGGAACATGTTTACAATATAATATTTCTGTTGCCTCAGTACAAAATAAGCTCTATTCTTATTTCTTGACATATTCTTGTTGCCTTTAAAGCATTAATCTCTGGTACTTATTAAGTGACAAAAGAAGCAAAGAAGCAAATAGTATTTATATACTACACCAGTTTATATATATAAACTGGTGTAGAAGTTTGAACTCTTAGAAGCTCTATAACTATAAATATATATATATATGACTCTATAAATATATATATTTATAGTTATAGAGCTTCTAAGTGTTCAAACTTCTACACCAGTTTATTGTCTTTTCTTTCAAGATTGTCTGTGTCTATGTTTTTCTAGATAACCGTTGTTTCACATTCAAATTTAGATGTGGAAATATTAAGGGTTATAGCATAGTTACTACAAACTTCTACAGAATTTTAAAGAATTATTTACTAACTACCTGGAAACCACAACTATACTTTCAATACAAATTAAATCATCACATATAAAGTAAACATGACTAAGGTGAACAAAATTAATTTTGTTACTTTTTATTTATTAATTAATAAATTCTAATGAGGGTAAATGAATGGTAACTAGTTAATAAAATTGTTAGATGTATCAACAAATATATTAAATATATATAATTAATAATGATTAAAAGATTAAGTAAATATCTAACTGTAACCAAATCAGAAAGAAATTTTAGATTCATGAAGCAAGTGGATTGATGTTTTACATTACAAAAGAGAAGTATATTATTCACAGTGATTTTACTCTATTTTTTTTTTTTTACAATGAGAAGCGTTAGATCAATGGAAACAAAAAATTACAATCTTATTCTACTAGGTATTGTAGAACACTCAAAATATTACTTAATTGAAATTCAGTAAATAGCTATGAAAGATCTCTAAATAATGTCCTCAATAGTTTTATAACTGATTTTTTAAAAAAGCATGTTTATGAAAGTTTCTTAAGAGTTACATTTTGCCAAGCGTGATAGCAAAAAGGCTAAAATGTTAAAAGACTCTCAGCATTTTTAGAGTCTGAGGTGGGAGGATGGCTTGAGTTGAGGAGTTCAAGATCAGCCTGGGCAACATAGTGAGACACTATCCCTACAAAGAAAAAAAAAATAGCATGGTTGCATACACCTGTGATCCCAGCTACACAGAAGGCTGAGGTGAGAGGATCACTAGAGACCAGGAAGATCAGGCTGCAGTCAGCTAGAAAGGCACCTCTGCACTCTAGCCTTGGGAGACAGAATGAGACCCTGTCTCAAAAAAGAAAGAAAAGGTTAGATTTTTCACCTGTCACCAAAGATACTTCATTGTTTTTAAATATAAACATATGTATGTATTTCTGGACTTGACTTTCTGCTTCACTGTTGAGGTTATACTATTTAAATCATAAATTGATAACATAAATGCTTTGAACAAAAGCATCTATGTCATGAAATAAGTCATAGAGAATAATTTTTTCTACAGTTACTAAGAAAAATAATTTTTAAGCACTATTTTTTCATCTAGATTGGAAAATACCTTTGGTTCTTTTTTAACTTATAATGATACAGTCTTTATGTTTTATAAATTCATTTGAATCACAA
The DNA here is from genome assembly GCF_030222135.1 of Aotus nancymaae. Classification (NCBI taxonomy): domain Eukaryota; kingdom Metazoa; phylum Chordata; class Mammalia; order Primates; family Aotidae; genus Aotus; species Aotus nancymaae. The sequence continues at coordinate 8,560,750 of NW_026988503.1, forward strand.
ATTACAGTTGAAATATTTTTTTCAGAAACATAATTGTTAACCTTATGTTTTAATTGAAATATGAGAATATGATAGGCTTCATGGTGGCCCCCAAAAAGATATGTCTACAGTGTGAATATTAATTTTTATGGCAAAGTATGTGATTAATTGAACGAAGGAGCTGGTCCTGGATTATCCAGGTGGGCTCTAAATTCAATTACAAGTGTTCTCAAAGAATGAGATAGAGAATTATTAAACAGACATAGAAGAGGAGAGAGCAAGGTGAAGAAGATAGCCAAGATTTTACTGATGCAGGCACAAAATAAGGAATGAGAACAGGCACCAGAGATTCAGGAGGGGTTGCAGCCCCATCTGTACCTTGCTTCAGACTTGTGGCCTTCAGATTGTGAAAAAAATAAATTTCTGTTGTTTTCAGTGCCAAGCATGTGGTAATTTGTTATAGCAGCCCTAAAAAACGAATAGACTAAACTAGCATTTTAGCTAGTGATAATATTGAAATTAAATAATGATGTGGTTTATAAAATCTATACACTGAAACAATCACAGTATACAAGATCAATGGTAGTGTACTTAGTATGCATTATAGTCTATTCTACTTAGAAAATGATGAAAGTTATTACTTGTAGAAGTTGAATCATTCTGCATATAAATTTTTTAAAACTTTAGTATACGTTTTTAAGCTATAATTAATGTCTTGAATATAGGACTAACCTGATATTTTGCCTCACTGTTGAGATGTGAAAAAGACTTTAAAAGCATTTGAGAAATGATAAACACGAATGAGACTAATTTTAATAATGGGGCATTTTACTCAATAATATGAATTTTATGTTGTAGTTGAGATGTCTCAAATGGTTGCAGTACATATTTCCTACTCATTTTAATCAGTAACCACATACTTTTGATAGTTTTTCAAGAACTTAAAACAAAAGGTACTATTTATAACTTTATTGAGCCTTCCTTTCTGTTTCTTTAATAATCTGAAATATATTCAAGATCATTTGTGGTTAATAGAGTGCTTTTAATTTTCACATGGTTCATACTATTCATAATATTTGTTCCAACATCCACAATGGGGTTCTGAGGTTGGGCAAGGTTTACATTTTAAGAATGAGGAAAGATTCACTCACTTTTATATAAGGCTGTAGAATAGATTTAACATGACTCAGTGAGATAGGTCAATCTTACTTGATATTCATTTGTCCTTGAGCCCTTTCAGTCCATTTGTCAGTCTCCTCTCAATGGAAAAAAGTGCCATTCATCTTTAATCAGTTGATATTACTTCTCTCACTGATAATCATCTAGAACGTTGTCTAACTACATGTGTTGCTATGGTGACCTTCTTGTATTCATCGAAATTTTTTGATCTTTCAAAACATGAGCAATAAAAAAGTACTAGCATTTTCCATGGGCTTGCTCCCACTTCATTTTTTCTTTGGACAACATGAGATAGGATAAGTAAATTGCAGGATTTAATAATGTATATAGTACATTATGTCCTGTGATTGCTCTGCGAATGAAGGAAATTTCAAAGCACAAATGGTTGCTTGTTTTGTGACAAGTTACGGCAGGCAGACAGCACATAGATTCCAGTACTGCAGCTTATTACACCCAGCAATAAATCAAAAAATAATAGTTTTTGTTACTTTTACAACCCCTCTAAGAGGGTTTTTTAGATTCACCTTGACTTCATAATATTGTTATTAACTTTTCAAATGTGCCAAGATAACAGGAAGCACAGTCCATTATATTTTTAAGCCTTCAAGTCATTTTTATCTTCTGCTTGGGTGTTCATAACATTTAGTCATGTATTAATCAAATTATTCATTTTTAAACATTCATGGACTGTTTTGAAACCTTATTCTAGAAAAACTTAAAGAAACAAAAGAGTAGAAGCAAATAGCCCTTGTCATGATTAAGATAAATGTGAAGACCTAAAATATGCCAGCATAACTAAGAGGATATTAACATTAAGAGCATTATGTAGAATGTAAAAAAAAACTACAAAATATTATTATATCACTGTATCAATAAACTGTAGAATTTCAGAAGAAGAAAATATCTATCTAAGCTGTCATAGATACAGTTGTCCTCATGCAAATGTTCTGAGCACGGTTTCCTTTCTGTCTGAAGATTACTTTAAAGTGTTCTTAATTCTACAGTATCCTCACGACTCTTCTCCCTCTTCTTATTTATTGGCTCAAATGGGAAATGGAATTTACCAAATAAGAACTCCATCAGTTTCCTAATACAAAAATTTAAAATTTTCTCTAGTATGCAGTAACTTTCTAACCACCTTCTGCTCTTTACTGACTGGCACCATAGTTCAAGGTTTTTTAAACTTTGGTGCTCATCAGAATTGTTACCAAAACGCTAGGTCTATTCTAGGTCCTGCTGTTCACCACACAGAAAGGCAATCACTGAGACAATGAGTATTGCCAAGGAAGATGGCTTCAAGGAGGAACTGCAGCAGAAGAGGTGGGGAATCGTCACAAATTTATCTCCCAGACTAAAATTAGGGATTTAAATATCTGGAAAGAAATACAACTATGTGTGAGAAAACATGAACTAGGGAGGGGTAAGGAAGGAATCATGAGGGATGAGGGGTCTGGCATCTTGTCTGGATGAGGTGATCAGGTGAGTTTAAGTTCTTTGACACATTTTTGAGGCCAGAGGAACATTTCCTAAGGAAGGAGCTCAATTAAAAAAAATATGTTTCAAGCTTTAAGACCAGAATGATAAATTTCTATGTTTATCCAAAAAATCTGCCTGTGAGACTATTGAGTCAGTTTCAGAATCACCTTTAGGACCTGTTAAAACACAAATTGCTTGTGCCTAGTTCTGGTATGAAACTCTCACATTTGCATGTCTATCAAGTTCCTCTAACATTTTTTGGTTATAGAGAGATGATGTATTAATTTTTAAACTATGCAATTATTTTTATATATTTTATATATAATATAAAATATGAAGATATCTTGTTCATTGATATTTGTGGATCCATAAGGAACTTTTTTATTAATAAAACAAGATATAATATTGTAAAGTTACTTTAATTGGTAAAAATTTGAAATTATCTTCTGGTAAAATAATAAAATATTTTTTACAATGTGAGTGTATTGTTAATATTTTCAAGAAATAACACTTTCTTTCTTTTCACACTGTTGTCCTAGCTTTCTTGCTTATAATTTATTGTCTAGAATAGTACATTAGTCTAATTATAAAATATACATGCCTCTTTTCTCTGGCATTCATCCTGAAACTGTGAGCAGAATTCTCTAAAATTATCTGAAAATACCATAATGAATGTTATTTTTTTAAATAAATATTTGTGGTATCTTCAATGTCACCAAAATAAAATCCCAAATTATTCAAAGGGAATTCTAGCTTCCATTATAATGGCTTCCTTAGACTTGCAGTGAGAACTAATAACATCTCCTTTTGAATTTCTATATCTCTTTGCTGAGAAATCTAATTCAACATTTTTATTCATTCTGCTAGAATTGGTGTTTACTTATCATATTGATCATACTGTGAGCTTCTTGAAGCCCAAATAATATGTCATATTCAGGTCTTTATTCTAGGAATGTAATACAGCTACCACATTATAGGGTACCATTGCTGAGTTAATGAGCCAATCAATGAATGAACAGTAAAATAAAATTTAGAAAATACCATAGAGAAGAAATTTAGGAGGCGAACAATAAAAACTTGTAGAACCTTGCATCTTTTTCCAGTATTGGTGAGAAAAGAGACTTTCAGGTGATTGTATTGTTCTAATTATAGAAACAACATCAAAAATTAAACAAGTTAAATTTATACATTAAAATAGCTATCAGAAAGTCTATATTTTATCACACGTTAACTATAACTACACACATTTATTTTACTTGATTTTTTTTTTTTACAACTTTTTATTTCTTGAGATGGAGCCTCACTCTGTTGCCAGGCTGGAGCGCAGTGGTGCCATCTAGGCTCACTGCAATCTCTTCTTCCGGGTTCAAATGCTTCTCTTGCCTCAGCCTCCTGAGTGGCTGGGATTACAGGCATGCACCACCACACCCAGCTAATTTTTGTATTTTTAGTAGAGACATGTATTCACCGCGTTGGCCAGAATGGTCTCTATCTCCTGACATCATGATCCTCCCCCTTAGTCTCCCAAAGTGCTAGGATTACAAACATGAGCCACTGTGTCCAGCCACAACATTTTATACTTAGATAAAGGGACTATTCTAAAAACAATTACCTTTAGTTTCCTTGGAAATTTATTACCAAAATCAAGTACTAATTTTTATTCACAGTACTTTCCTTTATTGATGAATATTTTCTGTATGTGACATTTATGACCTTTCCTAAAAGCAGTGGAGGTTGACTTGTGCTCAATTTAATGACAGTGACCTCAGAATTCTTTATGAGACCAGGGAGGTTGTATATTTCTTATAAATTATTTGCTTCTCAGTGTGGGGGATGCAAGGAGGTCTTCCTATTAAACTACCCTACATGTGTATTTGTAAAGATTTAACCTAGTCCCTTCTGCTCATTTTATGTCTAACTCCTTGCAGTGAGTATCCATTTCACAGAATTTTTTAAAGTATATATTTTGTTTTTTAAAAAACTAATATTTGTAAGCAGTATGATCTGTAGAATATATTTGATACCTATTGTCTTCTCTGTGGGGAATATTGGACTCATTTCTGTTCTCAATATTAGTTTAGAAGAGTATAAAGATTTAATTGAATTTATTTTTAAAATAAAAATGTATGAATATGTTTGAAGAAAAAGACTTGTCATGTATGGAAATTTTAAAATAATTGTATTTTGTACTCATTTATATTTACATGCCAGAGGTTTTTTAATTACATGTCTTACAAGTAGAAAATAGAGACTGTCATGTTTTTAAATAAAGTCATCCAATAATAAAGTGTTTTTCATAGCTATTAACTTAACTATGAAATAAATTCATAAAAAGTACAAAAACATAAGAAAACATAATTTTCTTGTTTTCTGTGTCTTTGTTCAGCAGACTCCCATGTAAAAAGTATATGCATTAAATATTGTTACATATAAGATCTTTGTACGATAAATAATCATCACATTAAAGGGTCTAATATTTAATAAAACACTAAAATGTTATGCCTTTATCTAATTAAAACAAATATTTATTGAACATATTATATGTTCAAGACACTTTGCTAGATGTCAGAACTGAAAAGTGACCCAAACAGAGATACTACTCTCAAAAACGGCATAGTCAAATAAAGAAAATATCTATGTGGAGGAGACACTAACTGAAGAAAGAAACAGTTTGCACTGACAAAGTTTAACAGGTTAAAAGTCAGTTTGAAATAAATATTCCAATTTTTATTATTTTCTCAGTTTTTTGGAAGATGATTCTGCAAATCATTTATGCTGAGACAATACAGAGTAACTCATAAGCTACTTTCCTTTTCCTTTTGTCAGAATACGTAAGAAATATATTAGCCTTTATAGATCTTTGATTGTTCAAGTTGATTTTACATTTATTTGCACCCAATCATCAAACTTTAGTTCTGACCTTAATCTCATTTTTGTCTAGTTCAAAACAAAATAACCATCTATGATCACAAAGTTTATTCTTAGAATTCTCAGTATTCTGGGAATTCAGGATTGTATTAGAAGGAAAATTAAAAATCAAACATAATAAAAGCATAAAATATGTTATATAATAGTTGTATTATATTTTAATTGCCTAAGAGTGTAACTACCCAATGGGTTTATGTTGGCTGCTGCCTAGACAGAGCTGATTTATCAAGACAGGAGAACTGCAAGAGAGAAAGAGTAATTCATGCAGAGCCAGCTGTTCGAGAGACCAGAGTTTTCTTACTCAAATCAGTCTTGGTGAACATTCAGGGATGTGAGTTTTTAAGGATAGTTTGGCAGGTAGGTGTTTGGTAAGTGGGGAGTGATTATTGGTCAGGTTGGAGATCAAATTATTGGGGGTCAAAGTAAGTTTTTCTTGCTGTCTTCTGTTCCTGGGTGGGATCACAGAACTGGTTGAGCCAGACTACTGGTCTGGGTCATGTCAGCTGACGCATCAAGTGCAGAAGTCTGCAAAATATCTGAAGCATTGATCTTAGGGTATAGAATAGTGATGTTATTCCCAGGAGCAATTTGGGGAGGTTTAGGCATGGCCCCAAATACCTAATTTATAGTTAGCTAATATGTTAGTCCTACAAAGGCAGACTGGTCCGCAGGGAAGAAAGGGTTTTGTTTTTTTGTTTTTGTTTTTTTTCCAGGAAAGGCCTATTATCAATTTTGTTTCAGAGTTAAAATATAAACTAAATCATTTCCCAAGGTTAGTTTGGCTGACACCCAGGAATGAAGAAGAACAGCTACACCCAGGAATAAGAAAGGACAGCTTAGAAGCAACATGTCTGATGTCTTACACTGTCATAATTTCCTCAGTTATAACTTTTGCAAAGCAGTCTCAAGAGTATTAATAGAAGTGTTACAGCTAGATAGGTAAATAAGCATAGAGAGATTACAGACATATATGAATAAGTGAAGATTACATGCATTTTCATATTTCTTGATAGTTGTCTCAATAAATATTTTGACTCTATTTTTTAAGATTCTCATTAAACTGAAATATATCTTTGTAAATTACATGTTCAAAAAAGACTCTTCAACTTAAAAAGTTAATATTTAATGTTACTTATATTTCCACTCTTGTAGTTTCCATACAAACAAAATTCTCCTCATATTGATGCTCATTAATTCATATATGAATTAATAAAATAAGAACCTAATAATTAACTAAAGTTATTTTTGCATCTAAACAGTATTATTTCATATAGGGGTCATATGAAATGAAACAACTTTTATTAAATGATTGAAATTCACTTTAACTTTCTTCAAAACCAATTCTGTAGGTTAGGAATGTAAGTTATGGACATTTAACTTATATTATGCTTTTAATTGGGGAAAAATCATCTGCACCTTAACGAATTATGACTCTATTCTCAATTTTATATCGATGGCAATATGTACTTCTACAGATCAAAGTGATTCTGTATTTGTTTTCAATGTTCATTTCAGCAGAATAAGGTTAGTAAAAAAAAGTCATGTTAATAAGGCCAAATTGATTATCTGGATTGATATTTCTAGTGAAAATATCCTTCAGTAAAACTCTGTTTCTAGATAAGATGGAGTAGCAGAAAGATTAGTCATCATTCCACTGAAACACTACAAACCAGTGTTTGTAAGTGTGTATCAATGGTTTTCAAAAATATGACATTAGACAAATAAAAGTTTGTGTTCCATGAAAGAATAAAATAATATATATATGTATGTATTTATCTAGATATATATATAGATATGTATACACCCATAATTGTTTCAATATACTGAGAGGCAATAGTCACCAGATTGTAGTGTAAATATGGGAAGCAAGTCAGAGCACAAAGTCTCTGAGTAAAGTAGAAGGATCTAGAGGTCTAGGAAGGCCGAAAGAGCTAGAGTTTGGAGCGCAAATGACTGGAGAAGAGAGAGCTGCATAAAGACAACTCAGGTTATCTGCAGGGAGTTCTGGGTGACTATCCCAGAGCTTCCCTTGCACTTGGTGCTCTTTCGTTGACTCTCTATATGCAATTTATTTTCCTTGTCTTAATGTAATGTCTAGGAACTGTAGTACAGTGATGAATGAAAGTGTGAAAAGTTGATTTGTAAGTCTCAGAAAAGAGTTTTCATTATGAACTATGATGTTAGGCATTTCATAAATGCCCTTATTAGGTAGATGAGGTCGAAAAAACAATCTACTATTTATAATCTGTCGAGAATGTTTTTATTTTAACAAAAGAGTGTTGAATTTTCTTAAAGCGCTTTCTGTATCTATTGAGGGGGTCTTTTTATGTTTCAGTTAATATAGTAAAATACACATTGATTGTCAAACATTATATGAACCTTACATTCCAGGGAAAATTCTTGGCCACAGTAGTGTGTGTGTGTGTGTGTGTGTGCGCGCGCGCGCGTGTGTGTGTGTGTTTCTTAGTCCATTCAGGTTGCTGTAACAAAATATCATAGTCTGAGCTGTTTATAAACATCAGGAATTCTTAACAGTTCTGAGGGCTTGAAAGATCAAGGTGCTGGCAGATTCTGCCCAGTGAGATATCACTGTCTGGTTCATACATGGTGCCTTCTCACTGAATCTAAATGGTGGAAGGGCTGAGGGAGCTTTCTGGGGTTTCTTTGATAACATCACTAATCACATACGTAATTAGTTATAAGACTCTACCCTCATGACCTAACCTCTCAATGGCCCTACATCCTAATACCTTTCATTGGATTTTAACACATGAATTGGGGGAAGACACAAAAATTTAGCGTGTGCACATAAAATGTGTATGTGCACACACTAAATATTTAGATGTAATTTATAATTATATATTTACTATATTCATATTATATTTATATATAGACACAGAAATTTAGTATATTTATGTAAGCTTTATGTGTAACTATATATATATAGATTAATTGAATTTGCTAATATTTTATTAAGAGTTTTGATCTCCAGTCATCAAGAATATTTGTCTGTATTCATCTCTTAATGTCTGTCTGTTCTTACCATTGTTATGTAAACATTATAAAATGTTTTAAAATCATTTTTACTTTTTACTTCTGAAAGATTTTCTTATAAAATAAGTATTATTTCTTCCTTAAATGGTGATAGAATTTTGAAATTAAACTTCCTAGGCTTGAAGTTTTATTGGTAGATATAGTTACTTCAATAGTTTTAGGGCTATTTTCTAGTATTCTGTGATGAAAACAGATTGTTTTTTCTAGTGCTTTTTTCTTTATAATAAAGACATCTAAAGCCAAAAACTTGTATATAAACACTGTTTTAATTGTAGCCTAGAAATTGTTATCATTCCGTTTAAAATATTATTTTATTTCCTTAGTAATTTCTTTTTCAAAATAAGAACTATTTAGAAGTATGTTTTTTAATTTCAAAATATTTCTGTTTTTTTTCTGGAATAACATGGTTATTGATGTATAATTTTTTATTGTTTATGTGGATACTATAGTTTATAATTTAGTTTCATTGTAGTCACATCAAATGTAGAAATCCTCTCCACCATTCTTTATTCTATAGCTATTGAATATATTATAACTACAAACATAAAACCTATAAGACAATGCTAAAAATGTTGTTTCAAATATTCTTATATAATTTAAAGAAATTAAGAGAAAAATAATTTGTTTATATTCACAGCTATAGAAATTCTTAATGTTCTTTAATTGTTTTTTATAGTTTCCCCTCTGGTATAAATTATTTGCCCTCATAGAATTTCCTTTAACCCTTTTTACAGTTCAGTTACCCTTCAATGAATTCTTAGTTTGTCTTACCTAAATTTGTACTTATTTTAGCTTCATTCTTGAATGGTAATTTGGTTAATAGAGAATTTTAATGTACAGTTATTCCCATAAGCAATTGAAATATATTTGTGTTTTGTAGTCTCCATTGCCTTTCTGAGAAGTCTACATGTATTAGTATCATCACTAATGTTAGTATATGATGTCTTCTTTTCTTTAGCTGCTTTTAATACTTTAGCAATTATTAATTTTTAACAGTTTTATTACAATGCACTTACACATATTTTTCTTTATATTTATTCTGCTTACAGTTTACTGGGCTACCTAATTCTGTAACTTTTTGTCTTTCCTCACATTTAAAAATCTTATTACATCTGATAATATGTTTTTCTGCCTCATTATTTTTGTCCTCTTCTCCTGAGATTTCAATTACATTTACCTTAGACCTTTTGATATTGTGTTTCTCCCTTCAATTTTGTCAGTTTTACTTCATATATTTTGGAGCTTTCATGGAAGGCAAGAATATATTTATAATTTTCATATCTTCCTGATGGTTTGACCCATTTTATCATTATACAATGATACAATACTCTTTAGCAAAAAATATTTGTCTGAATTTCTATTATGTCTGATAGTATAGCCACTCAGCTCCCTATTGTACAATGCTTTTAGGTTTTATCTTTCATTTTTTTGTACTTTTAAACAGTTTCTATCATGCAATCTAGAGTTTATATCATGTAAATAAAAATTAATTGTATCATTTTTATTCACTTCTGCCTTTGATTGGACTATTTCATCTATTTGCATCCAATGTCATTAGTTATAAGGGAGGATTTATGTTTGCTATTTTGTGATTTTATATGTGTGTATGTATGTGTGCACACTCTACGTCTTTTATATTTGTCTATCCTTCTATTACTGCTTTTCTTTTTGTTAAATAGTGTAGTTTTAAATTCTCCTTCATGTGTGTATGTGTGTGTGTGTGTGTGTATTATTTTCTTAGTGGTTGACTTTTTGTGAAATTTTTAGTAATAAATATTTGAGAATCTGATTTTTGTTATTTTTTAAGTTACTTATTTTGTTTAGTAGGTAATTATCTTGGCTATTCTTCAAATTCTAATAATTATTTCATTATTCTGTAGGACAGGGAATAAAATCTGTATGTTTTTCTTTCATCGTTATATACTATTTGGATTGTGCCTCACACAAACATGCTTCGGGCCTCTATCCATTTCAAAGTTCTCTTGATTTGGCTCTCTCTCTGTCTTTTTTTTTTTAAGTCATCCCTTGCTCACATACCTGATGTCATCACGTTTCTAGATTTTGTTTTCTGATTCTTCTAGACCAATAAAACTGAAGATTTCCATTAGAATTGTTGTCTCACATCTACTGAATGATGCCCAAGGCAAAAAAACAAAAAAACAAAAAAGGAGAAATTTTCCAGTGCTTTTTCTTCATATTGATTCTCCTCTACATTCCTCTGCTCTTTATGGCTCACTAATACTTATAGGTTATTGTACTTTTTGTGATTTTTCTAAACATTATGGTTTCTATCTTTAGAAAATTTAGCCTGATAGGAATTATCTATTATGAAATTCAAAATAAAGACTTTAGTGTCTTTAAAAACAAAACCTAATTACTTAGATAAAGATGCTATACTCTTTGTTAGATTTGTCTAACTCCAATATACATAATGTATTTTACAAAGGATAATGAAGTGTAAAGGAAGCTTATTAATTTTCACATTAGAATCTATTAAATTGTAGGACCTCGTATTAGTGAAAACTTCTGCTCTAAAATGGGAAATTACAAAATATGGATACCTATATGTTCAATCTGATTTATTACACATGTGATACCCTGAGGGTTATTCACAAGTATACACCAATTGGTCAATAAAATTTGGAGAATCTCTTGATAAGAACTTCTGTGTGCCCCGTAGATTTGTGGATAGACATGGAAATGCTGATAGTCTTTTCCTATTATACCACTTATTGAGAACATTGAAATGTATTCTATTTAAAGAATCATGGATATTTAGCACTACAGAAAGTCAGTTGCCACTGAAAGTTTTAAGACTGCCACCCAAGAGTACACTATAAGTAAACATTTACAAATTTTTGCTCTTTCAACTTGTTTCCAGTGTACTGCATAACTTATTTTTTCCCATTATAGAAAGAATAAATACCATTAAATAAAATGTGTGTCCTCTTTTAGGGAGAAAGATTTTCATGGTGACTGCTGTTGTCAATATAAGTGTGAAATTAGTTCTTGCTTCGTAATGAAAATACGTCAGCAATATCTTGCCAAAGGTGGAAGTAAATATGAACACATATTAACAAACGTGTAGACTAAGTAGAATGATAGAATCCTTTTCCAAAGGTTTGATCTAATATAGTGAAAGACTAAAACCTGTTTCTGGCTGAAAAATGAAACGCAGCTCAAATCACGTAGACAAAAACAGCTCTGCTGTTAACCAGGCTGGGAGAATAGGCATATACTAAGCCAGCTGCATAGTTACCTTTGCCCTCACTTCATAACCACTTTCATCTCATAATAGCACCCAATCCATAGTTTACTCTTGCTTCTTTTAATCACAACTTCAAAACTCAGACCTGCTTCCCCTAGCCCTTTTCAAAATCTTTCAAAGGATACTCAAATTTTACAAACAAAATATCTTTCTGGTACCTCTCATCAAGTGACGTTTGCAGTTTTTCTGTCAGTTGCACTTTTACTATAAACATGGTTTTGCAATCAATATAATGTTGCTATATTATAAACTTATCTAGAGTAGTTTCTAGATGATTATAATTTAACAAGCACGTATGGAATTTTGTGGGTACCAGTGCTCTCCTCATAATAAGAAATTAACAATCACTCATCTATCCTAGGAAAAAAACCTTTCCAATTGGAAAAGTAACTCAGATTGGTGGGTAAAACAAGTATCTCCTTTAGTAGATGATTAACAAAATCTACTAACCTTCATTCCAGATGTCTTCAAAAAGTTCTAAAATCTGAGAAATTTAATTATAAATAGGCGAGTCAGTACACATAGAAAAGCATTATAACTGAAACAGAAATAATGCAGTAACAGTGGTTAAGAGCTAAGTTCTAGAGCCCCATTACCTGGCTTTTAAAGTCTTATTATACCACTTAACAGCTGTGAAATCTTATGCAGTTCTCTTGCCTTCGCTGTGTTCTTAAATTAAATCATTGGTAAAATGGAACTAATAAACAAGGGTTAAATGAAATATTACATGTAAACCTCTTAATATGGTGCTTGTTTTACACTAAACACCAAATTTTTCATCTATATTAAATACAATAACAATAATAATAATAATAGGGTCATGTAATACTGATCATATATCCTGAGCATTTCTAAATGCCACCTATTCCACTTAGTATACAGACTTTGGTTCTATATTCAATAGAATGTATGACTTAGTATAATCCTCACAGGACAGAAAGTAAGCACTATATATGTTCACGATTTTAACTAATGCACAGCACAATTCCAAACACTTAGTTAACACAAATAGGTGATTTTTTCTTTTTGGTTTAGTTATTGGCATTTATTTCCATTTCATTCCAATCTATTACATTCTTTCCTCAATTTATAGAGTGATAACTGACACATAAGAATTATATATATTTAAGGCCACAACTTGATATTTTGATATATAAATATAAATATATTGTAAGATGATCACCAAAATCATGCCAATTAACATATACACCACATCAGTAGTTATGATTTTGTTTTTGTGTGTGTGGTAGTAACACTTAAGATATATGTATGAATATATATATTTTTGTCCCAGGATATTGTTTTCTTCCTTGTTGTCCATCTTTTTTGGTACAAAGTGAACATCACTTCTAGTCTCCTTATCTGGTTTGATTCTTACCCCAACTTTCTATTTCTATTTAAAATGTGAAGACTGACCAGTAATGTGAATTGTTGTTTGACTTTCTGTTGTGATTTGTACAAAAATAAAAGCACAAGTTCAAAGAGATGTTCCTCTCCCTTCAGCATAAGAAATCATAATATGTTTGCTTCCTATGTATTTACCCTTTTTTGCTTTAAAGATTATTATCAATCTGGTAACTACTGGGCAAAATTTAAGAATGTTTAAGTGTTTTATTAATTGGCACTCCTTCTTTAAGTTCCCTTTTCTTTTGATGAGTTCTCTTGTTCCTATTTCCTGTCATCAGAAATCATTGTAGCAGATATCAGTCCACTTACGGATTGAGTATATATTAGTAGTGAGAAGATTTTCTTATCATTAGAGTTATATTCTTTATCATCTGGACCCACTATTGATGCTATATTTTCTTCTTTCTTTTAGGCCCAACACCACACCATAGTGAATTCTAATACTATGTATCTCTTTATATTCTTGGATGTTTTGAAAATTTTATATGTCCCACATGGTTATCTCAAGGTCCAGCACACAATTTCCTGATATTATCTTAGCTTTGCCTGCTTCATTGCCAGAGAGAATCCTACCTCCATAACCATGGAAGGATGATTTTTCCATAGAGATGTCTGAAAACGTGTGTTTGTTCTATAGAATGTTTACTGCTTACTCAGTAACTATGGAAAAACTCATAAATCCTTGCCACACCTTGAAATTTTTTTGGTTGTGCATTTTTGCCCACTCTCATGTTGCTCTGCCATGGGTATTATCTTTGAGAAACTCAGTTGTCTCCCCTCCTGCCTGCTAGCACTTATTAGGGAAACAAAGTGATGGCTATTGTACTCTCACACATTCAACTAAACTATTTTCCATCCTACATGTAGTTCAACAGAAAAAGAATTCTAGAAACAGATCATAAGATAATCAAAAACGAAGTGAGGATTGGGAAAGAGGTGAGCTCAGGACTTAAACAAAAGGGGGAAAAACGAAGAGCCAAACACAGAGTAAATATATGGAACATTCAAGGAAGATGTGTTAAAAACAAGTCATGATAAGAACTGAAAAGTCTCCACTAGATTTCATGCCTAAGAGGTGATAAGTGAGGATAAATAATAGGCTGAATGGATTGTAGTATGTATTCACAGTATCATTTTCCATTAACCTTTTCTAGAATTAGCTGATTAATGATTATCTTCATAAATAAATTATAAATCACATAAAGGTAGACAATACAATGTCCTCATTTGTATATATCAAATACACACAAATAATATGTATAGAAAACTGACATATAGTATATGTACTTTGTTCTGTTACATTTTAAATCTAATTCTTCCTACAGTTCACATGACTAAAACTTGAACTAATAATTTAAACAAACATAGTGATACCCAGAATCCATCTCTTAACTTCAGTAATCATGTGTAGTTAGATATTATATTAATGTAAAAATAATTGAATAAAAGGGTCATAAGATTGTCTTAATGTGACAAAAAATGGAGCTAGTAAGATGAGAAAGATGTATAACAGACATATGCTTAACCAATTTCTAATCTTTATTTGTTCCATACAGGGTTAAAGAATATAAAATAATTTAAAACTAAGGAAAGTATACAAGTTTTCAAAGTATTTGGCAAGGGGAAATGATATCTGCAATACTGGGCTGCACATTACTGCCAAATGTGGATCTCTAAAAACATTTGACTGAAGCTGCATACTGTGTACTGTCTGTTCATTGAAATAAGTATTTAACTTCAGGTTTAGTATATCCTTCTTAACTTCATAATCTTTTAAATCATTTATGTTTGCTACTTGGTTCCTACAAACATTAAAGACTGTGTTTCCCAGTGTAGGGAATACTTTCACAACAACAACAAAACCAATATACATGCAAAACCTACTGTTGAAGGAAGGGTTAAACATCTAAGAAAAGGGATCTGTGTTCATACAAGATGTCATAGACAAATTTCTTTTGTTTCTCCTTATTAAAACAACTATAATCTCTGGAGATGTTCCAAAAGACAACCAAGAGAGAACTCTGAGAGTATAAAAAAAAAGTCAAGCTGGTTTGGGAACTCAACGAGGAGTAGGAGTAACACAACAGCAGGTCTCCTTCCATCCCCTCTGTGAAAAAAAAAAAAAAAAAAGCCACTCAGACTATGAGTTTACTTACCCTGCATCCAGGAGAAGAAGAAATCCCACAAATCCAATGAGACTCCTCCAGGAAAAACCAGGCAATGTCTGCATCACTCACAGGAGAAATAACTGGGAGACGGCTGCCATTAAAGATAAGCATGCATGAAATAATCTTTCTCTATCATGACTGAGAATCAGTTTCTCCTTTGAGAGACGCTAGAGTGAACAGATCCCCAAAAAGGGGCCCAGTCACGCAAAATGGCCCAACCCAGATAACCTCTTTATTCATGCTGGTTAAAACACTTCTCCAGTCAGAGACACCAGAGAAGTCAGATGTCACTAATTGGATGCCACTTAACCCTCCACCATCTGAGAGTTGCCAGCAGGGACCGGATTAAGCAAGCAGAAAAAAATAACACTAGAAGGCTCTGAAAACTAAATTTTCATTTGAACTGCAGCTCAAAACAGAAGGCCAAGATCATCACTGCAGTAAATGTGAATATACTGAATGCCTACCAAACAAATATTTTTTAAAAAGAGTTAACTGGGAATCAAAATCTCCTAATATAATAGACATAATGCTTACGATAAAGTAGAAAATAGCCCATCATACCCAAAACCCAGTAAATCGCAACTTAAATGAGAAAAGAAAATCAACTGATGACAATACTGAGATAAATAATATGCTAGAATTAACTGACAGGAATTTTAAAGCAGGTGCCATAAAATTGCTTTAGCAATCTGCTACAAATATTCTTGATGAAAATAAAATGCAAAACATCAGCAAGGAAATATCATTTAAAAAATAATAATTTGAAATTGTTATAATAAAATGCCAAATTAAATACAAAAGTTAAGACATAATACACACTAATATTGCACAATACAGTATTACAATGCAATATAATAACAAATACAAAAAGTTAAAAATAAAAAGGACTTGCTCAGCAGAGTTACTGGCAGATTAAAGTCAGAAAGCATGGAACAAGCAAACTTGAGGACAGAAAAATAAAATATTCACCCACTGTGAAATGCAGAGCGAAAGTTAATTAAAATTTTCAAAAAGACAGACCCTGAGAATCATACAGGAATAACCAAAGAATCAGTATTTGTACCATTAAATATCCATAATGATGTACAGAGAGAGTAGGCCTGAAAGCGTATTCAAAAAAGCAATGTCTGAAAGCTTTCAAAAAAATAGCCAATTATGAGTTTTAAATCTGGTAAAATTATTCTTCAAGAATAAAGAAAAAATAGAATATTCTCAGATGAAGTAAAACTAAAAGGATTTTTATACTAGCAGACCTGCCTTCAACAAAATTGGCTAAAGGAAGTTACTCAAATTTAATAAAGGAAGCAATATTGAAACATGACAAAAGGAACAAGAAATAATGGAAAAAGCAGAAATGTGGATGAATACAAGCAACAGACTTTTCTTTTCCTGATGAGTTTTTAAAATCATATTTGATGATTGAAATAGAAACTGTAACACAATCTGATATGCAATACAACAATATTTGAAAGTGGTGAAGATAAGAAGAATTAAGGGAAATGTGGTTTCCCTGTTCACTCAAATGTGAGGAAAATATTCAAACCAGTAGACTGATAAAAGTCACATAGGTGTATTAGGAACACCAGGCCAACCTCCACAAAAATTACAAAAGAGAAGGCCATTACCCCAAGAGAAATAACTCAGGAAAAGAAAACAAATACCACATGTTCTCACTTATAAGTGGGAGGTAAACAATGGATACATGTGGACACATGGGGAGGGGAAGTACTAGACACTAACGTCTCTAAAAGTGGGGAGGTTGGGAGGGAGCGAGGGTTGGAAAATATCTCTTGGGTATATTGTTCACTATTCAGGAGATGGGTAAACAAGAAACCCAAATCCCACCATATGCAATATATCCATGTAACCAACCTGCATATGTACCACCTGAATCCATTATATATATGGATTCAATATGTGTGTGTGTGTTGTGTTTACATAAAGAGATGCACTCAATACAGTATAAATAAATAAAGAGACTAAATCCTCAGTAATATTCCAGTAACCTTTAGTAAGGCAAGGAAAGATGTACAGGGAAATCAGGGAAATAAGAACCCCAAGAGATACATTTAAAACAAATGATAGAATAGCACAGGTAAGTGACAACATACCAATAATCAACTTAAATGTCAATGATCTATGTACAGCAATCGAAAGATAGAAATTAACACAGTGAATTAAAACAAAATTATACAGCCCTTATAAGAAAGTGATTTCCAATTAAATGAAACAGTTAGAAAGAAGTGATAGGATAGGAAAAAATGTAACATGTCCACATTAAAAAAAAAAAAAAAAAAATCAGAGGTCTGGGCGCGATGACTCAAGCCTGTAATCCCAGCACTTTGGGAGGCCAAGGCGGGTGGATCACGAGGTCAATAAATCAAGACTGTCTTAGCCAACACGGTGAAACCCCGTCTCTATTAAAAATACAAAAACATTAGCTGGGTGTGGTGACTTGTGCCTCTGGTCTACCCGGGAGGGGGAGGCAGGAGAATTGCTTGAACCCGGGAGGCAGAGGTTGCAGTGAGCCGAGATCGCACCACTGCACTCCAGCCTGGTGCCTGGCGACAGAGCGAGACTCTGTCTCAAAAAAAAAAAAAAAAAATTCAGGAGTACATCTGAACCAAACTACATTCAAAATACATGAATCGAAAATGAATAGACCTGAAAGAAAATCTATAGATAAATATAAAATTAGCCTGTGGACTTCAAACTCTGCCATGCTCCCAGCTAATTATTGATCTACTAAACAGAAGATAAACAGGGATAAGCATTTTATATATGAATAACAGACTCAACTAGCAGGAACAGACTGACGTACATATAATACTCCACCTAATACACATTTGTATTTTTTCCAAGTGCCATAAAATATTCACCATGATAAAGTATATGGACCATAAAGCAAATTTAAACAAATGAAAAAAATTGGAATCACAGTAACAGAGGACAAAAAAATATTGGAGAGAAAATTAAACAACATACTTCTTAAAAAATCTGTGGTTGAAAGAAATAATCTCAAAAGAAATATTTTCTAAAATACATAGAACTAAACAATAGAGAGAAAATCAAAAGACTACCTGTGAAAATATTTGAGATATGCTTAAAGCTATGTTTAGAGAGATTAGTAGTACTAAATGCTTACATTAGAAATGTGAAATGGTCTCAAATCAATGCTATTGAAATTAGGAAAAAATAGAATTTCAATGAAATAAAAAAATGCTTCTTTGAAAAGGTGCTTTAAAAAAATGAAGCTGTGGCAACACTAACAAAAATGAAATGGGAAAATACATAAACCAACAATATAATACGTGAAATAAAGAATAGCCCTAAACATTCTGCAGTCATTAAAAGATAATAGAAGAATATTAAAACAACTGTATTATAAATTTAACAGTTTAAAAGAAATGGACTTATTCTTTGAACTCCACAAAATATCAAAAGTTGACTAAGATGAAATAGATAATCTGAACAACCAACAAATATATAGAATTTATAATTACATAGCTCCCCCCAAAATAAATACAGAGGCTCAGATGGTTTCACAGAAGAATTTCACCAAAAACTTAGTATAAAATTAACAAAATTTTGTAATATATTCCAGAAAATGGAAGTGGAGGGATCACTTTTGTACTCAATTTATGAGGCCATTATTACATTGATACTCAACCAAAGACATAACAAATAAACTTGCTGTTTTAGTCTGTTTTGTGTTGCTGTAACAGAATAGTTGAGATTGGGTAATTTATGAAGAAAAGGTTTATTTGACTCATAGTTCAGGCTGTACAAGTAGCATCATGCCAGCATCTGCTTGGCTTCCAGTCAGAGCCTTCTGCTGCATCAAAACATGACAGAGAAGCTCAAAAGGAAAGCAGGTACATGTGAAGAACACCCAAATAGGAAAAGGAACCTCACTTTATAACAACCTACTTCCACGGGAACTAATTTATTCCCTCAAGAACTAATCCCGTTTTTCCAGAATGAGAACGTACAATCTCAAGGGCAGTACTAAGCCTCTCATGAGGAATCTATCCCCATGTCCCAAACCCTCATCTCTAGTACCAACACTGCCATACTGGGGATCAAATTTCAACATGAGTTTTGTGGGAAAGACAAATAAATCATATCTAAACCACAGCAACTACAGACCAATATCTCTCAGGAATCTTAGGTGAACAAAAATTCTCAACCAAGTAATAGGGTCATCATTGAGAATGAAAGTAAGGTATGAACTAAAGTAATTTGAAAAAAAGATGCCAAGCAAAAATAGACACAACAGGATGGAAGATCATAACATTACTCATATTAATTCCACCACTTTATGTAACTGAACTTTGTTTTTTCTCAGCACCACTTATCTTTGCAAGTTGGGAGTGAAGTCATGTTGTTAGAATGCTCCATAAATAGAGGCTTATAGATGAGATGGGAAATCATCTAATTGTTTATACAGACTCCACATTGTGATTAACACAAGCATTCTATGAAGAGCAAAACTCCTGATCTTACTGATCACAAAGAGAAAATAAATTTACCACTTTCTTGGTGTATCTTTTTAATGTCTGTCAAAAAATAATGATGATTTTACAATGGTACAGATATTTTTTTGTGCAAATAGTGGTATAATATTAGATACTGAGGTTACTACTATAAATCAAAAAGTAATAATTGAAAACCAGTCTTTATAAGCAGAAATCTTAAATGAAAAGAGTAATATATTTCATGAGTTAAGGTTTATGATAGTTTAATTGATATCAATTTACACTGATTAATCATATGCTAACATTCAACATAATTATTTGAAGAAAATACAGAGAAATCCATCATTTTAAACGTTGGTTAGCATTTTATTCTGTAATTAATGTCATCCAGACTGTACAGTTTGGTAGTCTGAAGTTTCTCCTCCCATTTTTAGAAAACCTATGCAATATATCTTTGCACGTATGTGTAGAGAAGAGGGATTTCTGCAGATTGTTTCAACAGTGTCTAAGCCAGATTCAAGTCATTTCTTTCCATTTTTCACATTTCTGCTAACTCATACATAATCTCCTTGTCAACTAACTGGTCTATTGACTTTTATGTAACAATCACCTATTCCGACCCCCAAGGTTCCAACCAGTACCTTCCCAATATTTTCTAATCCTTGTGGGAATAGTGGACATTTGAAAATGCAAATTGGACATATTACCTCATTTTTACTAAATAGTTTTGAACTACTTCTCTTACTGTCAGAACAGTTTTAGTCATAAATTTTACATATCATGCAGAGCCCTCCATGACTAGTTATTTATTGCATCTGTTTTTTGGTAAGCCTAGGAAACATTTGTCTTTTCTGTTAATAGTTCCCCAATTTTTCTTACAGGATTCAGATTATATTTAAGAAAGTGTTCCATTCTCTTCTCTCTCTCCCTCCTTTTTTTTGGAAATGTGTGAGAAAGATTGGTGTTTGTCTTTCTTTAAGTGTTAGGTAGAAATAACTTGTGAAGCCATCAGGTCCAGGGCTTTTCTGCCATCATAATATAATAGTTCATATGGTTTAAGCTGACTGTCAGATGTGACTTAGACTAGGTTATCCATTTCATATAGTCCCTCTAATCACAGGTATTATTGAAAGATATAGCAGAAGACCCAAATAGATTCAATTCAAAACAGTCCAAATGTTGTTTGTCAGAATTTTAGTGAAAGAACATCCTTATTGTTGAGGTTCAGAACTGATGGAAACTAAATATCATGGAAGCCATCTTGTCTGAATGAGAAAGGAGCCAATTAAAAATGAGGACAGTGCAATAAAATTCCAAGCCAAGCAATTACAAGAGAGTCAATTCTTGGTTGCATCATTTAAATCCTAAATGCAATCCTAACTAAATTTTTCAATTATTTAAGTCAGTTATATTTTATATATGTATGTATGTATTTATTTTTTGCTAAAGAAAGCTTGATTTTGTTTCCATAACTAATAATTAAAATATCCTGCCTAATACTTACTTTTTAATTCTTTTCTGGCATCACAGGTCCCCTGACTTTTCCTTTTCACAGTGCCAGTTGAACGCTGTCTCTAATTTCTCAGTATTTTTCTCTTTAAAATATGCCTAATGAACCATTAATTTCAGTTCAATTATTATTTCCTTAGGGAAGTCTTCCCTTAAGCCCTAAATTTGGAAAGTTCTCCTTTTAAACACCTCATTAGATCCATAAATCACTCGTTCAAAAGACTTTTGGAGCTAACAGTTTTACATTGTATTCTGTGTTTATCTGAATAGTAACTGACTCTCACAATAAAATATAAGCTGCTTAAGAGAAAACTATTTTATTTCTGGCCTGGCCCATAATTGGTGTTCAAAATTGATAATACACTTTAAGCTCTGTTTATGCATGCACTATTCATTCAACTCATTAGGGTGATTCTGCTGGGTATATATCCATAAACATTTTTAATAAGTAAACCTATTTATCTTGCCAATTGAATCAGTATCTATTGGCATCAATGAGCTTGTTTAAGGAAAAACAGTGTGTCTCTCATTGTTTTAATCATTTCATCCCAAAGTTATGTCCCTATCCCATACTGGCAATTATTCTTTGTGTATTATCACATCCATAATAATAAACATTGCCTTACACATGATCAAGCTCTCCCTACCTTCCAACTGTAAACCATCTGACTGTGCACTCAAAACCACCATTCCATAACTATGTAACTTATTTTTTCTGTATGTTCTCTGAACAACAAAAATGCTCTTGCTTGGAGCAAGTAGTGTGTTGGAGTTGGCCCACACTGAGAGCTAATTACTAAATTTTCAAACTCTTTGAGAGAGAACCATTGTATACAGTCAGTTTTAAAATTAAACTATAGGGCACACTCAACAAATATGGGAAATTAGGAAACACCAGGAATCTGTCACCCCACCCAGGCAAAAATCTGCCTGATGTAACTATTTTGGAACTCTGGAGTTTATTGAAGTCTTGCAGCTTCCAAGGAAAGACTGGGATGGTAAAATATGGTTAATTTTGGTCAATTCTAGCTCAGCTCAGCAGCAGCAACCAGTTCTCCACACCCATGGTAAAGAAAAGCCCTGGACCTGATGGCTTCACAAGTTATTTCTACCTAACACTTAAAGAAGCACAAGCACCAATCTTTCTCACACATTTCCAAAAAAAAGAGAGAGAGAGAGAAGAGAATGGAACACTTTCTTAACTCATACTCTGGAACCAGCAGTATTGATACTAAAGCCAGCAATATTATAAAAAAAGAAAACTACAGATCAGTATCCCTTATGAACATTTATGCAAAATTCTTCAAAATTGTACTAGCAAACCAAACTGAATTTAGCAGCATATTAAAATAATTATACAACATGACCAAATGGAATTCATTCCTGGATTCCTGGAATGCAAGGATAATTCAATATGTGAAAACTGATTAATGTCATACATCACATTAACAAAATAAAGAAAAATACACATAATCACCTCAATTGATGCAGAAAAGGCATTTGACAACATACAAAATACTTTAATGATAAAGAGAACATTCAGCAAAATATAAATAGAAAAAAAGCTACCTCAATATAATAAGAGCCACATATGAAAAACCCACAATAAAATTATACTTGATAGTGAAGGACCAAAAGTTTTTAGAAAGTGTAAGGAACAAGACAAAGATGCCCACTTTCACTGTTTCTACTTAACGTAGTACTGGAAAATTCAACTCAGAGCCATTAGACAAAAAAATAAATAAATAAATAAAAAGCATCCACATTAGAATGAAGGAAGTAAAATTATCTCTGATCAAGATGATACGGTCTTACATGGATTCAATTCTAATGTTTCCACAAAAAATAACAAAACTAATAAATTCAGCAAAGTAGTAGAATAAAAAGTCAACATGCAAAAATGGATTTTATTTGCACTCATTAACAATGAACAATCCAAAAAGAAAGTTTTAATCACTAATTTTATTTATAGTAGCATGAAGCAAATAAAATACATAAGAAACAGTCAATAGAGTGAATCGGCAACCAACAGAATGGGAAAACATTTTTGCAGCCTACCCATCTGACAAAGGGCTGATATCCAGAATTTACAACGAGTTAAAAAAGATTTACAAGAAAAAAACAAACAAGCCCATTCAAAAGTGGGCAAAGGATATGAACAGATACTTTACAAAAGAAGACATACATGAGGCCAACAAGCATATGAAAAAATGCTCATCATCACTGGCCATTAGAGAAATGCAAATCAAAACTACATTGAGATACCATCTCACACCAGTTATAATGGCGATCATTAAAAAATCTGGAGACAACAGATGCTGGAGAGGATGTGGAGAAATAGGAACACTTTTACACTGTTGGTGGGAGTGTAAATTAGTACAACCATTGTGGAAAACAGTGTGGCGATTCCTCAAGGACCTAGAAATAGAAATTCCATTTGACCCAGCAATCCCATTACTGGGTATATATCCAAAGGATTATAAATCGTTCTACTATAAGGACACATGCACACGAATGTTCATAGCAGCACAGTTTACAATAGCAAAGACCTGGAACCAACCCAAATGCCCATCGATGATAGACTGGACAGGAAAAATGTGGCACATATACACCATGGAATATTATGCAGCCATTGAAAACGAGGAGTTCGCGTCCTTTGTAGGAAAATGGATGAACCTGGAAACCATCATTCTCAGCAAACTGACACAAGAACACAAAATCAAACACCACATGTTCTCACTCATAGGCGGGTGTTGAACAAGGAGAACACATGGACACAGGGAGGGGAGCACTATACATGGGGGTCTGTTGTGGGGGAGTGGGGGGGACAGCGGGGGGGTGGGGAGTTGGGGAGGGATAGCATGGGGAGAAATGCCAGATATAGGTGAAAGGGAGGAAGGCAGCAAATCACACTGCCACGTATGCACCTATGCAACAACCTTGCACGTTTTTCACATGTACCCCAAAACCTAAAATGCAATAAAAAAAAAAAATACATGTGAACTAACCAATGTATTAAAAGTAAATATACAAACATTGCTGAAAGAAATTAAATAAAACATAAATAATGGAAATACATTACAGGGACATGAAAGACAATACTGTTAAAACATAATATCACCAAAAGTCACCTACACATTCAATGCAATCTCTATCAAAATATTAATAACTTTTTTACAAGAATAGAAAAATCCATCCAAAATTCATATGCCCAATAATTAAAGCAATTTTAAAAATAAAATAAGAAAGTGAGAATACTCACACTTCCTAGGTTCAAAACTTACCACAAAGTTATAGTAATCAAAATGGTGTGTTACTTATATAAAGACAGACATACAGACAAATGGAATGGAATAGTGAGCGCAGAAATAAATTCTCATGTATATTATCAAATAATTTTCAAAAAGATAATGAGACAAGGACAGTCTTTTTAGATAATGTTGTTGAACAAAGTGGATATCTATGGGTAAACAATGCAGTTGGACCCATACCTAATACTATATACAAGAATTAAATAAAAAATGTATCTCTGACCTAAATATAAGACCTAAAATTACAACTCTTATGAGAAAATATAGGGCAAATGTTTCACAACATTGGCTTTGGCGATGGTATCTTAGATATCATACCATAGACATAAGCAATAAAAGAAGAAAAATTGGACTTCATAAATGTTTTTTAAAGTTGTACATCTAAAAACACTATCAACAAAGTAAAAAGGCTACACATAGAACAGGAGAAATATTTGCAAATAATATGTCTGTAAGAGATTAATATACAGAATATGTAGAAATTACTAAAATTAAATATTTAAAAAACCTGATTCAAAAATGAAAACTATACTGGATTAGACATTTCTCCAAAGAATATAGAAACATGACCATTCAACACATGAAAGATCTGCAGTATAATGATTTGGCACATGCAAATCATAACTACAGTAAGATAAGTAAGATACCATCTGACATCTATTAGCATTATTGGTATCAGAGAAACAAAAGAAAAAGGATATATTGGCAAGAACGTGGAGAAATTGAACCTCCTGTTCACTGGTGGTGGGAATGTAAAATGGTACAGCCTTAGTGGAAAACAGTCTGGTTGTTTCTCAAAAAATTGAAAATGGAATTACCATATGATTCAGCAATGCCACTTCTGTGTATATAGCCACAGATTGGAAAAAAGGTTCTCTTAGACATATTTGTACATTCATGTTTGTAGCAGCATCATTCACAATAATCAAAATGTATAAATGACACAAGTGTCCGTGGACTTATGAATGAATAAGGAACATGTGGTATACACATACAATGAAATGTTATTCAATCTTAAAAAGACAGGAAATTCTGATATATACTACAACCTTGAGGACAATATGCTAAGTGAAATAAGCCAATCACAAAAGGACACATTTATTATTCTACTTATATGAGGTATTTAGAGTAGTCAAAATTGCAGACAAAGGAAGTAGAAGGGTGGTTGCAAGGGACTGGAGGCAGGGATGATGAAGTGTTACTGGCTAATATGTATAAAGTTTCAGTTTTGCAAGATGAGAAGTGTTATGGCAGAAGGATGATGTTGATGGTTAATTGAACAACAGTTATGTATGTACGTAACACCAATGAACTGTATACTTAACAAAAGCTTGATATGGTAAATTTTATGTTACATGGATTTCACCACAATCTAAAACATTCAAAA
The DNA here is from genome assembly GCF_030222135.1 of Aotus nancymaae. NCBI lineage: Eukaryota > Metazoa > Chordata > Mammalia > Primates > Aotidae > Aotus > Aotus nancymaae. Next base: position 8,586,897 of record NW_026988503.1, read on the forward strand.
GTTAAATTTTATAAGCTAACATTTAAATAAATTATATTAAGGACAAAGGTAATACATACTTAAAACTCCTAATTTCCTAATGATGTTACTACATTTTTCTTTTGTCTATGCTATTATGGACATTTATACCTATTTTAGCTATATTAAGAAAATATCTCCGTATGGCATACAACTTCCCCCAAAGGGAAGAGAAATGAAGTTTAAAATCAGTCTTCGTAGGAGTATTTGCACCATAAATATCTCAAAATACCTCAGCACGGCATTTTCATTTCTCTTCCCCAAGGGAAATAAATGTGGTGGATAGCTGCATTTTTGGGAAATAAATGTAGTGGATAGCTGCAACTTAAATTTCCCCAAGGGGAAGAGATATGAAGTTGTATGCCGTGTTATTAGTAGCTTAAAATCAGTCTTGGTAAGAGTATTTGCACCATAAAAATAGGTAAACACTACAGGTTGGGGATTAATGTATAGTTTTATTTCTTTTCTCAAATGAGAAAATGATGGTGAGGGGCAGGGGATAAAAATAATGAGTATTAGATCTTAAATTGTGTAACATTGGGAGACTTTGCATTGTAATTTAGAGTCCAAAATGGAAAATATTTTTCCACTATTCAAAGAGCATTATCCTATTCAGCAAACATAATTCAGGTCACTGACAGAGGAATGAAGTTAAAACGTAATTAGTACTGAAATTAAATTTTTTATTTAATGACAATAAATTGTAGAACTGTGAATGACACTGTAACAGTAAACTACTGATAAAATTTAGCCCTGTGTTTCCACCCAGACTTCCTCTCGAATTGTAATCCCCATGTGTCAAAGGAGGGACCTGTAATCCCCACGTGTGGAAGGAGGGAGGTGATTGGATCATGGGAGCAGTTTCTCTCATGCTATTGTCATGATAGTGAGTGAAGTCTCACGAGATCTGATGGTTTTAAAAGTTGCAGTTTTTTTCCTGTGCTCTCACTTTTCCCTCCTGCCACCTTATAAAAAACTGCCTGCTTCCCCTTCCGCTTTTGCCACGATTGTAAGTTTACTAAGGCCTGCCCAGTCATTCAGAACTGTGAGTCAATTAAACCCTTTTCTTTATAATTACCCAGTCTTGGGTATTTTGTTTTGTTTTGTGTTTGTTTTTGTTTTTGAGATGGAGTCTCACACTGTTGCCCGGGCTGGAGTGCAATGATGCAATCTCAGCTCACTGCAACCTCTGCCTCCCAGGTTCAAATGATTCTCTTGCCCCAGCCTCCCGAGTAGCTGGGATTACAGGTGCATGCCACCATGCCCAGCTAATTTTTTGTATTTTTAGTAGAGATGGTGTTTCACTCTGTTGGCCTGGTCTCAAACTCCTGACCTCATGATCTGCCCTCCTTGGTCTCCCAAGGGTATTTCTTTATAGCAATCTGAAAATGGACCAATACAACCACAGATTTTGGTACAATAAATTTTTTGGAAATAAATGTAGTGATAGCTGCAACTTAAATTATTAAACATGGTTGAATCAAACAATATTCAGTTATAGATACAAGAGTTTGGCAAATACTAATGTTGATAATTAGTTGGCTGTATAAAAGGTATCTGCTTCTTAAGCAATATTGTTTATTTCTTTTTTTTTAAATTTTGTGCTAAACATGTATATTGATTAAAATTATACTATATATGTGTATATGAAACTCTATACTATAATGAAGCATAATATAAAATATTGCATATTATAATACAATAATACAATATATAATATATATTCTATATAATATATGATGTATTCACAGTGCTTTTTTAAAAAAATAATAATAATTTTTGAAGACATAGGGTCTCACTATGCTGCCTATGCTGGTCTTGAACTCCTGGCCTCAATGTTCCTCCTGCCTTGGCCTCTAGAGTTGCTGGGATTATAGGTGTGAGTCACCACCCTGGTCATTTATTTACTCGTAATCAGTCTCCCTCATTTATTAGAGCTTAGATATTTAGTACATAGTCTATTGCTCCACTCAAAAACCCATGATTATTCTGGGTGTTTTTAATATTAAAAAATTGGAATTTCTTTTGTGAAAATTCCCATTCCTAGCCCTTCAATTTAATCATCAACTGATCCTTTATTCTTCTTACCAAAGGATTTGGTTTTTTCCCTTCATCCATTAAGTATAGTATATTCTCTTGGTTCAGGGAAGATAAACTTTAGGTTAAGAAATTTCTGTCTACTTCTAAATTTTTCATTATAAATGAATCTGAATTTTAATAATCTAGTTGTTTTTTGTTCTCTGTTGAAATAATACTACATATTTTCATTTTCCTAGAATAAAACAGGCTTGACTATTACTCCATATACAATATTATACCTAGTACAGAGCTGTTTGTAACTCAGTAAGAGAATACTTAGTATAGAAAAGCATCTCTTAAATATGTATACAGACATAGTCTAGATTCTAAGTAATATTATTAAAAATTATATTATTAAGGCTGGGTGCAGTGGCTCACGCCTATAATCCCAGCACTTTGGGAGGCCGAGGCGGGTGGATCACGACGTCAAGAGATCGAGACCATCCTGGTCAACATGGTGAAACCCCGTCTCTACTAAAAATACAAAAATTAGCTGGGCACGGTGGCACATGCCTGTAGTCCCAGCTACTCAGGAGGCTGAGGCAGGAGAATTGCTTGAACCCAACAGACGGAGGTTGTGGTGAGCCGAGATCACGCCATTGCACTCCAGCCTGGGTATCAAGAGCGAAACTCTGTCTCAAAAAAAAAAAAAAAAATTATATTATAAATTATATATGCCTTTACATAAAATACATTTCACTGGATACAGGCACACTCTTCTATATGTATGCCAGATTCGAGTACTACTAAGAAATATTTTTCTGGAGGCAATTTTATTACTTATGAATATTTAAAGCAACCAAAACATTGCAAAATTTTGACCCATATGTATTATTTGACCACATTTTTAAGGTAATAATAATTACTAATGTATAAGTATTGCCTTGGAGGAAACTGTGTTCTTTTAATTGAGCTAAAGTTAATTTGCAATTTTACTAAACTATCTTTTTATATAGAAATAATAAAATATTTATATTTAAAAAACGTTTTCAAGTATTTCAGATTAGTGCAACTATGTCTCTTTTTTTCTATTATTTTGTTTTTTATTTTTTAGAAAATATTTCTCTGTTGCCCAGGCTGGAGTACAGTGGTGACATCTTGGTTCACTGTGATCACTGCCTCAAAAGTTCAAGTTGTTCTTGTGCCTCAGCCTCCCAAGTAACTGGGGTTATAGGCACACACCACACCCAGATAATTTTTGTACTTTTTAAAATTGCCCTCTTGGCCATACTAGTCTGGATGTCCTGGCCTCAAGTGATTTGCCCACCTTGGCCTCTCTTTCTTTTTAACTCAAATAATTATGTAAATGTTACTATTTGTGACCTTCATTATTGCCTTTCTCTCAATAAGGATTTTATTTTATTTTTTTATTCTTTCTCATCATGATTTTCTATGCTACTATTTGGTTATTTCAACCAATTTTATGGTCTCAAATAACAAGCTAAGTTTATGATTTACGAATTTAAATATTTATCCTATATTGTTTCTTGTGCTCCACATAGCCTACTTTATTTTTGCAAACTCTAGTTAGAAATTGAATAGAAATTACAAATTAAAATATTACTCTAGGAAATCTTAGTTATTTCTTGGCAAAACTCCAGTTTTATTCCTAAATGTACCATATCCTAAGATAAGACTATTAATATGTTATCATGTTTTGCATTTAAAAATACAAAAACGATCTCTAATTCCAATCTTGTTTTAAAACTCACTAAATTTACTATTAGGAAGTATTGAATATACCTTCCCATACATGTTTCAATGAACTATCCTTTCTACCACTTCTTCCTGCCCTTATTGGAGTCTTTTCTGGGTAACTGCCAGTGAGTTTTAACTATTGCATGTCCTTTTATTTTACTTTTCTGCTATTAATTCTCCTCACAGCAGCCAGAGGAGCTTTACGAAAATAAAAATACAATATGGCTTCTAATAACTTCCTTACACACTTCTGAGATTGGCTTCTCATCACCTCCAGCATAATCTTATCCACTGTTTCTCTACACTTGACTACATCTCAGCCATATAAGCATAATTTATCTGATTTAAACAGAGTCCTTTTCAACTGAATTTTCTATAGTTTCTAATATAGTAATAGTCCTTTTCTCAAGGTATGTTTTCCATAATTTAGAATTTAGCTTAAATAGTTCTTAGAATTTGCCTGGCAACCATACCAAAGGAGTCATATATGTCAGTATTTCTATGTACTTAGACTAAAATTAACATCTTTGATTGTCTATGGTATTATTTCCCCATTTGAGTTTAAATGTATTTAAACATCTTTGTTGGTCAAGTTTGTAGAGTAGCTCCTCACTAACATTAGATGATCAATAACTATTTGTAGAATAATTAAATATTTTTTATTTAATAATACAATAATTTCTACATGATGCATTTATACATGTATGTATTTTTATATTCATTTAAATTAAGCATCATTATATCGAATATAACTATGCTTTCACTATATAAATTCTAATTCACTAATGTTTCTCAATTGAATGCTATCCTTTGAGAATTTTCAGTGCTTCTACCCTTGTTTAATCTACTACTTTCTTTATTCCTAATGGAAGAAGTAGTAACTATTTTATATAAGCTGTTTCTTCAACAACATCAAACTAACCAATTTAATATGAGACAAAGAGGTGGCCAAATCTTTAATGACACCATTTTCCACTGCTTATAAGCCTTTAACATTTCATCAGGTAAAGCTAGTGTGAACTACCACTCTGTCATGCAAAGTATTCTACATTTTAGAGTTAATTTTCTCTCTCAGATTTATATTTCCTTATTTATTTCCACATTATTATGTACCAAAAATGTCTTGCTTATATTCTGTTTCCTAAGCTGTTGAGTCAAATCTTTTGGTTTCCCATTTGTATCTATCTTCCTGATTGCACTGGCTTTCCCTGGCTCCCTGAGGCTTACTCTTCTGAAAGCTGCACATTATTGAATGATCATTAGGAATGTCTCATCTCCATGAAGGTTTTTCCAATCTCCCTCAAAAATATCAAACTTTTGTCTGTAACACATAGTAATATTGTACTTCATTTTGATTCTTACTTTAATTGTCTAGTCTTCTGTTGTCTTCCCTGTGCTAGCAAAATCCATGTAGATATAGAGTGTTTTACTAATTTTTATTTTGGTTCCATCACCCTACACAAGAAATCGGGAAAGAATAATATTGAATAAATACTAATTGTATTTAATTAAAAGGTTAATTTACTGTTTCTGAATTAGAAATAAAAACTGAATGAGTAGTATTACCTCCATAAAAAAGGTTTAATGTCCTAAATTCTTAGCATATTTTAGAAAGCTTTGAATTTTTTTTTCAGTAATTCAAAGTAAAATTTACACTTTACTAACTAGAATTGTAGGAAGTGAATTGTAAAACCTAACTTATATAGATTCATATTCAGTGTACTAGTCTGAAGTTTTTTATAAATCATACGTTAGCTTAGTAGAGAACCTAATATAAATGTTTGTCTGTTTTTAAATTTTCTTTTTCAAATAGATTAAAACAGCGATACACCCACATGATTAATTTGGCAGGCTGCAATTATTGACCTAACTGGCACTCTTGGTCATTATGATGCAATTCCTTGCTAAGTACACAAAACATCAGCTTCATAGTATGTGTATGTGTGTATACAGAAATAACTTAATTTTGGTCACTATCCAAAATACAATTAAAGTAATAAAAAATAGTCCAAGAAACTTTAAGTAAAAATGAGTTAAGATCAATAGAAAAGAAATGAAACTGGCAAAAGTCAGAAATGATTTTTCTACTAGATTTGTAAGAGATAATTTTGTTTGACCATTAAAAGAAACTCTATATAGAATACTAAAATATATGCAGATATAAATAAAATAATAATATTTTGTTTAGCTTTTTTGAAAGCTCCTTAAATTCTTTGATATCTAAGGTTTTGTTGAGATAGGGCTAAAAAACATAGAAAATAAATAACAAAATATGTAAATTTCAAAACTGTAAAAGTAAAAGCTTGAAATTAATTTTTACTGACATTTATCAGTAAATTTTATCAAAAATAACTGTGACAGCAATAGCAATGTATAATACTTAATTTATGAGGCAGTGCTCTAAATACCATACCTGTATAACATTGATTCTCAAAACAGTTACATAAAATAAACTATTATATTCTTTATTTTGCCTATAGAAAAGCTGAGATATTCAGTTATTTGTCCTATTAAATAATTAGAGATAAAAAAGCAAAATTTTAAGAAAAATTATTATTTTATCAAGCATAATATACAAGTGTTATAATCTGGGTTGGAGACACAAAGAGACACAAAGGTTATTGATGAACAATGCCCATGAAAGTTTAAAAAGAGAAAGTAGGATTAGGCATGACACAATCCAAAAATGATACAGATAAGATATCTGTGAGACAAAAATGGTGTAAAGTAGCAGAGGTGAGCAGAGAAAGCCTTAAACTTTGATGTAGATATGTCAAAGTCTGGCTAACTCAGTAGGGAGATCCAGAGCTAAGATTATCATTTAGATGACAGTTACAATTTGAGCATAAATGACGAAGTGAGAATATCTGCACCATGCCCCTGCACTGCCTCGAGGAGACTGCACCTCAGAAGAGATTGACCTTAGCTTAAAAGGTGAGTTAGTTCTGAAGTCTGTAACAGCTGGAGGTCATCAGTGAACTACATTTCTTGCAGTTGAACAGCAAGTACTTTCTGGTAGTACGCTGAGTTTTATCAAATTTTTGTCATAAAAAGTGTGGACAGTAGCTTCAAAACAATAAAAGCTTAAAATGGAGCTAGTTGGATCAAAAATATGCAGTTTTTCTCTTCAAATAAGTTGATTCAGCTGAATTTTTTTTCTCTTTAATTTTTTACAATTACATTCAGTTTGCTTAAAGCAAATAGAGACTTTTGTCTTTAAATTCAACATGTATAGGACTTTATAGTTGTTATTCCCATTATCACAAAAAAAAAAAAAAAGAAAATAAAGAAAACTGAAAATCAACAACTTTTCTCAGACATATCAGAAAACAGGTTTTAGGCAAAATATCACCCTAAAATCTAGAGAGACTGGTAGAGAGATGTAGCAATCCAGATGTGATCAACCTGAGGAGAAGATACTGGAACCATGAACTAGGAAACACTCTTACATGGTAATTTTGGGAAATTCCTTGTGGATTTCTGGGAGCAAAAACTCTTGGGGCCACAAATTTACATGAAGCTCATATTTCCATTCTCATGGAGGTTTTTTTTTTTTTTGGTAGGAATATCAGTAGGTTCTCATGGTCAGGATCTGAGAGGAAAAAAAAAACAAAAAACCTTCCTATCTTGTCAGTGGAAAGAGTGGAAGGAGGAGAATAATCATTGTGACACATTCCCAGAGTTTTCTCCTTAACAAAATATATTCTACAAGGAAATTACTAGACTACAATTCTGAAATTTCATCCAAAGAAGGAAGGAAATTGATCCCCATTCTGGCCACATCCTACCTTCCAGTTGTGACTAAGGAAATAAATTAACATACTCAACACAAGTCAGATATTCAATAAAAAGAACTGTGGATGCCATAATCTGGGGAAAAAAAATAGGGAGGAGAGAGAAAATAGATCATTGAAGAAACTCTTGTGAGTGTCACAACTACAAAATCCAGGCATACTACAAAACTGAAATTTAGTCACAAAGTGATGAGATTTCTCCTACACTTTACCACCTTATCAACAGGACTTTAGGGTAATAATAGTATCTTACTACAGAGACTAAAATAGTCTTGGGAGTAACACGTAAGAAACCTAATGAAAAGAAGGAGAAAAATAATGGAGGAATTGGAAGCATTTCATATCTTTTACTTCAGTAAACATAAAGCACAGCCAAAACCTCGGTGAATTTTTTATAAATATTTGTGCTAAAGATCTACTCTGTTTTCCTATTACCTGATATAACATATCTAGCTTCCAAAAAATATAGTCTATTAAAAAATAAAAATATGTATTATTAAAAGACAAAGCAATCATTACAGCCATACTCAGTTATGACACAGGTTTGAATTATCATAAGAAAATTAAAGTTACTCTGACGAGCATGTTAATGACTGTCATGGAAAAAGTACACAATATTCAATAACACATGAGTAACAAAAACAGAAAGAGGAAACATCCAAGAAAGGAAGAAATAAAAGGAAATCCTAGAAATCAAAGACATAACTAGAAAAATTAAGAATTACCCAGAAAGATGATCTATAAAATACATAACTGAGGAAGGAATTTATGATTATGAATATAGGTTAAAGAAACTCCTGAAAATGAAATATAAAACAAAATTCCAAGAACTGTAGAACATTATCAAAAAGTGTAACAATGTGAAATTAGTACAAGACAAGCAGAAAAAAGGGGGAAAAGAGGAGATGAAATATCTGAAACAATAATGGATTATAAATTTAAAAAATTAATGACCAAGGCACATTTTATTCAAGCTGCATAAAAACAAAGACCAACCAAACATTTTGAAAAAGAAGTCAGAAGAAAAGCACAACCTAGTTATAGTGAAGTGAGTCTGAGATGTACAGTGAACCTCTCATCAGAAATTCTGAAGCAAGAAGAAAACACTTAAATACAGAACATGTTGTAAAAACAAACAGCAAACTAGAATTGTATAGCTAGCAAAATTACTTATTACAAAAGTAAAAGAGAAAAGAGTAATTTCCTTAAATCATCCAAAACTGAAGAAATTAATTTCCTGGAGATCTGCCTTGAAGGAAATGTTAAAAGATCATTTCAGGAAGAAGGAAAATGATATAGAGGTCAGTAAACTGGATGCAAATTAATAAAGATTAAGCATCAGAAAGAGTAGATGAAAGTAAAATGCTTTTAATATTTTTTTTACTCATTTTATATAAAATTTAATGAAGTATTAATAGCACTGTATTAAAAAGTATCATTTATCCATAAGTGAAATGAATGACAGCAATAGCACAGTGATAGGAGTGAGGAATTGCTATAAGGTTATGCCATGTTATAAAGAAATACCCTGTTGTACCCAGAGCACATGTAAAGCAGTACAGTGTTGTTTAAATGTAGATTCAATTACTTCAAAATATATAGTAAACTCTAAGATGACTTTAAAAATTTAAAAAGCATATATACTGAAAGAGGATGGGAAATGCCAACATGTAAAATATTCTGTTAAGATACAATAAGTCAAAAAAGAGAGTTAAAAATATCTAGAATAAACAGATGGAATAAATATAAAAATTACAAACTTGGTAGATAACAATTTAACTAGATCAATAGTGACTTTAAAAATAAAAGATACACATTATTTAGCTCCCACTTACAAGTAAGAATAATTGGTATTTGTCTTTCAGCATTTTATGTTGTTTCACTTAAGATAATGGCCTCCAGTTCCATCCATGTTGCTGCAAAAGACCTGATTTCATTTTTTGTCATGGCTGAATAGTAATCCTGGATATAGAGTCTGAAATCATAGACAATGGAAACTCAGAAGGGTAGGGAATGTCCGAAGGTTGAATGATAAGAAATTACTTCATGAGTACAATGGATGTTATTCAGGGGATGGGTACCTAAAAGCCTTGACTTCACCACCATGTAGTTCATGCAAGTATGAAAATTACAACTGTACCCCATAAATTTATACAAATATAAAATAAAGAAGTGGTATAAGTGCACAAATTAAGTTTTTAGAATGTATAAAATATCTGCATGTTCATATTTACTTCAGCATTATTCACAATAGCCAAGTTATGAGGCAACATAAGTGTCCATCAATGCATGAATGGATAAAGGAAATGTGGTATGTATAAACAATGGAATACTTAACAGCTGTAAAAAAGGAAATTATGTTCTTTTTGACAACATAGATTAACCTGGAAAATATTTTGCTAAGTAAAATAAGCTAGGCAACAGAAAAACAAATTCTGCATAATCTCACTTATACAGAAAATACAGAACACATGGAAAGATTGATGCAGACAGTAGAATATTGGTTACCAGAGGGTGGTATTGGTGGGAGATAGGGAAAAGGTGAGATGTTGAAAAAAGGGTATAAATTTAAACTTTGACAGGAGGAATATGTTTATTTTGCTAAAAGTAGAGATTTTATACATTCACACCTGAAAGTGTTTGTCTCTGTGTCCCCACCCAAATCTCACCTTGAACTGTAATAATCCCCACATGTCGAGGGCTGGACCAAGAGGATATTACTGAATCATGGGGGCATTTTTGGCCCATTCTGTTCTTATGATAATGAGTGAATTCTCAAGAGATCTGATGGTTTTATAAGGGGCTTTCCCCTTTGCTTGGCACTCATTCACTTTCCTACTGCTCTGTGAAGCAGTGCCTTCTGCCATGATTGTAAGTTTCCTGAGGCCTCCCCAGCCATGTGGAACTGTGAGTCAATTAAGCCTCTTTTCCTTATAAATTACCCAGTCATGGGTATTTCTTCATAGTAGCATGAGAACAGGCAAATACATCACCACAAAATATAAGTTGTAGAGGTGATGGGTATGTTAATTAGCTTGATTTATTTTTTCTACATATGTCAAAACATCATATTGTACCCTGTGAAGACATATAATAAAAAATTAAAAAATAACAAAACATGCTATTATGTTGAATAAAGAAATATACTTTACATATATTCAGACACCTCAAAAGTAAAGGGATGGATAAAGATGTCCCATAAAATGCTAATTATAAAAGCTTTACTAATTTTCAGATGAAGCACATATCAAAATAAGTAAAATGGCTGGACACAGTGACTCATTCACACCTGTGATTCCAGCATTTTGGAAGACTGAGGCAGGTAAATAGCTTGAGCTCAGGAGTTTGAGATCAGCCTGGACAAGATGGTAAAACCTCATCTCTACAAAAATACAGAAATTAGCTGGCATGGTGGTACCTTCCTATAGTCCCAGCTACAAGGCAGGCTGAAGTAGGAGGTGGCAGGATCACATAAGCCTAGGAGGTCGCAGCTGCAGTTAGCTATGATCATGCCGCTGGACTGGAACCTGGGTGATAGAGTGAGACAATGTCCCTGCATAGAATAACAAACAAACAAACAAAACAAGGAAGAGTATAAGGATGAAGATGAGCATGAGCATTACATTATGTTACAGTAGTTAATTATCAAAAAAGGTATAATTATTACTGTATGTGCACTTCTATTCATGAGGGTTCTCTAGAGGGACAGAACTAATAGGTTAGATAGATAGATAGATAGAGATAGAGATATATAAAGGGAGTTTATTAAGTATTAAATCACATGACCACAAGGTCCCACAATAGGCTGTCTGCAAGCTGAGGAGTAAGGAAACCCAGTCTGAGTCTCAAAACTGAAGAACTTGGAGTCTGATGTTTGAGGATAGAAACCATCCAGCATGGGAGTAAGGATGTAGGCTGGGAGGCTAGGCTAGTCTAACATTTTCATGTTTTTCTGCCTGCTTTATGTTCTAGCAGCACTGACAGCTGATTAGATGGTATCCACGCAGATTAAGGGTGGGTCTGTCTTTTCCAGGCACCCAATTTATATGTTAATTTTCTTTGGCAACACCCTCACAGACACACCCAGGATCAATACTTTGCATCCTTCAATCCAATCAAGTTGACAATATTAACCATCACACCACCTAACATTCAAGTGTCAAAATATGTTAGATAAAAACTAATAAAAGATAAATCTATATTTGAGGAGTTAAACGTCCTTCTTTTACTAGTTGATAGGTAAAGCAATCTGAGAATCAGCAAAGATGTATTTGATCTGAATGAGACTATCAAACTAATTAATCAAATTGACGTTTATAAAATACTTCATCTAGTGAAATTAGATTATGCATTCTGCTCATTCTCACATGGAGTATCCACTGAAATACACTTTAATTTTGAACCATAAAGTACACCTTAACTAGTTTTAAGACTAAAAATTAACCACAATATGTTATCAGAAGACAATAAAATTCAACTGAAAATCAATTAAAAAATTAGGAAATTTCCCAAATACCAGGAAACTAACCATCACACTTCTATATACACCTTTGGTAAGGGAAGAATCTCAAAAAAAGTTTTTAAAATTTTAAGAAAAAATAACAATGAAAACTTATCAAAACAAATTTGGATGCAGTGAAGATAGTGCTTAAGGAAACATTTATAGAATTAAATGTATATATTAGAAGAGAAGAAAGCTTCCATCTTAGGAAAGACAAAAGATACAATTTAAGCGTAAAGAAAGCAGAAAACAGTAATAGAATTAAAGCAATAATTGATCAAATTGAAAACAGTGAAACAATAGAGAAAATCAACAATACCAAAAGTTGGTCCATTGAAAATTTATATAAATTTATTAAATTTCTAGCCAGGTTAACTAGGGAAAGCAGAGTGGGTGGGGCACAAGTGAAATAAATGTGATATCCTAACTACTGATAACACTGATTCCACGCACATTAAAAGATAAAAAAGAAATCTGAAAAACTCTATCCCCACACATTTGATAACATAGATTAAATAGAGATTCAAACTACTGAAACTTACACAAGGAAAAGCAGATAACCTGAATTGTACTATATAAATGAATTAAACTTGAAAAAATAATTTAAAACCTTCCAAAAAGTAAGTACCCAGCATAAGGTGGCTTCACTGTTGAGTTTTACTAAACCTTTACAGGGAATCATTAGCAATTCTTCACAATCCTTTCCAGAAAATTGAATTAGAGGGAAATTTTTACAAGGTCTATAAGCCAATATTATGCCAATACTATAAATAATAAAAATATTATAAGAAAGTAGAATTCTATAGGATTAACTCTCATGAACTCAGACAGAAAAATCTTCAATAAAATATTGAAATCAAATCTAACTATAAAAGGAATTATAATATATGACCAAATAGGATATGTACTATATATGCAAGAGAGATTAGACACTCAAAAATCAATGTAATCTACCCTATTAAACTTTTAAGTAAATATAAAATTATCACATCAATTGACATACACAATGCATTATGTAATTCAATACTCATTTATTATATAAAATCTCAACAAATTAGAAATAGAGAGAAACTTTCTCAAAAGGATCAAGAACATCCATTAAAAAGAAACAAACTCTGGACATCATATAGAATTGTGAGAGAATGGACACTTTACCCGTAAGACTGGAAACAGGATTGTTCTCCCTTCTCACTCCTATTCTGTATTATACTCCTGCAATAAGCGTAAAAACTACCTTATTAACATGTTTTTAAATTTAAAACAAAATAAATCTATTTTTATTTTCAGATGACATGATTTTTTATGTGAAAAATCCTAAAGAATCTACGAAGTAATACCAGAATTAATAAGCATAACAAGGTATCAGGATATAAGATTAATATACAAATGTCAACTTATTTGCTATACACCAGCAATGAAAAACTGAAATTTGAAATAGAAAATGAATTAATATTTCCAATAGTAACAAAATCTGAAATACTTAGGTATAAATCTTTCAAAATACACAGTCATTAGTACTATCATAATAATTTTGGAAAATATTTAATTACTTGTGTTTACAATCCTGTACTATACAGACAGGGATTTACAGACAATCTTTGTCCTATAACAATTATCTTGTGTGGCTTCTTGTATTAATCATTACTTTTTATTCCAACCATCGATTATAATTGGCCTATTTTTACATCTATCATTTTGCTTTTTTAAGAATATCATAGTATTCAGAGTGTACATTTTGGATCTGGTTTTTTTTACTTAAAAATTCATATTTAAGATTCATATTTTTTGTTGTGTGAATTGATAGCCTGTTACTTTGTATTGTTAAATAGTATTCTATTATTTAACGAGTTATTCAATCTATGGACATGATATATCTCTCCATTTATGTATTAATCTTTATTTGGTTTCTTTCTGTAGTGTTTGTAATTTTCAGCATTAAGATTCTGTGTATATATACACAGTATATGTATATGTATTTTCTTTATGCTGTTGTAGTGATAGATTTATATTTATATATTAATGTTATTGTATATATACTTATTATATTTATGTATTTACATTATATTTCTATTTACGTATTAATGCTATTGTGACATATTTTAAACTGCAAATTCCTATTTTTCATTGCTAATATAGACAAAACAACTATATTTTGTATATACTAAACTTACTTATTTGATAGAGTTTGATCATGTTTCTCTTCTCCTCCATCTTTCCTCTTTCTCCTCTTCCTATTTTCCTCTTCCTTCTTCTTAGCTTCTGCAAATTTAAATTATTAGATTATCATTATCAAGAGGGTACTAAAATATTCCATTAGCTTGATATACCTTCAGGATAAACCTGCACCCAGTGAACGTCGTTAATACAGAAAGTCGTTAAACAAGTTTGACTGTATTAGATACAGAAACCAAGTTTAAATTGGTTCATACCAAAAGAATATAACACACACACACACACACACACACACACACACACACCCCAAAAAATAAAACCCAGAAAATCAAATTTTATTATAAGCATAAAGGACTCCAGGTCAAAAATGTGGGCTTTGCTTTTACTATGCCAGATACAGCAACTGAAAAATCATTAGGCTTCACTCTGAATTATGCATGTCTATCTGAGATAAGCATTGTTTCAGCTCTGAAGATTATAGACCACATGTCCTTATGACTTCTCTTGATCTCTTGATGCTGATGATCTAAGCTGGAAAATGACTCCTTAGATCACAATGAAATTTCTAATATACTCACATACTCCTCTATATTTCTTCAACAGGTTTTTATTCTTAATATTATTTTAGTATAAAGAATCCCTTCTATGTAAACTACTTGTGAGTTTTGTAATACATTTACACAAAATATAAACATATAAAATATCCTTCTATATTTTATGTAACAATCCATTTGAAACAATTGTTTCTGAGCTGGCCTATATTCTCTCATATTTTCAAGATATTCCTAGGACATTTCAAAATATACATGATGATAATGTGATTATTTCAAACCATATTATTCATGAATAAGAGAATTCCAACTGAAATAAATTATGCCTTTTTTTGTGGCTTTTAGTGTATAATCCAAAATTGCAAATGGAATAAAGGGCTGCTTATTTGCGTGTTAAAGGACCTGAAGCTTTTATTTTCGTGGGACTCTTTAAAATTAAATAAGTAAATAAATCTATCTATTAAAAATTAGGTAAAATAATAAATACATACTTAGAAGAGAAAAAGCATAAATGTTTTAAAGTTAACAAATATCACAGTATGCAGAAAAACAAGCCAATATTTAGGGTAACTGCATGTCCATATCACACAGGATTCATTAGCTTCTAACTCTAATCACAAAATATCCAATCATATCAATAATCAGGATGTTGACACAAATTATACTATTACATGAGTATAATGCATGTGTGAATCTGACAGTCATATTGCAAAAATGATGTCTCATCTTTTCTCATCAGCATCCTTTTCTTTGTTGTGGACATTTTCTGGGATTTCTTAAAACATCCTCTTGCTTTTTCTCTTATTTTATTTCAAACATCTCTGTGGGTGCCAAAGGATCTTTCAAAAATGAAAATAAAATCATGTAACTTGTTCATGTAAACATATTATTATCTTCACTCAGCACTTAGAATCAAAGTTATTTTTCTATATTTTACAATGTTTTATATGACTGGACCCCTGTTTATTCTCACAGTTGCCTCTTCTACTACTCTTTTCTTTGTTCAATACACTCTTGTCTCATGTCATTTTCAATTGTTATTATTTTAGAGAATCTCACCATGTGGATTCCAAGGCTTCCAGAGGCTCTTTCTCCAGCTTTTCATATAGCAGTTTTAAAGTATGCCATCTTTTACTGTGTTATCTTTTCCAAGATGATTTCTATGACCGTCCCATATAAGTAATTCCATTTAAATAATTTCCATGATAATCCTGTATAAGCTCTTCCTAAAGCATCATTTTACTCTCCATTATAACATTATTCTTTATTGTCTCATACAACTTAATAATTGTGGTATAACTAATTAATTTGATATTAACTATTTTGTCTCTATAATGTTTTCTCAAATTTTAAGCAAATCAACAAGTTATTTGTATTCCTCTGCCCCACTCAGATGTGCTTCATCTTGTGAATAACGTGAGGTATGTAAAGAAGAAGATGCAAAGATCCTTACAGAAAAGGGACCCTAGGTTTTGTTTTCTGGAAACATAAGTTCCTTAGGAAGTATACAAATGATAGGTGGGGACAACTGAATGCCTGTGAGGAGAGAGAAGTTGAAATAAGAGAAAGAGTGTTAATTTAGTTCAGGTCTAGGGGTGAGTGGCATTCCAAAGTTAGTTGATCTATATTCCATTACCTTTCAGAAACCTGGAGAGGTGGTTTTAATGCCAAGTGGATTTTTTTTCATTGTTTGGTTTAAAATATTCTAGAAGATATAACTGAGTTTTAAATTACACATTTGCAAAATCATATCATAGCACCAAGGTACTGCTGAGGATGGATTAGAAGCACATTAAAGGTGGCCCTGATGGGACAATTGGCCTGCCTTTTCATCCCACAGTTGAATCATACTGTTGTGAAGACCTAGAGAAAGGAGCAAAGCACAAATACTGCAGTGGATTCAATTTCCTGTCTCCATTATAAGATGGGACCTCAAAGTCAGATTTAATATGGTTTTAAGAAAATAAAGAAATGTGGCTTTTTGTTCTCACATCTGAATTTTTGTGTAGGATTCATATGAATACAAAAGCATTTGTTCTTCTAATTGTTGTTTACGTCTCCCTTTATGAGTTAACTTCCATATGGTTAAGATTTCTGTCTGTCTAAATCAGTATTACATACCCCAGAATAAATAGACCTACGTGGTACAAGGTAGGGGCACATTACGTATATTTGTTAATCATTTAATAAAATAGGATTCATTTTATGGGAGAGAAAGGAGAAGCTCAGCAAGATAAAATAATAGCCCAAATTAAACAAGTGGTTAATGCTTGAGAGTTTAATGCCTGCATCTGTATTTACTTATAAATCCTGAGCTCTTAGCCACTGTCTGAAATTTCCTTTGTGTAAAGAAGAAAGCAACTGAAAACTGTTAGCGCTGGTATACGTAGCATTTACAAAACAATGCACACGTGAATATATATAAAATGCTAGTCAATAATAGTTAAATAAAGTGGTAGGGAACAAAACTCAACTGCTATAAAGCAGCATAATAATGATTGACAGTCCCACCTGGCAACAAGAGGATTATAAGGATTTTTCAAATTATGAATATATAGCACATTAGAGAATAGAAAACAGTCAATTTTCTTAGAACCAGAGATTTTATGTAGTTTCATGAAGCAGGGGCCGGCTCCCACATAACTGGCCTATGTCAAAAAGGTAGGAGAGCTGTTTGAAGTGATAAGTGTGAGAAGGTAGAAGCAGAGCTTGCTTTCAGATCTTAACAGGTGTAACCAAAAATTCTGAGCTAAAGTCAGTAAGAAGCGGTTTTAAATGTCTCCCACAGTGAGTTCAAACTTTGGCAGTTAGTGGATAATTGGTGACAGATGTTGTAGAAGTAAAAGAAGAATCAACAACCTTTGAGACTCCTATGGACCCATAGCCCCATTTGAACCTCACGTAATTATCTGTAAGTGTCCCTGTTAAGGGGAATTACCATTCCAATTAAATGTGAGACCACGTCGTCAGATTTAATTTAGTTCCATGGAAATGGTGCCAATTAAGTGCATATCCTGTTGAAAAGCACATTCCAGCTAACACAGTGAGAAAATTTAAAAGTAGAAAAAAGTAATCAAAGTTTTAGCAATTTATGGTAATACAAACTAAAAGTAAAATTCATTCTGTGAAATAAGAGCTTGTATTAGTTGTTTACATGAGATACCTAATTTAAAGAAACACAGTTATTGTTTTTAATTAATTTTTCTATTCATGTTAGATATGTAAGGCATAACACATAAGTAATGACCCTAAATAATTCAGTATGATACTAATCTGGCAGCCAAAATAAGAAAAGCACAATATATTTTATATTGTCTTCTCACTGTATTATTTTCTTCACACACACACACACACACACACACACACACACATACACGCTCATATTTATATGCCAACTCAGATTATAAATTGTCTGGAATACTGAAGTCCTGTTTATAGTCTCACTGATTTCTCAGAATCAAAGCTAATACTTTTGTTATTCATATACCATCATTTTCAAAAATATTTTCCCAGTTTAAATAAACAAGAAAAAATCATAAAACTACTTCTGTAACCTAGAAATTTGATTTAGAAAATTTAAATCTCCCTATAATCTGAGTGCAACGTTTCCATTCTTATTTAAAACAGAAGTATTTACTCAATTTTACTAAAACAGTCATTATTTAATAATAAGAGTTAAATATTATTTGATTAGTGAATTATTTAATTCGTTAGCAAATTACCAAAATTCCAGTTTTAAAACAACAGGTAACCTCACATTGTGGTTTTCTTAATTATCAGGCTATCAGCCCATCAGTTACCAATTCTGATTAGATCAATCTCTTTTCTGATTTTTTCTGTAATGTTGAGAAACTTTAAGGTTTTTGAATTTTTAACTTTTCCTGTTTTTTTTATATCATTACAATATTATATTTAATAGTACAGGTTGTAATTTACATGGACTTAGCTATGTTGATGGTGGGCAAGATACCTAATACCTGTAGTACTAGTTTTTTTTTATATCCTATAAATAATGTTGGTGCAATTTATATAGTATTACAAGTTTTGATAAGACAAACTTACAGGGTTTCTAACACGGTGGCACAAAATAAATATTTAGTTTTTAAAGAAACTTTAATTACACAGTCGTGAATATGATCATGTTTCACAATATTTCAATAATATTGTAGCAGAGGAATTTGAACATCTTTAATTGAAAGACCATAGATATGGTGACCTAAAATCAATGAGCTTATAATTCGGAAGCACTCGCAAAAAGCTATTTGAATTAGTATAATGCATTATGACTTTTAAGTCTTTATGAAATAGAACAATACAATCTACATCGTATAGAAATTTTATTAATTAAATAAAATACAAAAATTATGTATTACTTTATCTGGCATAACTATATTATGTTCACAGTAAATGGTGAAAATCTACTAGAATCTAAAGAACACTTTATTTGATGGTCCTTAAAAGTTTTATTGACCAAATAAATAATTGAAGAGAAATGGCTGAGAACTTTCTAATACTAATTAAATATTAGGAAGTAACAAACTTTCTAGGGATATCAAAAAGAATAACACAACATTCACCAGTACCAAGGGAAACAATAGTAAATGGATGAAAGCCAAAGACAGAGAAAAATTAGTTACCTTCAAATAAAATATATTTTGCCATTATTTAAGCAACATGTATACTCACAGATGACTTCTCAAAAGAGACAATTAGAATAAGAAAATAAGAAAACAGTATCTACACAATTTTGAATGGAAATTATTAATCTTGTAGAATTCTTTATTCAAAAAATGTATCATTTGGAAAAGAAGATGACAAAGGGCATAGAGATCTGATTACAAGCTGACTTGCAATAAAAGGAATAATAAATGATTTTCATGAAAGTCTAAGAAAATTACATTATAAGTATGGTTAGAGTTGTAAAATTTTCTGTGAACAATAAAAAGTAAATGTATATAAAATGATAATATCTTATGTGTGTATAGAAATATAAATATGATAGTTGGATATCAATACCATATTTAAAACAAAGTATAAACTACTAAACTGTGGTAGATTATATGAATATTTGCCATTATTCACACTTGTTTGTAGAGGGCATTTTGAATTCTGTCTATTGATATCTCACTTGTGGTGTTCTTTCTTGAGAAAGAAAACTGCTTCCAATGACATCTGGAGACAAAGGATTACTTTAGATAGTTAAATGTACGTGAATGAAAGTGCCATATTCCCTTTCAGCAAGTTTTAAAAACCATTACAGGGCTTCATCAACATTTTATTTTCTGTGCTAGGGAAAACATCATGAACCAGATAGGGGTTTTTCTTTTAACTTAGAAGTGAGAAGAAAAAACTGCTGGAGTTGAGCTCTGTTGATCTCAGATGATATGTTATGTAAGCAAGAAATAACAGGTTGTAGTGAAGCAAGATGAGAGCAAAATAAATTATAAAATGGTATCAATCAAAAAGTAAGCTAGAAAATATTGAAAAAAATTAGGAAAATGGCAGATTTAAGCCAAATGTATCAGTAATTACATTACATGAAAATAACATACAAGTTCAATGGAAGATAGTATTCATTTTCTTTAAAATGTGGTGCCTAAGATAAAAGTACACAAAAAGATTTGTGCATAATCCAAGGAAAGCTTCTGGGACTATGTTGATAGACATTTGGGTATTAAAAAATGGAGAATATATGGATAGATGGACAGATAGAAGGATGGACAGACAGAGAGACATATAGTTAGAAGTAGTGAATTTATAATTATAACACCTTGAATTCACCAGTTAAAAAAATTGTAAACTTCAGGCATTATTTGTAATTATTTGGCTCAAAATATAAAGCAAAATTAGACAAATATATGGAGATAAAATAATCCATAATCATAGCAAACACATTCCAAAAAAATTCCTTAGTAATTTATTTAATTTGAAGACACAGAAAGTAAAACTAATGTTATTTAGTGGGTTTTTATTCCAAAACAATTTCAAACTTACAGAAAATTTGAAAGAAGAATATAAGTAATTTATGTTTAACCTTCATCTAGAATCTGTAATTATCAATATATTTGATTTATCATTTTATGTATATAGATATTGTATTTTTTTCTGATACATTTAAGGGAGGAAAATTAAAAAGTCTGCTCCAATATCTAGTTAGGGTTATGTGTTGTAATTAGTTATCCAGAAATATTTTTAAGAATAAAATATTGTTAGCATAGAGGATTGGGTGTGGCTTGTTTCCATGAGTTTTTAAATAATTTGGTTTTACAGGATGAAGGAATTCAAAGGCAGTTTGATGAATAAACTAATTCAAATATTGGCCTTCCTTTGCATGATTTTTGAATATACATAAATTAATTTGTTTGTATCTATAAAATCACAATATTATGAATATATTATTAAATATTGTGTTTACTGTGCAACATAGTGATTTTGACTAGTAAACAAAAGAATTTTGTGTACAACTGCTATTTAGTCTATTTTGTGGCAGTGAGATTGCATTAGAAGATAATCAATAAACTAGAAACAGGTGCACTTACTACAAAGCAGCATGACACCACAGGAAGTATGGTTTGTTGGCAAAGAAAAAGAATAATATGACTTGCTGTGACAGAAAGCTCTAGAGGTAAAACTAGACCGTGTTCTTTTTATTTCATCCATGAACTCATGAATTAAATAAATTTAATCCTTGAATCCATAAAATGGAGCTGTTGTAAATTAGAAGTTGATGTTATTATCCCAAAACAAAGATTTTCCATTTGTTTGTGTTAGTTTACTATATGAAGTAACTATAACTCATCATAGAAACAATATATGTTCACTTTAAGAGTATTTGGAAAATAAAATTAAGCAAAGTTAAGAAATGTAAAATCTACTCTAATCGCACCACCTGAAGGTAGCCATCATTACTATTATAGCTATATAGCCTTTCAGATTTTCTTCTATGTAAATTATTTTAAAATGAACATATACACACACATATATACATATTACATATAGACAGACATATACAATGTAGCTCTACTTTGTGTACATTTACTTATTATTATTATTATTTTTCAGATGGAGTCTCTCTCTGTCACCCAGGCTGGAGTGCAGTGGTTCAATCTCGGCTCACTGCAACCTCCACCACTAAGGTTCAGGAGATTCTCCTGCTTCAGCCTCTGAAGTAGATGGAACTACAGGCATGTGCCACCACACCCAGCAAATTTTTATATTTTACTAGAAACAGGTTTTCACCATATTTTCCAGGCTGGTCTCAAACTCCTGACTCAAAGTCTGACGCCTCGGCCCTCCAAATTGCTGGGATTATAGGCATGAGACACTGTGCCTGGCATTTATGTACATTTAAGGTAAAGTCAACTGTACATATCTAGTAAAAAATTTAAATGTACTGGCCCATCATGGTGGCTCATGCCTGTAATCCAAGCACTTTGGAGGCAAAGGCGGGTGGATCACCTGAGGTCGGGAGTTCAAGACCAACCTGACCAACACGGTGAAACCCTGTCATTAAAAAAAAAAAAAAATTTAATGTACTGAAACAAAAATTAGAAGAGACAGGAAACGATCCCCATTTATCACTCAAAGAGCACATGCTTCAGATTGTGTATGTGCTTGGTGATGAGAATCTTCTAGTCTTTCAGGGTGTTTCACTTTCTCTGTGCCCTCATGCCTTGCTTATGAAAATATGTGTGTGTGCGCGTGTTTGTGTGTGTGTGTGGTTTTCTTTTTGAACTCTATCTAAACTTAAAAAAAAATTAGATGTGTTTCACATGAATCCTTCAGTCTTTAAACTTTTATTGTTTGATATTCAAAACACAGCAAACAAATAGATTTGGATAATTTGGCATCCCTCAAACTCACTATCCAGACTCACTCTCTGAATTGTTCTCATCCAAAAAGAGAAACCAAATAGACATGAATGGTGAGGGATACTTCTTATTTTTAATAAATAGGATAAAATTATTTTATAGCTTGCTTTTTTTCTGCATGTCACAGTATTGATTTATTTCTATGTTGTTAAATAGATTTATGACATCATTTAAAATAGTTGCCTAATATAATTATATTTAAAATATATTAAAATAAGTTCACTATTTTTGTATGTTTCTGTTTGTACTACTCTAGTCATAACTGGGTTGTTATAAAATTTCTGTGAATTACAGCTTAGCCCTCGATCTTCCATAGAATAAACTTTCCATATCAGTTTTGAAACTACTTATTTCTGAGGATGGGTTTCCAACCAGGTGGGGTATTTATATGTCAGGAGGCTTGGCATGATTCAAATAACTGTGAAAATCAGTACATTCTGCTATTTCTTATTGCATGATCTTTATATATGTTAATACAAATGTATTCCTGAAAAAGTGCACTGTGAGAGTAGTACTTATTTCCTCTCATCAGGGCAAAAGTCTTCAGGAAGACCTTAAGGTTTGGTATCCAGCAGGTTTAAGAAACCCTTGTTTAGCCTTATTATTTGCTAAATGATCTTAGGCTAGTTATTTAAACTTTTATCCTTCAATTTCATCATCTGTACAAAAGGGATAAAATAAGACCAGTGTCACAGAGTTTTTGAGAAGACTAAATAAAGCAAATTACATAGGTAGCTGATTTGTTTTTATTGGTACTGTTATTGATATCATTGCTATTAAGAGCTTTATTAAAGCTTATTTTTATTTATTTCTAGAATTAATATTTATTTTTTAGACCCTAAACTCCTCTTACTTCTCTTACCTTAATATAAATTTTAACATCGCTAATGCCATTATTTAGTTCACTGGCTTTAAAAATATTTGTTCATACTGACAAATCTGTTTTTTTCTTTTTTTTCCTTCTTTTCTTTCTTTTTTTTTTTTTTCTTTTTTTGTGACAGTGTCTGTGTTGCCTAGGCTGTATGCAATGGTGCAATCACACATCACTGAAGCTTCCCAGGCTCAAGTGATTCTCCTGCCTCAGCCTCCTGAGTAGCTGGAACTACAGGTGTATGGCATCACACCTTTTTCATTTTTTTTCTTTAGAGATGGGGTCTTGCTACGTTGCTCAGGCTAGTCTCAAACTCCTGGCCTCAAGTGATATTCCCACTTCAGTCTCACAAAGTGCTAAGACTACAGGCATGATCACCACAGTCAGTTCTGTTTTTCTTCATGTTAACCATAAGCACATACTGAAATATATGTGTGTACATACATATCTGAAATAATGTTAATTTTATGCCTGGTATTAGATTCTATCTTTTCTTTTTTTTTAAAGACAATTCATAACTCATCAAATTAATTTTAGACTCACAATTTAAAAAATACTGATTTAGTCAATTAATCATAGAACAGAGTTCAATTTATGGAATTTGGCTCTATCTATAGCCTCACTAGAAGTCACTTGTTAAGAAAAGGAGGATAACTTCAAGTCAT
Source organism: Aotus nancymaae (assembly GCF_030222135.1). Lineage (NCBI taxonomy): Eukaryota > Metazoa > Chordata > Mammalia > Primates > Aotidae > Aotus > Aotus nancymaae. The sequence continues at coordinate 8,611,117 of NW_026988503.1, forward strand.
TTTTAGTCAGTATACAAATAAAAGTCAATTAAATTACAGACAGTTGGTAAGAGATCCGGGGCTATATAGTCACAAAAAGACAAAGCCGAAATTTTAGCATAGCCGTTCTAACTCCAAAAACTTGAAAACATTCATTAACTTTTGAGCCTCAGTTTATTTATCTATATACCATATGTTAGAGGCAATAATGGAGTGGCTAAAGTATAAATACTTTTTGGGCAATTCTGATATGTTATATGTTTTAAAATTTTTTATTTTCAAAATTTCTAGTTGACACATAGTTCTACATATTTATTATATATAGAGTGATATTTCAATACATTTATGTACAATGTGTAATGATCAGTTCAGGGTAATCAGCATATCTATCACTTCAAACATATCAGGGTAATCAGCATATCTATCACTTATTATTTTGTCTTGGGAATATTCAAAATCCTCTCTTCTAGCTGTTTAAAAATATACAATAAATTCTTGTTAACTATAGTCACCCTACTATGCTGCAGAACACTAGCACTTATTCCTCCTATCTCTGTGTAATTTATTTCCTTTAGCCAGCCTCTATGTATTCCCCCTGCCATATCGCATGTTCAGCCTCTATTAACCACTATCCTACTCTCTACTTCTAAGCGATTAATTTTTTGAACTTCCACCAATGGATGAAAATATGTAGCATTTATCTTCTTGTGTCTGGTTTATTTGGCCTAATACAATGTCCACCAATCTCATCCGTGTTGCCACAAATGACAAGACATCTTTCTTCTTTATGACTGAGTATTATTCCGTTGTGTATATACACCACATTTTTTAAATCGATTCATCTGTTGATGGACATTTATGTTAATTGAATATGTTGGCTGTTGTGAATAGTGCTGCAATATTCATGGGGGTGCAGATATCTCTTTAATATACTGACTTCCTTTCATTTGTATATATACCCAGTAGTCAGAGAAATGAATCATATGTTAATACTGCATTTAGTTTTGTAAGAAACCTCCATACTGTTCTCCATCTGATTGTGCAAATTTACATTCCACCCAACAGTGTATGAGTTCCCCTTTCTCTGCATTATCCTCAGCATTTATTTTTTGTGTGTGAGGTGTCAGTCTTTTTGATAATAACCATACTAACTGGGCTGACATGACATCTCACTGTTGTTATAATTTTATTTGCATTTCCCTGATGATTAGTGATATTTATAACTTTTTCTTATACTTATTGGCCATTTATATAATTTCATTGAGAAATATCTATTTAAATTATTTGCCCATTTTTTAGTTGCATTATTTGTAATTTTCTTATTTCCCTGTTGAGATGTTTAAGTTCCTTGTATATTCTGGATATTAATCCCTTGTCAAATGAATAGTTTGCAAATATTTTCCCCCATTTTGCATATTGTTTCTGATGATTGTTTCCTTTGCTATGCAGAGACTTTTTAGTTTGATATGATCACATTTGCATACTTTGATTTTTGTTGCCTATGCATTTGAGGTCTTATCCCTGAAATCATTTGTGGTCTCATCCATGAAATATTTTCCCACACCAATGTCCTGAGGCATTTCTCCTATATTTTCTTCTAGAAGTTTTATAGTATTAGGTCTTATAAGTCTTTAATTCATTTTTATTTGATTTTTATACATATTTTATTTTTCCCTCTTTCCTTGAAAGAAAGGATTCTAGTAGTTCTACATTCAGATCAAAAGATTGGCATGCTCCTGGCTAGCAGCCAAGGAAACCTCATTTTTTCCTTCACTATTATGCACTTACATGGCATTATAGTCTTTCTCAGTTCTTTTAATTTTTGTTATTTAACATCATTAATATAATAGCACAGCAAACTGCTTTTCAGAAGTTTTAGTTAAAGCCTTTTAATTATTAATCTTTGATTTAGTTTACAGCCAGCATTTTGTCACATTCTAAATAATACTTAATTGAACTGATCCATATGTATTAATGATCATTCTAGCAAGGGCCTGCAAGTGGTTGTGAGAATCAGGGAAAGGCTGCCTCTTTGGCATCTCAACTGGTATTGATTATTGCTATCAAATATTCAGGGAGAAAAATTCAAAGTGAAGCTCTGTCAAATTTTGTAAGTACTATCATTGATCCTACAAACACTTGAACATTTGTGATGACACTTAAGAAAAATAAAGTTAAAGTTCAGGTCTTTCCATTGCCGTTAAAACAAATTAGACAGAAGACTTGGTTTACCTGGGAACAAATTTACTTAAATATTCATTACCTAAACTATGCCAAACCAAAGAGCACCTCCAATACATTAGTTATTTTAAATGAACAAGTTTACAAAGCTTATTTTCATCTTTATATATGAATGATTTTTTAAAAACTGTTTTTATATATTAGTGTTTATGATCCAATGTGTCATGAGTGGATTTAACTCTAAGCTGGTTTAAATCAAATATGCAATGCTTACGTGAATTGTGTTTCTATTAGAAAGCAGATTTTGACTACATTTATGAAACTGTTTTAGGATTATTAGGCATGTGAGATTTCCTTTAAGTTATCTTTAAAGCAGATGTATATTAAGGGCTTAGACTTAGGATCTACATATTCTGGGTATTGAATAGGCAGTAACTTAAAAATAAGTTTTGCTTACCTTTTGTTCTAGGGACATTGTATTCTAGTAGAATGTATTTTTAACTAATCTGTTATTAAGAAAGTCATATTTTTGCATGTCAGCCAAAATAAAGACCGTATCTAATAATCTGTTAGAAACAGATAACTTATGTCTGAAATTCATGTTTCATATGATCTAAACTGTATTTTGAGATTTAAATTAAAGATATAATAGAGATTCAGGAAGGTTCATATTTTCCTAATGACTTCATTCTATATTATTCTGTTGGGTTACATAAAGAAGCAAGGAATTGTGCTTGTTTTATTAAAAGATGAAGAAAGCTATTAGGTATATTTGTATATCAGTGAAAATGAGTCTGTACCTGTTTAAAAGAAAGATGGAAACTATTTTAAAGTGAGCTTTAATATTCTTTTATATAAACAAATTTAATGTACAGTTTAGTTTGGTTGTGTTTACCTAACAAGTACCATAAGGCTTGTATTTGTTCTCATTTGTATAATCCTATACCATGACTTAATGTTGACCCTTTGCTTTGTCTTTTGGATGGCCTAACCTATATTAACATGTACAAAGAACATTTTAAAACAGTTTTTTCAAAAATCATAATTAATTACTTTATTAATTAACAAATAAAGATAAAAAAAATTTGTTAGCCAAACTGACTTACTGATTTTCTGTGAAACCAAAATCTTTGGACTGCTGCAGCTCACGCTGATTGAGAGTGACCAAAAAAAAAAAAAAAAGAAAGAAACTTTGTTGACAAAACTGACTTACTGATTTTCTATGAAACCAATGTCTTTGGACTGCTACAGCCCAGTCTGACTGAGAGTGACACTAATCACCTTAGGTTTTGTAAAAGAGCAAGTTGCAATCAAAACATCGAGTGTCTGAATTTGTCCTACACAGATTTATGGGTTATTTTTTATTTTTAAGACCAAATATTACATAATGTTCATTTTACTTAAGAAAAATGTCACTTTTATGATTTGATCACACAGATAAATGTATATCTATCACTGAAGACAAAAGCTAAAGTACGATTAATTATTCTCAAAATTAAATATATATTGTCAATTTCTAAATAATGACAATAGTACATATAAAGTTTCTTTTCCATTTTTTACTTCATCCTCTGACAATGAATGAAAAAGAAGACAGCTTCAGAAATATAGGACAGGGATTTTCTGTTGATGAAACAGGAAAGTTCTACAAAGGGACTGTCATTTGTGGCCCTAGGGCAGAAAATATGTAACAAAGAACACAACCTAGTATATAAACACATGAAGTTTAACCCTAAGGCCACTATTTGTCCCATCCTTATTTAAGTTCATTCGTTTATATATCTTGGCAAACTTATTTCAAAAGCACCTGACATTTACTCACACACTGTGTGAGATTACTTCTGGCGTCTTTGTATCATATAAATTTCATACTATTTTGGACCTTCTTAAGCTTGTGATTCTAATCAGAAGAATGTGAACATGCACATGTAGCAAGAATGAGCCTAGTAGCAGAGCATAAGCCTGCATGTTGTTATAGCTATTGTGTCAAGAGCAAAAGAAAACAACAACAAAAAAGCTGCATTCCTTTGAATAAATGTTCTGACTTAACAATAATGTATGCATACCTTTATAAACTTACATATATTTGTTAGCTAGCTGAAAACTTGACCAAGTCTCTGAGAAGAATTTGATGAAGATACTGGATTTGTTTTTAAAGAGATTTTACTTTAAAGTTTTGAATTTGTAGAAAAATTGGGAAGGAAGTGCAAAACATTCCTATATGCCTTGAACCTAGTTTTCCCTGTTGTCAACAACTTATATTAGAATGATTAATTTATTTCTTACAAATAATAGAATGACACTGATACATACTTATTAACTGAAGTCCATAGGTTATTCTGATTTCTTCAATTTATAAATAATGTTCTATTCTTTTTGCAGTACCACATTTAGGTTAACCATTCCACTTAGTTGTCATGTTTCTTTCAGTTTCTCTTGGGTATGACAGTTTTTAGACTGTCTGTTTTTGATGACTTTGAGGGTTTAGAGAAATGATATTTTGAGAAGTCAGATATTTTGTAATCCTATAGAATATCCTATACCTCTCTATAGAATCTATTGTTTTTCTCAGGGCTTGACTGGACTTGCAGGTTTTGGAGAGGAAGACCAAAGATGTAAAGACGTTTTCATCACTTCATATTAAAGGTACATTTTATCAATAGGTTTTTCAGCATTGATGTGAACCTTGATGGCATGTTTAAGCTAGTGTTTGTCAGGTTTCTTGACTGTAAAGTTACATTTTTTAAGCCTTTTCATACTCTACTCTTTGAAATCGCTATGCATAGCCTACACTTAAGAACTAGGGATTTGTTCTCTCTTTCATTGGAGGAAGCCTCTGTGTTATTTAGAATTCTGCTACACAGGAGATGTGTATTTTCTCCAATTATTAATTTCATTTTATCTCTTATTATAACAACATGAACTCATGGTTATTTATTTGTATAACTGACATTTTTATAGTTTTTTAATTTCTACCTTTTCAAGAATGTCTCATAATTGGAATCATAGTACATATAGTCTTTCTTTCTTGGATTGACTTCTTTCACTTGACGATATTTATTTTAGGTTCACTCAGGTCTCTTTATGGCTTAATAACTCATTTCACTTCATTGCTGAATAATACTCCTGTATATGAACATAATACAGTTCATGTATTGATTCACTTATTAAAACATTTTGGAGTCTTCTCATTTGCAGTGATTATGAATACAAATGTTATAAATATCAGGTTTTGTATATACATACATTTTCAAATCAGTTAATATCTAGAAACATGACTGTTGGATCTTCTCTTCAGCTATGTTTAGCTTCACAAGACATCTTCAAAATATTTTCCAAAGTGACTGTGCCATCTGACATTTCTACCAGCAGTGAAAGCGAGTTTCTCTTGTTCCACATCGTCACCAACATTTAATGTTGTTCGTCTTTGGATTTTGACTTTTAAAATCAGTGTGTAGTACTATCTTATTGTTGCTTTAATTAGCAACAACATAATTTTATCTAATGACAAATGGCATTGAGCATCTTTTCACATGATTATTTTCTTTGATGAAGTATCTGTTTATAGCTTTTGCCCCTTTTTAAATTTGGACTTTTTTTCCCCTCATTGTTGCATTTTAGCATTCTTTGTATGATTTAAATACAATTATTTTATCATACATAGGATTTTCATGTGTTTTCTTCAAGTGAGTGGCTTGTCTTCAAATTCTCTTAACAGTATCTTTCACAGAGCAGAAGTTTTTAGTTTTAAAATGTTCAACTTTTTTTTCTGTAATTACTTTGCTTTGCTGTTATATCTAAAACTTGTCACCAAATCTATGGTCAACTTAGCTTTCTCCTATGTTTTCTTATGGAAGTTTTATACTTTGTCGTTTTACATTTTGGTCTATGATCAAACCTTTGTTTAGTTTTACAGAAGATTTAAGGACAACATAAAGATTCATAGCTTTGTATGTAAAAAATATTTAATTTTTTGCATGTGGAAAAATGTACAATTTTATAGCACCATTATTCTTTATTTTCTCATTGAATTGCCTTTTATCTTTTCTAAAGATCAGTTCACCTTATTTATGTAAGGCTTTTACTCAGTTATGTACTCTATTCCATTGATCCATATGTCTAGATTTCACAAATACCATATTATCTAGATTATGATAGCTTTATAATAAATGTTTTCCACAGGTTAAGTGATCCCAGCTATGATTATTTGTTGTAACATATCACTCCAGTTTTGGAGATTAAGGGGATTCTATGTGACCTAATTTAACTGATGTGTCATTGATTTTCCAATGTGTTTGACTTCCTTTTTATTGGGTCATGAACAAGGGAGTGGTTAATTTTAGGTTTTATACATAACGAAGCTTAAACTGAAAGTGTTACAGCTTTCAGCTATGTTACACACATATAATTTGTATATTATAGAATAATAAACATTTGATAACAATTGTTTACCAAGTTATCACTGAATAAAGAAAGCTTAAGGGAAGCTTTTTTGTCCCACAATAAGAAATTCTAAATTAATTAGGATAAGGAAATAATATGCTCATTTAGAATTTAATCTATTCTAAATTTTCTATAGGTACAAAAATTACCAATTTTCAAATTCATCTTGGTATTTTAAAATATTTACTATGTTGATTATTGTACTGAAAAGAAACAGAATGTTACTTAATTTTAAAGATGTAAAAAAGGATAGCTTAGGTATAAACATGTTTCCCATTTTATTCAACAATTTGCAAAATAATTACCTTTTCCTTGTGCCTGCTTCAGTATACTTGTAAAACATTGAAGTGATAATTTTTCCATTGTAGGATTAATTTCAAGGGCGTCAACTAGGTAAACTGTTCTTAAATTATGTTTCCTATAGAAAATATATTTTCAAAGTTGTTTTGTTAATATATTAGATATTGGTTTTGAAGTGTTTGTTATAGAAAACAATAATTTCTATGTCATCAAAGATATGCAGATTAGTAATTCAATCATTTATTTAATATATTTGCCAAAAATATATTTGCCAAAAACCTATATTTTTGGCAAATATATTAAATAAATGATTGAACAATTCAGGGCATAATTGATTATTATCTTAGGAAATTCACTTGATGAATTGTGTCTATATATTAATCATGTATAGATTTTAATAGAAAAGAAAAGTAACATAACATTTCAGGCCATAATTGACTATTATCTTAGGAAATTCACTTGGTGAATTGTGTCTATATATTAGTCATGTATAGATTTTAGTAGAAAAGTAACATAAGCAAAGGAATTTCTTCTTGACATTTTTTATACTGCAAAGTATTTACTTATATTTTGAGAAGTCATTTATATTTCTGAACTTGAATGTGCTTGTTAGTTATTTAATTGTAATTTATTTTAACTGAAATTTATAAAATACATAAAATTATGTGCAATTTAGGACTACCTAAATACTACATGGACTTAAAGTATGTACCTAAAATATGTACCTAGAGTATATATGAGCTTTTAAATTTTGAATTAAGCTATTTAATTTAAAAGTAATGTTAAATATATATCATGACAAGAAGTAAATTATTTTTTTAAGTAATAAGAGAGTTTTTTAAAACAATTATACTCATAATGGAAAATTTAATTCACCTTTCTTTTCTCTGTGCACATAAAAGAAATAATATATATCCTTTGATTCTAGGAAAATTCCACATAGTGACTAAAAAGGCTAGCTGGCCTTTCTGAAGCAAGGAAGATATACTTTACCAAAATTATGAAGGATTGTCTAGATGACATATTGAGATACATTCTAGCTCTAAGAAAGTAACGTATATGTTCTATTATATTATCTTTTGAGGACAATAAAACTGCCATAGACGGATAAAAAGTTTTTTCCATTTAGGTCCTAGTATTTTACCTGAAAGTTTTTTGTTTTGCTTGTTTTGTTTTCCAGCAGCTGCCAAAGTAGCAAAATATTTGTTTGCTATTTGTGTCTAAAATTTTTGGCTTCTAGGATTTTAATTTAGATTAACCACTTGTCATTTTCATGACAAACTTCTTTTGGTGTTTGAAGTAAATATTCCAAAACCTTGTACATTTTTTACACTCTATATTGAATTTATTCTTCTTATTGATTCTGACTGCTCTGGATGTTTATTTATAAGACATTTTAGGGCCGGGCGCGGTGGCTCACGGCCTGTAATCCCAGCACTTTGGGAGGCCGAGGCGGGTGGATCACGAGGTCAAGAGATCGATACCATCCTGGTCAACATGGTGAAACCCCGTCTCTACTAAACATACAAAAAATTAGCTGGGCATGGTGGTGCGTGCCTGTAATCCCAGCTACTCAGGAGGCTGAGGCAGGAGAATTGCCTGAACCCAGGAGGCGGAGGTTGCGGTGAGTCGAGATCGCACCATTGCACTCCAGCCTGGGTAACAAGAGTGAAACTCCGTCTCAAAAAATAAATAAATAAATAAATAAAATAAAATAAAATAAAATAAAAGACATTTTAAAAATTAACTTTCTTTTTTCTTTCCATCTTAACAATTTGAAGGCTTATTGGTTCAGTTATGCAACTAAAATGCAGTTTTGCTGTTAACAATTCAGGCTATAAGTAAATTAAGTACATAACTTTCCCTTGAACAGATAATTGATATGAATGTTTTCAAAAAATTTTTCAGTAATATAAAGATAAATTTATAAAATGTGTAACCAATTATTCTCTTAACTTCACATTTTGTTTGAGTAACTATACCTTGACATATTTATGCATTTTTAAACTACTAAAACTTAATTTCATACATTTAGTAAAAATTTATGATTAATATTTATGTCTAAGTAAAGGCAGACACAGAAAGGCAAACCACGTGTTCTCACTTATTTGAGGGAGCTAATAATCAAACTAATTTAACTCATGGAAATAGAGAGTCAAATAATAGTTACTCTATTATAAAATGCATAATTGCAGAGGTAGTGTGGAGGAACAGAAATTGGGGATGGTTATTGGGTACAAAAATATAGTAAGAATGAATAAGATCTAGTACTTGATAGCACAATAGCATGACTACAGTCTACAATAATTTATTGCACATTTTAAAATAACTCAAAAAGTATAATGAGAATGTTTATAACACAAACAAATGACAAATGCTCGACATGATGAATACCCAATTCACCTTGATGTGATTATTACATATTGTATGCCTGTATCAAAATATCTCATGTACTCCGTTAACATATACACCTACTATGTAATGCCTAAAATTAAAAATTATAATAAATACATAAATAAAAATAGATAAATACAACCCTAAGAGCATTTTTTACAACAGAATTCTGAAAGTTTACAGTTGATTCTTCAACTTATACTTGCAGATAATAATTTTCAGTAGTGCCTTACTCAGGGCCAACTGGAAGCCTTTTTCAAACCACAGGAGCTCTCCCTGTTTAAGAAGTCACTCTCTGTGAGTTCACTTTGCCTTTGGATCACTGTAGGGAGAGAGGTCTTAAAACAGAATGAATGAATAAGGAAACACATTTTAAGAAATGTAGATGTTTGTGTCTTGGCATGACAAAAACAATGTTCTCTTAAATTTCTCTCTCTACATGAATACTCTGATTGGTTTTGTATGTGCACATTTGCACTTTTCTTTTGCAGCAACCCAAGGACTTACAGCACTTTGGGGCTTTATGCTGATAAATTACAGCATGGCTTTATTATAACAAAACATGTCTATTTAGAACTTCATAATAGCTTCTGATATATGTACTGAATTAACTTTCCTGTTTTATAGAGTCAAAAAGAAAGTGATTGTTACTCAATAGCTATTTTCCTCTTCTAATATTTCTTTGTTATTATAATAGTACATCCTGAATTGACACTTGAACCAAGAAGTCTGTAACTGGCTGGTGAATGTGCCATTTATTTTTGTTCCAAATTCAATGACAATGAAGTGCCCAATATGCATGAAATGAATATTCTCATAAAATGACTTGAAAATAGATGGCTGAAAAATTTGTAGCTCTCTTATGACTCTTGTTTGAGAACCTATTCTAATAACCACTTATATGTAATCAGATGGACTTCATGCAACCTCATCTTGTAAATGGACCATGTGAATGTTTTCCCATTATTGCTGCCATAGCTCACAGACTATGTAAGAGTTGCTAGTTATTCTGCCCTGAAACAAATTACTGTTCCAACAATGGGAGTCTCAATGGCCTTCACATAAGTCATGCCTTTAAAATGTGGAGACTGATACAAAAACTGTTTAGGGGGCATAGAATTCACCCATTAAACTGTCTTTGCTAAATTTGCCTCTGAGCTGTTTTCTGTAGATAAAGAAAATAAGGAAAATTGCTGCAAAAAAAGTAATTTGAGGTCAACTCTATCGGTCATAGAACATGTTATGCTAACTACCATACTTTTTAAAGTATTTATGAAAGATGAATATTACATATACATATATATGTATACATTGTATATATAGGAATTTTAAGTATGCATATACACATATACATAAATGCATACATATATACATATATTAACATATATGTATATATATACATACATATGTGTATATATAAATAAATGCCTCCAAATGGTCACCATTCTGGTTAGTCAGTTCTAGATAAGATTCATTATGTTTGTGCTCTGAGTAATGTTGTTGAAACTACTTCAGTTACATTTTGACCATCTTAGAATAAGATAAACCTCAATATTTAAGAGTTAAAACATATCTGGAAATTGAGAGGTGCTTTTCTTTGCTGGTACATTAATCTATTTAAAATCATGAGATAATAACTATTAAATGAGATCTGAATATAAGTATTGCATTAAATTTGAGAGGAAACAAGTACCTCATTAGTATTATGTATAAGATGGATAGCAAAATCTAAAGCAATAAAATAAACATACACACAGACACACACACAAACACACACACTAAATGTATTTTGAAAAAGACATGATAGATATTTTGCAACATAATTGTGGTATTTTTGCCATTGAACGTAATGGCCAAAATGAAATCACTTTTGCACCAACCTAATAATTATTTTGACATGCTGAAATTATGTCTTAGATAATATAAGTAATTTGAAAAACAATTATGGAATAAAGATTTCAGCAAAACAGGCATAAAGAAAATAAACCTTAAACCGCTTCTCAGCATTACTCAAATTTTTAAATTTTTGCCTAAATTTTTATTTGCATACATATGATCTATGGAAAATGTGCCCATACTTAATCAGCATCATGAAAAGTCAATTTATTCCATGGCTTTTCACTATGTTTTAATTAAATGGTTTCTTTTGAGAAGGATAACACTACTTATCTAGTTGTCTATTTTGGTATCGTAACTTCAACACCAAGGAGCAGATCAATGTTTGTTTTTATTTTTTATTACTTTGCCACAATAACATTGAAAATCTTATGTTTATTTAAAAATATTTATCTTCCAATACAGGTATACCTTCTCACTTGAAAATCATCAATGGTAAAAAATATGGCTGCACTCATTATTTGCGGTATGACATCTGGAATTTGGCAAAATTCCCATGATTCATTGGCATCTCATGAATGAGAGATATAATTCAGTACTTTAACTTTTCTTTTAGCCTAAGTGTTCCAAGTTTATGAGCAGAGAAGAGTTTAATTTTTTTAGCAGCATTGATAAATTAGGGTCATAAAGTTTTGATGTCCTTAAAGATACATTTTGTCCTTTTCAGACAAAAGAGATTTTTGGCTGTTCTAATTCTTTCTCAGGTTAACAGAGGAAAAAAATTAGCATTAAAAGTGGAAAATCAATGTCTAGTAGAAAACAATGACATTAATTATAACAACAATAATACTACAATTAAGTAAGCACTAATGTGCTGAACGTTTTGCTTAAGTTTGTTATACCTTATGGCTCAGATTCATTTGAATATTCATACTCTAAAATTGCTATTCAATGGAGTTAGAATTAAATGTGCTGGTTGTCAACCAGTATGCCATGTTTTATTTTGACATCCCAACAGGAGATCAATACTTACATGGCAATAACTATTTGTAAACAAGATCATTATTATTTAATTTTCTCATTCTTATTTGATGTGAGTGTGTATGTATGCATGTTTAGGCACATATAAAGGCATATAGAGAGTATTAAACCAGTAGAATCCTGTTTCAAATAAAAGGATATTACAGTACATTTTCACTTTTGGAAGTGATAATTTTGCACACACACATACACCCCTTCTTCAAAAATACATTATTTTAAAACAAAGGTTTTAAAACACAAAGACCTTAGAATATTTGAAAATAAATATAAAACAAGTTCTAATTAATAAAAATATTAGAGAAATACCAAATTTTTTAAGAACCAACATTTTGCTTGTAAATAAAAAGAAGTTTTTGCTGACATAATTAGTAAGAGTTTCAAATGTTTATCAGTCTTAAATAAATAATTTTGCTTCAAAAACACCTCAGTAATTAATTTTAAACAAAAACAATAAAAATTTATTGTATATATATAAAAATATCTTTAAGAACTTTATTTTAAAAAGTCTATCATATTATAAATAGAGACATAAATAAAGGCACATAATTTTCAAGAAAAAGGATTATAAAATATGCATTTTGTTAAAATAATTTATATATTCAATATCTTTTAATTGGGGTATTTACATTCAAGGTTAGTGTTGATACATGTGGAACTGATCCTGTCATCATGATGTTAGCTGGTAATTTTGGTAATTTTGCAGATTTGTTTACATAGTCATTTTATAGTGTCATTGCTCTCTGTACTTAAGTGTGTTTTTGTAGTAGCTGGTAATGGTCTTTCCTTACCATTGGTAATGCTTCTTTCAGAAGCTCTTGTAAGGGATGTCTGGTGGTAATAAATTTCCTCATCATTTGCTTGTCTGAAAAGGATTTTATTTCTCCTTTGCTTATAAAGCTTAGTTTGCTCAGGTATGAAATTCTGGGCTGGAATTTCTTTCTTTAAAAATTTTGAATATTGGCTCCTAATCTCTTCTGGCTAACAGGGTTTCTGCTGAGAGGCCTGATGTTAGTCTGATGGGCTTCCATTTGTATGTAAACTGAACTTTCCCTCTAGCTGCTTTTAACCTTTTTTCTTTCCTTTTGACCTTGGAGAATCTGATGATTATGTGTCTTGCAGATGATCTGTCTTTGAAGTATCTTAGTGGGGTTCCCTGAATTTCTTGAATTTGAATGTTGGCCTCTCTTGGTTGGAGAAATGCTCATGATATCCCAAAACGTGGTTTCTAAGTTGCTTCCATTCTCCCCATCTCTTTCAGGGACACCAGTGGGCCAGATTTGGTCTCTTAGCAGAAGTCAATATTTCAAGGAGGTTTTATTCATTTCTTTTCATTCCTTTTTCTCTGTTCTCTTCTGGCTGTCTGATATGGTTTGGCTCTGTGTCCTTACCTAAATCTCATCTTGAATTATACTTCCATAATTCCCATCTGTTGTGGGAAGAACTCTGTGAGAGATAATTGAATAATGGGGGCAGATCCTCCCATATTGTTCTTGTGGTAGTGAATGAGTTTCACCAGATCTGATGGTTTTATAAAGGGAAACCCCTTTCACTTGTCTCTCATCCTCTCTTGCCGCCACCATGTAAGAAGTGCCTTTTGCCTCTGCTGTGATTGTGAGGCCATCCTAGCCATGTGAAACTAAGTCCATTAAACTTCTCTCTTTTGTAAATTTCCCAGTCTCAGGTATGTCTTTATCAGCAGCATGAAAATGGACTAGTATACTGTCTTTTTTCAGAAAGTCAGTCTTAAAGCTCTGAGATTCTTTCCTGCACTTGGTTAGTTCTGCTATTATGATTGTGTTATGAAATTATTGTGGTTGGGCACAGTGGCTCACACTAGTAATCCTAGCACTTATAACTACAATAATACTACAATTAAGTAAACACTAATAAATAAATAATAAATATTTATTATAAATATATATTTATATTTACATATAAATATATATTTAAATATTTAAATTCAATATTTAAAATTAAATATTTACAGTAACCAAAGCATCATGGTACTGGTACAAAAACAGACACATAGACAAATGGAACAGAATAGAGAGCTCAGAAATAAGACTGCATACCCACAACTATCGGATCTTTGAGAATCCTGACAAAAAGAAGCAATGGGGAAAGATTCTCTGTACAGTGAGTCATGCTGGGACAACTGGCTAGCCATATGCAGCGGACTGAAACTGGACTCATTTCTTGCACCATATACAAAAATTATCTCAAGGTGGAATAGAGACTTAAATGTAAATGCAAGATTATAAATCCCTGGAAGACAATGAAGGCAATACCATTCTGGACACAGGAACATGCAAAGATTTCATGACAAGCATGCCAAAAGCAATTGTAATAAAAACAAAAATTAACAAATAGTATCTAATTAAACTAAAGCACTTCTTCAAAGCAAGGAAAACTGTCAACAAAGTGAACAGACAAACTACAGAATGGGAGAAAATTTTTGCAAACTATGTATCCAGCAAATGCCTAATGTCCAGCACCTTTAAGGAACTTAAATTTACAGGAAGAAACAAATAACTTCATTAAAAAGTGGGCAAAGGACATATTCAAAAGAATACGTACATGTGGCTAACAGGCAGATGAAATACACTCAGTATCACTGATCATTAGAGAAATGCAAATCTAAGCCACAATGAGATACCATTTCCCACAGTCAGAGTGGCTATTAATAGAAAGTCAAAAAATAAGATGCTGGTGAGACTTCAAACAAAAAGGAGCTTATATCCTGTTGGTGAGAGTGTACATTAATTCAACAATTGTAAAATACAATGTGGCAATTTCTCGAAGACCTAAAAACGGGAATATCATTCAACCCAGCATGCATATGGTCTTTGTACCACTCTTTACAATCTCAAAAACATCGAATCAATCTAAATGTCCATCAATGGTAGGCCAGATAAAGAAAATGTGATACATATAAGCCGTGGAATACTATGTAGCCACACACAGGAAAATGAGATCATGTAATTTATAGGAAGATGAGAGGAACTAGAGGCCATTATCTTTAGCAGCCTAAGGCAGGAACAGAAAACTGAATACTACATGTTCTTACTTATAAGTGGGATCTAAATGCTGAGAACACATGGACACGTAGAAGGGAACAACAGACACTGGGGGCTCCTTACTGGTGAAGGGTGGGAGAAGGGAGATGATTGATCAAGAAAAATAATTAATAGGTACTAGGCTTAATACCTGGGTGAAAAAAAACCTATACAATAAACCCCCATGACAAAGGTTTACCTATTTAATAAATCTGCACACAAACCTCTGAACTTAAGATTAAAGAACAGTAGTTTATATATTCTAAATAATTATAATTTAATTAAATATACCTTTTTAAGGTTGCATGAAAAATTAAAGGTCAAATAATAGTTTGTATATTTTATGATGAAGATTCTGAAGAAGGGCAGAAACTTACTTTTGTTGAGCTCAAAGTTTGTTATAAAGCTATTGTGATCAATATAACATGTCAGTGGTTCAAGTGAGTAACAGTAGATACAAAATAGAACACATAATCTTACCAACATGGCCATAACATTCCCTACATCTTGACTAAAATTTAGACAGATTTCTCTCTGACTATTGGCTTGTCTCTTTTGTGTCTCTTTTCTTCTAATATCTGCTTTAGAAAACTTGCAATTGTGTATTTCTTCTTTGCCCATTTGATACGTACATCATCTTCTTCTACCTCTTGCCAGGTTTACAACTCAGGAATATGCAGGGAGCCATTTATTTAAAATGTAATCATCAAGAAAGATAGTGTACCTATCTCCCATACCTATCTCCCAGTCTCCATAGGAGAGGAGGAGCCTAACTTCTATAGCCACCAGTTAGCAAACAAGGATTACCCAATTACTTTCAACAACCTCCCCTCTAGCTTCCTCTATTACTTTATCACTAATTCATTCCAGCACATAAAAACTATCCTGCCTTTCAATTCAGCAGGGTTCAGTTTAATCTTTCTCACCTTTTGCAATAGTCTTGAATACTGTTTTCTTTGCCTTTGGAACTTGTCCAGTGCAATATATTTTTTTTACAAAACATACACATGTACACATGGGACATTGTTATAAAACACAGGGAGCATACTTGAAGAAAATAATGCAATGAATGGCTTTGGAGTAATTAGTTATGCATAAAAATTATATTGAATAAAATTTGAAATGCTGATTTTATGAGTATTATGTTAATTGTTATATTTCTATTTATTTTAGAAATAATAAAATTTGCTCAAAGTATGTATATATTATTTTTCAAGAAAAATGTCTTCCTCCTTATTCCTAACATTTAAGTTTTTAAATGATGAAATTATTTTTAACACTTCCCTTTTTGAATATTTGAAGATGTAAAATAATTTTATAGTTTTCTATTTCCATTTATTCTTTTCTTTTATAGTGACTCATGCACTTGTGTTATATTTGGAGGACAGCTGAGTCTTGCACTAGTCTGGGTCAGTCCATCAAACATGACCTAAGATATTTTAATCTGAATTTTAAAACTGAGTTTTCAGTTTTTGTAACTCCTGACTTTTCCTATATTTACTTTAACAAATTGCAATTTTACATAACAAACTTTTGTCTACATTTTTACTGTAACAGAAATGTCACTTGCAAAATGCCTGAGTATAACACGCGCACACACACACACACACACACACACACACACACACATATATATTTATGGATATATGGATTGTTATGACCATGTTGGTCAGATTCTGTGTTTTATTTTCTTTCCATTGGCCAGTGCTACTCACCTGAACCAATGGCACATTATATACATAGGTTTACATAACTGAAGAGTGATAAGTGATATTTGCTGATTGCTAGTTCCACAGGATTAAACAATGTCTTCAGGAACCAGTTAGACCACTTCTCTATATTTGATATTGCATTATGGTTTCCAGAAGGTCTAAGGTTGCATCTTCACATTAAGAAAATAAAAAGGTAACAAGAACTCCATTTTTGCACAGACTCAGACTCAAACTCTGATGTTGGCTCACATTGGACCTGAACCTTATGGATAAGGATATGTGTCAAATAGGTCAGATCAGGGTCTAATATCTACCCATCGGCTGATAGTAATATTAGCTTCACTTGAAATACATTGGACTCATGTGATGGATTACCTGATTCAATTTTATGTCATTGTCCTCCCTTCTGTGGATATCCATGCCTCACAGAGGAGAAAATGTAAACTACATATCCTAGATTTCCCTATACTTTTAGTCCCAGGCAGGTCTGTAAAATGCAAAAAAAAAAAAAAAAAAAAAAGTCACATAATATTGGAATATTTGAAATGAAGAGGAGAAAAAAATTTCATTATTTTCTGGAGGTAGGTGCAGATAGTTACATGAGCATATATGAGAAGCCTCCAGCCTTGTATTGGTCAAGAATTTACAGATTAAATAAATATAACAGCTAAGATAATAAAGAAAAATAAATTAGCATATGGTAATGATTTACTCATTTATTAAAGAAATATTTCTTAACCTCCTACTATATGTCAGACTGCAATCTAGTTGCTGAGGTTACAGGTTAGAACAAAAAAGCAAACATTTCTGCTTCACGATGATTAATTTTAACATTCTAGTGGTATGAAAAGAGGGGCATCCCTGCCTCTCTCTCTCTTTCTCTATGTGTATGTTTGTCTGTGCACCTGTGTGTATTTCCTGAAGCTAAGCTGACCTCTTGATTGTGTTGGCCAATACCATAAAGCAGAAGGAACATTGAACAATTTTTAATTCTGCCCTCAAAATCTGTCATTACATATGACAAGCCTATGTAAACCTGCTGTAGAATGACATACCATATGGAGGACTCACTTTTCTCAGCAATTCTACAAGAAGCTATGACAACAGAGACATTATTTAGAATAATTGTAATAAATTACAGGTGAAAATAATACTTTTTAATTATAAATATTATATATTTTATATAATAAGTTTAAATATTGGATACTCATCAAGCAGTTATGAAACTGAAGAGAAAAGATTTAACTACTTATTTACTCATTTGCAAATTGGTAAACTAAACTTAGCTGCCTCATAGGATAAAAGTTTTTGGAACATTGTAACAACTTCATTATAGCCACTACTTTGTTAAAGTAAACAAAAAATTTAAGTAGAAATTAATTATTTTGTAATGAAGTGGTTGCCAGTCTATTCAGTTCTGTAATTTGTATTTTTCCACATGACTTCATTCCAGAAGTGTTGAAGGTCCCTGATAATATTGTTTTCAATCTGTTTAATTTCCATAATACATATAAATGATAAAATAATTTATAGTATATATGAATAAAAACTTTCAGAAAACAGAATTAAATTGATCTATAAAAACATTAGACATAAGACTTATTCTTTACCTATAATAATATTTGCACCATAAAAATATTTCAAAACATTTTATATATGTTATAATGCTTTAAAAATATTATTTGTGTAGAAAAATATTATTTTTTTATTAGCACTAAATCTATACTTGTTTTTCAAGTTCTATAAGCATGTTTCCTAATTTGAAAATATTTTAGAAAGGAATATTTTGTCAAATGATTTTCATCAACTGTAGATATGTTAGTCTGTTCTCGTACTGCCATTAAAGACATATGTGGTACTAGATAATTTATAAACAAAATAAGTTTAATTGATTCACAATTCATCCTGAATGGGGATGCCTGAGACAATCATAGCAGAGGCAAACACATCTTTCTTCACATGGCAGCAATAAGAAGAAGTACCCAGCAAAAAGGGAGAAAAGCCCCTTATAAAACCATCAGGTTTCATGAGAACTCACTCACTATCAGTAGAACATAATGAAGGTAACTGCCTTCATGATAGAGTTACATTCCATCAGGTCCCTCCCATGACACACGGAGATTATGGGAACTATGATTCCAGAGATTTTCATGGGGACAGAGCCAAACCATATCAGTAGATGTATTGCCATTTTTTGGGTGAGCAGTATACTCAAAGTGGTCTTGCTCTTTTATAGAGCAATATTATTTCATTCTTGCTAAATTTTACTAATATCACTAAAATAATGATGATGGACATTAAGCTAACAATTACAATAGAGCAATAAACTATAACAAAAGGACATATTGTTCAACAAAAAATGCAAGTTCTTATTAAATTGTGCATGGTAGTAAATTAGGCTTCTCAATATTTCTGTAAGCATGTCTTCTTTCATTAGAATCAGTTTTGTTTGCATTGCTGGTGAATGCTCTTCTTGCACCCTCTCTCACGTAAGTGGACTGAAAAATGGGGGTGGGGGCGGGGCGCGGTGGTTCACGCCTATAATCCCAGCACTTTGAGAGGCCGAGGTGGATGGATCACGAGGTCAAGAGATTGAAACCATACTGGTCAACATGGTGAAACCCCGTCTCTACTAAAAATACAAAAATAATTAGCTGGGCATGGTGGTGCACGCCTGTAGTCCAAGCTACTTGGGAGGCTGAGGCAGGAGAATTGCTTGAACCCAGGAGGCGGAGGTTGCAGTGAGCCGAGATCGCGCCATTGCACTCCAGCCTGGGTAACAAGAGCAAAACTCTGTCTCAAAAAAAAAAAAAAAAAAGAAAGAAAAATGGGAGTGGGGATTGATAAAACTTAGTTACCATGGTAAATTACAATCTTATCAAACTAAAAGTGAATAAAAATATACAACTCAGTACACTTTGATTATTTCTATTCTGTTCATTTCTTCATCACTACAATGAAATTCTGTGTACTATAATTTGTTATAAAGAGAAGAGAAAAACTCAACATTCTAAAAATAAAATTAAATTTTTTAAAATATTGATTAAATTATACAGATGTTAGGATATTATATGAATAATAAAAATAAATAAGTAATCTGTTTAATTTATTATAAGCAATGTATTGTTTCCTGAGTAAACATGTTTATAAAATAAATAATGAACTGGGACTTCTTAACGAGATTAAGGAAATACTCTGATAAATAGTTTAGTAATGGAAACCTGTAAATAGCAACTGACATTTGTTTTCTTATTAACATAAATTAACTTAGAAGAAAAATTACTTCAAATTTGTGATAAAATATTTTGATTGAAAAGCTTTACAGAAATAAGAAAATAAGAAAAGTACTTATCTTATAAGCTAAAATTAACATTTATTCTTCTAAGTTATTTTAAAATGTATTTTGACTCTGCTACTGTATACATAAGTTTATTATAATAGCACTTGTAACAGCAAAGTAAGTGAAAATATAATAAATTAATGTGTTTGTTGATCAGCCCAGACTTCTATAACTAGGTAAGTGACAATTCCCTAGGCATCTAACAGAGACTGAGTGCCTCTAAGAAATATATCTTGTAGCATTATCAATCTAAAATTTTAGTAGCAAAAACAAATTTAGAGCAGTGGTTTTCAAATTCAGTATATGGTGCTGTCCATGATGCTGCAGGGTTTGAGAACACAATTGGAAATGGGTCGCCAAGTAAACAGGACTTCTTGTACATCCCTTTTTCAACCAGACAAAGGTCTGCTTCTATCCTCTTTTATATAACAGTATTTCTCATCAAATTGTACTTAAAGTGTAAATACACATAAATATGTGTGTTTGTGAGTGTGTGTTTGTATTGCTTTAAAACACTTCATACAGCTTTCAGTTTGTGTTTAGCGAGTTGAACTGTCAAATCATTAAAACTTTAAGAAAAATTTACAGACACACATATTGTGATTATTTTTAAAAAATAATATAATTATATAAAAATATATTTTTTATGTAAAAAATTAACATTTTTACATTCTAGATTTGGTTGTGACATACGTTGAATATTGAACATTTTCAGTATTTTAAAATTTTTTTGTTTTCCAAATATGCCAATAAAATTTAAAATTTTCTACTTTTCAAGGAACCAAGTTAGACATATGACAGTAGTATTATAGGGAATGAGTGAGTGGCTAGTATTCATTATTATGTTTATTCTGAAAGGAATTGAATATGCACTTAATTTTGAGTATATATTATTGATGTGCTTATATATTGAGACAATGTTATAGAATAAAAATCAAACTGTTTATTGATAGAAATCATTTTTATTAATACAGATTTTAAATTTAGCATTAGTTTTTCAGTCATAGAAATTATGTTTCCATGTAATTTGACAAAGCTTAATCTTGCCATAAACTTTCAATTGAAAAACTAAAGATATGAGGGTTTAGCTAAGTATCCTTAAATAATATAAGGACAATATATCTCCAATATAAAATTATATTTACAAAAATATTTATAATGTTTACTCTCAGCTAGACTTTTAGCACCCTCTAAAAGTTCTAAGTGTAACATAGAATATAAAACTAAAATATACCTCAATAATATTTTAACATTACCTATAGTTGTATGATTTATAAAACCAATTCTTTATTAGAACATTGACAAACTAAAGGATAAGAATCAAAAGACTAAAGTAGTAAATTCAGTAATATTTCTCTTCAATAATAGAAGCAAAATAATATTTAGTCATGACATGAAAATGAAGACACAGAACATCACTTATTAAATAAGTTGCTAAAGTTGTTATGCTGTGAACAGATGCACATTGCACTCATTTGTTTTGTATAGTATTCTGAATAATAGACTGCTTCATTAAGCAAAACTCTGTGTGTTTGTGTGAATGTGTGTGATTATTAAAATAAACGAAATCATATGAACCTCTCACAGAGCTTAAGAATGGTTTCTACATGCAAAAAACTTTTATAATTTTCTTTAAGGTGTAGAAAAGAATAAAAAATGTAGAGAATAGACACCAAAAAGTCACTAAGAAGCTACCAACCGAAGCAGAATATTGTCACAAAGGTAATTAAAGATCTTTGAAAATATGTATAAAGAGCTGTGGGAGTAGGGCTATGGAGCAGAAAGTGAGTATTCCAATTAAAATCTCTTTCAGTACTCTTTCAGAGGCAGTTGAAGGGTGCTTTGAAGTTTAGCTTCATTCAACCTTAATTTTAGTCTCTTAATCTGCAATAAAGGTTAAGGTCCCTTATCCTTAACTTACAAAGATTGAGGTCTCTTAAACCTTAGTTACTTAATCTACGATAATCCCCTCCCAAACAAACACACTTTTGTTCTTCCATTCTTTCCTCATTCCTTCCTTCTCCCATCTTCTTTCTATTCTTTTGCTCTCTGTCTCTCTCTCTCTCTCTCTGTCTCTCTCTCTCTCTCTCTGCATAATACAATTTGGAATTAAAAAAAAACATTGTCTTTTATGATATCTTTTGTTCTGGAAGAAAAATCTCTCAACTGATTTCAATAAAGGTGATCCAGGAAAGACAAATACAAGCATATATTTATTGCACCGGCTTGAGGAAGAATTTATCAAACAAAAAGCTCTCCAGTGGATCAATCCCTCACTAACATAAATGAAACTTTCATTGACAGAAGAGAGTTGTGCTATAAAGGAGAAATACAGAGCCACATCTTTTATTTTTTTAATTATACTTTAAGTGCTGGGGTACATGTGCAGATCTTGCAGGATTGTTACATAGGTATACACGTGCCATGGTGGTTTGCTGCCTCCATCCTCCTATCATCTACATTAGGTATTTCTCCTAATGTTATCCCTCCCCAATCTCCCCACCCCCTGCTATGGCTGCCCTAGTCCCCAAACCTCCAACAGATCCCAGTGTGTGATGTTTCCCCCTCTGTGTCCATGTGTCCTCATTGTTCAACACTCACTTATGAGTGAGAACATGTGGTGTTTGGTTTTCTATTCTTGTATCAGTTTGCTGAGAATGATATTTCCAGCTTCATCCATGTCCCTGCAAAAAACATGAACTCATCTTTTTTATGGCTGCATCTTATTCCATGGTGTATATGTGCCATATTTTCTTTATCCAGTATATCCTTGATGGGCATTTGGGTTGGTTCCAAGTCTTTGCTATTGTAAACAGTGCCGCAGTGAACATATGTGTGCCTGTGTCTTTATATTAGAACAATTTATAATCCTTTGGGTATATACCCAGTAATTGGATGGCTGGGTGAAATGGTATTTCCATTTCTAGATCCTGGAAAAATCGCCACACTGTCTTCAACAATAGTTGCATTAATTTACACTCTCCCCAACAGTGTAAAAGTGTTCCTGTTTCTCCACATTTTCTTCAGCATCTGTTTTCTCCAGATTTTTTAGTGATTGCCATTCTAACTGGCATGAGATGGTATCTCAAAGTGGTTTTGATTTGTGGTCTTCACAGAGCCACATCTTTTAAAAATTAATTCACTTATTCATTTAACAGAGGTGACAAAACCCATAGAGAGCTGGAATGGAGTTGAGGACAAAATTTAAAATGCAAATCTTGTTTTTAGAATAATTTTTTTCAGAAACAGAAGAAACACAAAGAAACAAAATTTTCATATGTGAGTTCCCAGATACTGGCTCATCCCGTGTATTATCCACAGATTACTAGGTTTCCCCACCAGAAATGAAAATTTATATCAATTCTCTTTTAATATAAAATATGTGAGAAAACTTTTCAGAAAAACAAAATACTAAGTAATTCAAATATCTTTCATTTTACCTAATTTGGGAATTGATTTCCTTGATTATGCTCAACAAAGAGAATTATGAAGAAAACTCTAAAGCTTGGATCAGTGTATTGTAAGGGACACACCCAAGTACCTCCCTTTTGTATAAAAGTCAATTAATGTATCACACATTACATATGCATGAATAAATCTGAGAAACAAACATGAAATAATTCCTGATAAATTAAATGTAAATGTGATCAAATCGATGGCAAATAAGAACAGAGGAAAGAGCAGACAAAAATTTGTAATGGGGAAGTCCTAACAAAGATAAGACCAGTTATCTCTAGCAAAGAATAGGAGGGACACCTTAGTGCAGAAAATCAAAATTAAAATAAACACAGGGAGAAACAAGCATTTTTACTGTGAACACTATGCACATTGAATTATACATTGCAACTGGCATTTATGTTACCCATGCCATATATGCTTTTATTTTTTCATGAATATTGACATTGGTATTATTTGAAATCAGGGTAAGACCTCACTAATTACCTATATTTACAAGGTGAATTAAGAATAAAGCAAATGTAAAAATTTAGAGATTGAAACATCATGTAAATATGTGTTCTAATAATGTTGAAACAGTACAACTTACAAAAAATTCACAGCAGAAAAGGGTGGCATATGGGAGCTGAAATTAGTTAGCCGATATTCTGATCTGTAATAGCTTGTATTTCTTAAAAGGGTATCTCAGAATGCATAACCTAAATTTATATGATAATTTTAAGATAGTAGCAGATTAATTTGAAAATGGCTTCAACGCTTAACCTCTTTTTGCATCTATGTCCTTTGGAATCTCTCTCTGAATATATGCCCTTAGCAATGTGATATTACATATCTAGCCATCTAACCAGGGATAGACATGATTTCTGTGTCCTCTTGAATATTGATAATTCTTGCAATTCAATGTGATCAACAGAATGAGGTAAAAATACAGTTGTGAAAAATGTAGGCTTGAAGCTCAGAAGGACTTCCCCTGGAATCCTGCCACCACATTGTGAACAAGTCAAGGCTACCGTGGCAGAGTATGAAAGAAGATGTAGGCCAATCAACAGCAATCTAGCCCACGGTTGTGAAAACCAACAGAAACAAGATTAGCAGAGCTAACTATCTGTTATACTGTTGATTGCAGAGGCATGAGAAAACACAGCCTACAGGAGAACTAATACCCAACTTATACAAATATTGATGAATCACTTTTGAGTCACTTTGCTTCAGTGTCGATTGCTAAGCAGTAGTATTGACATGAAATAGGGAATGGGTATATAAGATGAAACATAACTTTTCTATTTGATGACTTAATTCTTAAAAATATTTTCAGCATATATCTCACAAACAACACCTGACTGTATGGTATATAACAAAGACACACCTAAAAAATAAGAATTTTTAGAAGTTGAGAAATGTAGGTGAGACCGACTAGTAAGGATAAAACAAAAAGTTAAAAATAATAATCTGGTTTTGATCAAATATATATAGAAAATAATGAAATATTGAATAAAATATACCAAAAACCTGAAAAATAGAGAAAAATACAATGATCTGCAAAAATAAGCCACATTTCAAAATATTATTTGCACACCATTTTAAATTAATTTGTAGATATCCTGACATTCACCTGTGACTACACTATAATGTTTCAAATAACAGTATACTTGCTTATATTCCAAAAATAATATTATTCTTAACCAAATTAACATAAATTATCAAATATTACCATATATCTAATTCACATTCAACAGGCTCCAAAACATCTTATATAGGTGTTTTTTATTTTATTTTATTTTATGTTTTGTTACAGGATCTTGTCAAGCAACAATGATTTGTTTAACTTTTGTACCTCTTTAGTCTCTGAATTTACAATAATTTCCTTCCCAAACACTCTTTTTTCCTTTCATTCTTTTCTACCTACTCCCTTCCCTCTGCATTTCTATCTTGTTCTCAATCTCTGTCTCTCTCTCTCTCTCTCTGCATATGTAGTTTGGAATTTCAAAGCCATTGTCTTCTTACAATATCTTTTGTTCTGGAAGAAAAAAATCTCTCAACTGATTTCAATAAGGGTGATCCAAAAAAGACAAAAAAATGTCCTGCTTTACACTGAAATGCTCAAGGTGAATTAACTACAAATATAGATAGTTAGACTAATTCCTGGTAGATGTAAATACTAGTCTTTTTATGTTAAACTCTGCCATCTTTGCTTAAAAATCTTCCACAGGATGAACATGTCACACATTTGGTATACATTTTGAATAACCCACAGATATTCCTTTTCTAGTAGGCCTTAATTCTTTTTTTTTTTGGCGGCGGGGGGTAATTTATTTATTTATTTTTTCTCTTTTTTTATTGTATTTTAGGTTTTGGGGGACATGTGAAGAACATGCAAGATTGTTGCATAGGTACACACATGGCAGTGTGATTTGCTGCCTTCCTCCCCTTCACCTATATCTGGCATTTCTCCCCATGCTATATCTCCCCAACTCCCCCGCCCACCGTCCCTCCTCTATTTCCCCCTGACAGACCCCAGTGTGTGATGCTCCCCTCCCTATGTCCATGTGTTCTCATTGTTCAGCACCTGCCTATGAGTGAGAACATGCGGTGTTTGATTTTGTGTTCTTGAATCAGTTTACTGAGAATGATGATTTCCAGGTTCATCCATGTCCCTACAAAGGACACGACCTCATTGTTTTTTATGACTGCATAGTATTCCATGGTGTATATGTGCCACATTTTCCCTGTCCAGTCTATCATCGATAGGCATTTCAGTTGGTTCCAGGTCTTTGCTATTGTAAACAGTGCTGCAGAGAACATCATGTGCATGTGTCCTTATAATAGAATGATATATAATCCTTTGGATATATACCCAGTAATGGGATTGCTGGTTCAAGTGGAATTTTTATTTCTAGGTCCTTTAGGAATTGCCACACTGTCTTCCACAATGGTTGAACTAATTTACACTCCCACCAACAGTGTAAAAGTGTTCCTATTTCTCCATATCCTCTCCAGCATCTGTTGTCTCCAGATTTTTTAATGATCGCCATTCTAACTGGTGTGAGATGGTATCTCAATGTAGTTTTGATTGCATTTCTCTAATGACCAGTGATGATGAGCATTTTTTCATGTTTGTTGGCCTCATGTATGTCTTCTTTTGTAAAATGTCTGTTCATATTCTTGGCCCACTTTTGAATGAGCTTGTTAGACTTTTTCTTGTAAATCTGTTTTAGTTCCTTGTAGATTCTGGATATCAGCCCTTTGTCAGATGGGTAGGCTGCAAAAATTTTTTCCCATCCTGTTGGTTGCTGATTCACTCTAATGACTGTTTCTTTTGCTGTGCAGAAGCTATGGAGTTTGATTAGGTCCCATTTGTCTATTTTGGCTTTTGTTGCCAATGCTTTTGGTGTTTTGGTCATGAAGTCCTTGCCTACGCCTATGTCCTGAATGGTTTTGCCTAGATTTTCTTCTAGGGTTTTTATAGTGTTAGGTCTTATGTTTAAGTCTTTAATCCATCTGGAGTTAATTTTAGTGTAAGGTGTCAGGAAGGGGTCCAGTTTCTGTTTTCTGCACATGGCTAGCCAGTTTTCCCAACACCATTTATTAAACAGGGAATCCTTTTCCCATTGCTTGTTTTTGTCAGGTTTGTCAAAGATCAGATGGTTGTAGATGTGTGGTGTTGTCTCCGATGCCTCTGTTCTGTTCCATTGGTCTATATCTCTGTTTTGGTACTAGTACCATGCTGTTTTGATTACTGTAGGCTTGTAGTATAGGTTGAAGTCCAGTAGTGTGATGCCTCCAGCTTTGTTCTTTTTGCTTAGAATTGACTTGGCTATGCAGGCTCTCTTTTGGTTCCATATAAAGTTTAAGGTGTTTTTTTCCAGTTCTGTGAAGAAGGTCATTGGTAGCTTGATGGGGATAGCGTTGAATCTTTAAATTACTTTGGGCAGTATGGCCATTTTCTTGATATTGATTCTTCCTAACCATGAACATGGAATGTTTCTCCATCTGTTGGTAGCCTCTCTTATTTCACTGAGCAATAGTTTGTAGTTCTCCCTGAAGAGGTCCTTTACGTTCCTTGTTAGTTGTATTCCTAGGTATTTTATTCTCTTTGTAGC
Source organism: Aotus nancymaae (assembly GCF_030222135.1). Lineage (NCBI taxonomy): Eukaryota > Metazoa > Chordata > Mammalia > Primates > Aotidae > Aotus > Aotus nancymaae. The sequence continues at coordinate 8,638,955 of NW_026988503.1, forward strand.
AATTGTGAATGGCAGTTCATTCTTGATTTGGCTCTCTTTAAGTCTGTTATTGGTGTATAGGAATGCTTGTGATTTTTGCACATTGATTTTGTATCCTGAGACTTTGCTGAAGTTGCTTATCAGTTTCAGGAGATTTTGGTCTGAGACGATGGGATCTTCTAAATATACAATCGTGTTGTCTGCAAATAGAGACAATTTGACTTCCTCCTTTCCTATCTGAATACCCTTTATTTCTTTTTCTTGCCTGATTGCTCTGGCTAGAACTTCCAATATTATATTGAACAGGAATGGTGAGAGAGGACATCCTTGTCTAGTGCCAGATTTCAAAGGGAATGCTTCCAGTTTTTGCCCATTCAGTATGATATTGGCTGTTGGTTTGTTGTAAATAGCTTTTTTAAATTTTGAGATACGTTCCATCAATATCTAGTTTATTGAGGGTTTTTAGCAAAAGGGCCGTTGAATTTTGTCAAAGGCCTTCTCTGCATCAATTGAGATAATCATGTGGTTTTTGTCTTTGGTTCTGTTTATGTGGCAAATTATGTTTATAGACTTGGGTATGTTGAACCAGCCTTGCATCCCCAGAATGAAGCCTACTTGATCATAGTGGATAAATTTTTTGATGTGCTGTTGCAATCAGTTTGCCAGTATTTTATTGAAGATTTTTGCATCTATGTTCATCATGGAAATTGGCCTGAAGTTTCCTTTTCTTCCTGCGTCTCTGCCAGGTTTTGGTATCAGGATGATGTTGGTCACATAAAATGATTTGAGATGGATTCCCTCTTTTTGGATTGTTTGGAATAGTTTCAGAAGGAATGGTACCAGCTCCTCTTTGTATGTTTAGTAGAATTTGGCTCTGAACTCACCTCGACCTGGGCTTTTTTTGGGTGGTAGGCTATTAATTGCTGCCTCAACTTCTGCCCTTGTTATTGGTCTATTCAGGGTTTTGACTACTTCCTAGTTTAGGCTTGGGAGGATGCAAGTGTCCAGGAGTTTATCCATTTCTTCCAGGTTTACTAGTTTGTAATAATCTCTGATGTTGCTTTGTATTTCTGTGGAATCTGTGGTGATATCCCCTTTATTGTTTTTTATTGCATCTATTTGATTATTCTCTCTTTTCTTTTTTATTAATCTGGCTAGTGGTCTGTCTATTTTGTTGATCTTTTCAGAAAACCAGCTCCTGGATTTATTGATTTTTTTGAAGGGTTTTTTGTGTCTCTATCTCCTTCAGTTCTGCTCTGATCTTAGTTATTTGTTGTCTGCGCTAGGTTTTGAGTTTTTTGATCTTGCTCCTCTAGCTCTTTCAATTTTGACAATAGGGTGTCCATTTTAGATCTTTCCTTGCTTCTCATGTGGGCATTTATTGCTATATATTTTCCTCTAGACACTGCTTTAAATGTGTCCCAGGGATTCTGGTATGTTGTGTCTTCATTCTTGTTGGTTTCGAGGCCTTAATTCTTACTGTTAGACTGTGGGAAAAAACAAACAAACAAACAATCAAAGAAACATTCAGCCCTCCTCTGATCATTGATACCACCTGTACCAATTTAATCATGAAAGATTTACTTTCCAAACAGAATTGTAACATTGCATTCACACAGGGCAACTAATTTTTGAAATTTTAGGAGATTTGTCTGGTCATATTCAAGTTGTGTCTGCTTCTTTATCTTTGAATCATATCCCAAATAAACACCTTCTGGGATATGATTCAAAACATCTTAAAACATTAACATCATGTCTAACACACTATGGGCTAAAAATTCCATAGACCTAGGAAAAATAATTAGTGAAGAACCCACTAATGAATAGATCCTACCAAATGATTTCCCAAGCATCCCCAATATCATCTGAACCCCAAAGCAGAAGGACACACATCTGTATTTGAAGACCTTATAACCAGAAGTGTTCTGATACATTGTGTTAGTCTTTTAACCACTCCTGTCCTCCCAGTGAAGAAACCACATGAGCAGTGATATTGATTTATTTCAGAACTCAGGGCCATCAACAAAACTGTTATTCTTTACTTCCTGGAAATAATAAACTAAAATACAATTCTGTCGTGAATTCCACCTGAAGCTATCTGCCTCACTGTAGTGTATTCTTATACGGCATTTTTCAGTTTGAGTCCAAACTAGAACATTAAACAGCTCTTTTTCTTCACCTGGGGAGGACAATAATGTGTAGGCATTCATATTCCCAGAATTTACCAACCTCTGACCCAAGAATATTTTCTCTATGTCATCAGTCAAGGCAAAAGATCTAAATTTCATTTCTGATTCAGTTCTGATGTAATACTTAGATGACTACCTACATAGTACAGAGAATAAAGTAAACTATGTAAGGAACTTTATTTACTTATTCTCTGTCACAGTATATAAGAACATAAAATTTCAAAAGGTAAATTGCAATTTTGCCAAAATGCAGTCCCTTATTTATGGCATAACTACCTGAGGAAAGAAAAAGCCCTCTTTTATGATTGACTAAAGACTACCCAAACTTATCCTAGAACACTTAGAAAACAAAAACAAAATAGATTCCTAGGTTTAAAAGGATATTGCAGATAATGAGTGTCAAATTTTCTGAGGTTAAAATGCTGCTTTATACATTGACTAATGGTTCAAACATAGTTTTAATGGCATAGAACTCCTCACCATTAGGTCAAGCCTTTCAGAGCCCAAATAGTACCCCACCCAAGAAGGAGAGGATCTCAGATTTTCATGGACCTACCTCCACCTCCTTCCTCCTCCTCCTATGGCAAAGTGGGACCTGTGAAAACATTGTAATAAAGAGTTTCTGTAGTAATGTGCTCCATAGGGTGCTGTTCTCTCTCACACCAGGTTTAACAAGATTATCACTGTCCCATTGAGTCAAAAATGTAAAGAGTCTGTGAGGTCTCTTTAGCCCTCTCTACCTAAACAAGTAAAAATGAGGTGTAGTGACTGATGGGCCTGTGTGTGGCACTCTTGCCTATCCCCTAGTGCAGGAATGTTGATGGCCACAGTCTGCAATGTTACCAGAAAGCCTTTACTTTTGAGTAAGGCCCCTAAATAACAGGGCCGTCTGGGTCTTCCAACAAACCACTCAGGTTCTCTTTCCAGCAGAGCCTCACTGATCTCACTGATCTACATTTGCCATTTGAGTTATAGGTTCCAGCAACCTCTCAGTTTTCTAATTGGAGCCTATGACAGAAGGACACTGGCAAGGGTCAGCAGAGCCCTTCGAGTTTCTGGACCTGTAATCCCTTGGACCTGTCAGCTCCCAGAGTCAGCTGAAAGTGAATGCCTTTTGATAATCAATTGTTTAGGTATTATCGGGCATTGGTGGAAGCTGAACATAGGAGCCTACTGAAATCTATTCTACTCACAATTGAATTGACTACAGAAAGATGGCATCTTAAGTTGCAGTTTAAATATAAAGGGTGGTTATAGATAGTGTCAGAGCATGTTTTCGGGAGATTCAAATACACACAAGAAGCGAGACTATGATAATACAACAAAACTGCTTTGTTTTCTGTAGTCAGAAGTTTTCTTAGGAAACTTAGACTGACAATATATCTTCATTTCATTTGTAGAGCCCCTGGGAGATGGAAAATTCCCAGATAGGTCCTACAAACGACTTGTTTCTTCATAACCTCACGTGTCATGACTATTCTTCACTCTGCTTGATACAGAGTCTGTATCTGCTTGATATAGACTAGAACCCTTGCTGATCCTCAGAATAAATGGTTGGGCTCAGGCCTCAGGGCTCCTGCACTGGTAAAACCCTTACCTGGAACTGTGTTCTCTACGTACTGACATGGTACCTCCTAAACTTCCTACAGATTCCTTCTCAAATGGCACCATCTCAAGGCTTATTGGCACATCCAGCCCTACTGATCACTTTTACCCTGCTTTATTTTGTCTCTCTTCTCTATCATTTGAACTTACAATCTTCTGAGATACTTACCGTTTACTTTTTATAATAGATTACAGTGAATTTATAAAGTATTTGTTCTTTATTACTCAGGTTTTAAAATTTTGTTCTTTTTCTTGTTAATAACTGGATTATGCAAAGTACATGAATTGATATCTGGCAGTTTAATAGGCATTCGATATATAAGTGGAATGAGTATGACATGGAGCATCTCACTTTCAAATTCTGCCCTTATAGAAAGCATTAATTCAATTTGTTAACAAATGTTTTAGACTATGCTATTAAAAGAAATAGCATTCTAATCATATGTTTTCTCTGGATTGTTCAGTCTGTGAGCCATAATCAATTTTTGAAAATTTAAAATGCTCAAGTTGGGTATTAAAATATAGCAGGGAGAAGACTTGTCCACAGTGAATTAAACATAATTCACATATGGGTCAAAATAAAGGAAACTATAAAATATGTTTTTCAGCATAATGAGCATAGGGTATTTTGAGGATAGTGAAATAAAAAAAAGTGTTATAAAAGTAGCTTAGGATAAATTTAGAAATTCAGAACTGAGGGAGAAGTATTTTAAAATGTGAGAGACTGTCATTTTAAACCGAAGGAGAAAGAGTCATTAAAGTAATTGAAGGTAAAGATTCAAGAAAGAGAAAAAAAAATGATACAGAAGATTGCTTAAAAGTGTTTGGGAAAATGAGCTATGAAATACAAATGCAAGAGTTAACTCCCATCACGTATTTCTCAGGGGAAAATTAAAGAAAAAAAAGTCAGTGTGTGTGAATATGTCTTGCTGTACATCAGCATGCAGAAAGTGAGACTGTGGCCACCTGGATTGCTCACATGAAAAATTCCCTCAGAATGTGATGCTGGTGGTATAGTTGTTGGTGTGTGTGTGTGTGTGTGTGTGTGTGTGTGTGTTTATGGTAGGTCTAAGGGGTTGGAGAGGCTTGTAAGTTCTTGGCATAATAAAGGAGAAGAGTATAACAGCTTTAAAATAATTCCCCGGTGTAGAGATAATGCAATTTAACTAAAATCATCAAAATCTTATTGATGTACTCATAATATTGCTTTACTTTTTCAAAAAATGTGAATGTAGAAATATTCTCTAAGCTTTTGAATAAAATCCAGCTTACTGAACAATATGTTAGGCTTGCAATGAAAATATTGCTAAATTATTAAAAAATGTTATCTGCATGATGTAAAGGAGATTTCAATGACTGCTTCAATAAATAATAAAATAGTCAAAAAACTTTTTAAAATTTTTCTCTACATTGGACCTATTCGTAAGATATTCTTGCTTTGAAATTTGGAGTCACTCAAAGTTGCTCAAAAATCCATGTTTCTATATTATAAATGGATTTTCCTACTCTCAAAGAAGAAGAATTTGGAAATTACTGGAAAATATGTTTTAATGCACTTCAGAAGATAAGGCAGCAAAAATAATAATTGCAGACTTTAACTTCTCACAAGCTCAAAATGATCACAAATCATTAAGCATTGTCTTTATTGTGAATCACATAAAACAGAAAAAAGAAGTCATTTTATACTTAGTAATATTCTCATTAAATTGTAGTTTCCTAATAAACAAAGGTAATAAAAATGAACATTCTTATAGAAACATTACTACATGTCTCCTACACTCTTCAGTACTTGGCAAAGTAAAGATTATTCAAGAAAAATGTTAAGCCAGTAGCAAGTCTACTTTCTTATATTACTAACCAAATCCTGATTCTCTTTAATTTCAGTGAGTATTTTTCTTTGTCTTTTCTTTCAGATTTAATGAATCATTATTGTGAAAGAGATATTTCTGCTTTTAACAGAAAAGCATTAAAAAAAAATAACATAGCAAATCTTAAAAAAAAAAAAAAACAACATCTTTTGCCCAGCTTTAAATCCCATTCAGTTTTCATCCTATGAAAGTTCTGTTTTATTATTACCATGTATTTTCAACCTGATGTTCATTTTCTGTGGCAATACTAACTTAATAACAATATCAAAATTGTTTCAATTTTCTCATTGATATAATGACAGTTGACCCACTACACATAGACAGTATTGTTACTTAAAATCAACAAAATACTTAGTAGGGTTTTTTCTCCATTCTGCTTTTTAAAAATTATCTTTTTACTGGTTTTTGTGTTTATCTTATTTGCTATAGGTTGGCCATAAATTTCAGGACAAATATAACTAGATTGAAATTCACCATTAAGAGAAGATAGGAAAATCTCCAGTCTAATAAATAGCATCCAAAATAATGACCCAATTCCCTAAAAGTCATGCTTATAACCAAATAAAGAAAACAGAATGTGTTCTTTAGAAAGCTAAATGTTATCCAACTTACTGATAGCAATAATATTGGGAGTAATCCACGTGTTACATAAACAGATAAAAATGACTATAGTACTTTCTGGTATACTCTTCAGTAATGTCAACCTTAAGTTGTAATTTCTGTGAATAACATTTCCACAGAGCTAGAGGCCAACTCTTCTTGAAAGTTTTGTTATTATTGATAATTAGCAGTTGCTAAGAGTTTAGGATGCAGTTAGGTGCTGCAATAAAGATCAGCTATTCGGATAGCTCTCTAGTATATAATGATCATACAAATAGATTAACTTTAGATTGAAGTAAAAAAGTAAAACTCTGAAAGGTTAGATGCATGTAAATTAAGTATAGGAAATTCTGTGAGAAAAAGAGTTTCTTGACTCATTTTCAAAACAAGTAAACATATATAGAAATAAAAGTCATTTATTTATTTTGTAAATATTGAATTGACTATCCACTATGCCAATCAATGACCTAAACACTAAGGAAAAGCTAAATTTCTTCACCCATTGAATTTACATGTCAGCAAAATACAGCATGTACATTTTTAGAAAAGAAGAAAAAATATATATTATTAGATTATTTCTATGAGGAAAGAAAACAGTTTATTGTAATACAAATTGTCTTAGATATGAAGGAAACTAGCATCAGAAAATTGTCAGGAGCTAGTGGAGGGTGAACAGTGAAGGTTAGAGCCCAACATTAGAACAGCAGTCCCTTAGGATGAAGATGCTGGCTCTACTGGAAATTGACTCTCACTGCTACTGCAGCAATGAATAGTCTCACTGCTGTTCTTAATTTCTTATTCACTCAAGATCCAGAATCCTAGGTTAATGCATTCAACTGAAGAAAGGGAGGTTTCCACTCAGTCTAATACATAATAAAGTATTCCCAATAAATGAAAGGGTTACTGAAAGCTCAGAACCAAAACAACAAGCAAATAAAGAAACTGGTATGCCTATTGTATTAATATATATCTTCTAATGTTAACTACATATCAATATTATTTCCTCGGCTTGACCAGAGCCACTTCAAAAATTCACATCAATTTAACAAGTAAATAAGTTATTGAACAAATGATTGCAAATAGTTCCAAAATATGTGCAAATTCTCAAATTTAAATGCAAATACTTAGATTGAAACTTAATTCAATATAATATTGACATTCCTTGTGTTAAGAAGTAGCTAACATTCCATATTAGTTGAGTTGCAGAGATATTATTAGAACGACTGAACTGCATAATTTTAAGAAATGTTATCAGGAAATGACATCAAAACATGAATTTTAAATACACACATTTAAATACACACTCTTAAATACAACCATTTAAGAGAACTCATCTTTTAGACTATATCCTACTAGCAGCAGAAAAAATTAATTACGATATTTATTATTACCTAAATCATATGCCACATGGACTACAAAGAGATCATCATTTGTCCATGTTGGTTTTACAATAGAAAAGCTGATGGCCCTGTAGAAATGAGATATACAAGGTAACTCCGAATAACAATCACATTTTGAAATTAGATGGCATAGGAGGATTAAGTGGGCAGAGATAGTAGCTACAAATATAAAAGAAAGCTGGCTGTGCTCTGCAAGGATTTAATCAAATCTGGAATAGTTTCCTTGGTGCTACTGATATATCCTCATTATTTCAAATTCAACAAAGAAATGAAATGTAATGCTCCTTAGCTGCAGAACTAGAGGGTGAAGCAAAAAATAATAACCAAAAAATTTTTGATGTTAGTATGAAAGAATAGTAGAAAACAGCAACATGATTTTTAATGCTCATTAACATTATTAAAGATGAATTACATTTTAAATATTCTGATAGTACTGTGCCTAAATCTAAGTTCTTTCACATAGAATCAAATAACTTGCAATCATTAGTGCCAATTAGTTATGTTAACACTGAAGATCATGCAAATTCCCAAAAGATTTTGACTAATCTTTATTACAGAACATAAAAGTAGCCACAAATCTCTACTTTTTAAACTGGAATGCATCTTGGTAAAACAATAATTATTAAAATAACAGAGAAATATCATTGTTATTGAAAGGATAAAATATTAAGAATGGTCTAAATTATAATCAAAGTTTTAAAAAGATCAGTCACTTGACTTGGAAAAAAACCTCAATATTTGAACTATTCTGTACAGTAAGAAATAATTTGGGCCACCGAATATAATATTAATACCCAGAAATACTTTAATATAGTCATACTCAAATTGCAGTCCACAGACTCATTTCCCTCATAACATATTTATTACTGGGCATACAAGTTAGCATAGGAATTGATGCTAAACAATATTGTAATTATTGTGACAGTAATTTTATGTCTGCCAAATCTATTGATAAAAATGTTAAGCTTGTACTTCATGTATTTTTAAATTTCTCTTCCAAATAATTAACTTGTATCATATTTTTAAAAGCATTGGCTCCAAGCAGAGTGGAAATGATTAACAAAATATCATAAGCATTGTTTTAGAGATCTTGACATCAGGTATTGGATTAATTTAGTTATGATAGATTAGATATAGATTCCTCTTACGACCTCTCTGAAATTGCTTACTTCTGCCCTTTGTAACTTCTGTGACTTTGAACCTGAGCTCAACACATTCTTATATTTTAATGTATTGACTATGACTTCAAAGGGGAGGATGATAAGAGTTAAGGGAAGAAAAATAAAAAGATATATTTAAATGGGACCTATAAACAGAAAACAAAAATAATTGGTGGCCAATACCTCCAATATTTGCGAGAAGAAAAGACTAGAGAAGACTTGGAAAAGTGAATCATTGAAGCAATTTTTAAGAGAGTAAAGAGCTCTAAGCTATTTTTCCAGGTCTCAAGTAAGAAATCATATGACCCTACATAATATGTGTATATGATTAAATGTAATATTAGCAATACCTCCCTAGCCCACAATAAGATAAGGAGTTTGCACCACAATAAAATAACATCTTCAACTATGCTGTTTAATTCAGCTATCATTGTATTTATCCACAGAAAAAATGTTTCCAATGATGGATACAGTGTTGAGATATACCGATTATTACAAGTTTCTTATCTCATTGGCCAGTAATAAGCAATTAGTTGACTGGTTACTTTAAGTAGGACCATTAAATAGATTAGATCTTAGTGAAAAAGCAAATGCTAGCACATTTCTAAACAGCTGGATTCCTCTTGAGCTGCAGTATCTCCATTGCCTCCCCAGTGCTGCAACATGATCAGAGCATGAAAGAGTTATTGGGAGAACTTGGTATGCCTCTTATGAAGATCTGAGGTCACAGAACCTCGTGCCAACTTTTGCCCAAAGAAGTCTGAAGGTGGATGTTCAGTGTTCTTATGGCTAGGTAAAAGAGAAGCAGCAATGAGAAAGCCTAAATTATCGGAGCTTTATAGAGCTGACTTTCCTTTGTTCTGAATGACTGGGGGAAGGATCAGGTCTTGCAGTTTTCTCAAAGAATCTGCCCAATTGTGACCTCTGCCAGAGATGAATCAATGGGTTAGCACCTTGCTAAGAATTATGAAGGGGTTGAATTTTTACTCTTTCTGTAACAAAGAGTAAAAAATGATCTCATAGATGGAAGCAGATAAAAGAGATCCCTGAGTCAACAACAAAGGGATTTATTTATCATGGCATAGCAGAGAGAATGAGCTCAATGTTTACATCAGTAGTGACTATTTCCCCTATCCCCCATGGGAGAAATATAAGAGCAGGCTCAGTTATATGGAGGACACATGGTAGATTTGGGTCACAGCTGAGAAATTCCAAGAGTAGAAAACTTCAGGAGTTTTAAATTTTAAAGGAGACATCTAGCAAACTTGCCCAAATATTACCCTGGAGGCAGATAATACCTTTATTTTCCTTCAGCAAATTTAAACAAATTTAAAGAATAATAAACAAATTTGCTCTTTGACAGGCGGAAAGATACTAAGCTTATGTCAAAACCGGTTTGCTATGCAAACATTCTTGAAAAGTTAGTCCAGAACTAAAGGTGATGCAAGATCCAGAAATGTCATGGAGGCTAACTTTCCAACAGAGCTAAATAAAACCTATGAAATTTTAAATAAATTTGTGTTAACCATATCCAATGACAGTTATTGTAGCCTGTCATGAGAGAAAAGAGAAAACTGCAAATCAAACTAAATATTTAGTATAAGTTTGCTTCATTACTGTATTTCCATATTTTCAATGTGTTATATCACTCATTTCTTGTCCTGAGATCAGAGGAGGCACAAGGAAGGGAGCAAGGGATAAAGGAGTTGGAGCAGGGAGACCATCAAGCTAGCAGCTGCAAACCACCATTCCTGGTCTATGGAATGAGTGGTGAGAAATCTTATTTGAGATGAGGGAAAGATTCAAGAAGCTTTGAATAGAGTTAGAGATTAAATTTTGATATTAATTGGACTAAATATTTAAATAGATTACTCATGGATGAACTTGAATAAGTTATTTACTATTTAAGGCTAAATTTCTTTATCAACAAATGGGGCTAATAACATTAAGAGCACAGGGCTGTTCTGAGGGTTGCATAAATGTCCATTAAAAGCACTTAGCTTTAAATAAAAATTAAAACACAAAGTCAATGCTTAGTAATTGGGTTATTATTATTTTTTCAGGTAGATGATGATACATAATTATATTCATTTACTTAACCACATTTTAAGTGTTTTTATGCTAGGCAGATTAATGCTGCTTTTACTATCAGAAAAAGAACAAACTGTGTCTTTAACATGTGAAGCACATAAATATTTTGTAGCTGATCTCTTTGCATCTTGGGACTTATGGTCTAAAATTATATGTAATAAAGTGAATTAAGTAGTAGCCCTTGAACAAATTCTTGTACTGCATAAGGTAAAGAGGAAGAAACTGAGTTTCTATTGCCTGAAAATAAGCCAGCATGTATTCTAAAATACATGGAATTATACCAGCCTAAACTGTAGCTATTGATATTCAATGTTTAAGATATGTTCTGCTCCGGTTTTTTACCTCCAAGTTGAACACTTTCTTGTAATTCCATGTTTTGAAATAGAGATTTCATTCTATAGCACGCCATCATTCCAACTTGGAGAAAAATATATGTAAACAGAGAAATACATCAAATATTGACATTTAAATATGGATATACCTGGCTTGAGTCCTAGAAAGGTCAATAAAATTTTGGATACAAAAAAGATTTTCAAGCTTTGTTGGAAACTGGTTCTTATAAAATATTAAAACATCTGGGCAAATAAAGATATGAAAATTAATCAGTCAAATTACATTGTTATTACTGAAAGTTGTAACATAACTAGAAATGCTGTATTTTCTCTATTGATCCTTTGGATTATAAGAAATCTTGTAATTTAATCACATGTTTAGGGAGAGATTAATGTGTTGAGAGAGAGCAAACCACTCTTTTAAACTTAGTTGACGATAATTTTCGTGCACTCCAGCCAAAACCAACCAGGAACAAATATGTAGTTAAACAGAGTTGAGTTTATTAACATGTTGCAACATTGGAGAACACATACATACACACATACATTGTAATACAATAAACATGCTAGCTAAAAGAAATAAATTATCACATTGGATTTTTAAAAATCTAGCAATATGTTTATTTACAAAGGACTAAATGTATGGCAATAAAATATTTGAAAGAAAAGAAAATAATAAGCTCAATACATCAACATTTTTATAAACGTTGGAAAACCAAAGATAAATTGTGATATATTTACACAGTGTATTATTAAATATAGTCATGAATGGACCACATCTTCATAGATACAATATGCATATAAGTTAATAGTAATCTAATTATAATTGAGATGAAATAAGCAAGGCCTGGAAGATGACATTTTATACAATATTCAAAAATAAGTAAGATTTAAACAAGTAAGCATATATGTAACAACACATTTTATAATATGAAAAGCAACAATGAAAACAAAAAAAAATTCAAGCTATGGACTGTCTCTGGGTATAAGCAGGGAGGTAGAATAAAAAATGATCAAAAGTAGATGAAAGAATAGCTAGAAGTAGATATTGACACATTTCCAGCTTTGAGTTCATGTTGATTTTATGGTTGCTTATCGTATAATAAAAATTCATACACCCTACATACCTATGTACATACAGTCATACACAGACTGAATTTTCATGTATTAGAATAAATATGAAGATGAATCTAATTCTGTTCACCTGGGGGGCAGATTTAAAAAATTTTGGGACACCTCTACAACAAAATTTATTCAATTTGCTTAAATATTTCTGATACATAAATACTTTAGATTTGCTCTCTCTTTCTCATAACCTCTTAATCATTAAGAAATCCTCAGAAGAAGGTAAAAGCAGTTGGTGTAAAAATTTCTTTTTCTCAATTGGTTGGTATATCATGCCTTGTTTTAAATCAATTTTGCAAAACTTCTCATAAAATGAACTTAAATATAGATTAAATTATTTATTCAAAATTAGAACAAAGCAGGAATATTTAACATCATAGTCATTTATAAAGAGTGCATTATTTGAAAAAAAAAAGATCAATTCTTTTATACTGTATACCCTGGCAGAATGATATGTGTCTGTGTATATACAAAATGATAAAACTATCTTAAATTATGTAATGTATAATTACATAGATTTTAGAGGCACATAACTTTGAACATTATACTTTAAAAAGATTTATTTGGGTATTCCTGAAGGTAGTCTAACTGCTTATTATTAAGTATGTCTTTCCAAAAAATCTGTATTAATTGCACTCTTGACAAGCAGTAAAATAGAGACTGTCATGATAAAAAGTAAGTTTGTAAAAGTAAGGCTCCACTAATGTAAAATGAAATGTATAATTTCCCACTGTCACGAATTATTTCTGCACCCTTACTTTCATTTACAAATATAGAAGAGATTGAGTTGCTCATCAGGGGCAGGTCTATATCCCAGAGCTCGTTATGGGGCTTGGAACCTGAGTGGTTTTAACGTGGCAGCCATCCCATATGTTAGATCTGCTCTGCGAAATCTTGTATATTTAGTTGTTTACATTGTGATTGAGATCCACACAAAATTCAACCTTGAAAGTTAATAAGGCAAAAAGTTGTGAACAGGAAGACTAATTATCACTTACTGACACAACAGAACTGTTTTTCCCATATTTAAATGATTTAGACACGATAATATTCTTCACAGTTATCAGTGGAAGAGAGTTCAGCTATGTGATTTAACCATAATAAAATAAATAAATATGAAATTTTCAAGTCCATTAAAGTTTAGAATCCTTAAAAACATTTGTATTAATCAAGCTTAAAGATTATTTTTGTATTCATATTTCTTACATTTCTATTTCTGTACTGTTAGAGATAAAGACTTTTCATACAGTGGGCCAATCTATATCCATGCTCTTCAGCAAAACAGATAAGCTTTTTTCCTGTCAAAACATTTAATTATAAAGTTGTTCATGTTAGTTAAGAAGTAAATCATTTAAAGGGTAAAAAAGATTAAATGTAATCTTGAAAGGAAAATGCTTACTGATAAAAAGGAGAGAAACTTGTAGTCAAAGAAAGAAAGTAATTTGTCATTTCAAGACAGTTAATGAGCTTCAGATGCTCTTTGATGATGAGAAAGAATATGATACACACACAAAAAAGCTTTAATGAAGTATAAAATTATAACAGATAATGAGATTCTTTTTATAGAATATGCAATTAGTAATTGTTGAAATTTATATTTCTTATGATCATAAATATGTTGACAACACTATGTACATGTAAAACGATTCTGAATGAAAGTGATAAATTCTAAATTAAACTGATCAAGATCAAGCTAGCATTTCTTTTTCTGGCTGAATTCTTTATTCTGTGGATTAGAGAGAAACAAAATAAGTCCAACAAACAGGATTTCAGAAAGGTATACATTAAACTGCTAGAATTGTAATAGCATAGGAGTGAGCTGAGGGGATTTATTTAGTCAAATTGCTGAGGAATTTTAGGATAGTACCTGATAAAAGAATATATGAGTAACATGAACAAAAAGGTTGAATAGACTGATAATTTGAAAAATAAGAATCAGTAGAATTTTATGTAACTATTTTAGAAGTAAAACACCAGAAACACAGTAAAAAACAGTAAGTCATTTGCCTGTACGTGTACGTGTCAAAGTTAATTTGAACCTTCAAGTCACAAAGAATTGCTTTTTCAACTATTTTTATTTTGTGATTATTTTTAATTTTCTGTATTTAACATGTATAATGAAATAATTTGCACAATTATGTGATAAAATGCATATGTAAAAGCATACTGCATGTATGTATATGCATATGGAATTCTTTGTTGTATTGTAGTAAAGAAATATAAAAATGACTAAAATATTCAATAATAAATGATAGTTTAAATGTAATCCAATTCTCTAAAATAATCATATGTGCTTTTAAAAATGTTTATATAAGATATATATATGTATCTTATAATCAAAAAGATGTTAATGAACTAGCAATTGAAAAGTAAGCCATAGACTATAATACTGATATATATTTGCCTGGTTGGGCATTTCTTGCTCACCTAATTAATCACCAGCTAAGACTATGTACTAACTGGTTAACATTGGTTTGGAAGGACTTGTTTATTGAGTTTATCAAGATTTTATATTAGTTATACTATCATGATGTCTAAATATTTTACAGACAAAATATAAACACAAGGAAAATTGAAATATGGTATTAAATAGTAAGCTATTAATATTTTATATACTTTGATTTTGAAAAGATGCCTAAAATCATTTCCTAATTTGAATTTTTTTGCTTTCTCCATTTAAATTAACTATACTGAAAACTATTTTAATACATACCATTGCTAGATGGTTTAAGAATCTAAATAAGTATAATTTTGCATATAGCATATGTAATCATTTTTCTTAGAGGATAGTATTAGGTAATTGCCCTTATTAATGACCCCCTAGCATTTTGATAAGGGTTATCTGTTAAACGATTTAGACTAACAGCATACAATATTACTTACATTTAAAAAACTCTGTCTCTAGAATGCCTTCTAACTTAAGATTGCAGCATAAACTTCTACCAGAATTGTCTAACAATCTGCCTAATAAATTTTTTCCAGAATTGTAAAAGTCAATTCCTTAAAATAAACAACTATCTCCATGAAGATACATCCTATTAGTTCTGCTTTTCTGGAGAACCCTGACTAATACAATAACTAACAATACCCACTGCATTAAAGCCCAAGTGAATTGCAGTGGTTTTAAATTCAAATGTCTTTAAGGACACAGTAGATGAATGAAATTAGGAAGCTGAGGTGATTATAAAACAATAAGTAGCGGTGAGAATGGTGTTGAACTTGATGACTCATTCCATTGAAAGAAATTCAAACTAGAATATTTTAAACAATGTATCCCCATTCATACACATACAAAAATCATGTAGGCTGATTCAGTCCATAGAACTGCAGTATGTGACTTCGTTTGAAGAATTAATAGAAAGGAAAGAAAATTGTGGGTTAGAATAACTAGATAAAACTTCACAGGGGTACAAACTACACATCTATTAGAATGACCAAAATCCAGCAGGCTGACAATACCACATGTTGATTAGGATAAGAAACAATAGACACATCATTCATTGCCGGTAGGAATGCAAAATGGTACTGCCACGTTAGAGGGCATTTTGGCAGTTTCTTAAAAAATTAAGCATACTTCAGATAATTTAAGAAATAATGTGATGATTCGTGATGCTCAAGATGTGACTTCACAGACATATAAGCTTTCTTTTTCTGAATTTAACATGTATAATGCAATAACTTGCACAATTATATAATAAAATGCATATATAAAAACATATTGCCTGCGTATATATGCATATGGAACTTTTTGTTGTATTTTAGTAAAGAAATATGAAGATGTATATTTCTGTGTAGGTAAAATATAAACTGTCATTCTAATAAATTCTATTTTGAAAACTTCCAATTAAAAAAGGAAAAACATTAGTTTCTCCTAAAAGGGAAGAACTTTTCTTTTCAATGTAAATCAATGAAAACTGATTTTCAACAGTCTGAAAATATGTTCCCATACACAGGTACCCATGTGCATGTGGTGTGTACGTCTGTGTGCATATTGTAGGGGAGCAAAAAAGATAGGAATATATTCTACCTCTTTCATAAATTATATTTTTGTTTTCTCATTTTGACTTTTCTCCTGGATGCTTCAGATAGTATTGTTTTCCAAAGAAAATTATTTTAAAGAGAATTTCAGGCTGATGATTGGAATAATTTTTTAGATTGTCTTCTGGCTTTATGTATTACAAAACTTGTTTCTCCTCCACTACTGCCAGAGGTTAATAACACATTCAAAATGATATCTGACCACTAAGTCTGTAAACACTATAAAGTGATTTAGTACTTTGGGAGTAGAAGTATTTATTGAAGCCATTTACACATCAGACACCATCAATATCCTAGTTCTATTAAAATGCATCTGCATACCATTTAAATATAAAAAATACTTTACTAAATGTAAACAAAGTATATCCCCCAAGAAAACTCACCCTTAGTCAGATCTGCAAAATTTCCAATCCCATTCCATTGTCAATAAACATGAGGGAAATTCTAAGAGAGGAAAATTTCAACTGGAAAGAGATAACAATGTCAACTAATTGTTAGGAAAAAAAGTCTTCAATTTTATGAAGGCATGTAACTATATGCATACATTGCTACAACACTACCTCGGAAAGAGGGCAGAGTACAAGAGGGTCCTGCAGATCAAAGGGTTCATTAGCTTCAGTTTAGAACTGCCTGGGGATGTGATATTAAGGTTAACTTACATATTTTTAATGTTAATTATATAACAAGTATATTTAATTTTAACTAAAAAGCTAATTCATTTTTATTCTTTTGTGAAAATAAAGAAAATAAGGGCTAAAAATATTAAGACATTTCTCTATGGCCACAAAATAAGTAAGTCATGAAACAGCTGTTTTAATCCAGATTAGACATATTTTAAACTACTTCCCACTGTACAATGTTGACCTCTTTTCCCACCAAAAAGTGTTGCAATAATATCTCTTCTTATTAGGATATTCACTGATAGTGTGAGTATTTAAGTGTGAAATGCAGGAAGATAAATATTGGGAAATTATAAACATGGACAATGGGAGTTCTGGATAAAAAGAAAGTCACTTTGGAGCTGCCTAGTCACCATAGCAGAGAGTTAGTGGATAAGATTAGAATTGGGGAAGAGAAAAGTGAGAGAAGTAATGAGAAGAGCCAGATAGCTAGGCACAGCTCTCCCTTCATCTCTGTAAGGAAGTGATTTGTAATTACTGTATTCAGATCTAATAGGGGGAATGAGTTTGCTCTGGATTTTCCTAAACTGAGGAATGATCAAACTTGTATTTAGTAGATATGAAAATAGTATTACTTAATGTGAACAATACAAAATACTCCTCAGTGTCATGCAATATTCACACATGTAGTTAGTACTGAAGTAACTTTTGTCTCTCTTTCTCTCTCTGTTTAAATAATTAAGAGCCTGCTAAGATTATAAAGACATATAAAACAAACAAGCTGGATGCCGAGTGGCTGAGACAGGAAAATCGCTTTAGCTTGGGAGTTAGAGACCTGCCTGGGCAACATAGCGAGACTTTGTTTACACTAATTTAAAAAAATTAAAGTATTAGCCAGCATGATGGCATGAATCTGTAGTCACTGCTGCTCTCGAGGCTGAGATGGGAGGATCACTTGAGTTCGGGAAATAGAGACTGCAGTGAGCCTTAGTTGTGCCGCTGCACTCCAGCATGGACAATATAGCAAGACCCTGTCTTGAAAATAAATAAATAAAACAAAAAGAGACACAATTTCATTATAATGAAGCTCTTCCCAGAAGATTTGTGTCACTCTATTCTCCTGGTAGATTGATGAGTCTTATGATTATGTAGCCCATTGGCACATCTCAATGAATTGTTGATATTGCTGTTTTTCCTCTTCATTAAAGTCAAATGTGAATCTTGCAACTGTGATACATATACTCTTTTATAATCAAATACAAATTTGCTTTACTTTTTCAGAGATAAATAAATAGACATAGACGTAAATAGAGATGTTAATACAGAGAGAGGAGAGACATTCATAGAATTTGTAGAAATATAGTGAACACATTAATTTAAACTGAAAACCACAGTGAAGAACTTCCTAGTTAAATCACTATTCTATCCACTCCACATTATAAGAATTTTTGAAGAAACTAAACTTGTTTTTGTTTTTGTTTTCTGTATCATTAGTGAACTAGACAAAGAGCAGTAACTATTATTTACTGGCTGGTGTTTTGCTTATTTTTTAAAAAATTTATACAAATGGACTTAAATACTAAATTATAACAGGAATATACCACTTTCACATAGTAATCAGCAGTAATCCTGAAATATAATAAACTTTACAACATATATATACATATATATGTTCCTTTTTAATTGAGGTCAGCTATTATATAAGCATGATAGCTAGCATTAAAATGTTATGTTGAACAAAAATATTTATTTTATAGTTCAAGTACTAATAAGCATTAATTTAGAAATAAGAAACTTTTTAATAGAAACGAAAAGATTAAAAATCATGTATAAATTCTAAGAATAACAGTTTTAGAATTCACATGAATTTGCTTCTGATTAGAGGCAGTCAGAGGCTGGGCATGGTGGCTCACACCTGTAATCCTAGTACTTTGGGAGGCCGAGGCAAGCACATCACATGAAGCCAAGAGTTTTGAGATCAGCCTGCCCAACATAGTAAAATCTTGTCTCTTCTAAAAATACAAAAATTAACTGGGCATAGTGGTGAGCGGCTGAAATCCCAGCTACTTGGGCAGCTGAGGCAAGAGAATTTCTGGAGCCTAGGAGGGGTTCGTCTTGCAGTGAGCTGAGATTGCACCAATGCACTCCAGCCTGGGTGACAGAGCAACTCTGTCTCAAAAATGAAGAAAAAAAAAAAGGCAGTCAGAGCTATGGAAACTACTGAAAGCTTTAATTAGGTCACATACATTTCTTGAAGGAAATAGGAGAGTTCTGGCATGAGTGAACAGTTTAGAAAGGCCAGTGTCAACATTTCCCGTCCCTAGCAAAGCATAAGTAGAACTGAAGCATTTGGTACCTCAGTACACATTCTATCTTTTCTAATTGCAGCAGCAATAGAAAAAAAAAATGAAGGTAAACCATATTCAAAATTCACCAACAAATATCACCAGATGTTTTTAGAGTACAAAACAAGACAAGCAATATGAGCCACTGGCAATATTGAATAATTCATTTTCTAATTTATTGATTTACTTAGATTCAGAAACCAAATGCAGAAATACAAGACAGGTGAGTTGTGAATTTCCGACAGTTTAAGTAAAAAGACCTGGAGTTTCAGTTGACTACAAGTGGAAAATAAGTTAGTGCAATGACAGGGCTGTCAGAAAGGCAATTTTGACTTAGAATTAATACAATTTCAGTGTTCATATTAAAGTGGAGAAAAAAAGAAGCAGTAGTAAGGTAGTTGTCAGCCCAACTGAGATTACATGGACCATAGCAAAATCAGCTCTGAGCCTTTCCGGTTGAAAAGGAAGTACACAGAATCTAACCTAGTCAACTGGGTATTGTGCATTTGTTTTTAAAATCTGGTTACAGCAAACAAATTTAAAAGCATCTACTTTAAGTAATTGGAGAGATGGGAGTACTACCTTGAATTATTGTAAAAATTTATTAAAAATAAAAATGTCCCTCTTTTATTTATCTACTAATTCAACAGATACCCATTTGCTGCTAAAAATTCTTCCATGGCATGAGTTGAGCACAGAAAACAGAAGATTTACAGGGAGCGAGTAAGACATGGTCAATGTAGATTTAGAGACTTTAGTCTTCAAAGATGAGAGGTCATTACACTAACCATAATTCAACCAATTTTAATAAGTCTTATGACAGGAGAGCAAAGGGTATTACATAAGAGGATCACCTAAACTCCCTGGGTCAATATTCAAGAAAATCACATTTCTATTAAAAACTGAATAAATATGCCAGATATGGGTGACGGGGAGGGAGGCAGCAAATCACACTGCCATGAATGCACCTATGCAACAACTTTGCATGTTTTTCACATGTACCCCAAAACCTAAAATGCAATAAAAAAAAAAAAACTGAATAAATAAAATGAGACTGTATTAGAGTCAGAAAACTATGATGAAGAGAGAAGTGCAGATGGAGCCAAGAAAAGCAGAGCTATGCAAAGACTTGCAGTTGGTGAGAGAGATCATCTTCTATGATCACCCCATGCGCAGGAATGTCATATGGCACAATGGTGATATCTTTAGGCTTGAATTTTATCCCAGCTCTGACACTTGATAGTTCTTGGTGTGGGAAAAATCAATAAATCTCCATACCATTAATTTTATTAATTAAAAAATAGAGATAATTTCCCTGGATTTCTCATTTCACAGGATTGTTGAATAGATTGACTAGATCAATATAGCATTTAGAAACTCTAATAATTTTACAAATTTGAACTATTGCTATCTATAACGAGTTCTATAAGAAAACTAAAAAATTACATGAGAGGTAATATGACATCTGTCAAATATATTAAAAAGGGGTTATTCAGTTGGGCTGGAGGTTAGGCAAGGTATCTGGCCTTCAAGTAATTTCATTTAATTTTGTGTCACATGGCAGTGTCTTTTAATAAGGACAAGGGAGTATATAGTTTAACTGGAAATATTTTGATATTATAAACATCCCTAGAAATATTCCCAGATAATTATTTTCAATGAGTTTCAAGCAAGGGCTCTAAATACTTCTTTCAATAAATAATAAATAAGTTATCTACATATTTGTAACCTTTGTATAAGAACTATTGGTGTAGAGCTTTACATAAGTCAGATTATGGAAAATGTTATTGCAATTTACAAAATACCCTCTGATTTGAGAACATATCTTTTGGTTTGTATCAAGTCTAGTGCTACACAAAGATTTAGTGTTCATTCCATACTGAATACTTTTTTTAAAGAAGTGAGTTTCACCGTGTTTCATGTGGAAAAAGAGATTTAAACTCAATTTATATTAAAATTTCCTATAACCTGCATGCCTAAGAGCTAAGGGCTAGCACACAATTGTTTCAACCAAATGAATTTAATATAAAATTTTAATTTCTAGCTCATGAAGAAATATCTTATTTCCTACAAATATCACATCGTTTTTAGAGTCTAAGTTCATGATAACTAGGTGCTTAGAAAAGATAATTGACTTTTTAAAACAAGATAACCTAGATACAGTTTAGATATTTGTTCCTTCCAAATCTTATATTGAAATTTAATCCCCAGTGTTAGAGGTTGGGCTTGGTAGGGGGCTGGTTAGAGCACGGGGCTGGTTAGAGCATGGAGCAGATCCCTCATTAATGGCTTTGCTCTATCTTTGCCATAATGCATGAGTTCTCACTCTATGAGTGCATATGAGATCTGATTGTTTCAAAGATTCTGGAACTTCCTTTTTGCTAATTGCTCCCTCTCTCACTATGTGATACACCTGCTTCCTGGTCAGCTTCTGTCATCACTGTAAGCTTCCTGAGGCCTCCACCAGAAGCAAATACCAGCACCACACTTCATGTACAGCCTATAGAACCATGAGCCAAAAATAAACATTTTTAATAAATTACACAATGCAAACAAACTAATACATATAGGAAAGAAAATATGGAAATATGAAACTAAGTCATTTCTTATGACTTGCTAAAATTGAATCTAGAATTCCACTATAAAAGAAAATAAGATTTTTATTATACTATTGTATATCCTTTCATTGATTGGTCTTATGACAACTTTATCATTACAATCCCTGCCCTTTCCCAATATTTTCTTAACTTTTGTAATATCTTCTGGACTAATTTCTCTTCTATCCACCTACATTCTTCTCCTTAGCTTTCTACCTTTCTACCTTTTCCAGGGCTTGGGTCTTCTTCTTTATGACTTATTAATCTTTCAGCACTTCCCAAAGTTAATTCTAAGGCATGTGAGTAAGAGTAAGTTTGCCTTAAAATCTCTAAAGAGGAGTGGATGATGAGAAATTACTTAATAGGGACAGTGTACATTATTTGGGTGATGAATATCCTAAAGCCCTGACTTGACTACTACACAATCTGTGTATGTAACAAAATTGCACTTGTATATGGATGATGAGAAATTACTTAACAGGGGCAGTGTACATTATTTGGGTGATGAATATCCTAAAGCCCTGACTTGATTACTACACAATCTGTGTATGTAAAAAAATTGCACTTGTATACCATAATTTTACAAAATATTCTGGAAGAGGCAGCATATTATAGTGTTTAAGGGCAGAGACTCTGGGATTCCGCAGCCTGAAACAAAGTCCTAGCTAGACCACCTATTCCCCAGTGACCATAGGAAGGTTATATGTCTGCTCTGTACATAAGTTTCCTCCTCTGCATAATAAGGTTAGTATCACTGACTTTAAGATTTACTGCAGATATTAAATGAGTTAACATGTGTAAGGCCATTTTATCCATGACCAGGATGTAGGAAGCCCTCTATAAGAATTGCTATAGTCTCTCCCATTATCAATATCTTCTGGCAGAGTGGCAAATTTTCCACAAATGCTGACCATGTTGGCACATCTTTATCAATGAAGATCCATAATTTACACTAGAGTTCAAAGTTGGTGTTGCATATTCTGTGGGTTTGAACAAATGTGTAATGGTAGGTACCCATCATACAGGTAGTTTCATTGCCCTAAATTTAAATTAATTGCATTACTGCAGATGTGCCTTATAGTGAGATACAGATGAACTACATTTTTAAAACAGTTTATACATCCATGGAAGAATATGACCTATTAGCATATCATCTGTAATAATATTCCATTTCTAATTACTGTTTGCATATATAGAGATAAACTTGGTTTACAAATATAAGAACATTGAAATGGAGGAAATTCTGTTATAGAAATGGTATTCAATTAATTTACATTATGTCATTATCTATGATAAAACTCAATTTCTAAAGTTTTATTAGATGACAAGTATGGTAAAAGCAAAGAGGCAGAGCAAACAACTTGTTGAGTAATTTGAAAAGAAAGAAATAAACAGAACCTATGAATAAAAATACATATATATATATATCTCAAAGGAAGTACAAGACACATTTGAAAGCATTAACAACAGGTAAGACAAGCAGAAGAAAGAATTCCAAAGCTGGAAAACAGGTCTTTTGATTAACCCAGTGAAGAAAATAATAATAAAATTAATTAAAATAAAACAAAGTCTTTGAGAAACACTGGATTCTATAAAATATCCAGAGCTCTGAGGTATAGGTATTCCAGAGGGAGAACAAGAAAAAGTGAAAAGTATGGAAAACATATTTGAAGGCATTACTCAGAATAACTTCCCTGGTCTTGGTAGGGATTTAAACACCCAGATACAAGAAGCTCAGATAATTCCTGGAAAATACATTGAAAGATAAATTTTACCAGCACATAAAATCATCAGACAATTAAAGGCGATATGAAGAAAAATATCATAAAAGTAGCAAGAGAGAAGCATCTAATAATCTTCTATAAAGGAAATCCTATCACACTAGCAGCAGACTTCTCAGCAGAAATCTTATAAGCCAGAAGAGATTGAGGTCCTATTTTCAGTCTTCTTAAGAAAAAAATGCCAGTTAAGTATTTTGTATCCCACTAAACTGAATTTCGTAAGTAAAGAAGAAATAAACTATTTCCCAAATAAGCACACACTAGACTGGTCCTATAAGAAATACCCAACAGAATTTTAAACATGGAAACAAAAAATTAGTACTCACCATAATAAAAAAAAACAATTAAAATACAAAACTAACAGGAATCATAAGTCAATGACACAATCAAAACTATAAAAAACTAGGTAATAATTAATGTTACAACAGGAAAAAAAACCTCACCTATCAATATTAACCTTTAATGCAAATGGACTAAATGCTCCACATAAGAGATGTAGGCTGGTAGGATGGGTAATACGATCAATACAAAGCAGCCTGCAAGAAACCCATCTAAATGGTAAAAAGATTTGTGAGCTCAAAATGAAGAGGTGGAAAAATACATTCCAATACAAAAGCAAACAGCAGTAGCTATATTTATCTCATATAAAACAGACTTTAAATGAACAACAGTAAAAGAAAAACAAAGAAAGTTATTATATAATGATAAATCAATTTCACAATAAGGTACAACAGAACTAAATATAAATACATCTGACAATGGAGCACCCAATCTTTAAAGAAAATAAATTTCAATCTAGAATTTTATATTTCTTCAAGCTAAGCTTGAAGAATGACCTCAGTAAAGTTTCAGGATAAAAAAATTAATGTACAAAAATGGGTTATGTATCTACATGCCAGCAATACTGAAGATGCGAAGCAAATCAAGAACTCAAGCCCATTGACAGTAGCCATTAAAAGAAAAATCTAATGAAAGAAATCCTAGAAGACAAAAGCAAGCACAAGAAAAACAAAATAGACCAATGGACTTAATTCAACTGAATATCTTCTGTACAGGAAAAGAAATAATCCACAAAGTAAACAAACAACCTATAGAATGAGAGAAACTATTTGCAAACTATTCATTCATCTGACAATGGACTAATATCTTGTATCTACAAAGAACTCAGCTCAAGAAGAAAAAAAACAACCCCATTGAAAAGCGGGCAAAGGAAATGAACAGATATTTTTAAAAGAGGACATACAGGCTAGGTGCAATGGCTTATGCCTGTAATCCCAGCAATCTGGGAGGCACAGGCTGATGGATCACCTGAGGCCAGGAGTTTGAGACCAGTCTGGCCAACATGGCGAAATCTTCTCTCTACTAAAACAAAAAATTAGCCAAGCATGTGGCAAGCACCTGGAATCCCAGTTTCTTGGGAGGCTGAGGCAGGAGAATTGCTTGCACTTGGGAGGTGGGGGTGCACTGAGCTGAGATAGCACTGCTGCACTCCAGCCTGGGCAACAAGAGTGAAACTCCATCTCTAAAACAACAAAGAAAGGACATATAAATGTCCAACAAACATGAAAAACCTTTCACTATAACGAATAATCAGAGAAATGCAAATTTAAACCACAGTGATACAACATTTTATTCCATTCAGAATGGCTATTGTTAAGTCAAAAACAACAGATGTTGGCCAGGACATGGAGAAAAGGGAATGCACATATACTGTTGGTTTGAAGGTATATTGCTACGAGCTCTATGGAAAACTTTATGGAAATTTCTCAAGAACTATAGGATCTGAAGAGAAGCCAGAGTATTTCTCTCAAAGAACTGTAAGTATCACTATCATTCAATTCATCAATATCACTACTGGGTATCTAACCAGAGGAAAAGAAATGATTATATTAAAAAGAAATCTGCAGCTGTATGTATGTTACAGTGTTATACACAAGAGCAAAGCCATGAAATCAACTTGTATCCATCAACAGATGATTTATTAAAATGTGATATATATTTTATATAATATATATATTTAATATATCATGTATATAATGCAATATTTTTTAGCTATAAAAAGAATGAAATCATGTGTTTTACAGTAACATAGATGGAACTGGAGTCCATTATTTTAAATGAAATACTGCATGTTATCACTTACATGTGGGTGCTAAACAATAGGTACACATGGATACACAGAGTAGAATTATAGTCATTGGAAACTCCAAAATGTGGAAATTTGGGAAAGTTGGGTGGGGGAGTGAAGGATGAAAGGTTCAGGAAATAAAATGCCATTAATTTAAATCTGTCTTTGTCAACACAATTTCCTTTGAAAGCAATTTTACCTTAGTAATGATTCTGTGCCTAATTTAGTCAAGATGGATGTTGAGATTTAACTTATTACCCTTATGATTAAAAATTTCTGTCAAATAAATCTAATTGTCACAGTTACCATTGTCAAATCAATCAGTAAAACAGACTTACTTTTAGTTATAAAAATCTGATTTTATCTCTTTTTCTTTTCCTTTCTTTTAGAGATAGGGTCTCTCTCTGTTGCCCAGATTAGAGGGCGGTGGCTCAATCATAGCTGACTGAACCCTAAAATCCTGGGCTTAAAGGACCTTTTTACATTAGTCTCCCAAGTAACTGAGATTAAAGGCATTAGCCAACACATCTTGTTTATTTTACTTTCTAATCAAATAAAAATGTTAATTTATTTTTCAAAGGATATTGTAAAACCACTGAGAACTAAATTAGAAAACACATGTTCTGATAGCTCACTGAAATCCAGTGAATTAAAAATTAAACTGATGTCTATCTTAAGGAAATTAATAAAAATAAGTTAGTATGTCAATATGTAATTACTCAGTGAATTTGTATTAATGTATCCAAATTTTACATTTTTAAGATAAAACGTATGTGCTAAAATATAGAACTTTTAAAGAATATGTAATATCTACATGTGTATGTGTTGAACTCTTGTTTAGTTTTTACTAATACCTAAATAAAAATCAAGAGCAAAAATTAGCAAAATGGTGTTATTTAATTAGTTTTAATGTTTAAGTCTTTTTCTATTCACTTAATGAAGTAAAAGGTATACAGGCAATCGGTAATTTATTGGTGCTATGGCTATTTTTTTTAAGTAGAAAAAGGGAAATAGCGTTTAATAAGATACAATAAGAAGAAAATTGATTCTGATATGTTTCATTATATAATTTTGTAAAATAAATTCAATTATATAATTAAATAGAATACATCAATTATGAAAGAAAATAATAGATACAATTATCTATGAGTTGTCTGCAATAAATTTTGCCAAAGCTGGTAGCCAAAAAATAAATTCTGTAGTCACATTTCAAAGTTTTGGTGTCATTACTTTACTCTGCTTTGGCTTTTTCAACCAGTCATTATTTTCAGAATATGAATCTTTGGAATAAATTATGAGAATAACTAAAAATTATTACTTATGTTCAAATACATTAAAATCATCTTTTAGCCTTTAGTATTTACTACTTATCATCTCATTGCTTTGCTCTTTTGAGAATTCATCTCAAGAGAAATGTGTTCTTGAGCCTATGTTAGTACCTAAAGGAGTCCAAGTCCTTAAATAAAATAAGAAATTTCATTATTACCACTTTATCTGCCATATTTCTCAATTATGAATGTTTCTTACAAACCAAAATACCAAGTTCCTAACATCAGGTTTCAGTCCTAACTTCGAGTTTACAAAGGAAATGGAAGGAGCATTGGGTTTTATGGTTCTTTAATCATTACAAGTAGCTTATTGTTTTGAGGACATGAGAGTATTTATTTATTTTCTTCTGAAAATGTATTATGCATAGTATACATAGAGAAAAAGTTGCACAAGTATATAGCTCAATGAATATTTTGAAAAGCATTTAAATGCTATGTGATATCCTGATGCTGAAACAGAACAAGTTCATCAGTGAAATAGCACCTGAAACCCAAATAAAGTTTGGAGTTCAGTTATTATTAACATACCATTTTTGGTTTCTTGATTTTGACAGATTGTGAACATTTCAGATGTTCAAAGTAGGGGAAACTGCATGAAGTGTGTATAGGTACTTTCTGTACTATCTTTGCAAACCCTATGTAAATCTAAAATTATTCCAAAATACAAAGTTTTTCTAGAAAAAATAACTTGTGTAACCAGCACTTAGATAAAAAGCAAAGAAACAAAATAAAACAGAACATTACTAGCACCACGAAGAAGCCTTTGTACCTTATTCCAGTCACTATCCTCTGGACGATAACCACTTACCTAAAATCCCATAGCATAGATTGATTAGCTTTTTAAAAAAAATTTACAGTAGTGGAATCAAGTTGTATATACTTAATCGTGTTGGTTTCTTTCACTGCATGTCATGTAAGTTAGACACAACCTTATTATTTCATGTTGTAAAATTTATTCATTCTTATTACTACAGTGACTATATTTTTAAGATAACACAAATGTATTTATTCATTGTATTACTGACAGACATTTAGGGTTGTTTTCACATTGCTGCTTCTAAGAATAGCATATTTTGCATGCTATGACTGTTCTTGAGCATATTTTTGTATTTCTATAGTGTATACATATAGGAGTAAAATTGCTGGCAAATTGCATAATTTACCTATATTTAGCATTCGTAGGGCTCTGCTGTTTTGAAAATTCTACATATGAATATGTGGATTTTGAAACTGATACTCTGTGCTTCAAGCATTTGTATCTTAATATGAAGATCAGTATATTAGAAAATTGTAGTTAATTTCTCATGAGTCATTAACTTCCACTAAATTGAATTTTTAAAATTTAATTAATTAGTTAATTAATTTTAAGACCAGGTCTCACTCTGTCACCCAGGTGGGATTGTAGTGGTACAACACGGTTCACTGTAGCCACAACCTCCTGGGCTCAAGCAATCCTCCTGCCTCAGTGTCCCAAGTAACTGAGACTACAGGTGGAAGACACCATGCCTGGCTAATTTTTTTAAATCGTTTTGTAGAGGTAGGTTCTATGCATGTTGTTTGTTTCAAACTCCTGGGCTCAAGTGATTCTCCCTGTTCAGCCTTCCAAAGTGCTGGGCCTGAATTTCTTATTGAATGAAACTATGCTACTGTATAACCCAAATTTTAGTATCAAATATGTATTACATAATCAATAACCTATAGCTCAATTTGGTAGTTAGGTGGCCATCATTATGCAAAAGTTGACATCTGTATAGTTTCAAGTTTAAGCAGGACAGGTATTTGCTTGAGTGTCATTTTGTGTGGTAACATGCCATAATTGTGAACTGAATATTATACTGGATTTAAATATATAAGTTCAGAGGAAAAATAGACGTTGCCCTCGGCTGACTTATCCATTCAACATTTGTGTGTGTGTTGTGTGTCTACTGTATGATGGCAATATGACTCAGATCAGATTATCAGATTATTTGGTATTTTTAAGATCAAGGTAACTTTTGTCATATTAGATACAGACGACTAGTACTTTTCCAACTTTACAATAAAAGTATCTTTACTACATGTTCTCAATTCTGGCAAAGTACTTACTAGTATTAATATGTCATAGAGTGATACATACAGAAGATTCAACCTTAAAAATTATTTAGATAATGATTTTATCGAAAGCAATTACAACTGACAATCGGTAAGATGATTATTAAGGAGTTTTGTTCAAAGAAATCCTATAAATAGAAGGGAAAGATAGTAATAGACATAGAACAATAGCAAATGAGAGAGCAATAGTGAAAGGGGAAGAAGGGGAAGTAGGAGAAAGGAGGAAGAGGATGAGCAGGAAGAGGAGAGAGAAGGGAATAAAAAGGAGAGAAATATCTATTCACATAGCTATCCAAATATGCATAGATGTATATATATGTATATGTTATATATAAGTGAGGGTGTACATATGTATGTGTGCGTGTGTATATGTACATATAAATATACATATATAATGAAGGATAAAAGGAATAAGTTGGGTTAAATATTACAGTGTCCATCATTAATCATTCTATACTTTTCAAATAACAATTGACAAGCTTAAAAATCATGTAATTTCATTATGCTTATCTTTTCTGTGAATACTTTCACTCTGAACCCAATTCCTGTAGTTCCCTTTACGGGGCTTTATAACTTGCATTGCCAAGTTCCTTATGTCTCATTTTAATAATTTAATAAATATGGCCAAAAACATGAACAGACATTTTTCCAAAGAAGGCATACATGTGACAAATAATCATATGAAAGAAAAGCTCAATATCATTTATCATTAGAGGAATGCATATCAAAACCATGATGAGTTACCATCTAACATCAATCAGTATGGCTATTAAAGTCCAAAAATAGCAGATGCTGGCAAGATTGTGGAGAAAAAGCAATGTTTATCCACTGTTAGTGGGAGCATAAATTAGTTCAACCACTGGAGAAGACAGTGTGGTGACTCCTCAAATACCTAAAAACAGAAATGTCATTTGACCCAGCAAACCCATTACTAGATATACACCCAAAGGAATACATATCATTCTATTATAAAGACACATGCACACTTACGTTTACGGCAACACTGTTCATAGCAAAGACATGGAATCAACCCAAATGTCCACTGGTAGTAGACTGGGTAAGGCAAATGTGGTACATATACAACATGGAATACTATGCAGCTATAAAAAGAATGAGGTCATGTCTTTTGCAGGAACATGGATGGAGCTGGAGGCCATTATCCTTAGCAAACACACATAGGAACAGAAAACAAAATACTGCATGTTCTCACTTATAATTGAGAGCTAAATAATAAGAACACATGGACATAAGAAGAAAACACACTCTGGAGGATGGAGGAAGGGAGGAGGGAAAGATCAAGGAAAATAACTAATTGGTACTAGGCTTAACACCTGAGTGATGAAATAATCTGTACAACAAAACCCCATGACACAGGTTTACCTATATAACAAACCTGCACATGTAACACTGAACTTAAAAGTTAAAAAACCCAAAGGAACACATGTGGCCAACAGTTTCAGTTCTTTTTTCTCAAAACTCAGCAAAGAAAAAAAATGAAAGAAAAACGTTAAAGCTAAATGTTACTTCTTTCAAAGAGCTTGGTCTTTAATCATGTTCCTCAATGAGCTGCACATGCTGACGCACACAAACACACACACACACACACGCACACACACAGAGCAGATACAGGTATTTTACTCACCCCCATTCAACTACCACTCTCTAGTTACTTGCCTCAATTCCTTGATATCTGCTTCTTTTTAACAATACTTATTCCATGACAGTGGGGGAACTTTTCGTGCCTCATATAAATTAATTTAAGAACCATGTGCATTACCATGGGAACATATGTGTCTTCAAGGAGAGTCTTTGGCTTCTGTCCATAGAATGTAGTCTGTTACTGTTGCTTGAAAATTAAATAATATTATTTCAACATCTACCATTTTGCCCTTTTTGAATTAAAATGGACTCCAATATTCCAGTTACTGTAAAACTAGACATTTTAGAAATTTTCTTTTTATGCCTTTTTTGCATAATTTATAATTTACATCTTTTTAAATGATATTATAATTATAATGTATAATTTACATCTTTTTAAATGATAATTTATGCAGATGATTATACTAAAAGTAGTAAGAGTAACAATAATAGTTTTAGTGTTATTAGTAGTACTCCCTTACATAAAGTGAGCTTTCCTGACTTACCAGTCTAATATTATTATTTGTGCTATCTTATGGACCCCTATCATTATAAAAATAAATGGGAGTTAAGCTGTCATCCATGTATGACTTATCAAGGGACAAATATTTTATGGAGATTTAGAAAAAGTTTCATTAAAAATTTTAAATGGTCATGAGTGTTTATTTATTCAATAACAGTTTAATAATGAGTTCCCCTGGAATACTTAAGTAGTCTTTACATGTACTTTCCAAAAATGTAGAATTTTTGAGAATGTTGGATCAAACAGATTAAACATATACATATTTCTTGTGCCATAAATTAAATTCAGGGACAAGATCCTTACTCTGCTCAGTAGAAATTCTTAGACTCATAAATCAGGTCATGGAAAACAAACAAGAAATAATTTTGACATAATTTTAAAAGCATAGAATATAGATTCAAACCCAATAATCAAAGTATAATAGTATTTAGAAATCCTGGTTTGTTTTATAATTTCAAACAGGTCATAAAATCAGGCCATAACTTTTGCAAGAAAAAATGTCCTAACCCTCTGCCTGATATGGAAAAAAAATTAAACAACATTTTAAAACATTTTTAATGTAGATATCTTGTTAAAGATATTCAGAAAATGGACCTGCCTAAGAAAATGAACAAAATTAGAACATTAAAAAATGTTTGCTACATTAGACATATACTTCTGTAAAATTCTTTCGGAGAAAACAAACCAACAGAGAGCAAGCGAGTAAGCAAACAAAAAGTACCTAAGAAAGATCATTTGAGGTCAGGAGTTCGAGACCAGTCTGACCAATATGGTGAAACCTCGTCTCCACTAAAATATAAAAATTAGCTGGGAGTGGTGGTGCATGCCTGTAATCCCAGCTACTTGGGAGGCTGAGGCAGAGAATCTCTTGAATACAGGAGGTAGAGATTGTAGTGAGCCAAGATCACTCCACTGCATTCCACCCTGAGTGACAGAGCAAGATTCCATCTAAAAAATATAAAGGAAAAAGAAAAAGAGAAAAAAGATCATTAAGTAGACAGTACTTAATGATATTTATCATGTTTCTTGAGTTATTGTCATAATTATAATGTTGCATTGTCAAAATGTTTTACAGTTAACATCATTTACAAAATATTCACATTTAAATGTGGAAGACTGTCATATCACTTGGTGCCTCACTTTAAATTACAATTGGCAAATTGATGTGAGAACAAAAAAGACAATGAATATGCAGTTTGTTACTCAAGAACCCCAAGCAATATAAAAATAACAATGATAAATGCATAGTTTTGTTGTATTTATATCTGTCAGACCTTAATTATACCATACATACTACCTGGCAGTTACACTGAATTAACTGATCAATTTTTAAAAAACATTAATATATATAGAAAATACTTTGTTCAGATGTGACCAGCTTGCAGAAGAAAAATTCATTATGTTTGAACAGTTTAAAATATATGCATATACACATTAAAAAATGAATGGCAATAATGCATAGTAACACCCAAAATGCAATATTGAGAACAGAAATGAAAGAGAGAGCAAAAAGGCTTCAATTGTATATAATACATTATTATTTTTTAAATATGTTTAAGGGCAATACAATATTAAGTAATGATCTTATAAATATAAATATCATAAAATATTAAGTAATGATCTAATCTAAGTGGTCAACATAAAATTCTATAATTCCATTGTTTTAGATGTTAGCTAATCTTAAAATTAATAAAAGCAAATCAAAATATGTTTAAATTAGGAGTAAGGAAAATAAATAAAAGAAAGACAATTTTAAAGTTAATCATCAGAATGCATGTAACAAAATTCTAAATAACTGGTAAAGAAGGCTTATAAATAAGATTTTTAAACACTCAATCTTTCAATTCAGAAATAAGCAAGATTCAGTGATCTGGTAAGGCTTTTAAAGAAACAGAGTTTAGAAGTAGCAAAGCAGTACTGGGTCATAAAACCAGATTAGCTTCAAGTTTTCAAAATGAAATAATTATAAAAATTTTACTTATCAGATATGATTAATCATAACCAATATTTTGATGACTTAAGAAACAAAATATTTTTCACATTTCTCACTTAATGTTAATTATATTCTATTAATTATTTCCTTACTCATTTTTATGTTATATAGAATTTCAAACCCTAAAGAAGCATGATCTTAAATTTTCTAGAAAAGTCCAATTTAAGCTTCTTATCTATGTATTTATCAGTCCTACTCAATGGAGCATAGTATTTGAAGAAACGACAGAAGATACAATTTGGGCAAAAGAAAAGAAAAAAACTTTCAAGCAAATTTATATCTGAAACCTTTGTTAACTTTTGTAACCATATTTTTCCCATGGGGTACGTGATGAAATATTTCCTATTACATATATGTTTCTGGATATAATACATATAGCCATCCCAATGCCAGCTTCTTATAATATATAAGAAATGGTTTTGAAATGTAAATATTTGTATGTATTCATTGTTTTAAATTTTAAAACATATAGCACACCATCATTATTTAATCCTCTTTGTATTGCATATTTGTTTCTTCAACTTTTTACTATTTTAAATAATATTCTATCATTCAGATAAAAATGAAAACTAATCATATTCTTATATTAAACTCTAGAGTAATGATTGTATCATAGCATATGCATACTTTAAATAACTTGACACATTTGGACAATTGTTCTCCAGAAAATTGTAGTAATCACATTTTTTGCATATTATAATTTTGTCTCTCTTTAAAATAGAATTTCTAGTTTTACACAATTCTCACTCTGTTGTTAGAAGTCTTTCTTTATATACCCATCATATTTAAACCCTTGGCTTCCCGAGATCAACATTAAATTTTTTCTATACTTCCAAACTGTCTCCAGCCTGAC
This sequence comes from Aotus nancymaae, assembly GCF_030222135.1. Lineage (NCBI taxonomy): Eukaryota > Metazoa > Chordata > Mammalia > Primates > Aotidae > Aotus > Aotus nancymaae. The sequence goes on from NW_026988503.1 coordinate 8,673,239, forward strand.
ATAGTAATTATTAAAAATCAACAAAAAGGTACTAAATCACTTTCTGAGGCTCAAATATATTATCAATTCCTTCAGAAAAAAAATCCTATTTATGTATCTTTTAGTTTGCATTAAATATAAAGATCAATTTGGAGAGAATTGGCAGCTTCAAAATCTATCCAAGAACCTAATACATCTATCCATTCATTCAGATCTTTATTTTCAATAATGTTTTGCAGTTTTAAGTACACAAAACTTACAAATATTTGAATAAACTGATGCTCATTTTATTTTATGATAATGATGAGTATTTTCTGATTTCAATTTCCAGTTGTCCCTTTATTATTTATAAATATAATTTCTTACTCATTAATTACATTGGTCTTGTCTTCAGTAGCCTTGCTTAACTGCTCTCAAGCTTGTAAAGGGTTTCTTTTTGGTTTAATTAAACATTTTAGTGATTTTTTTTAAACACATAAACAAGTCATCAAAAATTGAGAAAATTTTATCCTACCCATTCATTATTGTTATTATTCTTTATTTTTATTGCCTATTGCACTATTAGAACATCGTACTATGAGTACAATTTTAACCAAAAATGATGAGAACAGACAGATATCTTTTTCGTTTCTCTTCGAAGGGGAAAACATTTAGTCTACAACTATTAAGTATAATGTTAGCTATTTATTTTTAATATAGAACTTAATATTGAGAACATTTTATTCTTGGCTTTCTGAGAGTTTAAATTATAAATGGCACTGAATGTTGGTAAATGTATCTTTTCCCCTGCATGGATTGAGAGGATAATTATATATTTTACTTTTATTTCCAATTGTAGTAATATTCAAAATTATATCAATTGGTGTTAAATGTTAACAACAGGTGGACTTAATTAAAAAACCGTATTTGATCATATATTTCTTCTTACTTTATTGCTAATGTTTTGTTTAGTATTTTTTAGTCCATAGTCCCAAAGCGTTATATCTCATATCCCAAAGCTATGACTCGTAGGTTTCTTTCCTCTTACTCTTTCAGTGTTGCTATCGGAGTAATTTTAGCATCCTCATATGATTAAGAAAGTACTCTCTGATACTTTATATACTAAAGAAGTTTGAACAGGAGTAAAAGTAATTTCAAGGCTTCATATTTAGCTGTTCTTGAGTAGCTCGTCTGGTTTCGGGGACTTGGCTATGGTTCTCTGTACAAAGTTATTTCTAGTTAACAAATTATGCAGAAGGTATAAGGGTTTGTCTTTGCGTTTTGATGCTTGATTCAGTTCTTTCATCTTTCCCTTATGGTACTATGTCTATTGTGCGCGTGGAAATTTCTATTGCCTATACTTTTTTCTAAGGTAAATGGTTTAAGATGTTTTAATAATTTTAGTGGGGTTTGGGGCTAGAGTGGACTCAAAGTGATCAGGTCGTGAAGAAATCTTCCGGTGTAAGCCGGATCTTTAGGTTAAGCTACACTTTGGTTTGTCCAAGAGCACTTTCCAGTACGCTTATGTTACGACTTATCTCCTCTATACGTGCGTAGAGATTTTTAGTACTAATAATTTCTAGAACAATATTCGAGGAGGGTGACGGGCGGTGTGTGCGTACTTCATGGCCTTATTCAACCAAGCACTCTGCTCTTGGTTTACTGCTAAATCTTCCTTGAGCCTTTAAATTTCATAAAGGTTGTCCTGAGATTTTCTGGTTAAAGAAATGTAGCCCATTTCTTGCCACCTCATAAGCTACACCTTGACCTAATGTTTTTATGTGTATACTTGTGCTTACTCTATAGCCTTAAAGGATTTGCTGAAGGTTGCGGTATATAGGCTGGGGCAAGAAGTGAAGGGGTATATCGGGGTTTGTCAATTATAGAACAGGTTCCTCTAGGGGGATATAAAGCACTGCCAAGTCCTTTGAGTTTTAAGCTGTTGCTTGCAGTATTCTGGTGAATGGTTTTGTTAACTATTAGAGTTTAGGGCTAAGCATAGCGGGGTATCTAATTCCAGTTTGAGTCTTAGCTATTGTGTCCTCAGGGTGTTAAAGCACTTCCTAATATATTTTATTTCAGCTGGAGATTTTTACAACTTATATGGAACTTAGCTTTATTGAGGGTAGACCTTAAACACAATTTACGCCGAGTTCTATTAGCTTGGGTTAATCCTATGGCCACGGTGGCTGGCACGAAATTGACCAAGCCTAGATATCAGTATAGCTTAGTAAAACTTAGGTTTATTATTAAAGATTTATCACTGCTGTTTCCCGAGGGGGTGTGGCTAAGTGTTTTGAGCTGCATTTGTGCGTCCTTGATAACTACTCCTTTTGATTCGGATGACCTAGAGGGCATTTTCCCTGGGGCAGGGATGCTTGCATGTGTAATCACGCCAAGAGTTAATAGAAAGACCAGGATCAAACCTATTTGTTTATGGGGTTGTGGAGCCCCATCTAGACATTTTCAGTGTCTTGCTTTGAATAATTAAGCTACATTAACTGCACAGGTACTTAAGCATAAAATTAAAATATGAAGAGGAAACAAGTAAAATATAACTAATCGTTTGCAGTTCTGGGAATTCAGGGTCTTTAAAGTTGAATTGGCAGAGATTTGGCTGAGAGGGTCATTAATAAATTAAGTATAGTCGATTTAGAATATAATATATGTATATATAGGGTAGTGCTTTCAGAGGGATATGCTCAAGGTGTTATGTTAGTTTTGGATGGAAATTTAGTTATTATATTTATTATATAATTGAAGGCTTAATTTAGTAGGAGGGTCTTAGGTTTCCTAGGAGAAATATCATCAATAGAGTGGTAGCAGTTGGGGTGTTTATGGTTAAAATATGATTTTTGGGCTCAGACTGGGTTGCATTTTAGTCTCCTGTTTTTAGGATTTGGCAAGGGTACATTTACCTTGGTTGATGGTAAAGTCAGAGATGGGGGAGGGGAGGTTGCAGCTTTAACCGGAAATAGTCCTTGAAAGTGAGCGTGCGTGCGTGGGTGTGTGTGGGGGTACGTGCGTACGTGGGGGTGCGTGCGTGCATGGGGGTGCGTGGAGGGTGCGTGCGTGCGTGGGGTGCATGCGTGAGGGTGCGTGCGTGGGGTGCATGCGTGCGTAGGGGTGCGTGGAGAGTGCGTTCGTGCGTGGGCGTGCCTGGGAGTGCGTGGGTGGGTGGGGTTGCGTGGAGAGTGCGTGCGTGCGTGGCGGTGCGAGGAGGGTGCGCGCGTGCGTGGGGGTGAGCGCCATACCCATTGTTTGTTATGTCTTTAAAGCCTGAGTTTATTAACTCCTCACGGTGATTATGCCAAGTCAAAATATTTAAAATAAGCTCAGCTTCTACAATTGATTTGGTAGGAATCCAATCCCAGTACGTCTACAGCGGATTCAGAGGGGACCAGGCCTGCAATGGTGAGTGATAGCATCCCCCAAAGCTAAAAATTCCAGTCTCGGCAACAAGAGCAAAACTTTGTCTGGGAAAAAAAAAAAAGAAAAGAAAAAGAAAACACAAAATGCATGACAGTGCTCCCGTGACTGGTTAATAGAGTGTTAGTCACTAGTCCATGAATGTGTCTTATTTCAGGGGAACATGTGGGCGATGTTGATGTTAACGGACTTGAAGTAAGAACCAGATGCCAGATACAGTTTCAGGATAGTCACTCCAAAGTATTATGGGCCCCGAGCAAGGAGGGTTGCACTCCCGAGTTGGGTGAGAATTTCTCGGAGGTTGGTAGATTAAGAGACCAAAATTTGGTAAGGGATATCTATGTTGACAAGGAATTTTTTGACTGCGCTGTGTCCGATGAACGAACGTATGAGCTCTGTAACATTAAAAACAGCTAGTACGGGTCAATATCCGTGTGAGTAAGGTTCGTGCTGTGGGATTGACATTGGTGGATGTGCGATAGTTGATCAAGAAATACTAATGCGTGCTTACATGTATGTGGGCTAGGTTTGCAATGTACGTTTATATATAAATATACTATGTATGAATAAGCAATTGTAGTACCATATATTGTTCATGGGGCTAGTAATAATGCACGAAGTACATAATAGCACTAATATATTAGTGCTAGTTAGTTAATACTGAAATAGCAGTTAAAGTATGCACCGAGAAGAAATTCAGGAAGTTGTTTAATTAGAATTTCAGCTTTGGGTATTGACAGTGAAGCGGGGATGCTTTGTCCCTGAATCGTCCTGGGGTGAGGTTTCTCCTTTTTTGGTTTACAAGACCACAGTATTGAATAATAATACAAGGGCATTTTCATTTAAGTAGTTTATTTTCAACTAGGGAGGTGAGTGGTATAAGGGTGAGGATGGTAGAGAAGTACATAACAGACAGGATCTGTACGATGGCAGTCAAAGGGTGTTTGACTGGCTGTCCCCCAATTATTGTGAGCATAAGCAGGTCTGCTACTAAGACTCAAAATGGTCAGAATATACTATGTTGTTTAGACATGTGAAGTACAGGAATGACTGCTAGAATGAGGATGGAGAATACGAGGGCTACTACGCCTCCTACTTTGTTCGGCATTGTAAGATTGCATATGCAAATATAAATTACTACTCTGGCTTAATGTGGAGTGGGGTGGGGTGTTGAGGGGATTGGCTAGAAAATAATTATCTGGATCGCTCAGGAGGTCGGGTGGAAATAGTACAAGAGTTGTTAGAAGGAGGAGGAGAAAAATTAAACTTAGAATATCTTTGGTTGTATAGTAGGGGTGGAAAGTGATTTTGTCCGGGTCTTTGATGAAATCCCTGAAGGCTTGTTAGAGCCTGTCTCATGTAAGAATAAAAGGTGAACAGTTGCTAGCGGTGAAATGATGAAGGGTAAAAAGAAATGGAAGGCAAAAATCGTGAGGGTGGCTTTGTCAACTGAGAATCTGCCTCAGATTCATTGTACACGGTCAGTTCCAATAAATGGCATGGCTGATAGTAGATTTGTAATCACTGTAATGCCTCAGAATGATATTTGGCCTCGTGGGAGTATGCAGCCTATGAGTGCTCTTGCTCTCTTTGTGAGTAGGAGGATAATACTAATATTTCAGGTTTCTAGAAATAGAAATGATCTGTAGTATAAGCCTCGGCCAATGTGTGGGAAGAGGCAGATAAAAATATTGAAGCGCTGTTGGCATGAAAGTAGCAGACCATTCAGTCATAGTTTACGTCTCAGCTGATAGGGGCAACTGAAGAGACGGCACTTGAGGTACTGATGTATAGTCAATGGCCAAAAATAATCCTGTGATGATCTGGAGAATTAGAGAGACACTGAGAAGTGAGCCGAAATTTCATCATGTAGAAACATTAGATGGTGTAGGAAGATCAGTGAATGAGTAGTTAATAATTTTTATTATCGGGTGAATATTGCGGGTATTAGTCATTAGTGTTCTTATACTTGAAAGACAACGATGGTTTTTCATATCATTAGTCATGGTTATAGTCCATGTGGGAATAATGGCATATGTTTTATTTTTATTGAGTATTTTTTTGGTTATAGGGTTTGTAGGTTTTTCTTTGAAACCATGTCCTGTTTATGGAGGGCTGGGATTACTTATCAGCAGTGCTGTAGGTTGTGGTATTGTGTTGAATTTTGGTGGGGCTTTCATGGGGTTAATAGTCTTTTTTATTTATTTGGGTGGTATGGTGGTTGTTTTTGGTTATACTGTGGCAATGGCTATTGAGGACACCCTGAAACATGAGGATCAAGCATTGATATTTGAGGGATCTTACTGTTAAGATTATTAATAGAGTTGGTGTTGGTTTGGTGAATAGTTGAGTACAATGAGGTGGTGATCACGATTCATTTTAATAGCATAGAGAGTTGAATAATTTTTGAGGGTGAGGGGGCGGGTTGTTGCATGAGGATTCTGTGGGTGTGGCTGCCTTGTACAGTTATGAATGTTGATTAGTGGTAGTTGCTAGTTGATCATTGTTAGTATTGTTGCAATATAAATCACTTGAGGTAATAGATTAAATAATTAACCGTGGAGTTAGAATGGATGGAACAAAAAAAGAGAGAAAATGGAGTTTAATTAGGCCTTTTTGAGTGAATATGGTAATGCTGGCTGAGTCTTGGGTTTGTGAAATGGTTTTTGCTATAGTCTTTATTTTTTTGAGACGGAGTTTCGCTCTTGTTACCCATGCTAGAGTGCAATGGCTCGATCTTGGCTCACCGCAACCTCCGCCTCCTGGGTTCAGGCAATTCTCCTGCCTCAGCCTCCTGAGTAGCTGGGATTACAGGCACACGCCACCATGCCCAGCTAATTTTTTGAATTTTTTTTTAGTAGAGACGGGGTTTCACCATGTTGACCAGGATGGTCTCGATCTCTTGACCTCGTGATCCACCCGCCTTGGCCTCCCAAAGTGCTGGGATTACTGGCGTGAGCCACCGTGCGCGGCTTTTTTTTTTTTTTTTTTTTTTGATACGGAGTTTCGCTCTTGTTACCCAGGCTGGAGTGCAATGGCACGATCTCGGCTCACTGCAACCTCTGCCTCCTGGGTTCAAGCAATTCTCCTGACTCAGCCTCCCGAGTAGCTGGGACTACAGGTGCACGCCACCACGCCCAGCTTTTTTTGTATTTTTAGTAGAGATGGGGTTTCACCATGTTGAAGAGGATGGTCTCGATTTTTTGATCTCGTGATCCACCCTTCTCGGCCACCCAAAGTGCTGGGATTATAGGCGTGAACCACCTTGCCCGGCCGGTGTAGTCTTTTGTAGTCAAATTAGCTCTAGTAGAAGTGAAGCCAGATTTTGGCCTGTCAACAAGGCTTGAGTTGGGGATTAAACAATGAATTGTGGCTGAGTAAAAACTTAGTATATTGGAGAAGTTGAATGTCTGTAATGGGTGCTTTAGTTTAAGGTTGTTATGAGATTAAGCCCATTGCTAATAAGAGGGCTAAAGTGGTCACAGCTAGGGCTGTGAGTTCTAGATAGAGTGGGATGGTTGTTTGGTGGGGGTGGGGGGTGAAGCAGGAATAATCTTGTTGGTGATGAGGAATCAACTGAAGATACTGCGGATTGTTAGGCACTTAATTGAATTAATTAGGAAGGGGTTATTTTATTTAATAATAATCAGAGTTGTGAAGCAAGGTTGTACTATCAGAGCAAAGAAACTAATACTGGTGCTGTAGACAGCTGTTAGGGAGGTGGCAATAAGAGTAAGAGAAAGGGCTCAGGCGTTGGTATATAACGTGTTTGTGGTTTTGATAATAAGGTCTTTGGAGTAAAAGCCCATGAGGAAAGGTATACCTGTAAGTGCAAGGCTACCAATAATAAGGGAGGAGAAAGTGAGGAGCAAAGTCTTGAATAATCCTGTCTTTCAGATATCTTGTTCATCATTGATGCTACGAATGATGGACCCTGCACATATAAATAATATAGCTTTAAAAAAGGCATGGGTGCAGATGTGAAAGAATGCTGGGTGTGGCTGATTAATGCCAGTTGTTACTATTATAAGGCCCAGTTGGCTTGAGGTGGAAAATGCTACAATTTTTTTGATACAGTTTTGTGTTAGAGTGCAAATTGCTCTAAATAGGATGGTAGTACCCCTAGACATAATGTAAAGGTTAGATTTGATAGGTTATTTCCTATTAAAGGGTACAAGCGGAAGAGCAGGAAAAGTGAAGATACTGCCTGCTTCAACTATAGTGCTGGAGAGGAGTAGAGCTGAGATTGGGGTTGGGCCTTCTGTGGTGGATGGAAGTCAGGAATGGAGGCTGAATTCACCTCACTTTCCTGCTGCTGCTAAGAGAAGGCTAATTAATGGAAGAGAATCAGGGGTAGTATTTAGAATAAATGCTTGTTGAAGATCTCATGTGTTGGAGGATAAGAGGAATCATTCTATAGCTAAAATAAAGCCAATATCACTGATGCGGTTATACAGAACTGCTTGGAGGGCTGCTGTTTTAGCATCTGCCCAGCCGTATCATCAGCCCATTAGTAAGAAAGACATGATTCCCACACCTCATCTGATAAAGAGTTGAAAGAGGTTGTTGGTGATGACCAGAATTAATATTGTGATGATAAAAATAAATATTTGAAAAATTGATTAATGTTAGGGTCTGAATCTATATACTATATTGAGAATTTTACAATAGAGCAGGTAACAAATAGTGCTACTGGGATAAATACTGTGGAGAAATAGTGTAGTTTGAGGCTTAGTGAGAGTTTAGGAGTTTGGATTGTCATTCAATGTCAATTTGAGATAATGACTTCTTGGTCTTTATAATATAATCATTATTATAGGGATGAGGCTAATGGTGAAGGTAAATGCTATAGATATGTAATATGGGTATGAATCTTTTTTGCAGGGATTGGCTAAGGTAGTAATAATCGGTAAGATTAAGGGGATTAGGGCTGTAATAGTAGTTGAAAAATACATGTTTGTTACTTTTATTTGCAGTTGCACCAATGTTTTTGGTTCCTAAGACCAATGGATGACTCTAATCCTTTAAAAGTTGAGAAAGCCGTGTTGTCAGGAATGGGGGCATGAGTTAGCATTTCTTGCATACTTTCTCAGTAGATAAGAAGTTGCAGATTTCTATTATCAGATCCACAATCTGATGTTTTAGTTAAACTGTACAGCATATAAACCCCATAATAATTTTAGGGTGTAAAGATAATAGGAGGATAGGTGCAAGATGTATAAGTATTACAGTATTTTCTCCTGTAAAGGAAGGTTTAATACTGTTAATGTGATATGCAAATGTCTTTCATTGTATCATAATTAGCATATTTAAGGAATATAGGGCTATAATTAGCATATTAAGTACTATAAGCATAATAGCGATGTTTGATCAGGAAAATGAAGCCATAGTTACAAAGAGTTCTAGCAGGTTGATGGTAGATGGTATAGCTTTTGTAGATGCTCTTCTTTAGGTTTTCACACAAGGCAACAATCAAGATAACATCCAGGCCTGAATTATCCTGAGTGTTTGACTCAGCAAACCTTAACCACTTGCAAGTTCACACATTTGCTGGAAAAATTTAGTTCCTCAAAATTTGTTGGACAGAGGTATGTTTCAAGCTGACTGTTGGCAAACGGACACCTTCGGTTCCTTGTCAGATTGCTCTAACATGATAGCTAACTTCATCTAAACCAAGCAAGGTTCTCATGTAATAGGGTCTGTCAGCATACAATAAGTTATGATCCCACGTAACCTAGACACGAAATTGACTTCCTAGAACCTGTACAGTTTCTATCCATCAGAAGCAAGTAACACATTTTACCCATGTTCTAGAGGAGAAAGATACAAAGATGTGAATATTAGAAGGTGGAGATCATGGGAAGCTACTATAATGTATTTTATATTTATTTATATATTTCGAATTTCTAAATATTTTCATTATCTATGGATAAACAATTTTCTATCATGTAACATTTTATTTCCATGAGAATAATTTTGTATAACATTTCTAGTACTGTTGCTTTGCTGAACTATACATTTCATTAGTATTCCCTTGTTTCTTTTTTTCTCCAAAAATCCAATTATACTTCCATTTTTAAATTGTAGTTTCACACATAGAATATTAAGTTATTTTTCTTTTTTCTTCTACACTTTCAGCCAACTTTTCCATGTGTGTGTGTGTTTAATACTTGAAAACACTTTAATACTAGCTTTAACATTTTTGTCTTCTAGTTTCATCATCTCTGTCATTTCTGGAACTCTAGGCATTATACTAAATTTTCTTATGGATTATATAGTTCTGCTTTTTGCATGCCCACTATTTTTTCATCTTTGTTTCTGTTTGTTGTATTTGTATTACTGGATTTTGGATTGTAAATATTAACAGTTCTGGCTCTCAACTTTGTTTCTTCTGTTTTTAGTGCCAGCCTTCTTTTGGTACTAGCCTTTTAATGGCAGGCAAATACATTTTTGCCTGGCAAAAACTTTTATACTAGATTTTATCTCCCTGCAGCTTGCTTCACTTTGTAAAGTGATTTTCAAAGGATGGGTATTTATTTTATTTCATTCTAGGTATAGTTCAGCCTGACTGCTAAGACATATCACCTTCTATAGTCTCCATTGTATACCTCAAATGATTAAGTACTTTCTACTCTGATAAGGCAGAGTTCAAATGTCCTCCACTTTGTGTAATTTCTGAAAATTTAATTTACATTTGTCCTATCATTCTTTGACTAACTTGTGACGTTTCAGTTTATATCCAGAGAAGGTAGAAGCCAGCAAAGTCTCAAAATGGGTCCTGATGTATAATTCACAGAGCCTTTAGTTGCATAAGAAGTGAAATTTTCCCTGCAACTTCTATTAGCCTCATCTTCCATACATTTCTATCTTCATATCTTTTCTTCATCAAGTTTGACAATTAATATTTGGATTTCCTTTCCCTGTGCCTGCATTGCAGAAGCTGTCTATAAGTATTAGAAAGCTGAAGCAATGATAGCATTAACCTCATTTTCCCTCTCTCAGAGATCATATTTCTGCACTTTTGTCCCTTGTCTAAAAATATTGTTTTATATATATGCCTATTTTCTACTTGTGTAGAAAGAGTATTTTTTGTCATTGATAAAAAATTATAGTTTGATACAGTTTATATGAATATGCTTGTTACCATATCATTGAATTACGTTACATGAGTGTTAAAAGGTTCTGAGTGTATATATTTATTTTGTGTATTAAGAAACAACTTGGTGTTCTAAAGGACTCAACATTTCCTAGAGAGTAAAACATTCTATGATTAGAATAGATAAACCTGAGTCATCTCTTTGTAGGTAAAGAGCAAGAATGATTTTTAAGTTATCCAAAAATAGATTTTATGATAGGGTTTACGTTGAAGATATTACTACTATTATTTACATAATTTTAATAGCTATAAAAATAATTAGTTTTAACTACCAAGAGTTGAAATACCAGTTTCTTATGAAAAGTGATCAAAATATGGAAAATAATTTATTTAGATAAGTAATATAGAATACTTTGTGTTGTTCAAATTAAACATGTTTTCATAACTGGGGATTTTTTAGTAATTGTTTTTATGATGATGGGCATTATTATTACCTTATATGCTTTTAATATTTTTAAAAGACTGAAAAGATAAGAAAAATTAATTTGATCATGAGAAGAGACTGTGGACTTTAACAATTGCCCTTAAGTGACCTTGAATTCTGTGTCTCTAGGGGCAATGTATCTGAGAAATTAATCCTTGATTCATGTAGCTTATTGGATTAACTCAGAATGTGTTGGAGTTGTTAGACTTTTTTTTCCAATTTTTGACTTAGCAAGAACCTTCTAGCTAAAGCTTCTATAACAATAAAAGGAATATTAAGAAGGATGAGTGAGCTTCTTGAAGAACCTGATTATAACTCAATCTTCATTAGATGATGTATTTGGCTGTTGTATATTTTGAACTGGAACATTGTATATGGGGGTCTCTGATTGAAGTATTATATACCTTGACACAGAAGTTCTCTATAAACAAAGTATCATTCTTTTTATATATTATAAGAACTTTTGTCATTTGCCTGTCCTGTTACTGTATTTTCTTCAATCACATCTCTCATGATACTGTCTCAAAGAGGCTAAATATAAATTTATTATTTAAACTGCCTCCTCACTCTAGTGAGAAAAGTGTATTGACATAAACAAAAGGTTTAAATGAAACATATCATATATCTTATCCTAATATAATATACAGAAATAAACCATTAAAGCATTGATTTTAATTTTATATAATTCTGACTTAGTAGTGTTTAGGAACAAATATTTTTTAAACAAAGACATTTTCTTCTACAGTGCAGTTTAGTATGAAGCACAAAAGTCAACACTTTATATGATCAAAATTGTAATTTATTGATACAGTGTTTGAATAGCACAAAGAATGGCAAATTACAAAAGTAATTTCTTAGGCAGAAACGAGAAATAACATCTGGATGATTTTACCTCTAGAGAGATAGATTAAAAGTTTCTTCATGATTTATACAAATTGCATGATTAGTTAAGTCATTTCTCTGAAACTAACTTTGATTTTACAGTATTTGCAAGAAGAACTGGAATTCAAATAGCATCATAGTTTTATATGAATATGGGTACACATCTGCTGACATTATCTATAAATGATGATTTAGTACACCTGGATAGGATAAAGTAATTGTTACAAGTGAATTGTATTCCTCCAAAATTCATGTCAAAGGTCTAAATTGTGTTCCTCCAAAATTCATGTCAAAGCCAGTACTTTGAATTGTGACTATATGTAAAGATAAGGCCTTTAAAGAGGAAATTAAATTAAAGCAAGGTATTAAAATAGATATTGATTCAATATGACTGGATCAAGAAAGATAAATTAGGGTACACAGGGAGATACTGTTTACTCATACAGGAAGAAAGGTCACATAAGGTCGTAGTGAGAAGGTAGACATCTGCAAGCCAAAGAAAGATGCCTCAGAAGAAATCAAACCCACAGATACCTTAATCTTAACTTCTTAGTCTTCAAAACTGTGAGAAAAATAGATTATTTAAGCTGTCTAGTCTGTGGTATTTTGTTACAGTGGTATTAACAAACTGATACAGTAATTATATTCCTAAATGTTCTATAAATTCTTTGTAATTAGCTGTCATAGCTATGAATAAGCACCAACTTATTGACATCCATTCTACATACAATATTCATTCTATAGTTTTCTCAGGTTTTGATATATAATTCATGTTAATTAAGATATGGCTTCTCAACATGAATTAATGTAGAAACATGTATTTTTAAAATAATTTTCCTTGACTGTGTTAGAAATAGTGAAGCCCATTCTTAGCTCCCATCCCACTGTAAAAAAAAAAATGCTGCTACAGTCACACTTTTGGAAGGGTCAGGTCTAATTTTAATGTAGTCAAATAAAATTGTAAAGTATAATGTGCACATAGCTTTTTTCCCCTTTTGTTATGGAGTGGAATTTACGTTCATTTAAAGTTTATTGTGAGTTTTTGAATAACTAATATTTATGACATTATGGCAATTGACTGTGATTAGACTCCTCTGTAAACATTCTGATGATATTTACCAGCTGGTAGATAACCCAGAGACTTCTTCATCAAGAATATTTTAACAGAATTCTCATGTTTAATTTAGAATGGCTGCTGTAATACCAGAACTTATGGATTTCTTAAACACATCTGGAGAGAAGTTTGTCACATAGTTCTTCCTCTGATGAGTGATCAACCAAGTACAGACGGTCTCCAACTTATGATGGTTCAACTCATGAATGTTTACTTTACTGCAGTTTGAAAGTAGCATACATTCAATAGAAACTATAAATGTCCATACAACCATTTTGTTTTTACTTTCAGTATAATGTTCAATAAATTATGTGAGATACTCTACTCTTGATAATTTTAGCTCTAGAGAGATATATTATATATAGCTTTGTGTTATATTATTTTTCCCTGGTTAATGCAAGTGTTCTGAACATGTTTAAAGAAGATAAGGCTAAGCTATAATGCTCAGTAGGTTAGGTGTATTAAATGCATTTTTGACTAATGCACCATGTGTTTATAGGGATGTAACTCCATTATAAGTTAAGGAGATGATCATATGTAAAACAAAGTAATATGCCCCAGGACTGAATTGCTTCATCTGAGATGATGTATAATGCTCCCTTTATCAGTGTTCATCTGTTACTTCCAAACTAACTTGCATCACAGTTGTAGAAAAACAAAATTTAGGGACCTGCATCTATATAGGTCGGATCTTCTCCGTAAAAAAAAAAGTCACATTCCTATTTAGTATCTACTTGTATCCTTAGATTACATTTAATTTGGAGTAAGCAAAATTTGTTATTAAGTAAGAAATATACTTAAAGTAAATATTTCTTAACAACTCAACACTTTTAATACTGTAGTATAAGTTCATTGCAACTATGGCATTGTCTTTTACAGCCACACAACCTAATGTGTGATACATTTTTCTGATGGGAGGACACAAGGAAATGAAAGAGATGTAAAAAAATGATGACAACATTTTGTTAGAATTACTCTCTCCTTATCCTTGGTATCAAGTTCCACATTGTTTTAGGAATGTTGTAGTAGATAAATCTTCCCAGTGAAATTTGGAAGAAATCTATTTAGACCTAGGAAACTGGCAAATGCATGGGTAGGAAATTTCAAGCAGAAAGAACTTTAGTGAAATCTAGAATTCGAAATTGTTACATGGATTTCAAATAACAGAATGGAGAAGGGAGGAATTGTTGGCATAATGGATAGCACATTATTGCCCTCCAAAAGGCAATAAATAGCTGTTGTGACTTGCGAGAGTCAAGTCAAATTTGGATATATTCAATTTAATTAATGTTGATATTTAAATAATGCCAGCATTAGGGGAGCCAAACATCTGTGCAATACAAAATCTGCATATATCTTTGATTTCCCCCAAATCTAACTATAAAAGGAAGTTTACTAATAACATAAACAGTCAATTAATATATATTTTGTATGTTACATGTATTATTTACTGTGTTTTTATAATAAAGTAAACTAGGGGAAAGGAATGTTAAGAAAATCATAAGGAAAAGAAAATATATTTACTCTTCATAAATGAAAATTGATCATTATAAGGATCTTCATCCCTGTGATCTTCACATTGAATAAGTTGAGGAGAAGGAGGATGAGTAGAGGTTGACCCTGTTGTCTCAGAGGATGCAAAGGAAAAAGAAAATACCTGTGCGTGTGGATATGCGCACAGTTCCAACTGATGTTGTTGAAGAGTCAACTGTACACAAGTCCAAATTTTGAGAAAATAATTATTGAGAAGATGCTGAATTGTCACTTTAGTTAAAACCATAGGATGTAAAAACAATTGACTGAAGGATGGGAATGAACTCAGCCAGTCCCTGGTGTGGCTTCGTAAGTTATTTTCAGTGACCAGAGGGCATAAGAAATTACAAGATATGAAATGGCAGTGTACACTAACCACTATGAGTAGAGAGAATATTCTAGAATATGTCGGGAAATTACAGTGATACTGTGGTGAATTCTACCATTTCACTTAAATTGAGAATTGGAAAATGTCAATGGAGAAAACGTTCTGTGGTTGTGTTGCCTAACCAGAATCTGTAATTGAGGTGGCTATTATGTAGGGATTGAAGATTCTGTCTCTATTATTCTCTAATTGGAGATCAGCCAAATTTATTCTTTATCCAATTTTAAGTGGCTATGCTAAATGTGAATTTGTGGAATGACCCAGTCCCTCCTTGTAATAAATTTTAAACAATTCAGAAATCTGGAAAGGAAGCAAGAGATCACTGCTATGATACAGGTAATCATTAAAGTGGGAGCTTTGATTCTCACTAACTTATTTTCTAATTTCTGCAGCTGGTCTGTATGCAATGCAGATAGTACATGCAGACTGGGAGTGGATGATTAATGATGAACATAGTTGGTTTTCTTAATATCTTCAACTATACTTAGCATGGTAAATAATGTACAATAAAGTTATCGACAGAGTTGATTGACATTTGTATTAAAACTAATCATATTTTCTGTTTTATTTTTGAGTTCAGCTAAGAACAGTTTCCCTTTATGTAGATTAGACTTCAGGACACATTACAGTTTTGCCAGAGATATTTGGGTTTACTTTTACACTGTCACAATCTACTGGGTCAAGACTCAGACTTGATAGATCTTAAAGATAAATGGGTGTACTGCATAAACATTATCATAATTGCTTCCTTGGGGGAAAAAAAAACACTAGAAGATTTAGGGGCTTTAATTACCTATAGATCAAATAGGGGATAGCTGATAAATAAAATAAATGAAATGAGTTTAAATATGAAAACATTTTAGAAAGAGTGATAATGATAAGGAAAAAATAGAGTAAACTTGTTTTGGTGAGTTGGTTACATTTTTATGCAATTTTCCAATGGCGTAATATGAGATTGGATACTGGGGAAAATTTTTATTTTTATAATATTTAAACTCTTCCTTTATGAGCTTTAAAAATAACTTCAAAATATATTAAATAATATCTATGTTAAAGTTAGGTCACTGCTCTTTATTATGATCACATACCAATTACTTTTAGTACTGATTATATTTCATTTAAACAAATTTCCTTTTGGTTATTTTATCAAAAATAACATTCAAGCAACTTACTTGATAAGAAATATTATATAAATTAGGACAAACACGTGCCATTAAATGAAAGACTTTAAAAAGTAGAGCGACCTCTCTGGAATTAAAATTTGAATGAGTAATTCTCCAGCTGTTATTATTTCAGATGGAATATGTGTGTTTCAGTTGAAACACTTGAGATTTATAATTGTTTGCAGTCAAAATCCATTTGGTTTCTCTAATCTTTCTTTCTTCTTTGATCTCCCATCATCTGTAGTACAGTAATGTATTAGGGGTTTTTGGTAATGATAATTTTTGCCTACTATGGAAATTAATATCTAAATATCTGAGCTTTGCTTCTGAGTGTATAAAACCATCGGAGCTCTTAGCGAAGGCCCTTTCTTTTGCATAAGTGTTATTCTTAAAAATAAGGCTGCAGTATGTAAGGATACACTATTATTAAGAGATAGGGAATCACATTTTGCAAGGACACATCTGCTTTAAATGTTTTTAGTAACCATGCTTTGGATTGAAGTTTCTCAAACTGATGTTCATGAACAGTTCCCCGAGATTGAAATGCTATCTGAATTTATGCAGACTAAGCTGTACTCGTAAGTGTATAAATAAATGTCTATCTTTTAGAAGTGAGAGAGAGACAGAGTCTCAGAGGAGTGCATAAACCCTAATAACATAAAAATCTAAGTAACTCTTTGGGTGAGCATATATCAGCCCAATAGTTTGTTTAGTGATATGTGTGTATATATATACATACACACATGTACAATTCTAATTTTAGCAGGTAGTCTTAAACAACATAATCTATGTGATAGTGATTAGTTTCTATCAGTCAAGGTACTTCAAGAAGCAACTTAGTATTCTGAGTAGATGTAGGACGTAAATTGCTGGATTGTAGCTGAACAATCAAACCATAAAAATTCTTATATCAGGTACATGGACATGAACTATTATTGTTTTTTATTTATTTATTTTATTTTATTTTTTATACAGGGTCTGATTCTCTCTCCTAGGCTGGAGTGCAGTGGTGCTATCTTGACTCACTGCATCCTCTACCTTTTGGGTTCAAGCAATCTTAGGCTTGGGAGTAGCTGGGATCACAGGTGTGTGTCACCATGCCAGCTATTTTTTAAAAATTTTTTATAGAGATGGATTTTTTGCCATGTTGCCCAGGCTGGTCTCAAACTCCTAGGCCCAAGTGATCCTCTCAAAGTAATGGGATGATAG
Organism: Aotus nancymaae; assembly: GCF_030222135.1. Taxonomy (NCBI): domain Eukaryota; kingdom Metazoa; phylum Chordata; class Mammalia; order Primates; family Aotidae; genus Aotus; species Aotus nancymaae. Next base: position 8,690,492 of record NW_026988503.1, read on the forward strand.
GTGTGAGCCACTACCACAGGTCTAGATGAGTATGTTATTACATTGACCATGCTCATTGCTTGGGCAAATCTACCTCAGTGAATGGGGCTTTGAGGGTATATGTGAAGAAATATTTATTTACCTGTCCTTTGCATTTCTTAAGATACCCTTAAGTACCTTCATAAAATATGTGTTTCGTATGAGCGTATAAACTTGATATTGGGCCAGAAAACAATAATGAAAGTATGCTAGTACATTCAGAAAATGGCAATTAATCAGGCTTTAAGACACTGTGTAAGATAAATTATTTTAACATTGATTAAACATTAGAATAACATTATTGCATGGAGGATTAGTAGAAACTCAATCTTCTTTATTCGTAATACATGATTATATTGTATGCATTGAAACTTTTTGTGTGTATCTTTGCCTTGATTATCCCCATACTGATAGTATGTTAGGGCATATGTCCTTATTATAAGAAACTATGAAATTATTATTAATTTTTTAAATTCAGGCTTGGCCTAGACACAAGGCACATTTCCCCCATTCAAGATGGTCTAAGTAGAGATTGAGTTTGGAGGGTGAGCATATTACAAGCCAGAAGACAACAGTTTAGTAAAGGTGATTGTCGAACTCGAGAAACATATAGGAGGCCAGGCTCTTAAAGAATGAATTTTGCAAACAGTAAGTTTTATATACGGGACAACTCAGAGGTACTTAGCCAAATAAAGAAGACGTAAGGAAACATTAGAAAAACCACAAATTGTGCCATTACAGACTTGACTTGGAGTCTGTGTTCTACTACCTTTGTGATAGAGTTTTATATTTCTAAAATTAGATTTAAGATAAGGTTTTTTGGGAATCAATGAGTTGACGTGCGTAACTTCAGGATTCATACATTGTAAAAATTAATTACTTTCTATAAAATAAGTTTAAAAAATTGTTTTAAGGAGCCAGGTCTTCAGCTTTAGTGACAAGAAGATATTTTGTTCTTGTAGTATCATGAGCCTTTAATATCATTCTTTCAGAAGAAAATACCTTACAATTGCTTCAGAGGATCAGCTGGGCTCTTTCTCATGGATAGAGACCCAATATAATTAATGTTCTGTATAACATGAAGGAATCCTTCTACAGGAGAATTTTGTATACTTGAAGTCTCAACAATAAAGTCTTTAAATATGAGTGTTGATTTGCATCTGCAAAAGGATTGTAGTAACTTCCTTTGGGACCTTCATATATAATCTTTGTATATATTAATCTACACACACACCTTCAAAATAGCAGTTCTAAGCTTTGAGTACTGACAAATATCTTTTCTTCTTAGTATCTATCATAATTTCAAACTTCATATTTGCTTTGTTATAAAAGGAAATAAAAGGTTTATGTGACATTGCAAAAAAAATAAAAATAAAAACCTGTGTATCTTTACTTCCCTTAACCTTTTTTTAGATAAACAGTAAACACTCATTAGAAATATTCTTGTGACAAAATTAAATATTATAATAATTTTGTTACATATTAGAAATATTCTTGTGACAAAATTGAATATTATAATCCTTTTGTTACTTAAATATTAGGCAAAGAAATTTATTTAGTAGAAAAATTTGATCTAATATGTAAGATATGTATTCTGAACACACAGTGTTCAAAATATGAAATATCAATGTTTAAACATCATTTATAAAATAAAACAAACAAAAAAAGTTTCTTATTTTTTGATATTTCTCAGAGAATTCAATTATTTTTGCCAGAAACACCAAAGAATTTGAGGTAATTCTATTATTATATGTAATAACAAGTTCAGGCTTTGTGATTTAGCAAGTCATAAACTATCCAAATAACACATACAAATTATATAAGTACCTTAATACCTACGTATACAAAAATATGTGTATATATGCACATTCATATGTTAATAGATGTATGCACACACATGCAAACATATGCACATACCTATATACACATGTTAACATACATGCATGTACACATGTTGACATGGATGTCAGTGTGTCTGTACATACATATGTTAACAGTCATACACGTATACACACATCAACATACATGCACACATGTTCACATGCATGCATACGTACCTATGTTAACACACATGCCACACATGCATGTACTCATATGCACACCAAACACGCTCATATATATGCACACACGTGTTCAACTACACATGCACACATATGCATGTTAACATGTTTGTACATATATGTTAAGTGTACATATATGTTAACATATATGTATATGCACATGTTTTATATACAAACTCATATCGTGTTAACATATATTCCCAGACTCATATGTGTTTATATATTTATGCACACATATATGTTAATATATATACACCCCTGTGTTATTTATGTACATACATATGTTGATGTATGTATATATGTATATGTACATGTCTACATATGTATATCTACACATACAAATGTGTTTGTGCATATATATATATACACTAAATTTGGTTATGAATTTTTTTGATTTTTTTTTCCTGAATGTAATGGGTAAATTGTATTGCAAATGACAATTTACATATGAATTTTTTTCTTGGAATTCATTAAAAATTTACTAAATTATTCACGTATTTTCTATAGTTATAATATATTTCAGGAAAAAATATTAAAATAAAAAATAGAGTAACATCTGTTTTATTCCCTAGGGGGAGAATGTGTTAAAGCACACGTAGACATTTAGGACTCTGTTTACATTTTTCCATCTTCCAGCATATGGTCTTTTGCTCTATCTTCTTGTCTCTCACTTAGTGGCAATAACTTAATATAGTTGACAAGAAAAATGCTATCAGTAATTTTGATCAATCGATATTTATAGGAAATTTATTTATACTTTATATTGGTAAGTTGTTGCCAAGATGACTAGAAAAAATAGAAAACACAGATTAACAATTCCAGAAATGAGAGAGAAATAACCACTACAGTCCCATAGCCATTAAGAGTTTAATAAGGAGATACTATGAATTACTCTATGCCTACAATTTGATAATATATGAAATGGACCAAATTCATCAAATACATAAACTATCAAAATTTGAATTAGGAGAAAGTGGGAATCCAAATAGGATAAGTACCCTAATAAAAGAAGCTGGAAAAAGCCCACTTTCCCTTTTCCCTTGTGAAAACACTCGCAGAAGGTGCCATCCAGGAGAAATGGACCTTCACTAGACATTGAATCTCCCAGTGTCCTGATCTTGCCTTCAGACCTGTGTGCAATAAATGTATGCTGTTTATATATAACTTAATCTATACTATTATTGTTATAGCAGCCCAAACTAAGACACACATTGGTACTAGGTCTTGGACTATCTATCCTATGCTTGTTTCACCAGTTTTTTTTTTTTTTTTTTCTAGTCATCTTGGCTAGAGCTTATCAGTATAATTGATCTCTTGGCTAGAGCTTACCAGTATAATTGATCTCTTTAAAGAACTAACTTTTGTTTTCACTGATTTTTCTCAATTAGTTTTTCGTGGTTTTCTACAGTAACCATGGTATTTCAAATGACCGTGAAGTAATTTGACTGTGACTTCACAGGCTCACAGCTGGAGGGGAATTTGCCTCAGGATGATACACATCTTTGAGTCTCACTCATAGCTGACTAGATAATTTTTTTTTTTTTTTGAGATGGAGTCTCGCTCTGTTGCCAGGCTGGAATGCAGTGGTGTGATCTCAGCTTACTGCAGCCTCCTCCTCCTGGGTTTAAGAAATTCTCCTGCCCCAAATTTAGCCTCTCATGAGTAGGTGGGGCTAAAGTTGTGCACCACCATACCCAGCTAATTTTTTTGTATTTTTAGTAGAGACAGGGTTTCACTATGTTGACCAGGATGGTCTTGATCTGACCTCCTGATCTGCCTGCAAGGGCATCGCAAAATGCAGGGATTATAGGTGTGAGCCACTACACCTGGCCTGATTAGATACTTTTTTTTAGCCTTTTTTTTATTATTGTACTTTAGGTTCTGGGGTACATGTGCAGATCTTGCAGGATTGTTGCATAGGTACACACATGGCAATGTGGTTTGCTGCCTCCTTCCCCCGTCACCCTCATCTGGCATATCTCCCCATGTTATCCCTCCCGACCTCCCCACCCCCCTGCTGTCCCTTTCTTGTCCCCCCAACAGACCCCAGTATGTGATGCTCCCCTCCCTGTGTCCATGTGTTCTCATTGTTCAACACCCACCTATGAGTAAGAACATGCAGTGTTTGATTTTCTGTTCTTTTGTCAGTTTACTGAGAATGATGGTCTCCAGATTTCACCCATGACCCTACAAAGGACATGAACTCATCCTTTTTTATGGCTGCATAGTTTCCATAGTGTATATGTGCCACATTTCCCTTGTCCAGTCTATCATCGATGGGCATTTGGGTTTGTTCCAGGTCTTTGCTATTGTACATAGTGCCACAGTGAAGATATGTGTGCATATGTCTTTATAATAGAATGATTTATAATCCTTCAGGTATATACCCAGTAATGGGATTGCTGGGTCAAATGGAATTTCTATTTCTAGGTCCTTGAGGAAGTGCCACACTGTCTTCCACAATGGTTGAACTAATTTACACTCCCACCAGCAGTGTAAAAGTGTTCCTATTTCTCCACATCCTCTCCAGCATCTGTTGTCTCCAGATTTTTTAATGATCACCATTCTATCTAGCGTGAGGTGGTATCTCAATATGGTTTTGATTTGCATTTCTCTAATAATCAGTGATGATGAGCATTTTTTCATATGTTTGTTTGCCTCATATAAGTCTTCTTTTGAAAAGCATCTGTTCATATCCTTTGCCCACTTTGGATGGGTTTGTTTTTTTTTTCTTGTAAATCTGTTTTAGTTCTTTGTAGACCTCTATATTAGCCCTTTGTCAAATGGGTACATTGCAAAAATTTTTTTCCCATTCTGTTGGTTGCTGGTTCACTCTAATGATTGTTTCTTTTGCTGTACAGAAGCTCTGGAGTTTAATTAGGTCCTATTTGTCTATTTTGATTTTGTTGTCAATGCTTTTGGCATTTTAGTTGTGAAGTTCTTGCCTATGCCTATGTCCTTAATGGTTTTGCCTAGGTTTTCTTCTAGGGTTTTATGGTGTTAGGTCTTATGTTTTTAAGTCTTTAATCCATCTGGAGTTAATTTTAGTATAAGGTGTCTGGAAGGGGTCCAGTTTCTGCTTTCTGCACATTTCCCAACACCATTTATTAAACAGGGAATCCTTTCCACATTGCTTGTTTTTGTCAGGTTTGTCAAAGATTAGATGGTTGTAGATGTGTGGTGTTGCCTCCAAGGCCTCTATTCTCTTCCACTGATCTATACTCTGTTTTGGTACCAGCACCATGCTGTTTTGATTACTGTAGCTTTGTAGTATAGTTTGAAATCAGGTAGCATGATGTCTCCAGCTTTGTTCTTTTTGCTTGGGATTATCTTGGCTATGTGTGCTCTCTTTTGTTTCCATATGAAGTTTAAGGTGGTTTTTTTCCCACTTTTGTGAAGAAGGTTATTGGCAGCTTGATGGGGATAGCGTTGGATCTATAAATTACTTTGGACAGTATGGCCATTTTCACTATATTAATTCTTCCTAACCATGAGCATGGAATATTTCCCCATTTGTTTGTGTCCTGTCTTATTTCCTTGAGCAGTGGTTTGTAGTTCTCCTTGAAGAGGTCCTTTACATCCTTTGTTAGCTGTATTCCTAGGTATTTTATTCTCTTTGTAGCAATTGTAAATAGGAGTTCACTTATGATTTGGCTCTCTGTTAGTCTGTTATTGGTGTACAGAAATGCTTGTGATTTCTGCACATTGATTTTGTATCCTGAGAGTTTGCTGAATTGGTTACCAGTTTCAGGAGATTTTGTGCTGAGATGATACGGTCTTCTAAATATACAATCATGTCGTCTGCAAATAGAGACAATTTGATTTCCTCTTTTCCTAATGAATACCCTTTACATTTTTTCTTGCCTAATTGCTCTGGCTAGAACTTCCAGTACTATATTGAATAGAAGTGGTGAGAGAGAGCATCCTTGTCTAGTGCCAGATTTCAAAGGGAATGCTTCCAGTTTTTGCCCATTCAGTATGATATTGGCTGTAGGTTTGTCGTAAACAGCTTTTATTACTTTGAAATACATTCCTTCGATACCTAGTTTATTGAGAGTTTTTAGCATAAAGGGCTGTTGAATTTTGTCGAAGGCCTTCTCTGCATCTATTGAGATAATATTTAGACTTATACTTTGAGTTGATACTGAAATGTGTTCATAATTTGGGGGCAATTAGAATGGAATGAATGTACTTAGCATGAGAGAAGGACATTAATTTTGGTAGTACCAGGGAAGAACGTTATGGTCTGAATATCAATAATCCCACAAAAAATTATTATGTTGGAACCTCATATGTGAGAATATTAAGAGGTGGGGCCATTAGGGAGTGATGAAGTAATAAGAGCTCTACTCTCATGAAACTACCCTTATAAAAAAGGCTTGAGAAAACTCCTTTTCCTCTTCTGCCATGTGAGGAAAAACAATGGAAGGTGACCTCTGTGAGGACTGAGCCCTCAACAGACACCAAATGCACTTGACCTTGGACTTCCCAGTCTCTAGAACAGTGCGCAATAAATTTATGCTGTTTATAAATTACTCAGTCTAAAGTATTTTGTTATATTATTAAATTACAACAGTTGTTTGTATTTTTTACAAATATCTCCTTGAACTAACTGATTATTCAAATCAATTTTCTCTTAACCCAAAGGCGAGACACAATCATCCTATTAATTGTTCCCTTTTTGTTAAAAGCAAATTCCTCAGGGGGTCTCTTTAAAGTCTTCCCAGGGTTTATTTTATGGAATACCCTTATAGACCTGCTTCTTACTTTTGCAGGACTCAAAGCAATAATACAGAGCATTTAGGTAGTTTTGAGGTTGTGTGTGCCAAAGTAGGCTTTGAAGGAAGGCTAAAACAGATGGGCTCTAAATTTCTATATATCATTGTAATTTACCAGCTCATGACTCTGTAGACAAGTGGATGACAGAAGAATTGCTACAACAGACCCTCAGCACATGAACTAGAGTGGGGCCACCATTCTTAAGGTAAAAACGGCTATAGACGCTTTGATACAGAAATAATGTAGGGATCTTTTTTTTCCTGTTTGGAATATACTCTTTGACTGTTTGCTGGGGAGAAGATAATGATACAAGTTGCATTTTCTTCACTAGTTTTGTTTGATTTATGTATATATTTTTATTATATTGCCTATTTTTGATTTATCCATGCTGACAAGAGAAAAAAATGCATTATAGATATCAAGGCAACATTCATAAAATGTGAAAGTAATATATGCATTCCTTTGAATTAAATATAAAAAAATTGGGCAACATGTTTCATGTTAGTAAGAAAAGCACTTTTCAGGCTCTTTTTCCTTAGACCAAATAATCTAATATTGGTGTTATATAGGGTTTTTCTCTACTAGGAAGCATTCCTAAATAGATTTAAGGGATTCCAAATAATTTACACCTTTGTGTGCAACCTACATTGTGAACCTAATGAGAAACAAATATGTCAACACATGGAAGCCAAAATTGCATTTTCTTTCTGATAAAAAGAAAATTGAAGGACATGGTACATGTATGTTAATTAGTATTTTCCCAGTTATGAAACCATGAATTAAACAGACTTAAATATAAGTAGAGATTTCTGGCATTAAGTAACACAGGGGAATATGTATTCTAGGCACAATATTGTTCCCAAGGGAAGCAGGAAATAAAAAATCTGGTGTAGATATGCCTAGTTTCTCTTAAAACTTTACTTTTCATGTTATTTTCTCTATTTTTGAGAGTGTAGTTGAATAAAGGAATAAAGATGATATATATTAGATAGGTAAATAGTAATATATATGATAGTGTATAATATTATTTGAGCTCTCTTTAAATGAGACAGAATTTGGAGAGTGGGGAAGAATCATCGTTCATCTATGAGATATGGAAAGAATTAGTTTATCATAAATGGAATATGAATTCATTTGACTGTGCCCAGAGAGAATGAGAAATGTTAGGAAAATGTGATGCCATGGGAATGGAAAGTTATGTCTTGAGCAGAGCATGCTTTATGAGGGTGACTGAAGAACATTGGGATATGTGTGACTATATACTAATGTTAATGAGGAGAAAAATAAAATTCTTTTATTTAAAAGGAGAAAAAGAAAATAAATACATAGAGAAACAAGTTTGTGCCAAACTAATTTTTTCATTTCTTGTGTTTTTTCATATGCTCTTATTGGTTACATATAACATTTTTGGTAGATAAAGTGATACATTCTGCTGGGCCAACTTTATATCATTGTTTACAATCTTAATTAGGTCACTGTTGATTATCTGGGAGAATTCACTCGAAATTGCTTTGAAGCCTTTTCCTTAGGGTTTTGCCTGGGTGTACAAGGAGTTTCTCCCTAATTACTATTCCATAGATTGGATTCCTTGCAGGCTCGTTTTCCCGCTAGTAGATCTTTTCTTCATCAAATATTTATTGGAGTTTGCACTGTGTACAGCGCAATGTACTATGAAGTAAAGAAGAAGATAAGGAGTGAGTCAAAGAGATGTGTTCCCAGGTCCCATCATGTAAGCAATTTGAAATAGTCACAGGGCATATGGCATAGAGGAAAAAAAAAAAAAAAAAACACCAAAATCCTACATATAGAATTGTACATTTTTGACAATTCTAAAGCAAGTTTCAGCATTTCCTATTTCTTCTCCCCACAGCTTTAATATAGTATTTTTTTTTCATTTTATCCCCGTTTTGGGTGATTCTTAGGATTTGCAATAAATCCAGAATTGGAATGATTTAATTCTTCCCTAATTCCATCTGTTTCAGTCCAAGTGACTTTATCTAGTATTATTTCTAAAGAAAGTAAGAGTCTTGGTAATGGAATAAATGAGGCTTATATAATGTGTTCCTTTTTCTCATTTTTGTAAACAAATTCATGCAACCTCAAGTGGATTTAATCACTTTAACATATCCTAAATCAAGATACAAAGAAGCATAAGATACAGTGGAAGGATAATTCATTATGTTTTATAAGATAGCCTGTTTTGCAAAACAAATTGTTACTCACATGTCAAGTTGGTTGGAATATGACATACTGTTTTTTTTTCTAATTATTGTTAAATGAACTTTACATTTTAGAAATTCACCAAATATTTGGTAAGGAGTATTTTAACAAAATTATATGTTCAATAACTGTTTCAGGCATGCATTTCTAAATCACTGTGCTCAAAGCTGACTTTAGTGTGGGTGTTAAATTCATTAAAAATATATATTTTAAAGTACTTTTCTGTTTGTATTTTAGTATGAGAGAGGAAAAGACCCCGAATGTGTTAAAGGAAAATAAGACAATGAGGGTATCCTGTGTTGTTCCTTGCCTCAACCTTAAAATTGTTTAAATGAGGCTTTCCTTTGGGTGAGAGACACTGTTCTTCTCATCTCTATGTTAACTACTCTTTTGAAAGCTGTATGATTGATCAAAGGTTTATTTTATGAGTGGAAAGTATAGTTAGAATCAATATATAGCAAATAGTCTCCTAACCAATGAGAGGGTGTGAATTGATGAACTAAAAGATTTATCAAATGCTTACAAAGCACTCAGCACAGTTAAGATGAGAGTAGGGACTTTGAGAATTCTTAAAATGGGGAATTCACAAATTAAAACCTCATAAATTACACATTATGAATGGAAAAGACATTAGTTATATATATGATTGCTCTTCAACAGCCCGAAAAAATAAGGAACAGAGGATTCTATAGTGAGACGAGTAGTAAGAGAATGAAAATCCAAAGAAAATATTTATTCATCATCGAAAGAACAACGGGGTAGTTCATGCACTGTTCATTCTCATTTTTGAAACATTTATTAAAAGTTTAAATATAGACACGATAACAAGAAAACTAACCAGGAGTCAAACCCAAGATTTCAAAAAACTGGTGCCTTTATGCTTAGAAACCTGTCAGTTTGAAGTAATTAATTTTATGTTTCTTTATAATTATAAATTTTGTTACCAAGAAGAAAATTATAGAATATATAATAGATTGAGTACTGTTAAGTTTTTATTTGTGAATTTGTGTGTTATGGCAGTACTGAAGATGATTAAAGATCACAGTTATTTCAAAAATTGTGCTTGGAAATCCAGCATCCATTGTCACCCATCGGTCTGTTTCAATTGTTTTTCCCCCCTTTTTGTACATTTTCTTCGTGTGCCTAATTAGTTTTTTATTGAAAACCAGATATTATACAAAGTACAGAAGCATTGAATTATGGTGTTAATTTGGTTTCTCTATAAGCTAAATCTGGGACAAGAATTTGAGCACAGTTTATTTGAGCACATTTGTGCCTCTGAGCAAAAATACCAGTAGGGTAGTGAGGCAATAGGAGAAGGAAAGGGAAAGCAGCCATTGAAAGCTGAATTTTCCACCAGTATGGAAAAATAAAGTGTAATGCCACTGACGAAGAGGAAAATAATTTACAACATGCACCTTGGAGATACTCTAACAAGGGACAAGGGAACCACAGTTTTTGTCACTGAGTAAAGTCTGCTTAGGGTAAGCCCACCATTGCTGGCCTGCTACAGGGACACTAAACCAGTGGGATCCTATGCAGGTTTTCTCATTTAGAAAATGGATTGATTTAAAGTAAAATAGTTAAGATCCATAAGGATTGGTAGGGAACTGAAATCGTCTGCTGTTGTGATGTTAGCTTTCTCCCAGTGAGATCCACTTTAAGCTATATGAGGCTCAGGGAGGAATAAATTACTTTAATCTAATTAGAGATCAAGGCTGGTTTTCAGTCCTGGTTAGCCTCAGTCTACCTGTAAACACTGCCCACATTGTGGGTATCCCTATAGTGATCCTAATTTAGTTCCAGAGGTCATTGTTTCCTAGGCCCCTCATTGTCTTATCCTGAACTCCAACTCTAGGCACCTTGGCACAGCTTCTGAAAACCACTGGGCTTTTCAGCCACTTTCAGATTGGCACTTTATCTTCTAGGCCCCTACAGAATTATCTGCAAGTGCTTGGAGGGGAAAACAGTTGCTGAGTCTCAGTCACACTCCTCTGTACCTCCCTTCTTTTAGGGACCTTGAATCCTCTGTCTAAGCATCCCTAAATTCATGTTGTTGTTGTTGCTGTTTCTCTCGGCTCAGTAAGGATGCCTAAAGCTTTGCCAATTTTTCTGACTCTTAGCAGCATCTTACTGCCCAGTTTGTCAGCAAATGCTCTGAGAGCAATAGCAGAACAGATGACAGGGAAAGTGAGTACTGGTTCACCTCTGTAAGATGCTCCTTTATCTGGGACCTAGCTGTTCAATGTTGGTTCAATGTCATACAGATTTTTTCACATTTTATCTGGCCTGAAACTACTGCAAGCAACTTCATCATATCTATAGCAGAAGTCAAATATAGTAGCAGATAAATGAAGAATGATTTTAAATCTTGAAAAACAAACAGCAGACAGACTACATTGTAGGAATAGAAAAGTAGCAAGGGATTACCTGTTTTGCATAAGGCTTTCATCATATCCTAGTAGATCAAAATGTACACAAGTCTATGTAAGTTTATTTCTGACAAAGGCTACCATCTTCTTATATGCAAACATTTGAAATAAAGTTCATGTCAATATAGGGCTCAAAAGCACTATGTTATTTTTGAAATAATATGCACACAGACATAGCCTTCTCTCTAAGGAGTATTTCTCAGAGCATGTTTAGGAACTCATTGTCTTTTTTCAAGGTTGAGAAATCAATAGAAAAAACATCAGTTGCTTTTGGAATGCTTTACTGACATATTAGCTTACATGCTTTTTCTGTCAAGAGATTCCAATCAATATTATATTGTTTCATGGCAAGTAGATAATACATCATTAACAATTTTGGAAGGTAAATAATTACAAGTTTCACATTGAAAGTTGAAGTATATAACAAAAACGCAGGAGGAGTTAATTGTGATAATATTTAGAGCTGCATGCATTTTCCTGCTTGTGACATTGAATTGTTAAGCTTGTTTCAGTACCTGTGTTTGTTTAATTTTCATTGTCATGATTCCCAAGAGGACATTGCTATTTTACAGGCCTCATACTCACAATAGCTAAAGTCAACCTTTGTGAAAGAAGTTAAGGGTAGGGCAATTGGATTTCTGCAATACTGATTCAAGGACACGTGATAGGGCAATGTCTGTACAATTCCGTCTGAGAAGAATCAATACTGTATGTCCAGCTGTTATACTATTCTGAATTCATATAATTTAAAATATATCAGAACTTAATTATAGACAACTTTGCATAAGAATGTAGCTTGATAAAAATTTTATTAAGAAAAAAATCTCCAAATTTATAAGTTTATGTCTAACCCAGTGATGTCTTCAATGCTTGTTCACACTGTTATATATTAAAAAAAAAAAAACAGGCAGTTTAAGAATGGTAAATTTCTTGAGTTGGTAGATAGGATTAGAAGAGACATCTGTGGTTCTATTATTTGTACAGCCATTCCACTGATGGGTTCTATGACCTCTAGCTAGTCACTTAGCACTTTTCAGGCTTAATTTCCTTTCTGTGTGTAAAAAAGGAACAACAACACTTGTTGTAGATATTGCTATATTCATGGATCAAAACTGCCCATAAGGGCAAAGAAGTATAATTAAATCTTGGCATTGTTCCTTTAAAAATTAAAATCCCATTAAAAATTAAGAAAGTCTTAAGCAACCTCATTAGTACTGGGCAGGAAAGCAATTAAATATATTGTTTTGCCCCTAAAAACATCCTCAGAAGATTAGCTGTGCCTCTTATTGCCAATGATATTTACTGATATAATTGATAGTGGAAGTTTGTCAATCAGTCTCTTTTAGTGTTTATTCTTCATTTCAAATATCATTCCTAAAATGCGTATGAATTATTTGGTTAATAAGTTTAAAAACTGAAGCTTATTCAAAATACAAGGAATTTAAAATCCAAAATAAGTGGTATCTAGATGAAAACAGAAGTTACATTCCTAATCATTTAAAGCATTACTTTTCATCTTAGTTTCTGTTATTTTCTACAAAATATATTCTTTTCATTCAAGAGAATTAGAAATTGAGAATGTTCTTTTGAGACAGTGATATCTACTTCTTTGATACCAATTTATATATGCAGTAGAGTGAAAAACTAATTATCTAAATTAAGGAGAAAATAAATTATAGGCTTTTTATCGTCTTATTATTGTATACACACAGGCACACACACACACAGACACACACACACACACACACGTTTTCTCCCACAGTAAGTCCAACAGTCTGGATATGGGTACTGAAAAAAAATCTCAGTGATTTAATTTCATAAGATATAGCGTTACATAAGCTTGCTCAAATAATATGCGTTATTCCTATTCCAAGAAAACAACACAGCAGAGGACTTGTGTTATGTCCTCATTGCCTCTTGACAGTTTTTGACATTCAGTTTCTTTAATAAATATTAACCAACAATGATATTCCTTTTAGAATTCCTCAAGAAATGTTATCCTTTACCTAAGTGTTTTGAACAACCTATAAATTCTGTTGGATGCTAATAACAGGCAATAAATTAAAAAATAGATTAAATGGTGAAATCTTTTATTAAACAACATTGAACGAATTTATCTACTGAAGTACTTTTCAGACATTTTAAGGTGTGTCTCTGCATTGTATATTTTAAGTGACTACAGTCAGCATTTGTCATTCATTCTTCTACAGAGAGAATATGCAAGCATTTTTCCTCTTTTAATCAAGTATACAAATTTAGCACAGCAATGAAGCTATAACATAATCAAAAAGAGAATTTTCTCTAAAATATTCTTCAAAATAACTCACCTACATTACAGAAATGCTGAGCACCAATTGAGACACCAATAACAATTCTTTCAAGCAGAAAAGAATTAAAAATTGAAGGAATAAGAATAATTGAAAAAATCATTGATTTGGAACTGAGCGTTGTCAAAAGTAAAGAGCTAGTTTGTAGCACTAACATATTCAATAAAATGATGTTCAATTGTTTTCAGTGACAATCAGCAGGAAGGAATCAAGCACCTCATAGCAATTACTGACTTTCTGCCAGAATCTGTTATAACATTGCCTTAGGGAAGGCAAGATAAGTAATATTCTAGCTAAGAAGCCACATCAAGGAAAACGGGGAAATGAGAAAGAGGGTTGCAGTTTTAACTCATGAAGCAAACTCATGATTAAAGGTGGGACAAGAGAAGTATTCATTTAATATGTAATAATTGATAATTTAAAAATAATTTTTCTTAGGAAAAATACCAAGAAATAATTTTTAATTTTATGATAGTGATATATTACATTTAATATCACTTTTAAGATCTTGAAATAATTTAATAAATATTATACATAATGTTAAAAATCTGCATTAAAATGGTAAAAAATGAATAAAATAAAAAATTCTGATTTTAATGAATTTACTGTATGTCATTAGATGTAGAGGGTGAAAATTCAATTTGAGACAAATAAATTCTGCAAATTCTGTTACAATCTCATTATAGCAAACACTAATCATGAGAAAATATGTAAATAAATATAAATTACAGTTAATTGTCAGGAATATAATTGAATTAGAAAATACTGTTGCTTTTAAATTTGAGGTTCTATTATTAAAATATGCAAGGAAGATATTGCTGATTTCAAATACTTAGAATATACAGAATATAGTTATTTTTAAAACCAAGTTGACTTAAAATAGTTCCTAATTTATAAAGTACTCATAAGTCATAATTTGAAAATAAGTGATTATTATACCAGAGCATCAATGATTAGAAATGTATCTATCTGTATACTGTGCATATCTACATATATATGTATATCCATATATGTGAATGTATATATGAATGTGTGTTTATACACACACACACTGAAAAATGCGGAAAGTAATCTTTTTTTCAAGAAAGATAATTTGATGAAGATGTTGGACATAGATTATGAAAAAGTTTGATAAGGCACAAATGCACACATACACAGACACACACGTATATATACACATATACATATACACACACACACAGAACGAGAGGGCAAAAGAGGGCATGTGAGTGAGCACAGTATGCCAGTAATAGAAATATCTTCATTGAGAAGGAAGTTAAGATGCAGGAAACAAAAAATCGAGTTTGAAAGATTTAAGCATTCATATAATTATATACATTAAATAAACAAAACATTTTTCTTCATTTGGAAGGCGTGAACAAAGTAAAACCACTGTGTTTCCTTGAAAATTACAAATATGAGAATTAGGCATTTTGCAACTACATGTGACTAAAATATTCCTTAAAATAATACCTTTTAATTTTGTAACTGTAGTGACTGTTTCCCTACTCAGTACATTGGAAAATCTCAACTATCACTCCTGCTATATTAAACCTATCCTCCCTCCCTCACCCAGACATTGAATACACCTATAAAACCAGTAAATTCTGGAAAATTACAACTGGGTAGTACACAGAAATGTTTTAGTATAATCCAGTCATTTTACAAATTCAAAAATTAAGGTCCATGCAAATGAAATTATTTTATTAAAATTTCATAGTTACTTTGTGATTGGAGCTTCTTTTTCTCAGACCTTCAGACCAGCTTTTCTAATTTTTCAGCTTGCAGATCCCGGTACTTCTTGGCCTCCATGATCATGTAAACCAATTATCATAATAAATCTCTGTCTCTCTCTCATATATTCTGATTCTCTGGAGAACACTAACTAATACACTAAGATTGAATGCTTTGTTAATTTTTTTCTATTGAAAACAATATCCTAAAATGAAGGAATTTCTCTGAGAGATTTACTATAATTCTTAAGTGATTTTTATATAAAGTATAATACACATTTTTTCAACTTTTATTGTGGTAAAATATATCTAACCTGACACTTATCATCTTAACTATTTTAAAGTGTAGAGTTAAGTGCTATTATGTCTATTCATATATACTTTTTATATTATTTGGGATTCAAATGTGTCATTATTTAGCTTTAATTTTAAATTTTTTTTAAGGTAGTCAGGCTTATAAAAAATATACTATATATTTTTGTCTTGAAATCATTTTCCACATGGGAGAATTATTGTCTGTTCAAAGTTTATAAAAATATTTATTTTACCATTTACATATTTTACACATAAATTTTAATCCTTCTGAAGTTTATTTTTTAATTTGATTAGTTAGAGAGTATATTTGATTTATTTTCAAATAAATGATCAGTTGTCTCAGTATAAGATTCTCCCTGGTTTGTAACACCTCAACTCTTCATTTACATGTGTCTGTCTGTTTTTAAAAAACATTTTGTGTTCTGTTATTTGCTTTCCTATCTTTGCTCAACAGATTCAATCATGATGGCTACCTAGCTGTGGATTTTAATCTATTTATCTTGCTTAATATGCATTGAAATTTCTAGCCGGGTGCGGTGGCTCACACCTGTAATCTCAGTACTTTGGGAGGCCGAGGCGGGTGGATCACGAGGTCAAGAGATAGAGACCATCCTGGCCAACATGGTGAAAACCCATCTCTACTAAAAATACAAAAAAATTAGCTGAGCATGGTGGCGCGTGCCTGTAGTCCCAGCTACTTGGGAGGTTGAGGCAGGAGAATTGCTTGAACCTGGGAGGCAGAGGTTGCAGTGAGCCAAGGTTAAGCCACTGCACTCCAGCCTGGTGCCTGGTGACGGAGTGAGACTCTGTCTCAAAAAAAAAAAAAAAAAAAATATGCATTGAAATTTCTGTATCTGAGGATTTATTTGAATAATTTCTGAAAAAAGTATCCATCACCCATTATATAGTCAGTGTAACATTTTTATTATCTATATGTAATTCTAGTTATACTTATGTCAGAAATCTTTACTACTAACATTAACTCCACTCATGCCCATAAACATATTGTTTATTTCTATATATTTTCTATGATGCATTCAATTTCTTAAGATATATTTTCCATTTTACTAATTTCACGTTCAGGTTGATCTAATATATTGTTTTATCAGTTCATTCACTGAGTTTATAATTTCAGTTATTAGGTTATTTTGTGTTTCGTATCTGTTAATCCCAATATTCACAATCCTTAGTGTTGCTGTTGTTTTCCTAAAATGAGTTTGAAATGGTGTAACTAGTGATTTCTATATAACATAGTCCACTTAGATTTAAGTTTTATTCTTGGAATTTTCCATATCCTATAGGTTTTATTAAATCAAATAGAACCCATATAAGTGGAGATCTATGTCAACAACTTCTCAGAATAACCAGTTTTATTAATATTTTTCTACTTAATATGAAGCAGGCAGATGTATTGTTTTATTATTTTATTTAGAGGTGGATGGGTTTTGGAGTTCCTACTTAATGCAGAATTCTCAAGCTCATTTCCATTAGTTTCAGAACTTGCAAGTTTTAAAATTCACATAAGGCTGTTCTTTTCCCAAAGCAATCATTTCCTGCCATTAGGCCTCCTGTTTATTTTCTATTCTGGTTTTAGTTTTACTGAATTATTAGTGTTCCTTTGTCTATTCCTTTCTTTTGTATAAACCTTTTTTGTATATTAAATGTATGTTTTAATGTGTCTAAGTTCTATTTGTTTCATGCTGAGATATCATTTAAGGTGCCCTATGTTAAACCGAAATAACAGAGTATGGTAGTGTGATCTTAACATAACTAAAGTTAATTTTTCTATATGATATATCATGGTTCACTCATTCAGAGGAAAAGTGTGCCCAATGTTCTTTCTCAGGAATGAAATGCTGTTAATCATGCTACTTCTACAAGAAACTTAGTTAAATAGAGTGACATGGCTTTGCCATTTGAGCAGTAATTGTATATCTGGGTGTTAGCAGGAAGCGATCAATAGTAAAATTTAAGTGGTGAATATAATACAAGGGATACCTTGTCCCATTCACTTGGTATCTGTAGATGGCTATATGATCATGCAGCTTGATGAGCAACATGTTCATGTAGCCATCTACAGATGTAGATAAGCATTAGAAGGCTCTGCTAATCACATATTCAGTTCTCTTTCCTTTCTGTGGAAAGAACAAACTCCCTCTCTATCCAAATGAAACAGTTTAAAAACAGTTTAATTTATGAGATAGCTCAAAATTCATTACCTTTAGATATTGCATTAGTCTGTATCAGAAGTTAATGCATAGTAGTCTCCACATCAGAATATATTTAGCTTTTCTTGATCCAGAGACTTATTGACTAATAATACAGGCTACCTACTCTCCAAAAAATGCAATATGCAGAGGTAGAATATGATCTACAGAACTCCAGTAACTGTTCCATCTGGAAAGAGAAAAAAATGAGAGATTATTTTGAGAACTGGACTGTATCAGTCCTTAAATCCCTCTGAGCAAACATTTTGATTGTTTCCCCCTGAGGACTGGGATATATTCCTTAATTAAACTCTAATTCTACTCTCTGGGGCTGATCCCCAAAGGCATTGTTTTCTAAGCTGTTATTCTAGCTTTCACAGGCTTTAATATGACTACATTATTTTATCTATCAGGAAATTTGATATTAAAATTTATTTCTTACTAATACTGGCATTGGCACACTCAAATATTGTTGGTAAAGATCTTCTCCTTCAGTATTCTCCTTTCTATATATTAAAATTACTTTAATAAAATTTAACAGCTAAGAAAGCTTATAAGAAAACATAATCCACATATGCTATACATATGCAATCAGTAAAATAAAAACAACAGAAAGCTCTCTTTTTCTATTTTCCTAAAATTCAACTATCAATTAGAATTCTTCAGCAAAACAGAACCAGTATAAGATATGTGTGTGTATATGTATATACACATAAAAGGACATTATTATGCTTTATTAAAACTTTACCCAGATGTCTGGACAATTTGTATAATCTTTTGTATTGTCAGGCTGCATGCTCATATATCTATCTACAGATATCAAGTGAATGGGATAGGGCAGCCCTTGTATTTCATTCTCCACTTAAGTTGCACTATTACTGGCTTCCCTGTTAATTCATTGAGAAAAAGGTTGGAACTGAGGGATAAATTTGTAGCAGCTACAGTCTAATTCCCACCAGACCTCTGTTCCTTGTGACTAAACGATTACAGGCTTTGAATCACTGAACTCCTACATAAAAAGATTTATTATAAGGTATTAATGCATACTATTGTGATGGCTAAAATTTGTAGCATAGGCTAGGGAGGAGAAGAATTAGAAACAGGCAGAAACTGATGTTGCAGTCCTGAGGCAAATTTTCTCCTATTTTGTTTTTAAAAAGATGACGAAGATCTATCTTGTGTACATTCTGAAAATTATAAAGCTTCATATGAAGAACAAATAAAGCTGCATATTTGTATATACACAAAATTTGTATAAGTTATTTAATGATTATGAAATAGTAACTCAACTTTAATTTTCAAAGGCTATGTTTGACAAATTATGCCAACATTTCATCGAAACATTTCTCTTCTTTATTCATAGTTATTGACTGATAGCCAGCCATATTTCCCATTCAACTTGCACTCAAGTGTGGAATTGTAACCAAGATTTCTCCTATGGAATGTTAGAAGAATTGCTATCTGATATTTTCTAGAGAGTATATTTGACTTTTCAACTCTCTATTTTATCTTCTTCAGAATAAATTCATACTATAGTAAGATTCAAGAGTAAATAAGACAAAAAAAATGTGGGAAATCTGAGTCTGTGTTCAGAAGAACTGCTTGCTACCCTTAAGGCACCTTTCTTGTACTATAAAATTAATGATAAATAAAAAGTAACCATGTCTGGGTGATATGTGAATTATATTTTTAGAAACATTTAGTCTAACACAACTAATTTCCTTAGAAAGTATCTGTATTATTTTCCTAAATCTGTGATAAATTAACACTAACTGGGTGTGGCTTAAAACCACAGAAATTTATTCTCTCACAATTCTGGAGGCAGGAAGGCCAAAATCAGGTTGACATGGTCTGAATGCATCCCTCCCAAAAGTCCTACATTAAAACAAAATTGCCAATGCAATAATAGTATTAAGAGGTAGGGCCTTTAGGAGGTAATTAAGTGATGAGAGAATAAGACTAGTGACTCTATAAAAGAAGTGCAAGCAAGCTGTTCACCCCTTTCAATATGTGGGGACACAGTAGTAAAGCACCATGTATGGAGCAGATCGCAAGCTTTCACTGAACACTAAATCTGATGCTTTGATTTTGAACTTCACAGCCTCCAGGACTGAGAGAAATGAGTTTCTTTTATTTACAAATTAACCAATTCTGCCTCTGTCCTTAACATGACCTTCTTTTCTCTTTATATCTCACCTCTGTGTTTTTCTTATAAGGACTCTTATCATTGGATTTGAGCTGTCTTCAGATAATCTAGAATGATCTTATCTCAAAACCTCTAATACAATTACATCCAAAAGACCCGTGCTTTCAAATAAAGTCACATTCAGAGGTTCAGAAATGTAGGATGTGAACATATCTTTTGAACACCACCATTTAACTCACTATAGTACCTTTAAGAAATTTTATGGCATATATCTATTTTTCCTTCTGAAATTGCATCATCTATAATGCATCATATTGGTCATAAAAGCATTTAGTAAATGCTTGTCTTTCTTAAGTAGAGCCCTTCATGTGTTTGAATACTAGTTATAAATGAAATCTGATGGTGTCTAATTTCACTGGCATTAAGATATTATCTGTGGGTTGAAATGAAAAATTAGCTAAATTATAAAGGCAAGAATTATTTTATTTACATTTCTTATTTCTGGGAACAAGGGATTTGGGTAAAAAGAGATTAAAATATCAAACAACAGTTCCATTGCAGAGCAGATCACTCTAGCCTGATGTTAAAATATGACACTTTCTGCCTCAGTTTCAGCTGAAACATGTGCAAAATAAAAGCAACAACTATTGAGACAATGATTTAAAAAGAAAAAAAGAAAAGGGAAATGGAATTCCATTATTTGTAGGGATGTGTATTTGGCCTCTTTCAGAACAACAACAACAAAAACAGAAAATAGCAAAGAAATGATGCTACTTCTAACTCCAACTATAATGAGAAAGGCTTCAGCAGAACAACTTGAAGCATGTGCTATATGTTCTGGTAATTGAAGGACATGGAGGTCTATTTCCTGACCTGTACTTGGGAAAGATAAAATAACCTGTAGAGTAAAGAGCTGCATCGGCAAAATAATTGTTCGTCTTTCTGGTAATAGTAAGTGCCTGAATTTCAGCAACCACATGACTTCTGTAGTAGTGTCAATCCAGCCTTATTTTAGAAGGGAGTCTGTCCAAGAGGAAACTATGTCATAGCAAAGAACTTAAGCAGTAAGAGGGTCCCTGAGAAATAAGCTGCAGCAGGAGAAGAGTCATTGTCCACAAATTGGAAAGGTCCAGATGGGACAGTCTCTGAAGAACCCACAAAAGCACTCACATACTTAAGCTCTTTCTTAAGCATCTTCCATGCCTAGAGAATGCAGAGCTTCTTACAATATCTCAAGTACAAAGAATTGCCTTTATGTCAGTCTTATTTATCCTGCTCCTACTACACTGAGAAAGTAGTAGAAGGGAGCTATGTATTGGGAAGAAAGAAAAAGGATGATGATCCTTCCCCAGATGGTGATGGCAAACCTATAGCAAGCCCTAGTTGGAAAACAGGGAAATTTACAGAAAATGAATACAATATTCTATTGCAATATATATTCATAAAATGAATTCATTCATATACTATTTATAATCAAGTGAATCAAGTCACCAAAATGTGAAGTTGTGTTATCTTTTACACAGTTTTCTGTGAGCTACCAATGAAAACAGAGTAGAGAAATATGCCACTCAATTGAACATTCACACTTCATCTTATTGCTCTTTCCCAGTTTGCTGATGTTCTTTGCCACAAAGGCCACCCCTTCTCTTGAGTTTCTTTGTTTTCCTGAGAAAACAATACAGTAAAGCATCTCAAACCTGAGTAATTCTCCTAGTTAGAGGAATCCAAAAATAAAAAAATAAAACACAACAAAATTAAGAAAGCTGTAGGAATTTTGAGGATGCACAAATTATTTATTTTTAATGAGAGTACATGAAATTCTGACTGTAAGTTGCACAATTAGTAACAATATGTTATTGTATCTTTCAAATCTCTTCTAAATTTTATGCAAGTATTTTTATTTGTAATATATTTTTTCTAAAAATTTATGTTCTTAAGATAGAAATGGTCACCCTTCTACAACTTACCTCAATGTATGAAAAACATAGTGTTATAACCTAAAAAAATATATTGTATTATTTTTTGGATAATTATTCCACAAAAACTGTTTGGCTACAAGAGGGTGAGTAAATACATGGTTTATACATTTTTGTATGAGAATATTCAACTAAACCACAACCTCAGATTATCTATTGAGGTTATCCATAATGTGGATGGGAGTGATTAAAATAGATAATGTAATCTTTTATTGCTAAAAATGTGTCTGTGTGTTCAAGAGGCAGGTGATAATAGTATTTTTTTATATTGTCTGAAATTGTGTCTTCATATATAAACATGTTACTCATTTTTTAAAAATATTAAACTTAATATAAATAAAATGCCATATGGTAACAAACACCACATATACCTAAAATGTTAACATTGTAAATGCTAATTTTATATTTAAAACAATAAAGCATATAATAATGGAAATATTATATAATAAAACTTACTAAAATATTTACTTAAAGGTATGACTCACTATAGAAACCACACAGATGCATTACCAATTACAAAATATTGAATAATTTACAAGCAAAAGTTTTCAATGCTTGTGCAAGATTTTTTTCCCACTGAACATGTTTTTTCTGTGTGTTTGTTTTTAATAAAACTTTATTTTAAATAGTTTTAAATTAACAAAGCAATTTAGAAGATAGGATTTTCTGAGGAGGTGGAGCAAAATGGCCAAATAAAACCTTTCAACAATTGTCCTTTAATGGAATTGTCAAGGTGAACAACTCTCCATCTAGAAAAGCATCTGCCTAAGAACAAAATAATCAGATGAAAGAATCAAATACCTGGTTGTTGCACAATAATAACAAAAGGCTAATTGAAAGGGATAGAAAGGACCATTTTTCTTTGCCTACAACATCCCTTCACCAAACCCAAGGTACCTTAGTGCAGAGAGAGAATCTGTGTGCTTGGGAGAAGCAGAGTGATGTGAGTGTGGGGCTTTGCATTGGAACTCAGTGTCACCCCATCATAGTGGAACTCGGCACTGAATAGAATTCTGCCAGTTTTCATAGAGGAAGCATTTAGAGAAGACCTGGGCCAGAGAGACATCTACTACCCCAGCAGGAAGAACCTGAGTCCTGGCTTACCACCGGCTGACTAATGTGGCCTTGGACCCTGAACAAATTTCAGTGGCAGATAGGCTATAGTGTCTTTGATTCAACTCCAGTGCTGCTCTGGTCTCAGAGGCTGTGGGCTTGGGTGTGAAACACCCAATGAAACACCAGCTGTGGTGGCCATGAGTGTGTCTCTGTCATCCCTTCCTCAATTCCAGGCAATGCAGCATGGAAAGAGACTCATTTCAGCTGGGAGAAGGAAAAGGAAGAGTACAGAGGATTTTGTCTTGCAACCTGGTATCAGCCTAGCCACAGTAAAACAGAGCACCATGTAGAATTTCAAAGCCCCCTATTTCATTGCATTCTTGGAAATGATATTTCCTGGGAATGATGTTTTCTGGCCCCACCCCAGGACAGAAAGGAATCTGCTGACCTGGTGGGTTGGATCTGAGTCCCAGGTGGCTTCACCATATGAAAACTAAAGTTATTTTGGACCTTGATTAAACAGCAGTGGTGGTCAAACCGTAGTGGCTGAGCTACAGGCTTTGGGCAAGCCCTGATTCTGCACTGGTCTCCTAGACTTTGAGCTTTTGGTGTGACTTAGCATGTTGCCAGCTGCAGCAGCAATAGGAGTGCCCATTTCTACCCCTCCCCTCAACTCTAGGCAGCTCAGAATGGTAAGACTCATTCCACTCAGGAGAAAGAGAAGGAAAAGAGGGAGAAACTTCATGGGAACCCAGATAAATCTTCCTTATCTTCTCAAAGTGCATCAGGGCTGGTTAGCCAGGAGTCTGCAAGAATAACAGCATACCTGAACTTAGGGCACCTCCTAGTGCTGAAATTGCTTCAGTGAACACAGGTTTAGGAAACTCAACCATCAGTCCTCCTTGAATTTTTGGAGGGTGCTCTGAAGTAAGATAAGTACAAATAAGGCAAGACTTCCGAGATTGGAATAAATATCCAACTTCTCAATGAATAGACATTGAGAAATGTCCAAAAGCATAAAGAACATCTAGGAAAATATGACCTGAACAAATAGACTAAATAAGGTGCTGGGGATCAACCCTAATGTGATGAAAGTATGTGATCTCTCAGATAGAAAATTCAAAATAGCTGTTTTTAGGATGCTCTTTAAAGTTCAAGAAAACACAGTGAATCAATTTAGAAATTTATTAGAGAAATTTTACAAATACATTAAAATTGTTTTTAAAATCAAAAATAAATCTTAGAGCTGAAAAATGCAATTCATGAACTGAAAATGCACCAGAGTGTCTCTGCAGCAGAATTGATCAAGCAGGAGAATTAGTGAGCTTGAAGACTGACCATTTTAAAATAAAATCAAAAGAGAAGAAAAATAATGAAAAAAGTGAATTATACTTACAAGTGTACTTCAAGACATAAGATCAAGAAAACAGCCTCAGAAGGGCAAATCTAAGTGTCATTGGCCTTAAAGAGTATAGATACAGATGGGGTAAAAATTTTTTTCTCAGAAATAGCAACAGAGAACTTTGCATATTTAAAGAAACATTAATATAGAGGTACAAGAAGGACAAAGAACACCAAGACAATTCAATACAAATAAGAACACCTCAAGTCATATAATAATCAAAATATCAAAAGTAAAGGAAAAGAGAAGATACTAAAAGTAGCCACAAAAATGAAGCAATTAACTTGTAAAGAAGATCCAATTCATCTGGCAAGAGATTTCTCAACAAAAACTATGTAGCCCGGAAGGGCGTGGGAATTTTGTACCTAGGAAAACAATCATTTAAGCATGAAGGAGAGAGAAAGATTTTCCCTGTCAAACAAAAAATGAATTAATCACTATCAGATCTGTCTTTCAGGAAATACTAGTCTTCAGTCTAACAGAAAATGATACTAGCGTGCAACAGTAATCATCTGAAGGTATAAAAATCCACTGATAAAAGCAGATGCAGACAAATTTCAGAATACTTAATACACTCATTGTGGTGTGTAAACCATTCATATCTTTAGAAGAAAGACTAAAAGACAAGCCTATCAAAATGACTACCACAGTTTGTTTAAAATAGGAAATATACACACACAGACATATACACACACACACACACACACACTCTTACATATTGATATAACAAAAGTCAAAAAGTGGAGGAATAGAGTTAAAGTATAGAGGCTTTTTTTGTAAGTTTTTCCTTTGCTTGTTTATTTCTGTGTTCAAAGTTAGGTTCTCCTTAGTTTAAAGGTACTTGTTTTTACTATAAGGATTTTTGTAAGTCTCATGGTTACCACAAATAAAAAACTTATAATAAATATATTAACAATTTAAAAGCAAGAAATTTGAACATACCACCAGAGAAAACTACTTAACCACAAAGAAAGACGGTAAGAAAGGAAGAGAGGACTTATAAAACAACCAGAAAACAAGAAAATTACCGTAGCAAATGCTAACCTATAGTAAATTCTTATTATTGATAATAATATTGAATGTATATGGACTACATTCTTTTACTAAAAGATATAGAATGGCTGAATGGTTAAAAAACAAAAAAAAGAGACCTAACTATGTGTTGGCTACAAGAAACTACCTTTACCTTTAAAACATGCATAGACTGAAAGTGAAGGTAGAGAGAAAATTTTCTATGCAAACAGGAACCAAAAAATAGCAGGAGTAGCTATATTTTTGTTCTGTAAAATAGATCTTAAGTCAAAAACTGTATAAAGAGACATATTATGTAATGATAAAAAGATCAATTAAACAAGAAGATATAACTATTATGAAAATTTTACCCAACATCAGAGTACCCAAACATATATTGCAAATATTAATAGATGCTGAGTCTGTCCTACAGACTCTGGCAGAGCAACAGATGAAAGAAGTATGCATATACAGGTATTTTGCGTGAGAGCACAACTAGGGGACTACACGTCTTAGCAACACCGATGAGAGTGCAGGCCCATAAGCCAGAGTGCTCCTGTTTATTTTAGTACAGATTTATTGACAAAGGCCTGGAGCATACACAATTTGTAGGTAATTAACATTGTTGACCCCCTGAGAAGGGGGCAGTCCTGTGTGTGGATGATCAAAGGTTGGTTTCTGGAGAAATAGGTAAACAAACCTAGCTAGATAAATTTCTTTTCACTCCCTTGTTATCTACCCTTTGCCCATAGGCTTAAGGTAAGAGAATTTAGCTGCATTCAGCTATAATTCTCTCTGGAAGCTTTTGCAAAATCTCCTGGCCAAAGAAGGCTTGCATATTTTTTTATAATTTTTATAATTTTTCCCACCGCCTTTACTGATCTACAAATAGAGTCAAAGGAAGTGGTAGGCTACAATACAGTAATAGTATTTCTATGTACTACAGGACTTCAACACCCTACTTTCAGCAAAGGACACAACATGCAGACAGAAATCAACAAAGAAACATCAAAATTAAACTACACTCTAGACCAAACGAATCTAAGTGATAGTTTACAGAATATTTTGTCCAATTGTTACAGAATACATATTCTTCTCATAAATAATAAAAGGAATATTATCCATAATAGATTTTATGTTAAGTGCCAAAACAAATTTTACCACATTCCAAAGAATTAGAATTATTTCAAATATCTTTTCTGACAACAAGAAATTGTTACAAAAAGAAATTGGAAACTGTAAAAATACATGTAAACTAAAAAACATGCTCCTGAAGGATCCATGGGTCGATAACAAAATTAAGAAAGTAATCAAAACACAAAACAAATAAAAATGAAAATACAACCTGTCAACCCTATAAGAAACAATAAAAACAGTAATATGAGGAACGTTTATAACAGTAAACCCTGTCACAAAAATAAAAAGACTCCAAATAAACAACCTAATGATCTACCTCAGATAACCAAAAGAACAAGAACAAATCAAACTGAAAATTAGTAGAAGAAAAGGGTTAATAAAGATCAGAGAATAAATAAATAAAATTGAAACTAATAATACAAAGATAAATAAAATGAAAAGTTGGTTTTCTGAAAAAAACAGAATTGACAAACTTTTAGCTAGATTAATAAAGAAGAGAATATACAAATAAAATCAGAGACAAAAAGGATGACATTGCAACTGATACCACAAAAATGCGCAGGGTCCTTAGAGACTGTTCTTAATTACTATATAGTAACTTGAAACCTAGAAGA
This sequence comes from Aotus nancymaae, assembly GCF_030222135.1. Taxonomy (NCBI): domain Eukaryota; kingdom Metazoa; phylum Chordata; class Mammalia; order Primates; family Aotidae; genus Aotus; species Aotus nancymaae. The sequence goes on from NW_026988503.1 coordinate 8,717,925, forward strand.
AACATAATTTTCTGGACATAAGCAACCTATGAAGATTGAACCATTAAGAAATGGAATTAGGTGTAAACCAATCACATTTAATAAGATAGAAACAGTAATTTAAAAAAAGTATTCCATTAAAGAAAAACCAAGCACTGAATAGCTTTGCTGATGAATTTGAATATATTTAAAGAACTAATATAATTTTTACTCAAACTATTTCAAAAAATTGAAGAGGAAAGTATACTTCAAAAATTTATCTATGAAGTCTGTATTACCCTGATACCAAAACCAGACAGATACAAGGAATAAAGAAAACTATATGCCAATATATGTGATGAGCCAGGATTCAAAAATCCTTAACAAAATACTAGCAAACTGAATTATCGCTGTTAAAATATTCCTAAAAAGGCAGTTTCTTATCTGATAGTGAGTATTTTTGTCCAGTCTGTGGCTGTTTACTCTTCTGACAGTGTCTTCCAGAGCTGAAATGTTTAATTCTAATTCAATCCAACTTACAAATGATTTATTTCATTATTTGTGCATTTGGCATGTATATCTTGCTCATTTAAGTTGGATTTTTTTTACTTATGAAATTTTAAGAATTATTTTTAATATTTTGAATACAAGTTCTTTATATGTTTTACAAATATTTTCTCCCAGCTTGTAACTTGCATTTTTATTCCCTTTAGAATCTGTTTCATAAAACAACCTTTTCAAATCCTCTTGCTGGTGGATGGCCTTGCCTCAATGTTCATGGCTGTTGAGGGATGAGTGTGATGAGTGTTGAGGTGGCTGTGGAAATCTTTTAGGATAAGACATCTATGAAAGTCTGCCACATTGATCAACTCTTCCTTTCACAAAAGACTTCTCTGTAGCATGCAATGCTGTTTCACAGCATTTTCCTGCAGTAAAACTTTTTCAAAATTAGAGTCAGATCCTTCAAACCTTGATGCTGTATCAACCAAGATTATGTACTGTGTTAAATCTTTTGTTGTCATTTCAATAATGATTGCATCCTCTTTTTGGGGGGTAGAGTCTGCCTCAAGAAACTACAATTTTACTTACAGCATGAGAAGTAACTCCTCATTCATTCAAATTTGATGATGAGATTATAGCAATTCAGCCATATGTTCAGGATTCACTTCGAACTCTAATGCTCTTGCCATTTCTATTACATTTTCAGTTACTGCTTCCACTGAAGTCTTAAACCCCTGAAATTTATCTATGAGTGTTGGAATCAAGTTCCTTCAAACTCCTGTTAACACTGCTATTTTGACCTTCTCCCATGAATCACAAATTCTTTTTTTTTGTTGTTATAGTTGGTGACTCCAGCATTTCTTTTTTTTTTTTTAATTTCTTATTTTTTATTGCATTTTAGGTTTTGGGGTACATGTGAAGAACATGCAAGATTGTTGCATGGATACACACATGGCAGTGTTGATTTACTGCCTTCCTCCCCATCACCTATATCTGGCATTTCTCCCCATGCTATCTCTCCCCAACTCCCCACCCCCCACTGTCCCTCCCCTATTTCCCCCCAACAGACCCCATTGTGTGATGCTCCCCTCCCTGTGTCCATGTGTTCTCATTGTTCAACACCCACCTATGAGTGAGAACATGCGGTGTTTGATTTTCTGTTCTTTCGTCAGTTTACTGAGAAGATGATTTCCAAGTTCATCCATGTCCCTACAGAGGATACGAACTCATCGTTTTTGATGGCTGCATAATATTCCATGGTGTATATGTGCCACACATTCCCTGTCCAGTCTATCATTGATGGGCATTTGGGTTGGTTCCAGGTCTTTGCTATTGTAAACAGTGCTGCAGTGAACATTCGTGTGTATGTGTCCTTATAGTAGAACGATTTTTACTCCTTTGGATATATAGCCAGTAATGGGATTACTGGGTCAAATGGAATTTCTATTTCTAGGTCCTTGAGGAATCGCCACACTGTCTTCCACAATGGTTGAACTAATTTACACTCCCACCAACAGTGTAAAAGTGTTCCTATTTCTCCACATCCTCTCCAGCATCTGTTGTCTCCAGATTTTGTAATGATCACCATTCTAACTGGTGTGAGATGGTATCTCAATGTAGTTTTGATTTGCATTTCTCTAATGACCAGTGATGATGAGCATTTTTTCATATGTTTGTTGGCCTCATGTATGTCTTCTTTTGTAAAATGTCTATTCATATCCTTCGCCCACTTTTGAATGGGCTTGTTTTTTTTTTTTTTTTGTAAATCTGTTTTAGCTCTTTGTAGATTCTTGTTGTATACCTAGAAGACCCCATCATCTCAGCCCCAAATCTCCTGAAACTGATAAGGAACTTCAGCAAAGTCTCAGGATACAAAATCAATGTGCAAAAATCACAAGCATTCCTATACACCAATAACAGACTTAAAGAGAGCCAAATCAAGAATGAACTGTCATTCACAATTGCTACCAAGAGAATAAAATACCTAGGAATACAACTAACAAGGAACGTAAAGGACCTCTTCAAGGAGAACTACGAATCACAAATATTCTTAATGGGACCAAGAATAGTGAATGATTTTCAGAAATTTTACAATTTACATTGGTCAGATCCATCAGAAGAATCACCATCTATGGCAGCTACAGGTTTACAAATGTATTTCTAAAATAACAAGACTTGAAAGATGAAATAACTCCGTTAGCCATGGGTTGAATATGCTGCTGTGTTAGCATATATAAGAACAACATAATCTCTTTGTATGTCTTCATTAGACCTCTTTTGTGACCAGGTACAGTGGCAATAAGCAGTAATTTATTGAAATACATCTTTTTTTCTGAGCAGTAGTTCTCAATAGTGGGTTTAAAATATTTAGTAAACCATTCTATAAGCAGATCTGTGGTTATTCAGGTTTTGTTATTACATTTGCAGAGCATAGCCAGAGTAGATTTAGAATAATTTTTAAGGGCCCTAGAATTTTTGAAATGGCAAATAAGCATTGGCTTTATCTTGAAGTCACCAGCTGCGTTAGCCCCTAACATGAAAATCAGCCTATACTTTGAAGCTTTGAAGCCAAGCCTTGACTTCTTTCTAGTTATGAAAGCTCTAGAAGGCATTGCCTTCGAAAAAAAGAAAGTGTTTTGTCTGCAATAAATCTATGTTGTCTAGTGTAACCACCTTCACTAATTATTTTAAGTAGACCTTCTGGATAACTTGCTACAGCTTCCATATCAGCACTTGCCGCTTCATCTTGCATTCTTCTGCTATAATATGGCCTTTTTGTTAAAACCTCAAGAACCAACTTCTGCTAGCTTTAAACTGTTCTCCTGAAGCTTTCTCACCTCTCTTATATTTAAGGCATTGAAGTTCATTAGAGCCTTGTTCCAGATTATGTTGTGTCTTAACGAAATATTGAGTCTGGTTTGATCATCTCTCTAGATCACTAAAACTTTCTTTGCTATCATCAGTAAAGCTGTTTTGCCTTCTTATTGTTCATGTGCTCACTGGAGTAGCACTTTTTTTTTTTTAAGAACTTTCCTTTGCATTTACAGCTTTGCTAACTGTTTGACATAAGAGGTCTAGATTTTGATCTGTCTCAGCCGTCAACAATTTTTCTTCACTAATCTTAATCATTTATAGCTTTTGATTTAAAGTGAGAAATTTGGCCAGGATTATAGCTCAAACCTATAATCCTAGCAGTTTGAGAAGCCAAGGTGGGAAGATTGCTGGAGCCCAGGAGTTCAAGACCAGCCTAGGCAACATGGCAAGACTGTCTTTACAATTTTTTTTTTTTTAATTATCTGGGCCGGGCGCATATCTATGGTCCCAGATACTCAGGAGGGTAATGTGGGAGCACTGGTTGAGCCTGGGAGGTCAAGGCTGAAGTGAATCATGATTCTGTCACTGTACCCCAGCTTGGGTGATAGAGTGGGACCCTGTCTCAAACAAAAGGGGTTGGGGAAAGAGAGAGGCTTCTCTGTTTCATTTGAACATGTAGCGGCCATTATAGTGTTATTAGTTGGTCAGATTTTGGTAAGTTTGTATTTTAGAACATAGAGCATCTCAAAGAGAGGGACAGAGATGGGAGACTGGTTAGTTGTTGGAGCAGTCAGAAAACACACAACATTTACTGATAAAGTTTTTTGGAATTATATAGACAGTAAATATGAAAGAAAAATTCCTGCAATCTATAGCAGGCCCAAAAGTACATCCTAAAATTAATACAATGTGACCATTATTCTCAAAGATTTCCCTTTAGTTGATTTGCTACAGGGTGTTTTGTAACAGCCCAAAAAATTGGAATTAAATGTATTTATGTTATCACTTAGCCACTACAACATTGGGAAAATTATTTTCTTCTGAAAAACTCACTTTCTGCATATTTAAAATGCAAGTAATATCACCCACCCTCAGTCTCATATTTTAAGCATTACTTAGTTATATTTTACATTTTACTACCACAGAAAATAAAAAGCATTCTAATTGACAAAGACATGTACAAGTTAAGGTGAACAATATGCTTTCATGGATTTATTGGGAGATATATAAAAATTTTAGTTATTTTTTACCCAAAAAAGTAAATTAATACATGACTAAAATTTATTGAAGTACTTACTAAGCCAGAAGAGCTTGAACCTTACTTAACTTACATCTGTGATACTTAAATTAATTTTTTCTTTTGAGAAACTGTGAATTTTCTTATGTTAAATAGATGCAGTCATCAGAGTGGACAGTCATTTTTTTATGTCTGCCATTCAACCACTAGAATGATACATACCCGTGAACTCTGTCACGTACACTCTATGTTCAATAATAACTGCCTCAAATTTTTACTTATTTCAACTCAGATAAGTCATAAGGTAAGAAATACCTCTCTTTGAATTTAGTAAATTTTAAATTTGTTTCTCTAAAATTCATAGTTTCAAAAATTAAGCGAGTAGCATATTAAAATAATAGGCTCAGTTAATTTGGTAGAAACGTAATTATTCTCAAATAAATGCTTAGATTTCACCCAGCTAATTTTATTCTCAAAATTTTTCTAGTATATTAGTTAACTGTTATGTTTTATTAAGTATGCTCTCTGCAGAGTTAAATGAATTAATATCCACATATTAATAGCTTTACTTCATTAGTAAATCTATATTCATACTTACTACAAGATTTCACAAAATTGCAGTTTTAATACAAAGAACAAGAGCAATTGTTAACAAGAGCATTAAGCTGTCTAGTGAGCTGGAATTCTGAAGTTAAATTAATAGGGTAGCCTGTTTACATATCAAGAAGAGTATGAAAATCAGGTCTACATAATGGTGAAAGAATTGCAAATGGATAAACAAACTCTCAGTAAATGAATGTTTGTATGTTGTGTAATGCAAAACTGATACTTATTGATGCATTTAAATACTATGCAACATATTCATGAATATGCTTTATGCATATCATCTAACATTAGAGCGAGAAGCAATTCAAGTTAAATTTGTGCAGAATATAAATATTATTTATGAATTTTGAAAAGTTAAATATCTAATCAAAATTTAAAATATTTTACTTCACTTCTTTTTGTCAGCAAGGAGATTCTTTGGTTAGCATATTTGCCTAAAAGAATAAAAATTTTGTGCTAAAATATATTTGCTTTTGCTAAGGCAATTATAACTCTAAGATACTTCAGTCAGTCGAAGGGGAATGTTTGGCTGCTATTTACAGTTTTCTGTTAAGATACAAAAGTTGATAAGTTACGTGATTTAGACTATTGACTTGGAATCATACATTCCTAATCCTCTCTGCTCTTCCTTTAGAGGATAGGAAGTCTAGGATCCATTATTTCTTTCTCAGAAATTAGGAAATTAGCCATTTTCAAAGTCATCTGGATCCTAGAATTAACTATTAACTAACTCATCATTGCATAAAACTTAAATATACATAAATTTACAAGGCTATTAAATTTTCCTAATAACAAAGTACAAAAAGTATACAATACACAGAGACCTGAGATGCACGTTAGATGCAATCAAATTTAACAAAAGTTTTATTGTTACTGGCATAATTAATTTACAGGGAAAACACAATCTAGCCTAGTGTTTTTCTTTTTTGTTATTGTTCTTTTTATTTTATTTAATTTTTTTTGACCAGTGATTTTCAATGTTGACTACATATTAAAATCATCTGGGGCTTCAAAAAAAAAATCAATTCATACTGATAGAAACAGGAGAGAGTCAACTGTTACCCAGGTCATTGTGCAAAGGGGGCTTACCTAAACATGCCCATGGTGAAAATTTTTGTCCCTTAATACATTCACAGTAAGGGAAATAAGTCAATGTGGAGTGGCTCAGACTAAGGACCTGCAGGAGCACTGGGAGAATGGTGTGGTGCCTCCAGGAATTTACGGCTCATGCAGGGGAGGAGTCAAGACTCTTTAGCTCTCTGTGGTAAATAGGTGAGGTGGAAGCCTCTTGGCAGGACCCCCTTTTTCTTTGCTGAGGGCTTCCTTTTCACCTAATAAATCCATCCTCCACACCCTTCAGTGTTTTCGTGTGCCTAAATTTTCCTGGTCTTGAGGCAAGAACCCTTATTTTAGCTGATCTAAGGAGCAAAAAAAATCCTGCATCAATACTAACTAATTTAGAGTATCTGAGTGTGGGGCTCAGACACCAGTATTTTCTAAGGAAAAAATGCCACCGAGTATATATTTTTTCATTCGTATTACTGACACTTGAAAGCTGATACCTCCATATTTTTCCTGGAAATTATAGGAAGAATAGTATACCCATTTTCTCTTCTGATATTAGAAATTTTAATAAAAAGCAATATACAAAAAAAAACTAACAAAGATGTGCTAGTTGTATAAATTTGGGTAAGTTGCTTAAACTCTCTGGGTCTGAGCATACCTGGAAATGAGGAAGTAGAGTGTTTAGAACACATTATGTTCTATATCAACAAGTAATATTAATTGTGTATCTGAATTAGTAGACTTCCTTTATTTTGAGAAAATGTCCAGACATCCACAAACATTTGAATCCACAGTTTATATTCAGAATATATTTCAAGTAAAATGATATTCCAAAACCGAAAAACTGCAAGTTCAGCTAATAACTCAAACAGTTGTTCAAGTGATATAACTCAAGATAGCCTCGTACTTATGCATGCAGCTGAAGGGCTTTATGCTTATTTCTCATTTGTGTTACAGAATATTTAAAGAGATGTAAATTTAAGAGTAGAGATTTAATAAATTTTTTTAAAAATGTATTGTTTTGTCTAGAACATTCATAAATGAAACTGAACTTTTGTTCCCATGAGGTTGCATTGTACAAATGACAACATAATGAAGAAGAAATATAGTCTTCCTATTATTATGTAACTAATTTTCATCTTATGGCTTCCTGAACTTATCTCAGAAACCCTCTAGGGATCTGATACTCCACTTTGAGAAACGCTGATATAAAGACAGAAAAGTGATCTTTTTAACAAAAGGATGGCACCATCTTCTAATGTGTCTTCCTGCCTCTGGTTTTAGCTTTCCCCACCTCGACTAAACTACTGGATGGATCTCTTGTTCCCACTTACAAATCTTCAGTAAGTTTCTGTTACTCTCAAGATAAATTCTAAAGCCCTTTACAGGCCTAGATATCCTTCACTTCCTAGATTATATGTATGTCTCTCCAAGTGCTTCTCCATGTCTAATGATATTATACTCATTTTCTTAAAGTACAATGCTCTTTGTTATTACAGGCCTTTCTACAGTTGTTTCTTTTGTGTGTGTTTTTAATTTTTTCCATTTGGAAAATGTGAAAAATGAGACAACTGAGAGTTTCTCTTCAAAACTTTCCTTGTAGCTTAAGAATAGACAGTAGGCAGTAGCTTCTTTTAAAAATTAATTTACCCCAAAATGTTTGCTGATATTCCTAAGTATCATAAAATGAAAATAATTTTTAAATTATTTTAAATTAAAAAATATGAAAATAAAATAATAAAATTCCTAAGTATTATAATAAGGAAAGTAGTGACTTCTGTGCTCTTGATGATTACATTCTAGCTCAGATATTTGCCTGACATGGCTGAACAAGCCCAGGCAAGCCTTAGATCATAGTTACCTCCTCTTCCTTATTTAGAATTTTTTTTTTTTTTTTTTTTTTTTTTTTTTTTTTTGCCTTTCTTAGCATTCTACAAGCTACTTCCTCTTTTCCTTTTGTTTTCCTCTGCCTTTATCTCTTTAGGAAAGTTTTAAGCTGTTAGCCAATTAGGTGTAGCCTTGACTGTAAGGTCCAATTACAGCCAATTGCATTAAGACACAGCAGTAGGGGCCAGATGCATTAGATATAAATATGCCTACTTTTTCTTTGTTCATTGCACTATCCTGGCAAGACTGCTGGTGACTAGTGCCCTTTCTGCAGAAAGTAAAACCTTTGCTGAGAAACCTTTTGTCTGAATGCTGATTCTTCCTTGTGATATGGGAGAATAAGCATTTATTTCCAACAGAAAAGCTTAGTTCTCCATTTCTGTAACTTGAATCATTTATGCTGATCCAGAAAGTTTCAGCAATTCCAGAGTCTGGGTTGATTTTATATAAGTATGTCACAGGCTTTCATATGTTTCATATGAAATTATCAATCCCACTGTGCTATAATTTTGCTCACTGCAGTGTCTCTCCTGTGTTCATTGCACCCAACTATAAGCTCCTTGGGTAAAGTATAAAATTTGTCTTAGTCAAGTTTCACATTTATTTTTCAAAGAGAAACATTTCAAGATAAATGTTATCTGGCTAATATTAATAATTTCTTATAGCCTAACATAGCTGCACTTTAATGCCTAAAAATAGTATTCCCCAACAAAGTAAAATGAAAATGAAAAAGAGAGTCAAAAATTATATGACTACACATGTACACACATTGATATATTCACTCACAGTTTTTGTACTATATTGTGACTGGTGAGCAAGTTGAAGGACATATTTTACAGAGGTTTTACAAAGTTTTAGAAAATTGGCTAGTCATATGCAGGATTCTTAAACTGGACCCCTTCCTTTTACCTTATACAAACATTAAATCCAGATGAATTAAAGATTTAAACATAAGAACTAACACCATAAAAACCCTAGAAGAAAACCTAGGCAATACCATTCAGGACATTGGCACAGGCAAGGACTTCATGACTAAAATACCAAAAGCAATGGCAGCAAAAGCCAAAATAGACAAATGGAATCTAATTAAACTTAAGAGCTTCTGCACAGCAAAAGAAACAATAATTACAGTGAACCAGCAACCACGAGAATGGGAAATTTTTTTACAATCTACCCATCTGACAAAGGGCTAATATGCAGAATCTACAAAGAACTAAAGCAGATTTACAAGAAAAAACATTCAAAAGCGGGTGAAGGATATGAACAGAAACATTTCAAAAGACATTTATGTGGCCAGCAAACATGAAAAATTGCTGATCATCACTGGTCATTAGAGAAACGCAAATCAAAACCACAGTGAGATACCATCTCACACCAGTTAGAATGGTGATCATTAAAAAATCTGGAGACAACAAATGCTGGAATATGGAGAAATTGGAACTCTTTTACACTGTTGAGGGGAGTGTAATTAGTTCAGCCATTGTGGAAGACAGTGTGGCGATTCCTCAAGGATCTAGAAATAGAAATTCTATTTGACCCAGTAATCCCATTACTGGGTATATACCCAAAGGATTGTAAATGGTTCTATTATAAGGAGACATGCACACATATGATCATTGCAGCACTGTTTACAGTAGACCTGGAAGCAACCCAAATGCCCATTGATGATAGATTGGACAAAGAAAACGTGGCAAGTATACACCATGGAATACTATGCAGCCATAAAAAATGGCTAGTTCATGTCCTTTGTAGAGACATGGATGAATCTAGAAACCATCATTCTCAGCAAACTGACACAAGAACAGAAAACCAAACACCATGTTTTCACTCATAGGAGGATGATGAATAATGAGAACACATGGGCACAGGGAAGGGAACAACACTCACTGGGCTAGGGGAGGGACAGTGAGGGGCAGGGAGGATGGGGAGGGAAAACACCGGGAGAAATGCCTGATGTAGGCGATTGGGGGGGATGGAGACAGCAAAGCACATCGCCTTGTATGTACCTATGCAACAATCCTGCGGGATGCAGGATGTACACATGTACCCCAGAGCCCAAAGTACAATTTAAAAAAAAATAGAACACTCAGAACTCAATGCCATGAGCCACCATGATGTGTCACAGCAATAATGCTACATGACATCAGGAGTGATGCCATGGAATTGTATTTATTTCATATCCAATTCCCAGTTTTTTGTCTAATATAAATTTCAAATTTATGTCTAGGGGCTCAGAAAATAATATTTCATTTTAAAAAAATCTTATCTATTAATATATATTTATCAATTGTTTTGCATTTTTGAATACCTTTAATGAAGTATATTAATGTAGTAATCAGTAAGGTTAGCTCTAACTACAGTGATATCATTTAAGAATGTGCTATCTCCCTGGTAACTGTTAAATGTGATCTTTGTACAAATATTTTTTAGATTTTGTGTTCTTTTACTTCTGTTTTTTTTTTTCTTCTCAAATTAGAAAAAAAATGGAGACCAAATTCTTATTTGTGAGAATGAGTTAACTCTATTTTTGGCTGTCTCATTTTGAGCATTTAACTGTCATAGGGCAGAGCACAGGCCATTTCATCCATTTTAAAATAATACACTGTCTCTTTGGAGACAGTCCTGTCATTTGTTTTCATTTTTTGGAGCCGTCTTTCTTTAGATTGAAATATTTATTAAAGGGAAAAGTCCAACTCCCTGAGACATGTAACCAAAGGATGAGATTTCTTAATTCACACTGTATCTGAGCAAATTCTCCTATTTTGGCATAGTCGGATATAAGCTGCATTTTAAAAATACAATGTGTTGATCGAACTATTGAGCCCTGAGAGAAGCAGGTTCTTGTTTGAATTAAAAATTTATTATTCACTGTTCATCTTCCCATACATTATGCATTTGAGTCATTGTTCATGCTCACTGTGCTTCTTTAAAAAATAATCCATAAGAAAGCATACCAGCCTAGTATATAAAATTGGTTTCTGCCTCTTTGGGTCAAAGATATGGGAAAGTGATTTGCAATGAATTTCTTTATGAAACACTTAATTTTTTTAAAGAAATATTCTTGCTTTTTACCTTACTATTGTAAACATAAGATTTAGGTTAAATTGTTTTAAAATATCTTCAATTGTAATACAGAATAGGTTGCCATACACATGTCAGATTAGACTGGGTAACAATTTCCTTCTGTTAACATGCATATCATTTGTTCATCATTATTTTACAGAATGGGAAGTTGTGAAAAGGATCTTTGTAAACATGAGAGAATTGTAAATATATTATGCTTTGTATAGAGAAAGACAATATTAATTTTCAATAATATTGTTTTAATCACACAGAAGTTGTATAAGGACAATCAAACTATCTTCCTGATGTATATAAAATAATTCTGAGATCAAAAAAGCCTTTTTACTATGCTAAAAAAGGCCGTGAAAAATAGATAGAAATTTAAAAGAAATCGTAAAGACAGAGAGACACTTTTTTGATGGTCACAGGTCTTCAGTGAAGTAGGGAAATACCATCATAAAAAAGATAGCTGTGTTAAGTGTTTTGTCTTTAATTTCAGTAATGAATATGTATAATTTAGAAGACTGGCCCAGGCTTGGTGACTTATGCTTGCAATCCCAGCACTTTGGGAGGCCAAGGTGAGTGGATCACCTGAGGTCAGGAATTTGAGACCAGACTGTCCAACATGGCAAAATCCAGTCTCTACTAAAAATCAAAAAAAAAAAAAAAAAAAAAATAGCAGGGCCTGGTGGCAAGTGCCTGTAATCCCAGTTACCCTAGAGGCTGAGGCAGGAGAGTCACTTGAACCTAGGAGGTGGAGGTTGCAGTAAGCCGAGATCATGCCACTGCACTGCAGCCTGGGTGACAGGAGTGAAACTCTGTCTCAAAAAGCAACAACAAAAAAGAATGATTATAAATATATGGTTATATACATATGTATGTATATGAGTTGTTATTCAGAAATGATACCAAGTAACAAAATCTACATATTTACCAGCTAGAGCTGCAGTAGATAATATTTTTTAGCAATTAATTTTTTTTCTTAGTTTTTAAATCATTTAGTAATTTGGCTAGATTGTCTTTTAATAATATATTATCCAGTGTTGCTTTTTTCTTCTAACAAAAAGTAAAGTAGAAGTCACTGTAATGATCATTCATGGAAGAAATAGATTTGAAATATCAGCTTTATTACAACTTGGAGTTAAATAATTAATCAAACATTTAATAGCAAAACTTTTGTTAGTAGATAATCGATATGATTTGTCTTTGTGTTTTCACTCAAATCTCATCTTGAAATATAAGCCCATTATACTCATGTGCCGAGGGAGAAACCTGGTGGGAGGTAACTGAATCATCAGAGCAGTTCCCCGCCAGGCTGTTCTCATGATAGTGAATGACTTCTCATGAGATCTGACAGTTTTATAAGGGGATTTCCCCTTTGCTTATTTCCTATTTCTTCTGCTTCCTGTCACTATGTGAAGAAGGACATGTTTGCATCCCCTTCCTTCATGATTGTAAGATTCCTGAGGCCTCCCCAGCCATGCAGAACTGTGTCAATTAAACGTCTTTTTTAAAAAAATAAATTACCTAGTCTTGACCAGTTCTTTATAGCAGCATGACAATGGACTAATACAATGATATAACATACTTGTCTTCACCAGAAGCCAAGAATAAGGATACCAATTAATTCTTTCCCTAAGTTTATCTGTCTTAAAGAGGTTTGTTTGAATATTTAGGAAGTCATATGAACAGATGATATATGAGTGACTGATCTATTCCATATTTGATCAATGGGAGAGCAATCACACAGAAGCAATTTAAATCTCTTGGTTCTTTAGTGAGAATAGTAAATTCACATGTTTTAGTTTTATAAGAAAAATCTAGAAAAAATTCAGAGGAAAAGTTTTCTCAACAAGGATATAATTTGTAGCTTTGATTTAAACCATATCAAACATTGTATCTGAAGATTACATAATTTTATCAAACAAGTGTTTTGTTGTATGCAGTAGCAGAAACAGATTTCCAATATTGATCCAGTATTGCCAGCAGCAACCAACTTTAAGATTTGATTTAAAAAATATTATCTAGTTCTTGCTATAATTTTCATCTTTATGTCTACCTTTATGTACATGGTTAGACTTAGAGTCTACTAAATCACTTTCCATTGAAAAAAATCCTGTTTTAGTTGTATTTTCTGAAAGTTACCATCACATAGTTTTCTATCTCTTTTTAAAAATGTCTTTTAGATTATTTAAGGTAAAGAGAGATTCTTTATACACATTTTTTTGTCTTCCTTAATCTGTCATTTTCAGTTTCTCTTTAAATGATGTATTTTGATATGTAAATTTTAAAAGTTCACATACTTCAATATCTCAAGTTTTTTTTATTATGTATTGTAAGTATATTGGGGAAATAATAAATTAAAGACAATTTTTCTGAGAATTGTCTGTAAGAGTGATTAAAATAGCATTGTCTATTCAAAAAGTAAAAACATTATTGGAGTCATAACATATGTAATATTTTCTTGAAATGCTTTCTAGCCAACTATTTAAAATCACTTTAAAAATTAAATACTTATATTTCTCTTAATAATCTTCTAGCGTTCACAGATTTTCTGATAACATGTTACTGGTGAATTTCTACAACAAATGTATTAGCCATATCAAGCATTTACAGTAATACACTGATACCTTACTAATATTCACTACATTTGCTTAACAGTGAATTTCCAAGGCATGGATAATTTAAAAGCTTCTGTGGTCCCGGTTTGCTTGCTTCTGTTTTTTTGGGGGGGTTCAGGGGAAGTGTGGGCAGGGTAGGAGTGTGAGGCATAGTGAACATTCTTACTAGAAATATCTTGCCTATCACTATATGCATTAGAGATTAATTTGGTGTACAAGGTGAAGTATAAATTTATGTTTTATTTTCTTCTCATTTTACTTATCAAATAAAATATTCTTTGCTCAGAGACTTGATTAGGTTTATAAGTATATTTGGCTTTATTTTTGGGTGGTAAATCTGTTCCACTTATACATGTTTGTATTTATTTGGCAAGTTTCTACTGCTTGATTGCAAATACAGAATAGTAAGATTTGAATAAAACTAAGTGAAATTCTTCATTCTCAAATAATCCTTTCATTGATAAAATGTATTTTTCCTTTTGTGGTTAAAGGCTTCTTTAAAAAATTTTACATTTCTGAATGCAAACATTTTTGTTGACATATAACATGTATAACTTTTAAACTAACCTACATTGTTATGTAATTGCTATTTCAAGCATTGATAAAATATTAAACAATAGATTTGCCAGAAATATAGATTGTTCATAAAATTAACTTTGAACAACGAAATCACTATGATACCTTCACTGGTGATAGTTTTAATCAATTAATATTGATTTCTACCCAGTAAGTAGGACTCAAGACTAAGATCAATATGATTAAGTGATAGCTATAATCATCAGACACACTGATAATAACAAAATGTATTTGCCAGTTTTCTCATGAAGTGGTTTATTTGAAGAACAAATGTAGATAACAGAAGTTCAAGGAGTGAAGACAAAACTATTGTTAATGATAGTAGTGTGACAAGTTTACAAGAACAATTCTCTTAAAAAACTGAGTGTATCCTTTACAAATAGTTATCTAAAAGGAAATCTCTTAAGTAAAACGCTTAATAAAACATTTGTATTTGCATATAGATATGACATGTTTTTTAGGCACAAAGACTAAAGTAGGAAGAGAGACTCAATGAATCTTAGCAACATTGTAAAATATTAACAAATATGATATCCAATAACACAGTTTTTCTAAATGAAACCAACACATGGGGATAATTTCCAAAATTTGAAAGTAATTTGCACCCATGACTTAAATAAAAATACCTGTATGAATATCATTTCTTGTCCACAGTGTAATATAAGACATGGACATAAATGTATGGCTGATGGCATGGAACAAATAAATGCAATGTATATGGTGAATTCAAGAACAAAAACACAGAATATAATGATAATTTACTCTTCAATTTTGTGCAGTTCTCCCAATATGTAATTATGCATTCATTGTTAAAACCTTTTGATTGATACATGACTACACCATTGGTGTGTAATTACCAGGAGACCAAGAACATAATTTCAAATTTTTATCATAATTTGCTCAGACTTTGCTCAAACACTTACTGTAAGACATTCCTTGAGAAAACTGTAATTTATTTAACTTTAAATATCTTATCTACAGACTTTAAACACTAATAATATTTATTTTGTAATATTCTGTAGAAGATCAATGAAATAATACATATAAAACATTTAGCAGATTTCCCAGAACTTAGTAAGTATTCAATATATGCTATCTGTTTATTGATTACCTACCATCTTCTCTACTATAAAACTGAACAATTTTAAAGTATAAATAAAACTCTGTTTCTGTTTTGGATTCCATCATAATCTATATTGTTATACATTAATAAATACCTATAGATATAACTAAACTACACAGTTTCCCAGCACAAGTTTGCTCTCTACTATTAAATAAGATAAAGATGAGCAACACCTTCTTCAGAGAAGGAACTTGTAATTGAATATTTTAATCTTTATCAGACGCAGTCAATGAATTAAGTATAAAATGGTGAGTCTGAGTTTTGTAGAAGAAATGTAGTTATGAAAGATTTCTTTGGTTTTGTTTCTAGAAACCAGTTGGATGGTAACAATACTAAATAAAATTGCGTATTTAGAAGTGCTGTATTGAACAGAAAGAGATTTGTCACCACAATGGTGGTATTAGGTGGTGATGGAGATTTAGAAAATTATACTCTGTTAATTAATCAGCAATCTGTTTTATATGGTCTTCATTCTTTATGTGAAAAATAATGACTAACGCTTATACTTTTTGAATGTGTTCTGCTAATGGGTTATTCTGTGACATGTTTCAAAGTTCTTTATCTACATGTTGAGATATGCTCTTACCAAACATTTATTATACTCATTATTGAAAGTACAAAAGTGCTTTGTGCCAGCTTTAATCATTTTATCATAGATTAATTTAGTATCAGGTAAAATAAGACCATTGAGAGGGAGGAGGATATGCTTTTTTGAAAAGTAGACTCATTTGGAAAGACTACATGAAACCAAGTGGAGAGAAAAAAAAATACTGAAATATATAAATATTAAAAATCACAAAATGGTAAAAATAAATAGAAAATTGTTTTTAAAAATCTAGAAGTCATCTACATGCAGATCGATTTGCAAATATTTATGTTTTTATTTATATCTAAGGAATGTAAACTTGTTAAAGTAGATGAGTGTGTTTATGTGCTTTTCCCTTACGTTAGATATTTAAATTGGCACATTATACTTAAGGAAAAGGTCTTAGACTTGCATCAGAAAATTGGCAAATGTACTATATATATATATCCTACATTTATATATATATGTGTGTGTGTGTGTGTATATACATATATACACACATATATGTATATGTGTATATTATACATGTGTATATATGTGTATGTACATATATACACACATATATACACATATATACATACATATGTATATATGTATACACACACGTATATATATACACATATATACATACATATGGATATATACACACACACACAGAGTTCAGTGTGTGTGTATATATATATATTTATACATACACATATATATCTATACACACACACATACAGTTCAGGTATGCTAAGTATTGTAATCAAAATAGGATATATGTCCAAGGAAGATGAATGATCAAAATAATTTTAGACTTTACAGGCAATTTAACAGCACTGGTGAATTAATGTTTGGGGAGTAAAATTATTTGATTTGTTTTACAAAGATCTTACTAGTGACTGAAGTGAGAGAAAGGAATATAGAAATTACAATATTCCAACCAATGAATGACAATGATTTGGACCAAAATAATGAAAAAAGATTAAATAAGCTACATTTAACAGCCAATAAATTACATCTTTGTCCTAAAGTAGCATGAATTGAATTGGGTTTTCATCTATTGAAATCAAAGAGAACGTCTTAAACAAATCACATCTGATTCTTCAGTTAAGTAAGTTAATGCATGAAAAATTTCATTGAATTTGACATTAAATATGACAGAATTGAAGCCAGTTGTGATTATACTTATTTTAAGAAATTACTAAAAATTTCCTCTGATATGCTTGTAAATGTGTGGAGTATGTGAGCTGTATTAGATTAATACTATTTTTTGTAGAAGTACTTCATAACTAGGAAGGTTAAAGTTAATTGAGGTGTCTGGTGTTTTATTTTTTGCCTCATATCATATATAAATTATCAAATTTAAATATAAAATGTTGTTTCTAAAACTGTTGGTATAGAAAAATCAAAAGAATAATGAGTTAAATAAAATAATAGAAGTTTAAAATCACTTTAAAATATTGGAATTATAGGCTAAATCTAGCTAGTTTATAGAATATATATTCTAATGATGAAAAACAATCTCCACTCTATCAATTTATATAATATAATGTGGCATAAACTTGAGTTAACAGCTTATCTTAATAATATCTAATGTTTTAGAAGTTCCCAAACTGGTCAGATAATCTAAGGTGAAATGGTGGATATGAGACAGAACTGATGTGCAGTTTCCACTTGGTTAGATAGAACAGCCTGTGTATACTCACATTGTCAACTTTTGCTTCAAGAACCAAAGCAGGAACATATCAGAAAAACCAAAAGAATTTACAGACCCTTTGAAAGAAGTGGATTACCACTGCAAACTCCATGATAGTCAGAAAACTGTGAGTTCCCAAAGAGTGAGTGGGGAAAAGTCTGTAGGAGAAGAATTTAACTTTATCTAGAGTTGAAATGGATTTAGGGAGCCTAGTGAAATATAGAAGTAGAAGATGTAGTGGGAAGAGCCCTGTAGGTACTCTCAGTCCCCAGCTTGAGCCCAGAAAAGCCATCCCTGGCTTTATCTCAGAGGGGTACTTGGGGAAGGCAGCTAGTGGAGTTGAGAAGGGGCCACAGGATGAAGGAAACTTCTAGCTAAACTTTGTAATCATTTTGATGGAGCACAAATTTTTCTGAGCAGAATCTGGTGTGGGGCGAACCAGAAGTACAGATACAAGTGTAGAAGCTGCAGCTGAAGGTACAGTCAGGTGGAAATGGGCAAGGCCTGAGAACCCTGCTTGCTTTCTTAGTGGGGAGGCATGCAGCCTAGGACAGTATCTCATTTCTGCTCACTGGCTGCCTGGATATAAACTAGGTGCTGTTGGCAAGGCATGGCAGGAGTGAGACTGGCTTGATGGCTACATGGGAGCTGAGAAAGGCTATTACTACCAGCGTTCCTCCACTTCCCTGGTGACCTTTATGATGCAGCAGAGGCAGCCATAATCCCCCTGGAAACACTACCCTAGTGGCCTGAGAACTCCTTCCCTGTGCCCCACAGTGAGAGTCTGAGCTCAGACACACCCAGTTCTACCCCCACTTAATAATATTTCCCTACTCTGAAGACAAAAGACAAACTCTTGGGAACTCTATGGCCCAGTCCATCACCTGCAAAACTTGAACACTTATCCTGGCCAACATAGGGCAAACTTATATCACCCTTCTGCTACTGGAGCTGGTGGTGTCTTGCAAGCACTACCAATTGGCCGGAGACCAACCAACTCAAGCTATTACAGCAACTCATAACAGAACAACCCTGCTCCAAAGAAGGAGAAAACAATAGCTAATTCCACCACCTGCAACATATTGGCTAGCCAGAAGTTCTAAGTCTATCCACATGACAACCTCACTGCTAGCATAACCAGCATTTGCAAAATCAAGTGCACTAAACAAAACTACAACCAAGGGCTCCCACAGAGTCCACTTCACTCTCTTGCCACCTTCACTGGAGCAGGTGCTGGTATCCAAAAAACAAAGGTATTCGGGTAACAACTAGCATGGTGAATAGAATATTAACTCACATCTTGGTATTAACATTGAATGTAAATGGCTTAAATGCTCCACTCAAAAGATACAGCATGGAAGATTTAAAAGAAAAATCCACCAATCAAGTATCTGATGTCAACAGACTCAACTAACACACATCGACGCACATAAACTTAAGGTAAAGGAATGGAAAAAGGTGTTCCCTGCAAATGGAAACCAGAAGTGAACTGGAGTACCTAATCTTAAATAAAAGACAAAACAGACCTTAAAACAACAATTGATATAAAAGACAGAGGGATGTTATATAATGATAAAGAATGAATCCTAAAGTAAAATACTACAATTCTAATTATAATATGCACCTAACACTGTAGCTGTCAAATTTATAAAACAATTACTATTAAACCTAAGTAAAGGATATATGGCAACACAATAATAGTGGACAACACAATATCCCACTGACAGCACTAGACAGATCATCAAGACAGAAAGTACCAAAGAAACAATGGATTTAAACTGTATTCTGAACAAATGGACTTGACAGATATTTACAGAACATTCTACTCAACAACTGCAGAATGTACATTGTTTTCATTAGCACATGAAACATTCTCCAAGATAGACCATATGATAGGCCATAACACAAGTCCCAATCAGTTTAAGAAAATCAAAATTGTATCAAGTATTCTCTCAGACTACAGTAGAATAAAATTGGAAATTAACACTGAAAGGAATTCTCAAAACTATACAAATATATGGAAATTAAATAATCTGCTCCTGAAAGATCATTAGGTTAACAATGAAATTAAAATATAAAAATTCTTTGAACTGAATTATGATAGTGACACAGCCTATCAAAATCTCTGAGAAAGAGCAAAAAGCAAGGCTAAGAGGAAAGTTCATATCACTAAATACCTACATCAAAAAGTCTGAAAGAGCACAAATAGACAGTCTAAGCTAAGCTTACACATGAAGGAACTAGAGAAACAAACCAGACCCAAAGTCAATAGAAGAAAAGAACTAACCAAGATTAGAGCAGAACTACATGAAATTGAAACAATAGCAACAACAACAACAAATACACAAAAGAGAAGTGAAACAAAAAGCTGATTCTTTGAAAAGATAAACAAAATCAATGATCCATTAGCAAGATCAACCAAGAAATGAAGGGACAAGATTCAAGTAACCTCAATTAGAAACAAAGCAGGAGATATTACAACTGATACCACAGTAATACAAAAGATCATTTAAAGTTACTTGAACACTTTTACACACGTAAACTAGAAAACCCAGAGGAGATGGATAAATTCTTGGAAATATACAACCCTCCTAGATTAAATCAGGAAAAATAGAAACTCTGAACAGACCAAAAAAAAATAACAACATTGAAACAGTAATAAAAAAAAATACCAACAACAAATAAAGTCCAGGACTTGTGGATTCACAGCTGGATTCTATCCGTTATTCAAGGAAGAATTGGTACTGATCCTACTGGGAATTTTTCAAAAGATAGAGAAAGAAGGATTCCTCCCTAAATCATCCTATGAAACCAGTGTTTACCCTAATAGGAAAGTCAGGAAAGGACATAACAAAAAAAAGAAAAAATGAAACTACAGACCAATATCCCTAATGAACATAGATGGAAAAACCCTCAGAAAATTAATAGCTAACAGAATTTACTGCATATCAATAAGATAATACACCATGATCAAGTGGGGTTCATACCAGGGATGCAGGGTTGGTTTAACATATGCAAGTCAATAAATGTGATACATCACATAAACAGAATTTTAAAAATCATGTGATTATTTCAATAGATGCATTTGACAAAATTCAGCATCCTTTTATAATTATAATTCTCAGCAAAATCAGCATAGAAAGGATATAACTTAAGGTAATAAAGCCATCTGTGGCAAACCCATGGCCAACATTATACTGAACAAGGAAAAGTTGAAAGCATTCTCCAGAAATGGAATAAGATAAAGTTGTCCACTTTCACCACTTCTATTCAATGTAGCACTGGAAGTCCTAGCCAGAGCAATCAGACAAAACAAAGAAAGGGCATCCAAATCAGTAAAGAGGAAGTCAGACTGTTGCTGTTCACTGATGATATGATTTTATACCTAGAAAACCCTAAGGATTCATCCAAAAAGCTTCTAGATCTGATAAATGAATTCAATATAATTTCAGGATACAAAAATCAATGAATACACTCAGTAGCACGGATATACGCCAACAGCGACCAAGCTGTGAATCAAATCAAGAACTTGACTCCTTTTACAACAGCTGCAAAAGAATGAAAACACTTAGGAATATATCTAACCAAGGAGATTAAAAATCTCAAGAAAAACTACAAAACACTGCTGAAAGAGATTATAAATGATACAAACAAATGGAAACACATCCTATGTTTGTGTATGGGTAGAATCAATCCTGTGAAAGTGACCATATTGCAATCCATAAATTCAATCCATAAATTCAATGCAATCTATAGATTCTGTAAATCTATGCAATCTATAAAATCTATAAATGCAATCTATAAAATGTATAAATTCAGTGCAATTCCCATCAAAACATCATCATCGTTCTTCACAGAACAGAAAAAAGAAACATAAAATTTGCAAGGAACAAAAATAGCCAAAACAAGACTAAACAAAAAGAACAAATCTTCAGGCATCACATTTTTCAAATTCAACCTATACTACAAGGTTATGGAACTTGTATAAAAATAGGCTCATTAACCAATGCGACAGAATAGAGAACACAGAAAAAGCCAAATACTTAAGCCAACTCATCTTCGAGAGAGTGAACAAAAAGATAAAGTAGGGAAAGGACATCCTATTCAGTAAGTGGTGCTGGGATAATTGGCAAGCCACATGTATATCAAATGAAACTGGATCCTCATCTCTCATCTTATCCAAAAGTCTAATCAAGATGGATCAAAGACTTAACTCTTAGACCTGAAACCATAAAAATTATAAAAGATAACATCAGAAAATCTCCTCTAGACATTGGCTTAGGCAAACAGTTCATGACCAAGAACCCAAAAACGAATGCAATGAAAGAAAAGGTAAATAGATGGAATTTAATTAAACTAAAAAGCTTCTGCACAGCAAAAGAAATAATCAGCAGAGTAAACAGGCAGCCCACAGATTGGGAGAAAATATTCACAAACTATTTGCATTCAGCAAAGGACTAATATCCAGAATCTACAAGGAAATCAAACAGATCAGCAAAAAATAAATAAATCCATCAAAAAGTGGGCTAAGGTCATGAATAAGCAGTTTTCAAAAGAAGATTTATAAATGGTCAAGAAACATGAAAAAATGCCAAACATCACCAATTGGGAAACACAAATCAAAACCACAGTGTAACTTACTCCTGCAAGAATGGCCATAATTTAAAAAAACAAAATATAATAGATGTTGTCATGGATGTGGTAATAGGGAACACTTTTCCACTGCTGGTTGGGGTATAAACTAGTGCAACCACTATGGAAAACAGTATGGATACTGCTTTAGGAACTAAAGGTAGAACTACCATTTGATCCAGCAATACCACTACTTAGTATCTACCTAGAGGAAAATAAGTCATTATATGAAAAATACATTTTCACATTCATGCTTATAGCAGCACAATGTGCAATTACAAAAATATGGAAGCTGCCTAAATGCTCATCAGTCCACAAGTGGATAAAGAAAATGTGATACACACCTACACACACACACACACACACACACACACACACACACTGAAATGTACTCAACCATAATGAAGAATGAAATGATGGCATTCACAGCAATCTGGATGGAGTTGGAGACCATAATTCTAATTGAAATAACTCAGGAATGGAAAACTAAACATTATATGCTCTCACTTACAAGTGGAAGCTAAGCTACGAGTACACAAGGGCATAAGAATGACATAATGGACAACTCTGGGGACTTGGGGGAATAGTGGGAGGGTGGGAGGAATAAAAGACTATCCATTGGCTACAGTGTACACTGCTAGGGTGATGGATGCACCAAAATCTCAGGAATCACTACTGAAGAATTTATCTATGTAACCAAACATCACCTGTTCCCCATAAACTACTAAAGTAATTTTAAAAATAATAATTCCGGCCGGGCGCGGTGGCTCACGCCTGTAATCCCAGCACTTTGGGAGGTCGAGGCGGGTGGATCACGAGGTCAAGAGATCGAGACCATCCTGGTCAACAAGGCGAAACCCCGTCTCTACTAAAAATACAAAAAATTAGCTGGGCACGGTGGCGCGTGCCTGTAATCCCAGCTACTCAGGAGGCTGAGGCAGGAGAATTGCCTGAACCCAGGAGGCGGAGGTTGCGGTGAGCCGAGATCGCGCCATTGCACTCCAGCCTGGGTAACAAGAGCGGAACTCCGTCTCAAAAAAAAAAAAATAAAAAATAATAATAATAATAATAATTCCAAACTGAAAAAAAGTATGCAGTCAAAAGCCTCCAGCCAAGAAATTCTATTAATTGTGATTGAATGCCAGGCTAGGTAGTGTTGTTTATATTATAATAAATTGAGAGACTGCAGTGGTGATACTACTTTTAGACAAAGTAGAATCATAAGCAAGGAAAACTACTAGGAATAAAAAAGGGATAATTATATAATGATAAAAGGGTCAATTCACCAAGAGGACATAATAATTGTAAATGTAGATGCACTTAACAACACAGCCTCAAAATAGATAAATCAAATACTGATAGAACTAAATTAGAAATAGACAAATCTGCAGTTGTACTTGGAGACTTCAACATGCCTCTCAACAATTGACAGAAACATTAGATCGAAAGTCAGCAAGGATACAGAAAAGCTCAACAACAACAACCTTAACCTGATCTAACTGATATTTATGTAACATTCCACCCAACAACAACAAAATACACATTTTCAGGTAAACTGTGCCCTGGGTTATAAATTTTTAAATAAGTAGAAAACATGAATATATATTTTATCAAAGTTGATATACAGGGGGCAAATATGCACAGATGTTCAACATCACCAACTATTAAGGAAACGCAAATTAAGACTATGCTGAGATATCGCCATACACTTATTAAAACAGCTTTCAAATAAAAAAAATGGAAATACCAAATCGTGGTGAATATGTAGAGAACTGGATCTCTCATTTATTGCTGGTGGGTGTAGCTTGGTAGTTTCTTTAAAAAATCCAAACATATACTTACCATATGACTCATCAGTCATACTCTTTGACATTTATCCAAAGAAATGGAAACTCATATTAACATACAAACTTGTACACAATTGTTTCCACTTTATTTAAAATTGACAAAACCTGTAAATAAGCAAAATGTCCCTCAATAGGTGAATGGTTAAACAAACTGTGATACATCTATATAAAGACTGTCATTACACAACATAAAGAAAGAGATAGTTGGAAAAAAAAGTTCATAAACTCAATGTAAGCTCTAATTGTGTTTACATTGTTGATGAAATCAAAATAAAATTAGTTAATATCAATGAAATACATGTTTACGTAAATTATTCAAAGTTCTTTCTGAAATATTAGACCATTAATGTTTGCCACAATTTAACAGACATAGATAACAGTCTGGAATATGTCCAGTGGTGCCAGAAACCATGACATATGAGAAATTGATGAGTATAAGATTTGCAAAGAGATGATATGAGGACACAATAGCTGAATTCAGATGACTAAAAAGTTGTTCATGTTAAATCTTCATATATACTATTCCAGAGAAACGATATACATTATCTGATGGAAAAAGCAAAATGTTGGAAGTTGCAAAGACAGACCAATTAGTTTAATGTAGGGAAGAACATAGTAAGATACTTACCTCCATCTTAACAAGCTCACAAAGTATTCTGCTATCCCTCATTATAAATGTTCAAAGCCAGGCAGTTAGCAGTTTGGAAGTGTGGAGGTGACATGTGAAAAATGAAAATGAGTGGTTGAATAAACTCTCATGTCTTTTCAGATACTAATTTTTCATGCTTCAATAATATCTGTAGAAAGTTTAGATAGATAGATGATAGATGATAGATAAATACATAGACAGGTAAAGTGATCAGTCAATTAGAAGAAATATTACACAATTCAGGGTGAATTATAATAAAGGTGAAATATATACTGAAAAATCCAGCCTCGTAATACATTTAAATTACATTATATTGACTGTCTTCTTTTAGAAACCATCCTTTTAGTTTAGTAACTGAAATATGTACTCTTGTCCGTAGATCTAAAAAAAAATTAAAAAAAAACAAAAAGCAAGTCTTGTCTTACCTAGATAAGAATTCTGGCAGTTCCTATGGGTTGTCTGCTTAATCTTATATGGCAGACAGTTGGTTGATAACAGTTTTAAACAAAGACTCAATCATTAGAGCAGAAGAACATGACATTAATCAAAATTCCAAATTGATCCAGTGATAAGTTTACTTGTCTACCACAGCTCAGGCAGTTTCAGGCTGGGAGCCGGTGGTGGGAAAGAACATGATTGACTCCTGTAATTCCTTACTGGCTGCCTCTTTTCTGATTCTTACTCCTTGCCAGCTGCTTCATTGATCTCTGTGGAAGGAAAGTCACAGGAATACCACTGTTTGTACTTTAATTAGTGCTTTCCTAAACTGGCTTCCTTCTCTATGGACCATGATAGTTTAAAGATGACTTTTTTTCATCTGGGACACAATTTTGAGGCAATTTGGACGTTAGTCCAAGTGCATCTTCCTTCAGTGTTTCAGATTTGTCTGTATTATTATTATTATTATTATTATTTATTTTTTTTTTTCTAAGACGGAGTCAGTCTTGCTCTTTAGCCAGGCTGGAGTGCAGTGGCGTGATCTCTACTCACTGCAACTTCTGACTCCCTGATTCAAGTGATTCTCCTGCCTCAGCCTCTCCAGTAGCTGGGATTACAGACATGCACCACCACACCCAGCTAATTTTTGTATTGTTAGTAGAGATGGGTTTTCACCATGTTGGCCTAGATGGTCTACACCTCCTGACCTCATGATCCACCTGCCTTGGCCTCCCAAAGTGCTGGGATTACAGGCGTGAGCCACCGCGCCCGGCCAATTCATCTGTATTCTAATGAATCACTTGGTACTGTATCCTCTGTCTTCATTCACTCTCAGTTTCTTGCTGATGGGTTCTTGATAACCATCTATTTTGTCCTGTATGCCCATTGCTTCTGTCTCTCATGTAGGCCACATATCCACTTCTGAAAACCCATATGAAATCCCTGCCCAGTAAACTGGGAAAATGGAAGAAATCCTACATCAGTGACACTTGCCAGTCTAGCATCCATGCTGTAAGAGAAACTCTGGTCTTCGATGTTTCTCAGGCCCTGCACCCCACTAGTGTTTGTCACTTATTAAAAGTTTTTAGGTCTCAGCCAAAACCTGCTTAGGTTTGAGGGGAAGGCACCAGCACTAGATTTCCCATGATGAAGAGCTGGAGGAGATCACACAAAAGATTTCTTCTAAGATACCATCCTCACAAGATGATCTCACTCATTCTCCCAAAATTTTTGTATTTTCAAAGTGTTTGAATGTGTTCAAGATCAAAGAAATTGGTTGAAGTCAGTATTTGAAAATAAGTACATGGTTATTTGGCAAATCACTTTCAAATATTGTGTCGATTTTACCTTGGTGTCTAGCATTAACTTCTGATCTAAAAATCCTGTTTTAAAGAGAATTATTGAGAGAAAATCAAGACATATGCTAGAGGTTTTATTGTCTATTGTTTCCATCTTTATGTTCCTGTGTATCTAGGGTTTAACTCCCACTTACAAGTGAGAACATGTGCTATTTTATTTCCTGTTTCTGCATTAATTCACTGAGAATAATGGCCTCCAGCTGCATCCATCTTGCTGCAAAGGACACGATTTTATTCTCTTTATGGCTATGTAGTATATGTACCACATTTGATTTATTCAGTCCACCACTGATGGGCATCTAAGTGTCTTTGTTATTGTGAATAGTGCAATGATAAACATACGAGTGTAGGTGTATTTTTGGGAGAATTATTTACTCTCTTTTGGGTATATATCCAGTAATGGGATGGCTGGGATGGTAGCAGAGAGGGAGATATGAGCTGAAAAACTTCCTATTGGGTGCTATGTTCACTGTCTGGGTGACAGGATGAATAGAAGTCCTAACTGCAGCATCATGCAATATACCATTATAACAAACTTGCATATATCCACCTGAATCTAAAATTAAAATTAAAAATAAGTTGGAGACAAGAACCCAAACTGCTTGTAGTAGAGTGAAGGACTGTGCTGGAGTGTCTGCAATAGGAACAATGAGTAAAACAGGAATAAGTAAGTCCCATCTTCTTTTCTCTCATCTTTCAATATTCCTTTTCTACTATTTTTGGCATAAACATAAGAGAGTGCTCCCTTATAAAGGAGAAGCCTGGTTTGCAGAATTCTAAACCTGATATCTAAAGCAGGATATAGAAGAATGGATTTAAGCTGAAAGATAATAGTTTGAGAGTTAGCACAGATCCTAATAAATTTCTCCAATTTAATTTTTTAGATGAAAAGCCAAATTGCAAGTGTAATGGTACAATGGTTGACTCCTGAAGTTGTTATTGCCAGTTGCCTCTTGTAAACTTGGTAGATTTTAATCTGGAGTATCACAGATGATTTTCAGAACATACATGATCTAATGAAACTGTAATTAGTATTATTTTTTTGGCTGTGTTATTTATGTATCTTTCCGGATAAGTGGGTTTGCAATTTTCATTAGTTTCAAAGGAGGCTGTAAATTTCTTAGAATTTTGTGGGGAAACGATCTATGTTGGGCAGATCTAGAAATCTTAAAATGAGAATAACAGACATTGTAAAAGAAAGCAGAATGGAATGGGAAGAAAAGAAATTCTATTGAAAAAATATTTACTGATCTATTGGCAAAATGGACTCTCTTAGATTGAAAGTGTGTATTACATCCAGATTAACACAAAAAATCATTTTCATATATCACTTGAAAAAATGTCTGTTATATAAACATATAGAAAATTACTCAAAATTTCTAGATCTATAGAAAACATTGCTTACAACAAATAGCTGATTGAATCAACAACTCCTCTCAAAATTAACAGTTTGATACTCTATTAAACCTTTGTTTCTCATAGAAGAACACTTTGTTTTTTTAAAATTCTGATTTCGATTTTGCGTCTATTGCATTGACGCCATTGAGTCCATGTAATTTAGAGCTTTTCTTCACCATGATTTCAAGCATATATTTCATCTTCTGTTTTGAATTAGTAGTTCACTAGATCTCTTCCTTGCTTAATCTTTCTCTTTTTTGAAACAAGATCCAGTACCTTCTTGACAAGAATTATGCATATTAAAAAATCCCAGAAACCTTCAAGTATGTTATATTCCAATACTATGAAATGCTTGCATGTTGCTACAAGTTGGGTTAAAGAGAGAATATAAAATTAAACCAATCAGAATCTCCTTAATGACTTGCTTATGAATAGTATTTGTTATGATAATAACAGGATGGTAGAAATGGATAACACCCACCCCCCAACCCTGCTGTCACTCTCTCACCATCTTTCTTACCATTCTAGCTAAGTCGAATTACTTGCAATTGCACCTTAAATAAATAGCAATTTATTAATATACATGTATGTTTTGAGTTTTCCTTTTCTCTTTTGAAAAGTCAGTGACTGTATTTTATTGAATTTATTTCTAAAAGGACTCTGCTAGATTACATTAGCATTAAAAAAATAACTCCCTCTCCCTGAACTTTGTAATATGAGTGTGTTTCCTATTAGTTATTCTATTAGTACATTCATCATCTATGACTTTTTTTTTTTCACATTGGCATTGGAGTAGATGTGACATTAACAGTGCTTTTAGGCCGGGCACGGTGGCTCAGGCCTGTAATCCCAGCACTTTGAGAGGCCGAGATCACAAGATCAAGAGATTGAGACCATCCTGGCCAACATGGTGAAACCCCGTCTCTACTAAAAATACAAAAATTAGCTGAGCATGATAGTGCTTGCCTGTAGTCCCAGCTACTTAAGTAGCTGAGGCAGGAGAATCACTTAAACCTGGGAGTTGGAGGCTGCAGTGAGCCGAGATTGCCCCATTGCACTCCAGCTGGGTAACAGAGCAAGACTATATCTCAAAAAAAAAAAAAAAAAAAGACAAAATAGTGCTTTTAGTCTGCTGTATGGTTAGATGTGTCATCTTGAAAAGTTATGGCTCAGTAGCTGTTGCCCTTCAGCCTAGAAACCAGGAGGAACGCTTCTGGAGCAGAGATTCTTAAGTTTATGTAAAAAATGACACCAGAATGGGAGGAGTGCTATTTAGAAACAAACAACAACAACAACAAAAAAAAAACTAGAAAAAATAGCAGTGAATTTTAGACCAAGTGTTTATAGTGAGAAAACTGATACAGGAAGTCAGAAAAATAGCAGCTTACTTTCTTTACTACCAAAATATTCGATGAAATTTTGCTTGTGATATTTTGAAAGGCATGAATTATTCCCAATGTATTTTGAAAGTAGAGTGGACATTTTGAGGCAAAACATGGAAATAATGAACTGGTTGCTATTAGATGTATTTTGTAGTTATTACTAGAAACAGGTAAGCTGTAAAAGAAATTACCAGTTTGCAAACATAATTTTCAGCAAATATAGAGAAACTAGAAGTTACAGTTTTAGCAAACAAAACTGCTTTGCACCAAATAGTGTATGACTATTATTATATATAAAAGGGAAGAACATATATTAGGTATGTTGCTTGAATATACTTAGTTACTACTTCTGAAAGAAATTAGTGTCAAATAAACTCTTTAAGCCAGATAAAAGTATTTGAAGAAAATTGTTGTCCCACTGCAACCTGATTTGCTCAATTTCAAAAGTGTAATTAAGTCTAGAGAGAGAAATGTCCTGAAAATAATTGAGGATGTGGCTGTTGGCACATGGAATTGACTGGAATCTAAGACTTATAAAACCAAAACATTTATAAAAACGATGTTGTAAAAGTACTGCTAGGCAGATCAAAAAAGACAAAATCTATGCAGGTTATAAAAAGTCTTTTGGCCTTACATTTTCAAAGATAGGCGTCAGGTTGATAGAACATCTCAAATACCCCGGCAAATTCTTTAATTCTCTTTAATTCTTAAATTCTTAACCAATTATTCAGAATTGGCCAAGGAGTATGATACCAAAAGAGGACACTTTGTGAGGGCAGAGCTAGGAGTTCTGATAATAGAAAGTTTGCCTAACAAAGAAATATTCTTCCTGTGGCAAGGTAGGGACATCTAGTAACATTTTTCCAAAATTCTTATGGACCCGTGACTTCTATATATCTTGGAAAACTCATAGTTCTGTTTTGTTTTGTTTTTGTTTTTTGAGATGGAGTCTCACTCTGTCACCAGGCTGGAGTGTATTGGCGTGATCTCAGCTCACTGCAGTCTCCGTCTCCTGGGTTCAAGCAATCCTCCTGCCTCAGCCTTCTGAGTATCAGGGACTACAGGCACACACCACCATATCCAACTAATTTTTTGTATTTTTAGTAGAGACGAGGTTTCACTAGGTTGGTTTGGATGGTCTTGATCTCTTGACCTCATGATCCGCCTGCCTCCCAAAGTGCTGGGATAATAGGCATGAGCCACCAGGCCCGGTCAACTAATGGTTATCTTAGATAAATTAGACATTTTAAGTTATCTAAGTTCTTAGGTAACATAAACTTTT
Organism: Aotus nancymaae; assembly: GCF_030222135.1. Lineage (NCBI taxonomy): Eukaryota > Metazoa > Chordata > Mammalia > Primates > Aotidae > Aotus > Aotus nancymaae. The sequence goes on from NW_026988503.1 coordinate 8,748,629, forward strand.
GGTTCATAGGACTCTAGATCAAAAGTTGCTGTATCAAGATTTCATAGACACTTCACTAATCTGGACCTTCAAACCTGATGTCATAATTAACAACAAAAAAAAACTTTTTGGAATTAGTATGTTTTACATGTCAGAAGAAATACACAAAACCACAGTAACTGGAATATAATTAAAAAATATTTACTCCTTCTACTTGATTTCCATGGTAGGAACATACTTTGTAAACTGTCCTTGAGCTCAGTCAAGTAACCACTTTAATAAATGAAAACTTTAATCAATGTTAAACAATCAAGGGCTAAAAACCTTTTTATATTTCATGCTCTTTTGTGTTTTTGTAATCTTCATGGAAAGAAATTATCTTGGATATGTGCTTACCTATCAGTTCAAGCCCTACAATGAGCATATGTGTGGCAGAACCATTTTAGATGACCTATGGACCTGAACTATAAAATACAGTCACTAGAATCTGAGCCAGAATGACTGAGTCAATTCTAAAATAAATGATATGAATAGTGAGTTTTGTAATTTTAATAAATATATTTATTTATAGAAAAATTAACTTTGAAATATCTTTCAAATAATAAAATATCTTTGAAAATAATTATGTGGTAACATTGACATAATTGACCTTACTTTTCTATTGTTTTCCATGAAACTGTCTGTTAGAATTAAATAATCTGACACTGTTGTTTCCATTAGCATGTTTAGCAATTTAAATTTCTTTTAAAATTCATAAAAACAACTTAGCCTTTTAAAAGTTCAAAATAATCATCATTGATCAAGGATAGACACATTGATCAGTGGAAGAAATAGAGTCTATAAATGGACCCATACAAATATAGCCAATAGATTCTTTTCAAAGGTGTAAATGCAATTCAATGGTGAATGGATATTCTTTTCAGCAAATGATGCTGGAAACATTTGATATCCACATGTAGAAAGCTGAAGCTCTAATCATACCTCACACTGTATACAAACATTAACTCAGGATGAATCATATAACTAAATTTAAAATGTAAAAGTAATAAAAAATAAATATGAGAAAACCACTGCAAACTTGAGTTACAGAAAGTTATTAGACACCATAGCAAAAAATGTGCTTTTAAATGAAAAAAAAGGCCTAACAATGAATTTATTAAAATTTCAGAAATTTTGCTTTTTAAAAATCACTTTTATGAGAAACACAAAATAAGACACAGAATCAGAGACAATTATGATATGTCAGAGAAATGACTTGTTTCCAAAATATATTTTTAAAAATTTCAGAACTCAACAATAATAAACATTTCAATAAAAGTCAGGCAAATAATTTGAGCTGACACTTCATCAAAGAAGGTATAAGAGGCAAGTCAAGCCAGTGAGAAGAAAATCATCATAAATAAACCAACTGCATATTAAAATCATTAGCTGGGGGGGAAAGATAATATCAAGAGCTGGTTAGAATGCAAAGCAACTAGGATACTTGTACATAGCTTGTGGTAATGCAAATTGGTATAGCCACTTTGGAAAATACCAGTATTACATAAATTTAACCATTCATTTATCATGTCACCATCAATATTATTGCTCATTGCTCACTCATTAATTAAGCATATTTATGTAAACACCTACATCAAATGTTTATAGTATCTTGATTTGTAATTGTAAAAAAATGGAAACTGCATATTTTCAGTTCATACAACTACTTTTGTGGGTTTTTTAAAGAAAAAAATTATTATTTCTAGTTATATCCAGCTACTTTAAAATATTTTTGTTTCTAGAAATATGCTTCTGTTGATAAATATATTGGGATTTGACACTGCATTTACATCATGCTTCCATTTAAAATCTTCAGTGAATGGAACTACGCAAAAGAGGAAGAGAAGTAAAAACTATACTGGAACTGGAAACTTGAACAGGAGTCTGTGAATTATTCAAAATCAAAAGTGCATCTGCGGCTCTCTATAAAAAGAATGTACAATTATATTTCCCTTTATGTGCTTTCATGCTTTTTCAATGTTCTCAGAACATTTTAAATACTTTTAATAAATTCAGTCTTGATTTTTTTTCTAATATACATATTACATGCATTTGTCAGTAGATTTAAAAATATTATTAGGATAGGTAAGGCTGTTCTGATTATTACATTATCTTCACATTTAATACAGTTCTGGCACGTAGTAAGCACAATAACAATTTGCATTTTGGTAACTTATATTTAGGTAGCACTTGTATTGGCAATTTTTTATCATGATTCTTTCCTCCTGTGAACGTTCATCTTTATAGACATTCAAAATACATATCATTGTGCATAAAATGTTTTATAAGGCTTTTTAAATGTCTTGGTTAGGACTTAACTTGCCTTGATGAATGAAAAGGAGATGCTCAATAATCAAGGGTTTCTTTATTTATTTTTGCATGGTATGTTGTCTTGTGTTTCAGGGGTGATCATAAAATTTTCTTCACTATATGCTTATCTATCAGTTCGAGCCCTAAAATGAACACATGTGGCAGAGCCATTTCAGCTGAACTATAGCTAATAGCATGGCTATAATTCTCCTTATACACAAACTAACATAGCGAGTTATGCTCTTCATAGTCACCTAAAAAGTTTTAAAAATTTAGTCTTTCAAGATACTTTATGAGCAAAATCTTTTCTTGATATAAAGTTATTTCTACAAAAAATGGTGAAATTTCATCAGAGTTCTATATTTTTTAAATATTTAAACATTGAGATATACTTGATCACTATAGAGAAAACTTCTAGTTATATCCTAACATGGTCTACCATTTTAAAATTCTGTAATAAGATTCTAATATTGTTACTCTCTCTCTGGTTCTGAATTCACACATTATTAAGTGATGTTGATCAAAGTAATTTCTTCTTGCATACATGTCATAACTTGAAAATATATACATTGATTTATAAGCACATGTCTAAAAATACCTCATCAAAATTATCGAATACATGAAAATATATAAAGTGAAACTTCCACTACAAATTTGGTAGGAAATAAACAACCTGACCCAAGCAGATTTGTCATCAAAATCTGAGCTGAATTAACATGAGGATCCCTTTAGTATTTAATATTCTTTCTTACTATGAATATTTGTTTTATGCATATATTTGTATAAAATGTATATATTTAATTTCAGCATACTTTTCCAGACTAGGCTATCAGTGGTATGTGGTAGTACAAAATGCTACATATTATCATCTTTTTAATCTATAAATGTCAGGAAGATATCTAGCCTCAATAGTTTTGGATAAGAAAATGTAGACAGACCTGCCAGGTGCAGTGGCTCATGCCTATAATCCCAGCACTTTGGGAAGCTTAGACGGTAGGATTACCTGAGGTCAGGAGTTCAAGACTGCCTGGCCAACATGGTGAAACACTGTTTCTACTAAAAATACAAAAATCAGCCAGACGTGGTGGCATATGCCTGTAATCCCATCTACATGAGAAGCAGAAACAGGAGAATCACTTGAACTGTGGAGGTGGAGGTTACAGTGAGCTGAGATCACACCATTGCACTCCAGCCTGGGTGACAAGAGTGAAACTCCTTCTCAGAAAAAAAAAAAAGTTTGTCAAAGATCAGTTGGTTGTAGATGTGTGGCATTACTTCTGAGGCCTCTGTTCTGTTCCATTGGTCTATATATCTGTTTTGGTCCAAGTACTATGCTGTTTTGATGACTCTGGCTTTGTAGTATAGTTTCAAGTCAGAAAGTATGAATACTCCAGCTTTGTTTTTTTTTTTTTTTTTTTGCTTAGGATTGTGGGCTCCTTTTTGGTTCCATATGAAATTTAAGATGGTTTTTTTTTTTTCCAATTCTGTGAGGAAAGTCAATGGTAGCTTGATGAGAATAGCATTGAATCTATAAACTACTTTTGGCAGCATGGCCATTTTCATGATATTGATTCTTCCTAACCATGAGCATGGAATGTTTTTCCATCTGTTTGTGTCTTCTCTTACTTCCTTGAGCAGTGGTTTGTAGTTCTCCTTGAAGAGATTTTTCACATCTTTTGTTGTATTCCTAGGTATTTTATTCTCCTTGTAGCAATTGTAAATGGGAGTTCACTCATGATTTGGCTCTCTGTTATTGGTGTACAGGAATGCTTGTGATTTTTGCACATTGATTTTGTATGCTGAGACTTTGCTGAAGTTGCTTATAAGTTTAAGGAGGTTTTGGGCTGAGATGATGGGGTCTTCAAAATAGACAATCATGTCATCTGCAAATAGAGACGATTTGACTTCCTCTTTTCCTGATTTAATACCATTTATTTTTCCTGCCTGATTAAAAGGATTCCCTATTTAATAAATAGTGTTGGGTAAACTGGCTAGCCATATGCAGAAAACTGAAACTGGACTTCCTTACACCTTATACAGAAATTAACTCAAGATGGATTAAAAGTTTAAACATAAGACCTAACACCATGAAAACCCTAGAAGAAAACCTAAGCAATACCATTCAGGACATAGGCATGGACAAGGACTTCATGGCTAAAACAACAAAAGCAATGGCAACAAAAGCCAAATTAGAGAAATGGGATCTAATTAAACTAAAGAGCTTCTGCATAGCAAAAGAAACTATCTTTAGAATGAACCAGTAACCAACAGAATGGAAAAAAATTTTTGCAATCTACCCATCTGACAAAGGGCTAATAAACGGAATCTACAAAGAATTGAAACAAATTTACAAGAAAAATCAACCCTATCAAAAATTGGGCAAAGAATATGAACAGACACTTCTCAAAAGAAGATATTTATGCAGCCAACAAACATGAACAAAAGTTTATCATCTCTGGTCATTAGAGAAATGAAAATCAAAACCTCATTGAGATATTTCATGCTAGTTAGAAGGGTGATCATTAAAAGATCAGGAAACAACAGATGCTGGAGAGGATGTGGAGAAATAGCAACACTTTTACACTGTTGGTGGGAGTGTAAATTAATTCAGCCATTGTGGAATACAATGTTACAATTCCTCAGGGATCTAGATCTAGAAATACCATTTGATACAGCAATCCCATTACTGGTTATATACCCAGAGGATTATAAATCATTCTTTTATAAAGACACATGCACATATATGTTTATTGCAGCACTGTTCACAATAGCAAAGACTTGGAACCAACCCAAATGCCCATCAATGATAGACTGGATAAAGAAAATGTGGCACATATACACCATGGAATACTGTGCAGCCCTAAAAGGAATTAGTTCATCTCCTTTCCAGGGACATGGATAAAGCTGGAAACCATCATTTTCAGCAAACTGACACAAGAACAGAAAACCAGACACTGCATGTTCTTACTCATAAGTGGGTGTTGAACAATAAGAACACATGTACACAGGGAGGGGAACATCACACACCAGGGCCTGTTGGGGGTGTGTGGGATAGGGGAGGGAGGGATAACTTTAAGAGAAATACCTAATTAGATGACAGGGTGATGGAGGTAGCAAACCACCATGGCAGGTGTATGCCTATGTAACAAACCTGCATGTTCTGTACATGTACCGCAGAACTTAAAGTATAATAATAAGAAAAAAGAAAATGTAGATAAACTTGAATTTTTTTCTCTATATGTCTGCTATTACTTCAAAATTACATTTTTGTGGACACATTGTATACTAAGTCAGTGATGGCTCCTTGTTGCAAATAACACCAAACTCAAGGTATTTGTAACAGATATATAATTTCTTTTCTTTAGCTTTTAAGTTCAGGAATACATGTCCAGGTTTGTTATGTAGGTAAATTTGTGTCATGGGGATTTTGTTGTACGGATTATTTCATCATACCGGTTGTAAGTCTAGTACCCATTAGTTATTTTTTTGATCCTCTCCCTCTTTCTGCCCTCTACCCTCTGTAGGCCCGAATGTCTGCTGTTCCCCTCTATGTGTCCATGTATTCTAATTATTCAGCTCCCACTTATAAGTGATAGCATATGATATTTGGTTTTTGTTCTCAAAACATAATTGCCTCCAGTGCCATCCATGGTTTCATAAAGGACAAGATATTGTTCTTTTTATGGCTGTGTATTATTTCATGGAGTTTATGCGCTATATTTTCTTTATCCTGTCTGTCATTAATGGGCATTTAAGTTGATTCCATGTGTTTGCTATTGTGAACAGTGCTGCAGTGAACGTACATGTGCATGTATCTTCATGATAGAACAATTTAAATTCTTTTGGGTATATAGCCAGTAATGGTATTGTTGGGTCAAATGATAGTTCTGTTTTTAGATCTTTGAGGAATCTTCACACTTTTTTCCAAGATGATTGAACTAATTTACACTCCCATTAACAATGTATGCACATTCCCTTTTCTGCTACCTTGCCAGCACCTTTTGTTTTTTGACTTTTTAATAATAGTCATTCTGACTAGTGTCAGATAAGTAATTTCTTAAAGGATTTTAGATAGCTCACTGAATCTCCAAGGCAGACTGTGACTAAGCCTCAGATGCCTAATAGCAAAGAATAATATACAAATAAAATATTCTATAGGACTTTCAGCCTGGTAATATAAACACCACAACTTACATAACTACCACTTGTTACTGGACAGCACCATTGACATTTCAGAGAGAGTGTTGAATGGCCGATACTCTCCCTGAAGACAAGAGTCTCTGGTACCACCCTTCTTAGAAAGGATTCTGTGCAAATTCTTCTTCCTTATATTACTGGCTACTACAAAGGAGTTTCATGATTGTTCTTTATTGTTAGAACAGATGTCATTTGCCTTTTTTCTATATTCAAAAGTGGATGGGTGTCTTAGTTGTTTGGACTTCTATAGCAAACTTCCATAGACTGAGTGACTTATAAACAACAGAAAATTACTTTTCACAATTCTGGAGTCTGAGAAGTGAAAAATCAAGGCATGGGCAGATTGGATGTCCGGTTAGGCCCGTGTCCCAATTCGTAGAAGGCCACATATTCTCACTATATCCTCACATGGCAGGTGGGATGAAAAAGCTCTGTTTTTTTTTTTTTTTTTAAATATATACAGTTACTCATCCTACTGATGATGGCTTTGTCCTGATAGCCTAATTGCCTCCTAAAACCTTAATGGTAGTATTTCAGCTTATACATTTTAGGGGATGAGAGGCACAAACTTTCTGACAATAGCAGTGGGGAGCTGATGTCCTTGATTCTACTACGGAAAATCTTGGGCTTAGAGAGCAAGGAATTTCCTCAACATGGGAACATGTTAGTAATTGCTAGACAGTTACAAAGACAGATCATTCTTTTCAAACAAAGTGGGCTCTCTGGCTATCTATCATCAATACATATTTTGGATCATAAATATAAATAATATTAAATCATAAATATACTGATAACAAATGCCTTCCCGTACAATAATCAAATAATAATCTGTATATGTAAAAACACTCTCTTTTTCTATTTAAAATTCGAGAGGAAGTATTTTAAACATTAGCAGTTGCTATGTGTAGATCTAAATCCACCCTCTCTGGATCACATCCATTCTTTTGAATTTTTTTCTTGATACTGTCACAATCTTTATTTAACTCACAGATTAAATTTTAAAGTTAACTACCACAAAAAAAAAAGATAAAATTGATATGGAAAAAACTTTAAATACTTATGTCATTCATATATATTTATAATTATATACTAAAGTATTTTCTTAATTATATTTTGAAAAAATATTCAAGTAGGTGAGTAGATATTTGAATACTAATTTCTCCAAATGGTCTCAAGACATAGTTGGCATTTATGATAACTCAGCATTCACTTACTCTAAGCTAATAATTACTTGTTTTCTACCTCCTGGTACAGCCCAAAAACTTTATTCCTGAAAGACAAAAACCCTGTAATTGGCTTTTTTGTTGTTGTTGTTGTTGTTTTTTAAGATGGTGTCTTGCCCTGTCCTCCAGGGTGGAGGGCAGGGGTATGATCTTGGTTCACTGTAACCTCTGCCTCCTGGGTTTAAGCAATTCTCCTGCCTCAGCCTCCCGAGTAGCTGGGATTATAGGCAGCAGCCGCCATGGCTGGATAATTTTTCTGTTTTTAGTAGAGATGGGGTTTCACCATATTGGCCAGGCTGTTCTCTGACTCCTGACCTCAGGTGATCCACCTACCTCAGCCTCCCAAAGTTCTGGGATTAGAGGCATGAGCTACCTTGCTGACCGATGTTAGCATTCTTAAACATAATGTGTTTCTTTGTTGGATTTCTTCAGTTCCAGTGTAAAATCTCTACTGATATAACTTATTCCTGCCTTGAAAACATTATTCTTAATGAATCACTTTCATTTTTTAACAATTGTTAGGTCATATGATATGGAAAAGTGCATCAGTTAATTTTGGGCATCTCAGTGACACATTTATGGTTAGACATTTAGTCTATATCTGAACCTATATACTAAAGGATGTTTGTCAAAAGTAGAATATTTCCTGCTATGTCTTTGCTATTCAAACATAGTAATCTTCCTTCTTGTTCTCCTAGCTAGGCTTCTCAAAAGGCACTTGACACCTCCTGATCTGCCACAAATATTTTCCCCACCATTATTTTTTAATGTGAAGCAGCAGAGTTGCCTGTTTCCCATTGGAGACCATACCAGGAGCCTTTTCTTCTGAAGTAAAAATGGAAGCATGTTAGTTAACTCAGCACACAATACGACTTATTTTTTTCTAAAATCAACTAGGTAGTAGTAGTGTATGGGTATTACTGGAAATAGCACATGGCAGCAGAGAGGCAATAAGATTTGAACATTAAAAATCTTTTTACTTTTATGTTGAACATAACATTTTGTGCTAATATTAAAATACATATTAAATCATGCTAATCCTTAAACAATGCAAGTCTTTATATTGTTCAAAATACAGATGCACTAATGGAAAAAAAAGTGGCTTTATTTGCATTGTCCTTTCTTTCTGAACTGAAGGAGATTATATATAGAACAACTTATTTTTACTTTTTGCAGGGATATCTCAATATATCCAGATCTCTGAATCTCCAAAAATATTCACTGAGTAAAATATCTATTCACTTTTATGGCATCTCACAGAATTTCATAGAATGAAATACTGCTTTTTGCATTCCTTACCAGTATAAGATCACTGTATGGAAACGTGTGATGTCCTCTGAGACAATACAATAATCAATATCCCTGCAAATCAAAATGTATTCTAAAGTTAGAAGCACAATGAAGAATGCAGACCGTGGATTTTTCTGCTATGTGGAAGAAACTACTTATGAGTATTTTGGAAAGGAGAAAGAACAGAAAGAGAGAGAGAGAAAGAGAGAGGGACTTCTAAATTATTAGTTGTTAAACAAATGCAATAATTTGATTTGTGTTTGATTTTTCTCAAACAAGGATGCAATATCTGAATTAATGCTGAAATCGAAGTCATTTCCTGCTTAAACCAAGTATGATCTACTATCATATTATCACTATTGTTATGTACATATTAAAATACATTATGTATTATATTAATAACATATGATCATAACAACTCTATTATTTCTCATGAGTCTAAGTTATATTCACTGGTTTTGCTGACCTGGACCAGACTTGACTGCTCTTTGCTAATCTGATTCACACATTTGTGATGAGAGGGCAGGTTGGTATAGGATATCCTCAGATGGGATAACTCAGCTCTCCATCAGCTCTGCTCCACACATTTTATTCTCTAGCTTGCTACCAGGGGTATATTAGATAGAAGGATGAAATGAGCTGAAGAGCAAGCCCTACTGTGCAGTTACTTTTCCAGACTCAGCTTGTGTCACATTTGCTAATGTCTTGTTTGCCAAAGCAAATCACATCTGTGTAACAGAGCACCATCCTCAATGGCATCATCGGTTTTAACAATGCATGGCATGCTGATGAAAGTTTTTCCAAAGCTGAAAATAGCTAGAGGTGTTCACTTTTATTCTTTTCTTTTCCCAATGCCCTCTTCTCTTTCGCCGTCTTTTTCTTTCTTTTTTTTTTTTTTTAACCTTCAAACGTAAATTCCTAACTCTACTTCTAAGCCCAATCACAGATGTTTGTTTTCCTACATTGGTTATTTGAAAATATGTCAACTCTAACTTTCAGCAACAACCAAAGGTACTCTGTACCTAAAGCCTTGTATTTGTTTGTTTGGGCTTCTTAATCACATTTTAATTCTTTATTTTACTTTTTGTTGTGTTGTTGTTCTTGAAATGTTTACTTGAGGGTTTGGCTTTTAATTAAACCTCCTGATTAGCTCATCAAGCTGATTAGGGATAATCTCTTTCCAATACTCTCAAATGTAAACACAGAATAACAGTTCTCTTTTCCAATTTGTTTCTTATTTACTGAAGTCTGATTTCTTAAGGCAAACTCCATTTTCTTATTTGTTATTATGTGATTATATTAGTTGACTTTTTAAACAGGAATTACATTTTAATTTATTTCACTTTTGGTAAAGCTGCCTAACAAAGTGGCTCTCAGACAACAACTGTTTCTAGATTAGTAAATTTCTTTTTATTTTTGTTTAATGCATATATCTTGGACATTTTTCTCAGGGAAAATAGAACAATACAAATTGAAAAAAGGTAAAACACAAATTTATTTCTCTTTTCTGACAATATTTTCAAGTTCTACATTTATGTCTGTGGAATAAGTTATATTAACTCAGTTTTAAGAAGAAAAAAAAAATCAATGCCCTTAGAGTCAGAATCAATTCGTTATAATAAGCATATCACATCATCTCTGACTGATTTCCTGGAACTGAAACTCCCTTGTCATACTTGATGACAATGCCTGCTACGTAGCCATGGAAAGTAAATGCACCATTCTTAATGGCGCATGGCTAGAATAGGTTGGCCAGCCTCCCCTGCTTTTAGGAGCAGAACCAGCCACATAAGTTGCAGGGCCCAATGCAAAATGAAAGCATGAGGCCTCTTGATCAAAAACAATATAAAACTTAAAATATCAAGAGCATAGAATTGAAACAAGCCTGGGGCCCTTCTCTGCATGGGGTCCTGTGCAACTGCATAGGGTATATGATCATGAAACCTGTCCTGGTTAAGTATGGCATTTGCGACTCAATTCTTGGTAAAGGAATATAATCCAGCATGGTGAGTGCGTTGTTTGGTTCTGGACTTCAAAACCTGAACACTTTTCTTACATGTTTCTCTATAATCTGACATTACTTTTTAGTAGCCTGTTTTTGAAGACTTTTTTTTGCCATCTTTGTGCTATCTTGTTCATGAAATTCCTTTTGTGCACTATGTCATCCCTCCTTTCTTATGCTGAACTTCTATTCAGGCTTCAAGGTCTTTAAAAAATTCCATATCCTTACAAAACTTTCCTCAGTTCATCAAGCAGTCTTTCCCTGTTCTTTCTCTTCAGCATTACATACATACCCCTAGTTGTAAAACTTTTCACTTGACTCAGGGGAAGACTGGGTGGAGATTGAGGAATAAAAGACTACAAATTTGGTACAGTGTATACTGCTCAAGTGACAGGTGCACCAAAATCTCACAAATCACCACTAAAGAACTTACTCATGTTCTTTTGTACCACACACCACCTGCTCCCCCAAAAATCTATGGGAATAAAATAAATAAATAATTTAAAATAGTGTTATTGCAATTAATATTCAAAATATGTTGACAGATTTTTAGGTGCTCTTAACACACCTAACTAGTACATACACGATAACTGTGAAAGGTGATAGATATGTAAATTTGTTGGAGTATAGCAATCCTTTCCCTATATCTATCTATATCAATATATGATGTTGTATACCTCAAATATATACAATAAAATAAATCTAAAAGAAGATATTGGGAATAAATTTTTGAAAATCAGATACTTGAAAAAAACTAGTAATCTAGAAGATACAAAGAATTCTTAAAACTCAACAGTGAAAACATAAGCAAAACATTAAGAGAAAGGGAAAAATTATAAATGTGTATTTTACTAAAGTGGACATATAGGTGGAAAAGCAAACAACTCCATCAAAACTTGTTCAACATTATTAGCCATAAATGAAATGAAAAGTAAAATTCCAGTGAGATAACAATATACACTTACAACAATGTCTAAAATAAGAATAGTGACAACATCAAATACTGGGGAGGTTGGAAAGAAACTGAATTGATTATACATTGCTGATTGGAATATAAAATGGTACAGCTACTCTGGAAAACAATCTGAAAATTTGTCATCAAGTTAAACATGCAACAACTATACAACCTAGCAATTACACTGTTTGGCATTCTACCAAAGAAATGAAAACTTATGTTTGCACAAAAAATATGTACAGAAATGTTCAATAGCAGAAGAAAGCAAGATGTTCTGCAACAGATAAAAAGTTTAAAAACTACAATAGGTATATTATGTAATAATCCTCAACAATAAAAGTAAACTGTTAATATACCTAATGCCTTGAATGAATCTCCAGGAGATTATGCTCAATTAAAAAAAAAAGGCAATCCCAAAGATTTCACACTAATACTAATATTAATACAATATGTATGCATGTATATATTATTAAAATTGTAATAATATACCAACAGGATGCAGATTTACAAGTGTCAGGAATGGAGGGAGCATGAAGTGGCTGTGGCTATAAAAAGGCAATACAATAGATCTTTCCACATTAGGGTCTCAAACTCTTGAGCATCGACTGTCTCAACGTCAACACCCTTGTTGTGTTATTGTACTACAGTTTTTAAAAAATGTTTCTCTTTGGAGAAACTGCATGAAGGGTAGCCAAGATATCTCTATATTTTATGTTATATATATAATATATTTCAAATTATGCATAACAATCTAAATTTCTTATTATCCTTCAAGACACTTGTTTGTAATAATTACAACTTATTTTAAATAGTATCAACATGAATTGAGAACATGCTTGTAAGTAATAAGACAAATTTCTTTTATTTTCATTTATTGTTTTTATAATTAGTGCAGTGATTTTATTTTTTTTGCATAGAGAACAGCTGTTTTAACCAGGTGGACATTTAACTGATAGAGGAACAGAGATAGGAAGCAAACTATGACCTCCATTGAAAGCAGTGGATTTAATAACTAAAGACCCAAGGGAAGCAAACGTAAGTTATTAAATGTAACTACACTTTATCACTATAGTATTTGAATTCATAACTGGAATGTGCAAAACACCTAGAAAGATTATTATTTTCCACTTAGTAAATTGTTGACGAAAGAAGAAAGACAACAGTGACTTGAACTCCAGGACTAATACCAGAACTTTATCCTTTTTATCTCATTTAGCAACCAATACATTCTATATTTTTAATATTATTATTTCCAAGTGAATATTGAAGATTCTTCATGATAAATAAATTTCCTGAAACACCTAGTCAATAAGTGAGAGACCTAGGATTGAAGCACAGTTGACACTAATTCTGAAGCATCCATTCTTTCCATTTTATAACAGGATAGTCCCTGAAATGTTTAAAGGTGATTGGCTCATACTCACTGGGAATAATGAAAAGAAAATTTATGCATAGGAAATAAAATTGGACTACTTTTAGCTCTCATTTTTCTTTAAGGTTAAAAAGTATGACAGTATAGATAGTTTATTTGCCACATAAATATTGTTTGTCACAATGACAATAGAAATATATCTATTCCTCTTATAAGAGATAATATTTCACATAGGACAAATACAAGGTGTTTTGAGAATTTACATTAATTGTAGACATTAAAAGCATTAAGATTTTTATAGGAAATAAACGTGAAAATTTTTGAAGGGGATTATTAATGCCTGCAAGGAAACTTTAATATTTTATATTCCTAAGTATAATATACATACATATTGCATGTATACATATATCACATAAATATATTGTAATATAACATATAAACTTACATAGCATATAAATATGTATCATATAACTAATATAAATATAGCATGTGAACGTTATGTAATGTAAATATTTACTTATATAAGTATAACTTATACATACATAATAGGTATATTATATAATACCTATATTAGATATTTTTGCTTGAACTGCTATTGCAAAATACCACAAATTGGTAGGCTTATAACCAAAAAACATTGTTTTCTTACACTTCTGGAGACTGAGAAATCCAACATGGAAGTGCAAGCAGATTCAGTGACTAATGAGGGTCTGTTCCTCATAGCACCTTCTCACTCTGTTCTCACATGGTGGAATGGACTAGCTACCTACTCCTGGGTCTCTTTTATAAGGTCATTAATCCAATTCATGAAGGCTGTACCTCCCCCAGGGCCTTATTTTCTAATATCATTACCTTGCAGAATAGGATTTCAATATATAAATTTGGGAGGGACAGTCAGACTACAGCACAATTGCAAGGGACAATTGCATATCAAAGAACATTAGAAGCATTGTAGGAAAGATAGTTTAAGTCTCAGATATAAGCCTTATATTTAATAGCTCTATTATTAAGTGGACTAGTCTTGAAAGAAATGGATAAATTTTGTTAGATGAAAGGCTTCAAGAGATTTTTCAGGGATTAATGAATCAGTAAATGTATCTATATTTGATTTAGTGTGCTTAGGACAGGGTCTATTAATTTAGGAGTTAAATAAGTTATTTGTAAATCAATAGGTTTGTGGATTTTACAATGAGAATGTACAAACAAGCACAATCTATAACTATAACTTAACTTTTACTCTCTTCTATTTGCTGCCTACTTCTGTAAAATTTACCGGTTGAAAGGAAGGAAACTATGTCATTTAATTTGAAAGGTTTTAAATAAAGAGTTTTTTTTGAAGAGGTGCTCATTTTTAACTGAGAATGCAAAGAGCAGGTCAAGTTAAACAATGACAGTCCAATACCAAGCTTGGATAACTGAATATTGTGTCTGCTGTGGTACTGTGATAAAACGTTCTGGAAAATGAGCAGCTTAATGGCTGGGGTGTGAAGGTGAAGAAAGGTAATGAAATCGTATTTGTACACAGAAAATCTGTATTTTCAGTACTGACTTCTTGCTTTGCATATGACTTTTAGCTGGAGCGGGTATTTAAAATATGGACCTTGTTTTTAACCTTTAAATATTAAGAAACATTTGAATACTCACAGAAATTGGGGTAAATGTTTACAAAATAACAGCTTTTTCTAGGAGAAATTAGAAATCATAAAAGCACAGTTAAAATTCTAAAGGTAACGTAAACCAGCACACACTTTCCATGCACTTAGCCACTTTTACAGACCAAACCCCTGTAGAACTGTATGCAGTAGGTTATCATGTTTCTTATCTATTGACAAGTCTTAGCTTTTAACAGTGCCCTAACTTTATTGACACTAACCAGGAAAGATACATACCACCAGTCTAGTTATTCATGAAAGTTTTATTTCACTATTTTACAAAATCGTTTTTCCAATCTATGTACCTTTTTAAATGAATAGTTTTAAAAACAAAGCAGTATTTTTATATGTAAAAACTATTATATTTCTATTTTCCAATTTTCACTTTAAATTTAAATCTCATTGAGAAGACTTTACAAATTCATCTTGTCTCTTTAATAGTTTTTCCTGCAGGTTTCATGGTGCTTCTCAATTTATAAGTTTCAGAATTCTTCGGGGTCAAAAAGATAGTGTGCAGAATATATTTCATCCTTCCAAAAGTTAACATAATTAATTCAATTATAAGGAGCCTATACAGGCTAAGTAAAATGTCAGAGATACTTGCTTTAGGTTTCAATTTTATAAATTGTTTAATTTAAAGAAAGCTCTCCTTGAACATGACAATTATTTGTAACTTACACAATTAAGAAAATATTAATTGATGTAGAGTATAATAAATTAGATGTTTTAAATATTTATTACACAAAATAAAAATTAATATGATACATCTTTAAATAAATAACATTTTAAAATCTGAAACCATTTCAATATTAGTCAATGTCTTGGAGAATGACTCTACCATCCACTCAAAATACATATAATTATAGGCAACACTTCAGCAAATCTGTCAGGGCTACCTCAAAATAAATGTGGAGTCCAAGCTTTTATTACAATTTCCATAACTAAGTCCTACTACAAGGCACATCTGATGAAAAAAAAGTGTACATAAATGTTATATTTGCCTCCTTTCTCAGCTTACCACAATCTGTTCTCAATTCAGCCTCAGAATACTTTTTTGAAAACAAAGAAAGTCATGTTTGTATCTTACCTACTGAAATAGGCCTTTGGATTTCCAACTCACTCAGAATAATATCCATATTCCATATCATGGCCCTTAAGGTCTAATACAATCTTACATCCCACTACTTGTGTTACCTTAATCTCAAATCCTTTTACGTCTAGTTTGCTTAACTACTAACTTAGTCTCCTGGAGGTTCTAGAAGCCTTTTCCTGCCTCAGAAACTTTGCAGTTGATATTCTCTCTGTCTTAAAAATGTGTTCAGTTATGAACATAATTTACTCACTTACTTTCTTGAGGTTTCTCCCAAAATATGCATTAGGAGTCAGGCCTTCCCTCTCTGCCCTAACTGCAAGAGGAATCTCCTTTATCTCAAGATACCTCTACATTCTCTTCATAGCATTATCACCATCTTACATAGTATGTGTTAGCTTATTTAGTTTTTTTCTTCCTTAGTGATAAAATAAGTTTCTTGAAAGAAAGGGCTTTGTATTATTCACTGCTTTATCTCCAGGACACAGAACAGAACATGACGTATAGAGGAAATGATTTCATAAAAAAAGAAAATCATTGATTTAATGCATGAATTTTTACCACTGTTAGTTTATGAATCCTTGACACTATCTTTTCTCTTATGGTACATCTTTTGATTTTTTTTTTTTTATAATCTCTTTGTCAGCTCAAATTCTTTTTTCAAGACCTGTGTTGATTATGCTATCATCTTATATGCTGTGTTTCTATCTTCTCTCTAGGAAAACTGTATTATACAAATACTTAATTTTCATATAAAACAGTAACTTAAATCTATACCACAAATTAGACTTCTTTTATGAGGTTCAGAAATATATTTTTATCCGTTAATTTATCACCACTACTTGCAAGTTTATAAAGATCATCAAGATTAACAAGAAAACAAATATATATAATTGTGTACTTTTGAAACTTGTTACAGCAAAACCATTACAAACTTTTTCAAATTTGTTACAGAGAACCATTTCCTAACTACTTAGTCTAAATCAGATGTTTTTTCTCTGTGATATACTCTCATGAAAATATATTTATGTCATTTTGGGAATTAATACAGTTTATACTAATAAATATAATACAATGATATACCACATAACATATATTACTATATCATAGCATTACAGATATGCACGTATCTGTATGGTATAGTCATCTGTGGAGGAATAGTTTGAGCATACATGGGAGGAAAATCACGAAGACATTGGCAGTAATTTCTTCTCTGATACAATATTTTACAAAGGCAAATCTTGAAAATAAGCTCATTGTTGGTTAGTTCATATATCATTAAAGACTCAGAAGTCTTTCATTTATCATAATGTTCAGACAATGAACATTAACTTAATTTTCTAAAATTTACAGCCTAGTACTAAATAAATTGCACACATGCTCTATAAAGGAAACATCAAATTTGAATACACTAATGAAGAAGCAAGAACTGCTGGAATGATGTCACATATTAAAAAGTAATCAAGCACAAAAGTAAGAAGCTGCATAATTTGAAGTGATTTATTTCTAATTACTATATTCCTCAGTACTTAACTGCAGTAAATATAATTTTCATTATAATATGAATTTTATTTCACAGTATGTAACATTAAAATGCTAATGCATTTGCAGAATCTCAAGATATGTTACTTTAAGAACTGTGATATTTGAATTCCAAAAATACTCTATTAAAATAAGCAATTTTTATAAAGTATTAACATTGCTCATGATTGCTGGAATTCTCTAAAATATTATTTTCCCAACATAAGTATCATTGATACCTTATTAAAAAGTGCTACTTCCTTTTAATATAACAATTTGATATGTAAAGTTAGATAATATTTAGTTAATAAAATATTAAGTTTCTGATTTAGGACTATTTTAACTCTTTATTTTCATTGCTAGTGTCTTTAGAATAATTATGTTAAGTTCTGAAAGCAAAATGTCAATGGAAAGGTGGTTACTAAGACTGGTGGGAAGCAAACATTTTATAGCACCAATGTCCATTCTTGCTTTTTTTACTGTTTATGTCTTTTTATTCTTTGATCTTTATAGGCAAGCATATTTTTCCCAGTAAATGACTGAAAAAGAAATTGCTAATTTAGTGGACAAATAGGCAAAAAAACTTCTATTTATATCCAAATCTTTGCTGACAATAACTACTGGAATACATGTATAACCCTGCACACTGCTATTTCAAGCTATTCTATCAAATTTTATCATTAAAACTTCAGGAACAACATTGATCTTACTATTTACATTATGATAGGGAATTTCATCTTTACTTGTGTGACCGTATAATTTAATGAAACTTTTATGTCCAATTTACAAATGGGAGAATTCTACTTGAATGACTTTTTGAAATAATGAAGTTACTGTCAATTTTCACTTTTATTGTGGCTGTCAATCTCCCTGAGGTATAAATGTTCACTTCCATGGAAACATTAAATGGACTATTAGTAAAATTCCTGAGAATTTCAGTTATAGTGATTGTGCCATAGATTATTTTGTCACAAATTGTAGCACAATTTGTTCAACTGTAGCACAGTTAAACTATCATAAAGTTTATTTTTAACTGAGTGAAACCTGTATTGAGTAAAATAAGATAGTTTGTTTTCTCAACAAACAATGCAATAAAAAAATGCAACAAGACTTATCAAGGAAGCACATTAATTTTTCAAATTATAGTCAAATCTAAGTGGTCAGCACCAATGGGTATATTGTGGTTCCCATCACATTACCTCTATAGCATTACCCTATAAGTATACAAACATGACCTATAAAAGAACCCCAACAAGGGTCACATATGTTATTTAACTTTGAAACACAAATGAACTGAGATATTATACTGAAATGAAACTAGATAGCATATTAATATAACAATTTAGTACTACCAAGAAATGACAGAAAATGATTTTTAATTGCCAATTCAGAAAATTACTACAAAATTAAACTCATTGTCAATCACATAAGAACTCGGGATATTTTGTGTAAGTTAAACATTCTGAAGTATTTTTGTTTGTTTTAGGAATAGTTTTTTACTTTAAACATGTAAGTCTGACTAGAAATAAGGAAAATACACAGTTTTTTGTTTCTCTTTATATTCCTTTTGTCTAGAGAACTATCTAGTTATTCAGAACTATGTATATGTAAGAAGCTAAATTATTAGCCATAAAAATTAGATATGTTGTCTTCCATTTTTAAGATTTATTGCATAGTTATTGCATAACATATACATGCTTTGTTAATTAGAAATATTAATTAACTTAAACTATGTTAGTGTAAATATTTTAAAAGATTGCATCATATTAGTAATAATTTATGGCTGAAATTCTGTGGGTTTGGAAGAAATAAAGAAGGTGTAAGCACATTTTTTTCAAACAACTTTAACATTAAATATTTTGAAAGATTATTAGAAACCTTTGCATGTTGTAAAAGTTCAAAAGATTCAAAACATGTTTTAAGTAATAGGTCTTAAAATGACGTGTCAATTTTGTGGATAACGTATCTGTTATTTTATTAACATTAACTGTGGAAATCATAGGATAGATTTATTCAGAAATCTTCAAATGAGTAAACACCAATATAATAAATTTTGCTAGATTATCTAATATATTTACATTGATACATTCCATATTAACAAAGTATATATATGTGAATGTACAATTAGAATTAAAAAGGAAGTAAAATGACTCACTACTAAAAATTCTCAAATTTTAATTTCAAAATGCAAATTAAAATTATGATGACTTAGTTTTTATTTATGTGAATAGCAAAGATAAAACTGATAAAGAGTTAAGGACACTTCAAATAGATGAAGAAATGAAAAAATATGTGTTTCATTAATTCCAGGTGACAGAAAATGTATTGAATAGTAAAAGTATTAAATATCTTTGAAGAAAAAGTTGGCAATATCTACTTTGAAATGTTAATTTGTATTATATGTAAAATTATTCTTGAGATGTAAAATTGCAAATATTAGGAAATATATATATTTAAAAATTATAATAATATTGCTTGATCCTTTTTTTTTGTTTGAAATAGCATCTTTCTCTGTTTCCCAGGCTAAAGTGCAGTGGCTCTATCTCAACTCTGCAAACTCTGCCTCCCAGATTTGAGCTATTCTCCCACCTTAGCCTTCTGAGTATCTGGGACTACAAGCTTGGGTCATCACACCTGGTTAATTTTTATATTTTTAGTAGAGACAAGGTTTCACCATGTTGGCTAGGCAAGTTTTGAACTCCTGACCTTGGGTGATTACCTGCCTCAGCTTCCCAAAGTGTTTGATAATTTATTAATGTACAGCCATTTGTCTAATTATGTATAATAAATTATTTGAAGAAAAAGTTATAGTAGTCAATACTTCAATAGAATTGAAGCTCCATGTAGTCTATTCTGTGAATCATAATCAATTTAAAAAAATATTAGTTAGCAAGAGAAAAACAGGCAATGTAGTATTAAGCACATAACTATTTACATACCTTTCCATCCAGGCCCATCCCTACAGAGTACTAAATTTTAAATGCACAGATGAGCTCTGGAAATTCAGAAGAAATTATTAGATCTTGGGTGGCATGGTTACTTCTGGGATAGAAAATTATGTACCTAATGGATAGTGATTTATTTCTTGAAATGGAGTCTTGCTCTGTTGTCCAGGCTAGAGTGCAGTGGCCCTATCTCAGCTCTGCAAGCTCTGCCTACCAGGTTTGAACTATTCTCCCACCTCAGCCTCCTGACTACCTGGGACTACAAGCTGGGGTCACCACGCCTGGCCTATTTTGCATTTTTGATAGAGACAGGGTTTCACCATTATTTATGTATTTATTTTTTTAACATTCCCCTCTATATATGTGTGTGTGTTTATGATGTGTGTGCATATGTTTAACCAGGGATAATGATTCATTATTTGAAAAATAATTGGAAAAATTACAATTGGGCCAGGGGCAGTGGCTCACACCTTTAATACCAGCACTTTGGGAGGCTGAGGCTGGCAAATCAATTGGGGCCAGGAGTTTGAGACAAGCTTGGCTGACATGGTGAAACCTTGTCTCTACCAAAAATACAAAAATTAGCCAGGGGTGGTGGCGCACATCTGTAATCCCAGCTACTTGGGAGGCTGAGGAGGGAGAATTGCTTGAACCTGGGAGGTGGAGGTTGCAGCCAAGATGGCACCACTGTACTTCTGCATTCCAGCCTGGGTGATAGGGCTAGACTTTGTAAAAAGAAAGAAAGAAAGAGAGAGAGAGAAAAGAAAGAAAGATTCTTATTGTACATTTTTAGTATTGTTTATGCTTTTCTGTGTAATGGCATACTAAATACGACT
The DNA here is from genome assembly GCF_030222135.1 of Aotus nancymaae. Taxonomy (NCBI): domain Eukaryota; kingdom Metazoa; phylum Chordata; class Mammalia; order Primates; family Aotidae; genus Aotus; species Aotus nancymaae. Next base: position 8,770,040 of record NW_026988503.1, read on the forward strand.
TACTTGGTATTTATGTATAAGATGAATTATTAAAAATAAGCAAACAATTATTTTAAATATATCAGTAGAAATGCCATTTTGTTACATTAAATCTACATTTGAAATAGTCAAGAAATTACAGAAATGAATATATGTTAAATATTGAAATAACAATTAAATCAAAACATCATGTAGTTCCCAATGTCCTTTTTAACTTGGTAGTATATAAAGTGCAATTTTTAATAAAATAATAATTTATTTGACATTTGATCTATTATTCTAATCTTCAAATGATGTATCTTGCTCTCTTAACAACAGAGTAAAACAATTATAGAATTACTAATTATCATGGAAACATAGCCTTAATTAAAACTAAAATTGAGTTGTGTAGGTGTAAGAATTAGTAAATCTGTAGTATTTGATAAAGACAAAACACAAGGGCACCTCATTCTTACTGAAATATTTCAAACATCTCTGGTGAAATAATTTAACAGCATCTAAGATTTACTAGTCACTGTGTTTTCCTCTATAAAAGATATTAATTAATTGGTTAAAGGGCAAATTACACAAAATTAGAATCAAAGATATATGTAATAGAATAAATTGGTAGAACTGATAAAAATATAATAGCTGTTTTTGAAGCATGCAATGACGGATAAATTTTTAGAAAGTTGATTTACTAAATAAATATATAGATAAGAGCATGCATTGCAAATACGTACCATAGCATTATGAACTATACCACAACATTATGAACTATAGACTGTATATAGTGTGTGTTCCAACTAATTTGAAATTTTTGAGGAAATATGCAGACATACAATATACACACACTCATTTGTACACCATGTGAATTACATGCAGGAGCTAGTATTTATAAGAACATTATTTATATTAGAATCATTACTATAATCCAGTTATTCAGTCAAAGAAATAAGCTAAATATAGTATGATACACATATAAATGAGAATAATAAAAAGACTTTAATGCTGTAGATTAATTGAAGTCACTTTCATAAATATTCATATATTTCAAAAAACATATTCCTAATAGTTCCATTTTATTAAAAGATAGATGTATAGTATATTTTAAAATCTGGACATATATACCATAATAATAACAATTATAAGGTTTGATATTGGATATAAATATTGCATAAATCTTTAAAAAATATTTTGTTACATAGATTATTTAAATAATAACAAATAAATTTTAAAAATAGATACAGATTTTTTTCTGCTCTTGTAGACTATAACTTTCATTCTGTCACAAACTATTTACCTGCCTCTTAATTGACTTGACAGCTAGTTGTTAATTTAAATGGCACACCTCTTGTGAAAATGCTTATCCTCTCTGAATTATCTGATCGTTAGCTCTCTAACAGTGTACTAATAATACTGAAATGGATACTTTAAGCATATGGTCATTCATTTTATTCTTGCAATTATAAATTACTGAAATAAATTAAATTCTCCATAGAATGTCTTCTGACCACTTCCAACTGTTTTGTTTTGTCTTAATGACTAGGATCTTGGATGTTTGCATTTGTACAATGTAAAAGCAAATGAATGACAAGCAAAACATTTCAATAAAGCTAATTTATTTACCCTGTGAATAGTAAAAACCAACCATAGGTGAAAAATACTTAGTGTTGTTTTTTCCTCCCATTATACCATCTTTATCTACTTTCCTGAATTGTATGCTATATGATTCATTGATTTAATATTCAGCAAATATATATTTCCAATGTATAAAATAAATCAGAAAATGTGATAACTACTGTAAACAAAAAATAAATTGCACACATTTCCCTATACTCAGTGAAAAATAAGAATATTTATATTGTTTGGAAAAAAATGCCATTATGTTTAGCTTGTCAGAAACTTTACAAATGTATGCTTGGAAATGATGAGGAAAAGTGAAAAAAAACAAGAATGCTTGGCATTCAAAGAGAATAGAAAATGTGTAACCTAGACCCATAAAATACAATTGCAAAGTACACGTGAAAAAGAGTTATTTCTAAGAAATGAGGTTGAAAAGTATATCAGGAGTTATGTCATGGATAAATTTTCCTACAAGCAAGCATACTAAATATCCCTAAACAATGAAGAGATACTGAAGTGAAATTTGAGAAAATAAAAATTACATTTGCAATTTAGAAAAAGAATTTTGGAACATGGAAGGCATGAGTTATATATAGCTGTCTCAGGGTTGTACACCCAAAATCCGGATATAATGCCAGATATGGGTGAGGGGGAGGGAGGCAGCAAATCACACTGCCATGAATGCACCTATGCAACAACTTTGCATGTTTTTCCCATGTACCCCAAAACCTAAAATGCAATAAAAAAAAAAGTTATAATTTTAATATTTAATCTTAGTTTAAAGGAAAAATTACACAAGTGTGTTGAAAACCACCAATATTGCAAATGCAGAATGTGCAGTAATATCATGAAAAGGAACAGATCAGTTTTGAAGTTATTAAAAGTTCTCATTTTCAGAGCATTGTCACTATTAGAACTACTTTGCAGCTCCATGAGAAAGACCTGTTTAGAGGGCATTGTTGTTATCTGTTTGAACTCAGAGCTCCTTTATGGGAAGAGTCTTATCTTCACAACATTTGTTGGAAATAATCAGTGGCATTTGTTTAACATTGCAGATACTTAATATCTGGTGGTGTGATAACTGGTGGCACAATCAAAAGATTGACCAAAATTTAAAAGGAATTTCAAATAAACCAGATGTTGACAGAGTATTAAAAATCTCTGACATTTTTCTTATTATTCTGGAGAGCCACATTCCAGTGCAGGGCTGTATGCATGCCCAAGAAAGACCTGAGTGGGCTCCAGTCACACAGGTTTGGCCAATGTAGAGACCCCTCACAAACAAGAAGTGAATGCTAAGGCAGAGTTGTTAGGTGAAAGGGGTTGAATTTATGTCCAAACTCATACTCAGAGTTCCTTGGTGAAAAGTGAAAAACTTACTGATTTAAGGCATTTAAGAAAAATTCTGGACAACAATAGCTGATCAATAAACTAACCAAACAGTAGCTTCAGTGATTCAAATTATAGAGGAAACAAACTGTAGAATCAGTCCAAGGAAGTCATACATACACAAACAAAAGAGTTGCTATAACATCAACTGCAGCATTACCACCAACAACAGTAGAATAGCAATAACAAGCCCTAGAAGGAAGAGTCATCTCAATCTAGAGATGTCATTTTATATTAACTAAATATGCAGTTTTTATATGAAATACATATTGTAAAAAAAAGATAGGGAACTATAGTTCCAACATACAAAAAATTCATACAAATTGTATCAGAGGGAACATAGATGCAAGAACTAGATGGATATATTAAATCAACCATTATCCTGAATGGTATTGCCTAGGTTTTCTTCTGTGGTTTTTATGGTGTTAGGTCTTATGTCTAAATCTTTAATCCATCTGTAGTTAATTTTTGTGTAAGGTGAAAGGAAGGGATCCAGTTTCAGCTTTCTGCACATGACTAGCCAGTTTCCCAACACCATTTATTAAACAGGGAATCCCTTTCCCATTGCTTGTTTTTGTAAGGTTTGTCAAAGATCAGTTGGTTGTAGATCTGTGGTGTTACTTCTGCGATCTCTGTTCTGTTCCATTAGTCAGTATCTCTGTTTTGGTACCAGTACCATGCTGTTTTGATTACTGTAGCCTTGTAATATAGTTTGAAGTCAGGTAGCATGATGCCTCCAGCTTTGTACTTTTTTGCTTAGGATTGTCTTGGCTATGAGGGCTCTTTTTTTGTTCCAAATGAAGTTTAAGGTGGTTTTTTCCACTTCTGTGAAGAAGGTCAATGGTGGCTTGATGGGGGTATCATTGAATCTATAAATTACTTTGGTCATTATGGCCATTTTCAAGATACTGATTTTTCGTAACCATGAGTGTGGAATGATTTTCCATCGGTTTGTGTCCTGTCTTATTTCCTTGAGCAGTGGTTTGTAGTTCTTCCTGAAGAGGTCCTTCACTTGTTAGTTGTACTCCTAGGTATTTTATTCTCTTTGTGGCAGTTGTGGATGGGATTTCACTCATGATTTGACTCTTTGAGTGTTATTGGTGTATAGGAATGTGTGTGATTTTTGCACATTGGTTTTGTATCCTGAGACTTTGCTGAAGTTGCTTATCGTCTTAAGGAGATTTGGGGCTGATACCATGGGGTCTTCAAAATATACAATCATGTCATCTGCAAATAGAGACAATTTGACTTCCTCTTTTCTTAGGCATAGGCAAGGACTTCATGACTAAAACACCCAAAGCAATGGCAACAAAAGCCAAAATAGACAAATGGGATCTAATTAAACTCCAGAGCTTCTGCACAGCAAAAGAAACAATCATTAGAGTTTACTGGCAACCAGCTGAATGGGAAAAAATTTTTCAATCTACCCATCTGACAGAGGGCTAATATCCAGAGTCTGCAAAGAACTAAAGTAGATTTACAAGAAAAAAACAAACAACCTCATTCAAAAGTGGGTGAAGGATATGAACAGACACTTTTCAAAAGAAGACATTTATGTGGCCAACAAACATATGAAAAAATGCTCATCATCACTGGTCATTAGAGAAAGCAAATCAAAACCACATTGTGATACCATCTCACACCAGTTAGAATGGTGATCATTAAAAAATCTGGATACAACAGATGCTAGAGAGAATGTGGAGAAATAGGAACACTTTTACATTGTTGGTGGGAGTATAAATTAGTTCAACCATTATGGAAGACAGTGTGTCAATTCCTCAACGATCTAGAAATAGAAATACCATTTGACCTAGCAATCCCGTTACTAGGTATATACCCAAAGGATTATAAATAATTCTATTATAAAGACACAACCATACATATGTTCACTGCAGCACTGTTTACAATAGCAAAGACCTGGAACCAACCCAAAAGCCCAACAATGATAGATTCGATAAAGAAAATATGGAACATATACACTATGGAATACTATGCAGCCATAAAAAAAGATGAGTTCATGTCCTTTGTAGAGATATGGATAAATCTGGAAACCATCATTCTTAGCAAACTGACACAAGAACAGAAAACCAGACACAGCATGTTTTCACTCATTGGTGGGTGTTGAACAATGAGAACACACTGACACAGGGAGGGGAATATTGCACTCTGGGGTCTGTTGGTGGGTAGGGGATAGGGAAGGGATAGTGAGGGGTGGAGAGATCGGGGAGGGATAAAATTTGAAGAAATGCCTGATGTAGGTTATGGGGGGATGGAGGCAGCAAACCACCATGTCATTTGTGTACCTATGCAATAATCCTGCAAGATCTGCACCTGTCCTCCAGAACTTAAGGTGTAATTATTTAAAAAAAAAATCTGCCATTATCACTGAACTCAAAAATGAAGAAAACCAAGTCTGAATAATTAAATACAATATGGGAACAATATTTCACAGAATAGAGAATATCAAAAAAGAAAATAAACTAGAATTTTGAAGTTTAAGATTATAAGTAAAATACAAAAGTTATTAAAAGGGTAAAAGAGCAAATTTGAGCTGACAAAAGAAAAATTAATGAACTTAAAAGTAGATCAATTGAGATTATTCAGTCTGACATAGAGAAAAAATCTGGTGAAAAATAAACAGAATCTCAGAGATCTGTAGAACCTCATCAATTGTAACAATATACAGAAAATTAAAATCTCTGAAGAGTGGGGAGACAAAGGGGCAGAAAGACTACCTGAAAAGGTAATGTCTGCAAACTTGGCATATTTAATGAAAAAACATTACACATAACAAAAAACACTCAGCAAATTTCAAATAAGAGTAAATCAAAGCGATCCATACCTAGACGCATAATTGTCAAACTTTCTAAAGAAAAAGAGAAGGCAACAAGAGCAAACTAAATACTTATTTACAAGAAACATGCAGTCCAGAAGAAAGTGGAATACTGTATTTAACAGAGTGGGAGAAAAAAGGACTGTCAACAACAACTAAAATTATGTCTAGAAATTATGCTTCAAAAATGAAGGAGAAATTAAAATACTTTGAGATACACAAAAACTGAGGTATTGTGTGATATCCACCTGTTCTTCAAGAAGTAATAAAAGTTGTTCAGGCTGAAATAAAAGAAAAATAAGTAATAACTCAAATCTGTACTATTAGCACTTATAAAAATAACTACATGACTCAGCATAAAATAAAACACAAAGGTATTTTTGTTACTGTTTTCTTCTGTATTATTCAAATGGCAAGTTTATAAAGATATAATTTAAACTATATTGACTAACTTACAATGTATAAACATTTAATTACTATAAAAATATTTTTCACACAATGGAGGAGCAAGAAATGTGCTATATTAAAACAAAATGTCTTTTACTATTAATATTAATCTGATTTATATTTCTTTAAGTTATGATGTTAATTTTAATCTCTATTGAAACCATAAAGAAAATATCTCAAAAAGTTTAATAAACAACAAGAGAATGGAAAGGACACAATATGAATATCTATTTAACAAAAAATAAGTCAGAAATAGGGAAAAAGAGGAGCAAATACACAAGACACATAGAACACAAATAACTAAATGATATATTCAAATTCTATCAATCATTAGTTATATTTAAAGTAAATAAACACTCATAGATTGAGACAGTTGGTATAAAAATATAATCTAGCTTATGTTGTATAAATCAAACACATTTTAAGCTCAAAAATACAAATAGGTTTAAATTTTAAAATAGTAAAATTAGAACAATATAGAGAAGATTAGCATGACCCCTGTGCAAGGATGACACACAAATTCATTAAGCATTTTATATTTTTGAAAAAGATAAAGTCACTTACAAAAGGACACCCATCTGCTTAGCAACACACCTCTCAGCAGAAATCATTAAGTCAGAAGAGATTGAGGGCCTATTTTCAATATCCTCAAAGAAAAAAATTCAAACCAAGAATTTCACATTTCATTAAATGAAACTTCATAAAGAAGAAAACCTTTCCAGACAAAGACTAAGGGAAAATATCACCACCAGACCAGCCTTAGAAGTAATCTTAAGAGAGTGTTCAATGTGGAAAAACGATTAGTACCTGCAACCCCCAAAACACTCAAGCAGATAGCCCACAAAAAATATAAAGCAATTACCCAATTAAGTCCACAAATCAACCAGCTAGCAGAACAATCACAAGATAAAAATCTCACATATCAATACTAACCCTGAATACAAATGACCTAAACACCCCACTCAAAAAACATGGAGTGTAAAGCTGTATATAAAAAAAAAAAAAACATGGAGTGTAAAGCTGGATAAAAATACAAGACCCAACTATCTGAATGTCTTCAAGAGACAGCTACAGGTTCTAAGTAAAGGACTGAAGAAAATCTACCATGCAAACAGAAAACAGGAAAGAACAGGAGTCACTGTTCTTATATCAGACAAAACAGACTTTAAAGCAACCACAGACAGGAAGGACAAAGAAGGACATCAAATATTGCTAAAAGATTCAGTTTAACAAGAAGACCTAATTACCCTAAATATATTTACATCCAACACTGGAGCAAGAAGATTCATATAATACTTTTTTCTTGACCAATGAAAAGACTTGAATAGCCACACAGTAATTATGAAGGACTTTAACACCTCACTGACAAAATTGGGTAGATCATTAAGGCAGAAAACGAACAAAGAAATTCTGTACTTAAACTCGACACTTGAACAGCTAGAGCTTATAGACATCTACAGAATATTCCACCCAGCAATCACGCAATATACATTTTCATCTGCACACAAAACATTAGAAAATCAACCACATGCTCAGTCATAAAGCAAGTCTCAATACATATAAAAAATCAAAATTATACCAAGCACACTGCCAGACCACAGTTCAATAAAAATAGATATCAGTATTAAAAAGATTTTTCAAAACTATAGAAAAACATGAAAATTAACAACTTGCTTCTGAATACCTCTTGGGTAAACAAGAAAATTATGAAGAAATTTTTACAAATTTTGAAATTAATGAAAACCGAGACAGAACTTACAATAATTTGGGGGATGTAGCTAACATAATATCAAGAGGAAAATTTATAAATGCCTTTATCAGAATGTTAGAAGTATCTCAAATTAACAGTTTAATCACACCTAGTAAAACTAGGAATAAAGGAAACATTCAACCCCAAAGCTAGTGAAGAAAAGAAATAACAAAAATCCGAACAGAACTGAACAAAATTGAGACTCAAATGTCCATACAAAAGAATAATAAAACTAATATTTTGTTATTTCAAAGAATAGACAAGGTTGATAGATTACTAGCCAGATTAACAAAATAAAACAAGAAAGTCTAACTGCAATCAGAAATGACAATGATGACATTAAAACTGATTCCAAAGAATTACAAAATATCTTCAGAGACTATTATGAACACCTTTATGCACACAAATTAGAAAATTTAGAGAAAATGGATAAATTTCTGGAAAAACAAAAAACCTCCCAAAATTAACCCAGGAAGAAGGTGAAAACCTGAACAGACCAATAACAAGTTCAGAAATTGAATCAATAATAATAAAACAACCTGCAAAACAAACACACACACATACAAAAGCCCTGGACCAAATGGATCCACAGCCAGATTCTCTCAGATTTGCAAAGAAAACTGATACCAATCCTATTGAAAGAATTGGGAAAAATCAAGGAAGGGCTTCTCTCTGTTACTCATTCTGTGATGCTAACAGAATCCTGATATGCAAATCTGCCAGAGACAGAAATAAAAAAGAAAACTGCAGGCCAATATCTTTGATGAACACAGACGCAAACATTCTCAGTAAAATATTACCAAACTTAATCCAGTAGCACATAAAAAAGTTAATTCTGCATTATCAAATAGGCTTTATTCCTCCTTATTCCTGGCATACAAGATTGGTTTAACATACACAAATCAATAAATGTGATTCACAACATAAATAGAATTAAAAGCAGAAACTATATGATTATCTCAGTAGACGCAGAAAAAGGTTTTAATAATATCCAACTTTGCTTTATAATAAAAACTCTCAACAGATTAGGTAGCAAAGGATTATACCTTATAGTGTTAAGATCCATCTATAACAGACCCACAGCCAACATTATACTGAATGGGCAAAAGCTGGAATAATTTCTTTTGGTGACTGCTACAAGACAAAGATGCCCACTCTCATCACTCCTATTCAACATAATATTGGAAGTCCTAGCCAAAGTATCCAGATAAGAGAAAGAAAATACATCCAAATAGGAGAAGAAGAAAACCTTTCCCACTCCATTCACAACATAATTCTGTATTTGGAAAACCCTAAGGAAACTTCCAGAAGGCTGCCAGAACTGATAAATGAATTAAGCAAGGCTTCAGGATACAAAATAAATATACAAAAATCAGGAGCATTTCTACACACCAATACCATCCACAATGAGTTTAAATCAAGAACACAATCAAATTTACAATAGCTACAAATATAATGAATTACCCCTAGAAAACATCTAAACAAAGAGGTAAAACATCTCTACAAGGAGAACTATAAAATACCACTGAAAGTAATGAGAGATAACATAGATAAATGGAAAAATATTTCATGTTCATAGATTGGAAGAGTTAATATCATCCAATAGCTCATTGCAATTTACAGAGTCAGCACTATTCCTGTGAAACAACCCACATCATTCTTCACAGAACTGAAAAAAAAAAAACTGTTCTAAAATTTATATAAAATCAAAAAGGAACTCAAATAAACAAAGCAATCCTAAGCAAAAAGAACAATGCTGAAGGCATCACACTACCTGACTTTATACCAAACTGTAAGGTTCAGTAACCAAAACAGTATGGCACTGGGACAAAAACAGACACATAGAGCAATGAAATAATAGAAAACCCAGAAATAAAGGCACATGCCTAGAACTTTGACAAGGCTGACAAAAACAAAGGGGAAAGGATGCCCTCTTCAATAAATACTGCTGGAATAACTGCTAGCCATATGCAGATGAATGGAACTAGACCCTTACCTCTCACCATACTCAAAAACTAACTCAAAGTGGATTAAAGATATAAATCTAAGACCTCAAACTATAAAAATCTTAGAAGAAAACTCAGGAAATTTCATTCTTGACATTGGTCTTAGCAAACAGTTTTTGGCTATTTCCCAAAAACCAACTACAACAAAAATAAAAACTGACAAGTTGGACCTAATTAAAGAACTTCCACTCAGCAACGTATCAAGAGAATAAACAGATGACCTAAAGAATGGAATAAAATATTCACAAACTATGCATCTGACAAAGGTCTAATATCCAGAATCTATAAGGAACTTAATAAAAAAAAAAAGAAAAATTTTTAATGGGCAAAGTACATGAACAGACCCTTTTCAATTTTATCATGTATATGTTCATAAACGTATACATGGCAAAAAACATGAAAAACTCACATTTTTTGGCTCAACATCACTGAAGATTAAAGAAATGCAAATCGAAACCACAATGAAATACCATGTCACAACAGTCAGAACGGCTTTTATTCATTTATTTATTTCTTTATTTTTAAACTTTTAGATTCATGGTACATGTGCAGGTTTGTTAGAGATAAACTTGTGTCATCAGGCTATTTTGTACAGATTATTTCATCACCCAGGTACTTGGCCTAGTACCCAATAGTTATTTTTGTCTATTTTTCTTCCAGCTCCCACCCTTCACCCTCAACTAGGCCCCAGTGTCTGTAACTCCCCTCTTTATATCCAAGTGTTCTCATCATTTAACTTCCACTTATAAGTGAGTATATGTGGCATCTGGTTTTCTGTTCCTGCTTTAATATGCTAAGGATAATGGCCTCCAGCTTCATTTATGTTACTGCAAAGGATATGAGCTTGTTTTTTATATGGCTGCATAGTATTCTATGGTGTATATGTGCCACATTTTCTTTCTCCAATCTGCCATTTAGGTTAATTCCATATCTTTGCTATTGTAAATAGTTCTGCAGTTTGCATATGAATGCATGTGTCTTTGTGTCAGAATGGTTTATATTCTGTTGTGTATATATCCAGAAATGGGATTGCTGGCTAGATTGGTGTTTTTGTTTTTAGCTCTTTGAAGAATCACCACACTGCTTTCCACAGTGGTTGAACTATTTACATTCCCACCGATAGCTTATAAGCATTGCCTTCTTGCTGCAACCTCACCAGCATCTGTTATTTTTTGACTTTTAAATACAGAATTGCTATTATTAAAAAGTCAAAAAGCAACAAATGCAGGAAAGGCTTCAGAGAAAAGGGAACAACTTATACACTTTAGTGGGAATGCAAACAATTTCAGTGCCTCTTGAAAGCAATTCAGAGATTTCTTATAGAACTTTAAACAGAGGTCCTATTCAATCTGGCAATCCTGTTCCTGGGTATATACCCAAGGGAAAATAGGTAATTATACCAAAAAGACACATTTACTCATGTTTATCATCACACTATTCACAAAAGTAAATGCATGGAATCAACCCTGGTGCTCAACAGTGGTGGACTGAATTAAAAATATGGTACATACATACCATGGAATTGTATGCAACCATAAAAAATTAAAACCATTTTCTTTGCAGCAGCCTGTTTGAAGCTTGATACCATAATATTAAGTAAATTAATTCAGGAACAGAAGACCAAATACTCCATATTTTCACTCATGAGTGGGAGCTAAACATTGAGAACACATGGGCATAAACATAGGAACAATAGACACTGCAGACTACTAGACTGGGAAGGGTGAGAGGAGGCTATGGTTTGAAAACTACCTATTGTGTACCATGCTCACTACCTAGATGTATTATACTCATGTAACACACCTGCACATGTACTCCCTCTATCTAAAATAAAAGTTGAAAGTAATGAAAAATAAATAAATAAATGATTTGATAATGTATACCATGCAAACTGTAATAAGAAGAATGCTGAAAATACTACATTCATATTCAATAAAATGGACTTTCAGACAATGAAATTACTGGAGACAAAAAAGGACATTTTATAATATTAAAATTTTAAGTTCACCCTGAAGATATAATAACATACACTGATAGTAACATCTATATTAATCCGTTCTCACACTGCTATGGGAAATACCCAAGATTGGGAATTGACTCACAGTTCTACATGGCTTGGGAGGCTTCAAGGAAGTTATAATCATGGCAAAAGGCACCTCTTGACAGGGAAGAAGAAGAGAGGATGAATACCAGCAGGAGAAATGCCAGACGCTTATAAAATCATCAGGTCTCATGAGATTCACTCACTATCACGAGAACAGCATGGAGGAACCACTCTCATGATTCAATTACCTCCACCTGGTCCCTCTGACGACATGAGGGGATTATGGGAACTACAATGCAAGACAAGATTTGGGTGCGGGCACAGCCAAACCGTATCAATGTCATTTCAGATGTTATGAAATGTAACGAAAAATTTGATGGGCAAAATAGACAACTCAAGTATAATTTTGGGGATATTAATGCCCCATATTAAATAATGGTAGAACAAAAAGACAGTTCACCAAGGAAATACAAAATCTGAACAGCATGATAAAACAGAACTAATAGATGTGTAGAACACTAGACTCAATAACAGCAGAAAAAACACTATTCACAAGCACACATGGAACATCAGTTAGCATAGATTATATGCTAGATGATAAGGCAAGCCTACCTAAATTTCAAAATTATTGACACCATATAATTATGCTCTCAAGTCAAAATGGAATTAAAAAGTCAATAATCTAAGAAATATGGATATTTGGCAACACCTGTCTAAATAAACAATGGGTCAGATATAAATCATCTGAAGAATTATAAAATACTTTGAAATAAAAAGGACTGTATAGCATACCAACATTTATGGAAAGCATCCATAGGTATAAATGCATATATTAACAAAGAAGAAAGATGTCAAACCAGTAAACTGAGTTTTTCACTACGAACTAGAAGAAAAAAGAGCAGACTAAAACTAAGGCAAGCTCAAAATGAAAGAAAACTATAAACATTAGAGCAAATATTGACGAAATAGAAAAGTAACAGTAGGGAAAATCAACCAAAGTAAAAGTTGAATTTTTATAAATATCAACACAAGCGATTAATGTGTAGCTAGACAAGCTGAGAAAAATATCAAAACAATAATTTTAAAAAGAGAGATGGCACCATTCCCTAAAATATGGAATGAAAGAGGGACCATCACTTCCTACCATAAAAAATAAAAAATGTTACGAGAGAATTCTATGAACAACTGTATACCAACAAACCAGGTAATTATTATACCAAAGTGAAAAAAATTCATAGAAAAGCACACGCTACCAGAACTGACACAGAATAAATAAAAAATCTGATAGACCTATAAAAATTAAAACTATTGAATTAGTAATTTAAAATGTTGCCTACAAAGGACATAACCAAAAAACAATCTCACATGGCTATACTGGAATATTCTACTAAAGTTTTAGTAAGAATTAATACCAGTCATTCACAAACTCTTTCAGAAAATAGAAGAGGAAGAATTGCTTCCCAAGTGATTTTTTTTTGAGGCCAGTATGCTATCGCAGACACACACTTAACAAAAACAAAGAGATAAAGCAAAAAAAGAAAGAAAAAAGAAAAACAAATGTATATCCCTTGTAAATATAGACAAATAATCTTCAGCAAAGTACTAGCAAATCAAATCCAGCAACTCAAAAATAAGTAACACAATTTTAAAATGGAAAAAAGGATTTGAAAAGATGATATGCAAATGGCTAATAAACCCAATAAAATATGCTGACACTCATTAGCCATTAGATAAATACTTATCAAAACTACAGTGACGTATCACATCACATGCATTAGAATGATTAAAATAAGGACAGATGGTAACAAGTCTTACTGAGGATAGGGAGGAATTGAAAAACCTCATGTGCTGCAGGTGAAAATATGAAATAGTGAAGCCACTCTGAAAGTACTTTGGCAGTTGTTCAAAATATTAAACATGGAGTTACCAATAGAGCCATTGCCTTGGTTAATTTGCATTGCTCTAAAGGGATATCTGATGCTTGGTAATCTATAAAGTAAAGAGTCCTATTGCACTTACAGTTCTATAGGCTGTACAATAAACATGTACATGGTGCCGACATCTACTTCTTGTGAAGGATTAGGAAGCTTCCACTCATGGCAGAAAGTGAAGGGTATGGTGTAGGAGGAAGGAAGAGAGAGATTTAGGGAAGTCTCAGAATCTTCTTAACCATATTTCATGGAAACTAAGAGGGAGAATTCACTCAATCCTGTGAGAATGACACCAAGCTGTTCATGAGAGATTTGGCCTCATAAAGCAAATACCTCTCACCAGGCCCCAACTCCCAAACTGGAGATTAAATTTCCACATGAGATTTGGAGGGGATGAATATCCATACTATGTCACCCAGTAATTACACTTCTAAATACATATCCAAGAGAATTGTAAACGTTATCTGTAGAAAAACTTGTACAGAAATATTCATTGCAGCATTATTTATGATACCCAAAAAGTAGAGGCAACCCAAATATCCATCACTGGATGGAGAGGTCATTAAAACATATTATGCCATTAAATAGAATGTTATTTAGTGATATACAGGAATGAGGTAGTCCTATATTTTTCAACATGAATGAACCTTGAAAAGATCATGCTAACCATTACGAAAATGTATCAGTGATTCTATTTTAATGAAATGTCCCAGAAAAGTTAAACCTATAGAGATGGGGAGTAGATTAGTGGTTTCTATGTGGCTTGGGAAAAAAGTGACTGCTAATGGGAATGGAGTTTCTTTTTGGAGAGATGAAAATAGTCTTATTTGGTGTTTGCACACTTGTGTGAATATACCCAAAAATGGATCATACATTTAAATGGGAGAATTTTATAGTTTGTGAATTAAATCTCAATAGGATTGATTAAAAACAAAATAGAATTATTACCATTTACTTTTCCTCACAGATAGAGATCAGAGGAAATATTATATGGAAATGATGTAATTTGCAGCTGCTTTTTAATGAATGAGGTAAAATTAAAACAATATGATAAAAATAAACAATTGGGAATTAATTTTTCTAAAAAGCTTATCTCATTCATTCTTACAATTTATGAGACATTAAATGCTGAACAACTTTGTTTATAGGATAAAAGGGATATAGACATAAAATAAGCAAAATAAACTCAGAAATAAAGTATTTTTTTCTATATGAGAAATTAATATCTACAAAAGAAAATAAAATAAAGAAGGGCAAATAAATTAACTAAATAAAAATGTTTGTGAAAAGATAGAATATGACAATTATAATACAGTACTAAAATGAGTACACGTGAAGGCTGAACAAACATTAAAATAAAATGATGATAAATATATTAGTCAGGGGTCCCAGAGAGAGCTAATATGGTACACAAACACACACGCACAAACACAGGCACACACACACACATATGAGCAGATTTATTATGGAAATTGGCTCACATATTATGGAGCTTGGGAATTCTCACCATATGTTGTCTGCAAGCTGGAGAAGCAGGACAGCTGGTGGTGTAATTCAGGCCAAGTCTGAAGGCCTGAGACTGTCCTAGATTCTGAAGGCCAAAGAACTAGAAGCTCCAATTTCCAATAGCAGGAGAAGATGAATGTCATAGTTCAAGAAGAGAAAGGAAGAATTTTCCTTTTCTCTCCCTTTTTATTCTATTCTGGCCTCACTGAAATTAAATTATGCTCACCCATGTTGGTGAGGACATATTCTGTACTCAGTCTTCTGATTCAAATTCTAGTCTTTCCCTGAAATGTCCCCACAGAGACTCCCAGAAATAACATTTTTCTAGCTATATGAACATCACTTAGCCCAGTTAGGTTGACACATAAAATTAACTATCACAACTCTATCATTTGTCAACTTGGTTCTCATATAGATATTGGCATCCACATGCATATTAAACTGTGTTTAATCTCCAAATAAAGAGGATAATAAGGTCATAATTTCACCTAAGACAATACAACTGTTCTGCATACAACAAAAAATCCACCAATCTCTTTTCTAGAACAGGAGGTAAGGTACTTGAGCATGTTTACCCTTATCCTGATATCCTGTAACTTAAATACTAGAATGTAAAATTAACAGTACTTAACTATGGATATAAAGCCAATATTTTTATATTATATGATAAGAAAATACGGAGAAAAAATAAATATATCTGCTTAATATATGTATATATTATAAGCTAAAAATACAATCTTAAGCCCCTCCTTCTGATCAAATGAACTAACTCTTGGCCACGGGAACCCCAGAGAAACCTTAAAAACTAAGTTTGTCACCACCTCATTATATCCTCTTCCTTTTGCAGTTTAGACACAACTGACTGGAATTAATGTTAAAATAGAGATCCTAAGGCTGATGGAATGGACTCTGTGGCAATAAGATACCAAATTATAAACAGAATCTATGGCCATGCCAGGCAAGGGTTAAGTTACACACCCTACACTTAAAGAATAAACTATTTTTAACTTTCTGGGAAAAGTCATATGATTCATTGCTTACGTCCTCTTCTTGAGTGAACAACCTTACTGAGAATCTCTCAAATCTTATAGTGATAGTGAATTCTTTAAAGTGTTGACGATTAATACATAACCTACTTACCTTGTAAAGGACTCTGGTTTGTTTGTGAATTATGAAGTTTTACTAATTGTCTTTCATGTAAAACATTTTAGCCTGTATGCTGTGTGTTGTAATCAGTAGCCAATCACTGTAACCTCTGTATTGTACTCTTGAGTGAAAAAGAACTATCGTGATATGAAAAGTTCCTCTCCCTTCTGAACATTCTCATAAATTATTTCAAAATCTAAGACTTTAGAACATGCCCAACTTTGTTGATGTGTCTTCCAAGTTGATCCTCAAATTTGGCATCTGATAAACCTTTATCAAATTATATCTGCCTCCATGGCCTTAACTTTAGTCAACAATATACACAAAAATGTATTGATAACAAAATAAGGTGAAAATACTCATGACAGTTATAATCCTCATCTCTCTGATCACATGATTTTAACTGGTATTTATATAAATATGACCTTATTTTACTTCCTTTTCTGTGTTCCTTGTTTACTTGGCAGAGTGACCCAAACCTTCATTCCTGAAGAGTCTGATACATTTTTAGTCTTGCCTGGATTGAGTTGTTGTAATTTCCCATTGTCCTTAATCACGGGGCATGGTGATTTTAAGAGACACTTTAAAGGATCTCCTGTATTCCAGATATAATCTGTCTTACTTCCATTGTGGAATAGCAATAAAATTTCTCTTTGGTAGTCCAGATCAATCACCCCAGCACACACCATTATTCCTCTCTTAGTGTGAGTCAGAGGCATGTGGAGCCCAACGTGGCCAGGTTGCAGTTTTAATTTACGGTTCAATGGAACCTCTTGTGTCTCCTAGTGTAAGCATTCTTGTCCTTCTGGAACTAGGACATCTAGGCCAGCAGAGCATAAAACTGTGGGAGTGGGAAGCAAAAATTTTGCTAGCAAGTCACTAGGGATAATGATGGGTACTATCACTCTCATTCCCAACCATTGATTTTTGGAGCTGTGAATCCTGGCTATTGAAAAAACAGTATAAGTTGAATACTAATTTAAGGCATATGCAGCCTTCTGAAGATCCTTGCCCCAACCCTGCAGTGTATTATCAGTTAGCTTCTACTATAACTTAGTCTTCAAAAGGCCATGATGATGTGGGGAACATAGTAAGACCAGTGAATTCCATGAGTATGTTCCCATTGACATATTCATTGTACTTAATTGGCTGTGAGGTGAATTTATTGGTCAGAAACAATGCTCTGTGGAATATCATGATAATAGATAGTATGCCCCATTTCATGGATTTCAGTTAGTATGTTTCTTCAGCCACATTTCTTTTTGCCCAGTGGGCACATTAACAAAGCAGACACGGTTGCAGAGATTATGATTATGCACAGGCTCAGCAATATAGACTTCATGTTAACAAGGCTGTCCTGGTTACAGCCACTGCTGAATGACCAATCTGCCAGCAGCCGAGACCAATACTGAGTCTTCTCACGTGGCACCATTTTTGGGGTGCTCAACCAGTTACCTGGTGGCAGTGTGACTATATCAAACCACTTCGATCAGGGAAGGTGCAGCTGTTTATTTTTACTGGAGTAGACATTTAATCAGGATATGAATTTGCCTTTCATGCATGCAGTATCTCCACCAAAACTACCATCTATGTACTAAAAAATGAGTACACATTAAGCTAAATAAGCATTAAAATAAAAAAGTTTTTAAGTTTAAGAATAAAAATACATGTACTAGCATTCAACTGTATAACAGTGCTTACATAATGATTATAGTGATCAGATGTGACTAATGTCTGCATAACCATTTAAAATTAAATATTGATTGTATAAAATGTATAATACAATTTTATTGGGAAGACATAGGAGGGCTTCATGCATATGTTTCAGGATTCCTGTGAAATGAGAACTAAATCTTTATGTCCAAACTACAAATAATTGGAAATTGCCTAATACAGAGAGTTAAAGAAGTATTAGGTTGGTGTAAAAGTACTTTTTTGCAATTATTTTTAATGGTAAAAATTTCAATTATGTTTGAACAAACCTAGATACTCATTTTACAGACATAACTTTGATAAAAATGGTAAATTAATAATAAACGAAAAATGTCAGATTCAATATATATTAAATCTAATATTGAGGAAAAAAGCATAATTCTGTATGCTTCTTCATCTTTGAAACGGCTTATAGTTTTATAAACATGGGGCAGATTATCAAGTGAGCAAATCTACTTACTATGCCCACACCTTTTCTAATGTGTAATTAGAAACCCTTGAAGAGTTGAGCTTCCTTGTGAAATGAAGGAGAGATTTATATTTCTTTTTTTTTTTAATTCATAGCAAAGACCATTTGGCCTTTAAATGTAACATTAAGAATTTATTTCTAAGCTACTAATTTTCTCGGAGTGTATATATAACTTCTTCTAACATGGGATGCTATATTTTAACAATAATTACATCTTATGCCTTTTTTCTGTTTATTACTACATGAGTATGTTCAGCATACACGATTATTACATGTATATGTCTAACAAAAAATATGTGGCTAGATTGAGCAAATGTACCATTTTGAAGCTGGGATCAAATGCTTTTTGTTTGTGTTATGAATATATTTTTATGTATGATGAACTCAATTTACTTTTTTCCCAACATTATCAGTAGACATGTAATAATATTATTTGTTAGTTTTTATTTATTTTCCACATATCTTAAATAACTATGACACTGAATATAAATTATTAAAATATATGATCCTGTTCAGTGACTCCAAAGTAATTATAAGCAAACCATCTAAATCTGTTTTTGCAGCATTTTGATCTCCGTATCAGTTGGTGGCTTAGTCTCAGCTTGATGCCACAAAGATTATTTTTGTTTAGGACTTTTTAATTTTTGCCAAAAACCTGGCAAGATAGATTTAAAAAGTGCCCTATGTTTTTTACTTAAATTTGATTACTACAATTAAGATACAATAAAGCTCTCATGGGGTGTGTATTGCACTCCTGTGTGGGTACACTGAAAACAATTCATTTATACATTACCTGTTTTGCAAAGTTAGTTGGAAATATTTTATTATACTTTGCATAATTCTGTCATCAATAAAAAAGAAAAAGATGCATCATTTGTCTTCTCTCTTTAAAAGGGAAAAAATCAATTGTAAAACAAAGCAAAATGTAGAGCAGTCTACACTAACATTAAGCCAAGATCTTTAATCTCAATATCAATATTCATTAAAGTTTTTTATTACCTACCTAAACGCTAATTACTCAAGTATATCATATATAACCTTTCTTCCCAACTATCAGCAAATATGGTGCCATCTTCTAGTAATGAAGACAATGGAAATTCTGTGTCAGTGTATCTCTGCCAAAAAATAAAGTAAAATGAAATAAAAAGGCCAATTGATTTTTAAAGGCTTTATTTTAAAGTCTACTGAATGAGGACATAGCCCCCTCTATTTCTGCTTTTCCTGTGCACACCGTTGCCATTGATTATAATGTCCTTGGCAATAGAGGTCACGTTAATTTTATCACAACCAAGGATTCTAGGTGAAATATGTGGCACATGTGCAGGCTGCATGCTCGTTTGTCACATTATTACTTGCTGTCACTTTTGAAGGTAGGTGTCTTTTTGAAGAATGTGCCACAGCTAGAGGGTCATGTTATTTGCATAAAGCTCTGAAAGCTGTCTTTCCAGAGAGAATGAGTGGGATGTTGCTTCATTTTCTGTTTACGGAAAGAATAGAGGGGACAGCTGTCAGGAGCTGATGCTGTCTCTCTTGTACATGGATAGTTGTTTAAAAAAAATGCTTAAGAACATATTAATGAATTGTAACTAAAATTTCCATTTACTGGCCTGCATGTTAATTTTTTCTACTCAGAATAAAGTAATTCTGGTCTGCTGTCAGCAGATATTTTTGCTTTATAAAAGTCAAAAGATGCCTATAAATTGAAATGATTTACGGAAGCTTCCATTGCTTTTGGTTGATAACCAAATAATTTCCTTCCTTTACAAAATTAGAGGAAGAAGGATATAGCTACTACAAATGATTTCACTGAAGAGCTTATGAAGGTTTTAGAAATAATGCAAAGTTAAATATCATTATTAGAGCCAAAAATTATATTATTATAAATATACCAATGTGCTTTGAGAAACTAAATTTATAAAAACATATGTATAGAAATTAATTTAAATAAAATTATGCTTCTGAAAACAAAATAATTTGATAGACACATAAATACAGTTTTTTGGAAATAATATATAAAGTTAGTAATTTTAAATAAAAAGATTTGCAAAATTATGTCACAAGAAAATGACTCAAATCTACAATGACAAATAAAAAAGCTCTTTCCTGAATGCAATGAGGATATTAATATAATTTAATAAAAGTATATACTTTGATATATAATTACATGTATTTATACTCAGATTCTATTGATTAAAAACCAGGTGGAAATATATTTAATAAAAATTACAATATAAACTATATTTTACTACATATTTGTTATTCAGCTTGTTTAATTTGGTGAATTAAAGATAGCTCTATGTTCTTTTACATACACATCAAAAGGTGGAAAGTTGATCTCATAAAAATAAAGAATAAAATGGTGATAAGAGGCTGGGGGTTTTAGGGAGAGAGGTATGGGTGATATCAGTCAAAGCATATATATTTATAGTGAGATAGTAAGAATAAGTTCAAGAGGTACAGTGTACAATGTGGTGAGTATAGTTAAAAGCAATATGTTGTATTTTTGAAAAATTCAAAAAAAAGTGGATGTTATAAGTGTTCTCATCACAAAAGTAGTAACTGTGAGATAACACTTTTATTAATTAGCTAGATTTAACCATCTCACAAAGCATACATACTTTAAAACTTCATGTTGTACACAGTAAATACAAAAAAACTTTATGTTAATTAAGATAGAGAGATGAGTCTTTCACTTTGCTATGAATCTAGACAAAGACTGGGACTGCTTTTACTAATACCACATAGCAGGAGGAATCCTGCTACAGTTTCCAGGCCCAGAAAAGGGAATCTTCAAGTTTGTCTTTCATGGAACACTTCCTCTTGAAAGTCTGAAATGTGGTCGGGCGAGGTGGGCCAAGCCTGTAATCCTAGCACTTTGGGAGGCTGAGGCGGGCAGATCACAAGATCAAGAGATTCAGACCATCCTGGCCAACACAGTGAGAACCCATCTCTACTAAAAATACAAAAATTAGCTGGGTGTGGTGGCTCGCATGCCTGTAGTCTCAACTACTTGGGAGACTGAGGCAGGCGAATCATTTGAACCTGGGAGGCAGAGGCTGCAGTAAGCTGAGATCCCACCACTGCACTCTGGTGACAGAGCAAGACTGACTCAAAAAAAAAATAACAATAAGTCTGAAAGTCTATGCAAGAAATTCTTGTCTGCTTCTCTTGAGACCAAATAGAAAAAATCTGCAAATAATTGAGAAAGAAAGCAGTCCAACTGCTCCCAGCTTCCAGATATCCATATTTATAGTGAGATAAATGTGTCAGACTTATGAGCAAAGCCTCTTTGGAATTCTGGCCTGGCAAAGCTGCCAGCTGAAAACCACCAGGTCACTTCAGTAAAGCATGTGGAGCAGCCAAAGCAGAAGAATTGCCAAACTTTGCCTGGATCTCTCCTGGTCCACAAACCAGGAGCATCATAAAATAGTTGTTGTTTTAAGTCAAATTTTGAGATGATGTGTTAGCAGCAACATGTAACTGTAATAATCGTGTGTGTGTGTGTATGTGTACCTGTGTATGCATGTTTTAAATCAGCAGTAATGATAATTCTAAAGCAGTCAGTCCTCAAGAGCAGCTTATCTTTATAAGACCTGAAATGACTGTAACAAACATAATATTCCTCATAATTTCCACATCCCCAGTAAGGCAAATACAGTGTTATACAAGCAGTTAGTTAGAAAATGTATAGGTATTTTGTGTTTCACCGCCAAGCATTTATTAAATAATAGCTCAATAAAATTTTTGTCAATCAGCAACACGTGCACAAAGTGAGTTTACCTAACTGTATTGTGTCACCCTTTTTCATTGGTTGGTTATATGTGTCAATAATGACATTTATTTGAATTGTCGTTTAAAGATACAAAGAGATAGAACATAGAGAAACTGCATCAATTAGAACTTTCAACTATACTGAATAATAGAAACCGTAATTTTTGGCTCATATTCTGAATCATATATAAATATATTTTATTAAAATATATAAATAAATGTGGTAGAGTATTTACTGAAATGAGTTTTTATGCATGTTATCCAATGAGAAAAACTTCTATCTAAATTTCTAATTATTCCTTTTTCTGTTGGAGGCCGTATGCAGTTGCTCTACAGCATGGCCTTCAGAGAAGCTGACTTGGTTAAAAATTATCTTCTGAATTCTTCACTAAGTCGAACAGTAAGGCTTAGCCCAGTCATTTTGTTCTTGTTAGCCACAGTAAAATATATGAATAAAAATAGTTTCCGCCTGAAGTCTTGTGCAGATTAAATGTTATAATTGACATAATTAGCATTAAATCTGGCAGCTAAATGTACTAATTAGATATTAGTAATAGTATTTAATTTAAAAGCATCTGAGTATTTCCTATTGATATATATATATATTTCTCTTTTTTTCCCTGCGAAAGACCAATTGTCTTCTTACCTTTCATAAGCAGATGTTAAACCTTTACATAGAGGCAAAGGAGCCTTCTTATAAAATAAAAATGACATCCTAACCTATTTTGTTTGGATATTTAAAAGACAATTAGCCAGTTGGCATGAAAGGAAACCAGAGGTGTTAAAAGCGTCCTTATTATTGAGGATGGTGTACAACAAGGGTCCGCTATCATTTTGGCATCAATGGACAGGTTTCCTGGAAGACAATTTTTCCAGTAGTCTAGGAACATCTTTTTGGTATGAAACTTCCTCCTCAGATTGAGGCAGGAAAACAGGGTCTGGTGGCAGGGAACATAAGGCCAAATCACACTTCAGCTATGATAGGAAATGTCCTCTCCATAGGGCATACACCATCTAACCAACAGAAACCTCTAGAGGGTATTAAAACACCCACAAATTCTGTAAAGGGGCCCTTGAGCCAATATGCTTGGGCCCACTCCCACACTGTGGAGTGTACTTTCATTTTCAATAAATATCTGCTTTTGTTGCTTCATTCTGTCCTTGCTTTGTTTGTGCGTTTTGTCCAGTTCTTTCTTTGAGATGCCAAGAACTTGAGACACCCTCCACCGGTAACAAGATCATCAGGCATTAGTCAGATTCTCATAAGGGGTGCACAACCTAGATCCTTCACATGTCCAGTTCACACTGGATTGACATTCCTATGAGAATCTAATGTGCCAATGGTCTGACAAGAGGCGGAGCTCAGGCAGTAAAACTGGCTTGCCCGCCACTTGCCTCCTGCTGTGTGGCCCAATTCCTGACAGGCCAAGGACTGGTATGTGTCTGCTGCCCCAAGGTTGAGGACCCCTGCTGTAGCATATGTACTGGATACTCAGGCTTAGTACCTAGAATTGGATGGTGCCAGAGAAGAACTAGCTCTATGTAGAGGTAGCCGCTCTTTTCCTGGTATAGCTTTCTTCTACTGGCAAAAGTATACATTTTGGCTGCATCTTAAATCTGCAACAGAAAAAAATTTGATTGAAAATTTCTCCCACACAGCCCCTCTCCACACACACACCCACACATGCAGACACACATTTTAATCTACCAAGGCATAAAAACTAACTTGGCTAAGGAACAAGCTCTTTCATTTTCAGAACTTTGGATTTTACGTTTACAGTGCCCTTTTTCCTTCACCTGATTGATAAATTGCAAGTCATTTTTCATGAGTCATATAACTCATCCCATTAATACTTCTGTTTTGTGCTGTCTTTAGTATACTATAAAAACTTTCTTGGGGTCAGTGTCTGAGAACAATGCTTTATATATCATTTAAGGTAAACATTAAGTCACTGAATGGTCTAGGGGTGAACTTCCATTATAAATGATGACAAAGCAAAGATTTAGCAGTTGGCATTTTGATGTTGTGAAACAGAAAATTCCTGTTAGATTGATTCTATTTACCATTTTTCAATAAAATATCTGCTTACAGGACTTTGAGTTGTGTTTTGGTTTTCAGAGATTTATTGATGATGGATGGAAAGAGAAGAATTTTGAAGATAGAGAAAATGTGTAATGCAGTAATTTGAATAATGCCATTTTTAACCAGGTTGGTGTGGAGTGTTTGTTTGACATCTATGTTCATAAGTTTAAAAGTAGATTGATCAGGGTTGTCATTTTTTTAAAAAACCAATGAATTTCAGCTACAGAGAGTTGGGCTAAACTAGTGTTCGGGCTTTGCCCAGTGAGTGAGTGAGTCAGAGAGGTAGAAAAATGTGATTGCTCTAGGACTGTTTCCAAGAGAGTGTTTGTTTTGAGATGGAGTCTTGCTGTATCACCCAGGCTGGAGTACAGTGGCATGATCTTGGCTCACTGCAACCTCTATCTCCTGGGTTCAAGCAATTCCCTCACCTCAGCCTCCCAAGTAGCTGGGATTACAGGTGCACACCACCATACCTGGCTAATTTTTTTTATTTTTAGTAGAGATGGGGTTTCACCATATAGGCCAGGATGGTCTCAAACTTCCAACCTCAGGTGATCTGCCCACCTTGGCCTCCCAAAGTGCTGGAATTACAGGCGTAAGCCACTGCACCCGGCCCAAGATAGTAATTTTAATGAAAGATAATTAATTCAATCCTAGGTAAAGAGAAAAGTCAGAATATGAAGCCGTTTATTGATGGTTTAGTAAGTGGTAGGGGTCAGAAAAGCAAAAGACTAAATGACATAGGATATTTGCAGGAGTGAAAATAATACAATAGGCATCCTGGAAGGATAGGAGTCTATGGTCATAAAATAGGTCTCTCTGAAGAATATGACTGTGAAGTAGGATTCAAATGGAGTAGGCTGACCTCTAAAGTCAAAAGGTTACATGTGTGAGACCAAAATGTGAAATGGAGGGTATGTGTTGCTTCAGAAATAGTAGTAGTAGAAAAGGGCCAGTAGATAAAGATATCAAAAAACTGAGGAGGAAATGCTGGGAGATCATCAGAGAAGAGCCAACTCAAGGGTTACAGCTCGGAAATCTCATGATATAAACCACAAAGGAGTTGTGTTCCTAAAAGAATATTTAGGATGAGTAATTTGGAAATGGCAATGAAAGCAAGGAAGATACATACTCACCAGCAAGCTCTCTAGTATATGATTTGAAAGAGATAAAAAGAACATACTCCACTTGAGAGTGTTATAGGATAAATGATCAGATCTTGAGTCTCCACTAGAAACATTCAGAGGAATCATGAAGGATATAAGAATTTACAAATATAAACATTTTATTGTTAAAAAATAGAACATTAATTCTAGAATGTAGTGTAGGGCAAAGAAAGTTGAGAAATTAGGTCAGATTAACCTGTATGAAACAGTACAGTAATGAAACTCTGGATAATAATGACTGACTTTGAGAATTTAGTCTTCTGGGAGTAATTAAGATAAACAAAATATTATGTATCAAGAAATTTATTCTTAAGATATTTGGCAGGTGAGGTGGGAGAGAAGGACAGAAACAACTCATCTCTCCTCTACTTTATGGTAGTTTGATGGCCAAAAAGTACACAAAAACTGCTTTTGTGGAGTCTTATCTTGCTTCTGTGAAGTTTCTCTAGACTGAAGGTGTAGTATTGGTTACTCTTTTTCCTGGGATAAGAGGATGCTTTACATTGAAATGGTACTATAGTGGTTGAAGTCATGGTGCATATTGCAGTGACCTCCATCTTTATGATGTTATTGCCTCTGTGTCCTTTGGGTGGTAGTGGGTTGAATATGAAGAATATAATTAAGCTTAATCAGATATACACTAACCTACAGAAAATAAGCAAACATATGTAAGAATTAAGTATCTGTAGGTTTAACCATTGACCTTTGAAAAATAAAGTCCTTTATTTGGTACATAAAGACTTAAAATATTTTCATAAAAAATATAAACCATGGAATTTAACTGTTTTCAAGTTATATGTTTTTGCTTTTGTAATACTCAAAGCACTGATTTGATGAGTTGCATGTTCATTTTAGAAAATGATTTTGGTTTACTGATCAGTGTTTTCTGATTGATTTTAAAAGCTCACAAGAATACATTGCAAAGTAATAAAAATCTGTATATATGTATGTGTTTGAATATATATATGTGTGTGTGTATGTATACACACTGCTGACACGTAACATGTATGTGACTGCATGATACAGAGTAAGAACTGTGGCAAGTCTTTGCTATTATTATTTATAATTGTTGCTGCCTTTATTGTAATTATATATTATATCCATTTCTAGATATTTAATAGTAGTTATATAAATACTGCTCATTTTAAGTGTCAATTTAAAGCAAGTTAGGAAGAAAATAACTTGAAATCTAAGATATGTCTATAGAACCCTGGGTTTCTAATTTATTAGAAACCAAATATTAATACATGTCTTTTTAAATTGATGCATAATACTGGCATAAAGCTCTCCATGTGAAAATCACACATACTCATTTCTTGATTAGAAAATTGTTTTTGTGGCTGGGGGCAGTGGTGTGTGCCTGTAGTTCCATCATTTTGGGAGGCTGAGGTTGGTGGATCGCTTTGAACCCAGGAAGTTGAGCTTGGGTACATGCAAAAACCCCACCTTTACAAAAAAATACAAAAATTATCCAGGTGTGGTGGTACAGGCTTGTAGTCTCAGCTCCTTGGGAGACTGAGGTGGGAAGATCACTTGAGCTCTAGAAATCAAGTGATCCTCCCCTGTCAGTCCTCTGAGATGGCACCACTGCACTCTAGTCTGGGTAACAGAGTGAGAGACCCTGGGGAAAAAAAAAAAAAGAAAAAGAAACAAAGATTGATTATTGCAATTACAAAATTTCATTTTAAAATACTGAATTTAAATTGTTGAAGTTACTAAATAGAGCTAGTAAAATAAAAATAAGTGAAGAAAGTTAGATAGATGAATAAATGTTATGGTTTTTGTTTTTCTCAAAGGCAAATAGCACTACTCCACAATAGTCTATTGCTTGAGAGTAAAGGACTGTAATGTGGATTCAGTACTTTGTAGATAAATGTGTTGGTTGATACTCTTGAGTTATCTGCACTAGGCTCCTGTAAAGTTTTTTTTTTTAATTGTATTTGGGCTTTGGGGTACATGTGCATGTCCTGCATCCTGCAGGATTGTTGCATAGGTACATACATGCCGTAGTGGTTTGCTGTCTGCATCCCCACGAAACATTGCCTACATCAAGCATTTCTTCCGGTGTTGTCCCTCCCCCTCCTTCTCACCCCCTGTCCCCATTCCTCACCCCTCCACCCTGCCCCACCTAGCTCTGTGAGTGTTGTTCCCTTCCCTGTGCCCAAGTGTTCTCATTGTTCATCACCTGCCTATGAGTGAAAACATGCAGTGTTTGGTTTTGTTCTTCTGTCAGTTTGCTGAGAATGATGGTTTCTAGGGTCATCCATGTCTCTACAAAGGACAAGGACTCATCATTTTTTTATGGCTGCATAATATTTCATGGTGTATATGTGCCACATTTTTTTTGTCCAGTCTGTCATCGATGGGCATTTGGGTTGGTTCCAGGTCTTTGCTATCGTAAACAGTGCCACAATGAACATAGGCGTGCATGTGTCTTTATGATAGAATAATTTATAATCCTTTGGGTATATACCCAGTAATGGGATTGCTGGATCAAATGGAATTTCTATTTCTATATCCTTGAGGACTCCCCACACTGTTTTCCACAATGGTTGAGCTAATTTACACTCCCACCAACAGTGTAAAAGTGTTCCTGTAAAGTTTATGTTCTTCTAGGAAATAGCAGTTTAGTTCAGTGACATGTAAGGCAGCTTAGACAATTGAAAGCAGTTAAGCAGAAGGCATGCCATAACATGATGATAATAAAATTTACTTAATTAGAGTATATGAACATTGATGTGCTTGACCAAAAGGTCAAATAGCCGACTGTGTGGCTTCAAACTGACCACCTGGCAAATTAAAGCCTGCCTTTCAGATGCAGATTTCTTCAGAAGAGAAGTTTAATATTGGCAAACATTTTGCAAGTGGGCATGGAAGGTGTCATAATTAGGGGAATTGCCTAGAAGCTGCTTTTGCATTACATTTGACATGAGTTATGAAAAATTCAATTGCTCATATCAGAGAACAGAGAGACTAATGATGAAGATATTACAATGGGCTGTACTATATCCTTCCCTTTCCGTGTAGGTTAAGAAGAAAAACAAAACAAAACAAAAGCCCTTGCAATATTACTAATAAGGAAAAAATGAGGTAATGTATTTTTATTCTGTATTTCTCTGTTTAATTTTCAAGATATCACAATGTGTAGTCATTATTCTGGCCCTACAATCAGCAGGTCTTTAATAAACCTTCCAGCCTCCTTCATTTCAATATGGGGCTACTTAAAACAGTAAAATAAAATAATTCTCCCCATCAACCACCAAAAAAATACATTAAATTAGGGCTCATGCCAGGTTGATAATTTTAACAACCTTCTGATTATTTGAAATAAGCAAAAGAAAAATTTGTCAGCTCATCTGGAGAAAGGAAACCTGACAGAAATAAAGAAAGGGAACATTTCCTTGCCCATGATGGTTGAAAGGGGGATTTCCATAAAATGTTAGCACTTCCTATGTTTTCTTTTAGATATTTTGATAAAGATGCATATATGTCTCATCATATTCACCAAAATATATGTGCAAAGAGAGATTTTGGTGATTCACTGATAATTTTAAGCCATCTTTACAGCAAAACCTGTTACCATTTGTGTTTACCCACTATCGACCTTGAAGTGGCACTTTGTCACAAAACTTTCTAACATTTGGATGTGTTAGAAAGTTTTAATATTTCTAATATGTCTCTAGGCAGAAGATTGTCTATACTGTTTAAAGGAATGCATAATTTCAGTGTTTGCATTTTAAAAGGTTGGCAGTAATGTGGGGAAGAAGTCCAGTGGGATTATTTTTTAAAAGTAGTCATATAACATATTAAACAATAAACATACTGAATGCAGACACATAGAGCTACTTTGTGCATAAAATATTAAAATCAGCACAAATTAATCCTTTAGCATTTAAAAATATTAAATTATAAATTAAAGAACTTAAGTTCCAAATAGCTTTTAAAATTGTAGCTCATACATGGAAAGGAATCCCAAATGAGGTTTGTGAAGAATTTTATCTTTTTAATTTCAATTTCTACTAATGTTGCACTTAAAATTTATTGAAATTAATTTAAATAATCTATAAATACTTAATACAAAAAGATAATTATAATTTATGAACAATTATTTGTGATAACCTAGTGGAATTTATAATGCTCCAAAATATATATCAAGGAGCATATATTCTACTACAAACAATAATAGAGTATAAATATGTTTTTCATAATTTCTGAGTCTAAATACTGAGTTACATAATTACTAGAATAACATCTATTTTTTTTTACTGTTTACTAATTAGTAACTAAAAAAATGACTTTTAGTTGCTCGTTTGGAGGAATGTTAATGTTTGTTCTACATGCTAATATTCACAATCTCATATTTTAACTAATATATTCACACTTGTCAGCAATTATTTTACAACTAGTAAAAATTTGTCATATTAATATTATATATATTTTACATGTGAAAATATACTAATTAAAATTAAATACTTCTTAATTACAGAAATAGTTTGTAGCAGTATCAAATAGTAAATAAAATGTAACTACGTAAGTGGGGAATAATTTTATAAATAAAATATCTATGGTAAGCAAAGTGGTTAAATAGGTAGTTTTTTTTTCAAAAGTTTTTAAGGTCTTGAATTTGTTCAGAAAGGATTCATTTGTCTGCTGGCATTTTGTTTTAGCATAATGCACTGTTAATCTAAAGAACACTTTAGATACTGTGGCCCTGGGCCACAGACTCCTTGTTAAATTTTACATTCCAAAAAAATCAGTTAAAAAGAAAAGATAAATGAAATTCATACTTTGGGGAACACATTTTCTGATGTCAGGTACAAATACGAATGCCAAGTGTATTTGGGAACTGGGCATAATTTACATAACAAGTTAATTATATTAAGACTTATTTATTGAGTTCTGTGTTAGAGTTAAAATTTGTAAAAGTAGTTATTTGGATATCACAGTATTACCATAGGCTCAGAACACAAGCCTTGGTGCCATAAAAATATTTTTTTAAATTGTCCTTTCACTAACTAGTCTTGAGATATGAGGGAATTTAATAAGCTTTCCTAGTCCTTATTTTTGCTCTCCTGGATAATATGGAAATTACCACAAAGTCTATGAGATATGGTCAAGTTTTAAAATTCTTGTCTATAATGTTATGCGAACAATAATTACTTCTATTGTTTCCAGAGGAAATAATCACTAAAAATATTCTAAAATGTTGCTAAGTATCAGTGTTTCCAAGTGTCAAACACATGGCCTCTTTTATCTTCTTTTGGCATTATACTAAAGAGCTTAGGTCATCATACATTTTTGCAAAATGAATATTGATTACAGTTACCAATTTCATCCCTGTGGCCCAGGTTCACATTATCAAAAGAGTCCTTTCACTTAACATTGTATATTGCCAAGACAATTTGTCATAAGAAAATTGTAAGAGGCCTCACTGTGGAATAGCCATGTAGAATTTTCTGAGCTGCGATTTACGCAGATACGAATGCAAATACATATAGGATCAACCACATCTTTTTATAACCAAAATATAGGTTAGAGTGTTGTTAAAGTATTAGTGGATCCTATAAAATATGATGTAAAATTAAAACTATGAACATTGCAAAACTGTTTTAAATACTTTTGTCTAGATAGCTTTGAATTTGTTTTCACATCCCTTGAGTTTTTCATCCCTCATTTGTAAAGAATACAGGTAAAACTCAGTAGATTCTTATAATGCATACAGTGCCTTGTTGCGATAATTGTATTTTTGTCTGTTTGTTAATCTTATTTTCTTTTATATCCACATGCAGACTCATTCGTGTGTGTGTGTTTGTGTGTGTGTGTGTGTGTGTAAAAAGAAAGAGAGAGACAGAAGATAGTTTTCTTTTTAAATGGTAGTGTATCAACAGAAACTCATGCACAGAAACATCCTGTTCTTATTTTGGACACTTCTGTGATATATATCACTAGAGATACGATACTTATATAGCTATAAAATATTTATTATGGAGTTTTGTAATTATCCATTTATATTTATACAAAATTTTTTTTATCTAAACTTTCGTGTTTTGTAGTTGACCCAGTTAACCGTGTTTTACATGATATATTCATGTTGTAGTATGTAACAGTGATGAAACACAAAAGAAAATATAAAAAACAAACAGAAAAACCCACAACATTTACATCACAGATATAATACTTTAAAAAGTCAAATATGTATTAGTTCCTGAGGGAAGCCTCCATAAAATCCATAGAAGATTTTGGTCTCTAGCAGTAAATGCAATTAAATTAAAATAAATAAATAAGTTATTATTTTTAAAATATATATCTTAAAACTAAAAGTGTAATATGAAAATCATTTGTGCTAAGTAAAACACAAGGAAATTACAAAATAATTAAAATGTAAAAGCAATAAAAACACTACAAAAACAACTTGAGTGACACAATGTCACCTCTTTAAACCTATATTAAAAGCTAAGAACAAATATTAAAGATGAGTTAACTGTTGAGCTCAAGAAGCTTGAGCAATGAAATAAAATCAAATAGGTAAGATGAAATTAAATGATAAAAATAGGAACAAAAATATTTAAAGGAAGAAATAACACGTAGGATACGTCAATAAAACAAAAATCAGATGATTGGAAAATGATTAATAAATGTCTATTAACTACCACATGAAACTTAGAACTTTAGAATAGTTGTGAAAATAGTTGAGTCAATATTTTATGTAAAAATATGATTTAGGAAGAAGAGCAAATTAGAGATCAAACTGTAATATAATAAATGACAGTTGCATTGACTCAGGCTGTATTAATCTGCTACTGTTTAAAATTAAAGATAAAAACCTATGCAAATTAGATGTAGGTAGTATTAAATTTAACAAAGATAGGTTAAACAATCCAATTTGATTTCGGTGTTTTGCAGGTAAATATTTTTTCAAGAGGCATTGTAACATTAAACCTTAGTTAAAATTGCCTTTTTTTATTTTCCAAAGTAATTTAGAATTGTGGAAAATTAAATTTTCGGGAATTAACAATATTTTTTAGCCTGCTACTAATACTAATAAACATGGTCAACAAATTTATAAATTAAAGTATATTTAAGAAAAAAATTTCATGGCTTTTATGTTGACTTTATAAAATCTTCCACATAATTTTGTATCAAACTTTAAAACCAATTTTGCTCTTATAGCTTATTATATTATATCAAGAAAAAAATAAATTACTAGGCTGTTCTTTTTTAATATTCTGGTGTTTTAAAATGGCTTCCAAATGCAGGAATTTCTGTTGTATTAGAAAAAATGTACATTTAATGCAGTTTGTTTATTAGTGTAGTATAGGAAGATACATTGAATACTTACATGGTAACTATTACATAGAATCCAGTGACTAGCAATTAGTAACCCTCTATAAATTTTGGCTTTGGTAAGGACCATGCTAATGTTAGGCTAAAAAGCTGTGACTGTATAGACAACTTTCTTAGTGCTGTTGAGCTTCAATTTCCTTATAACTAAAATTCAATAAAAGGATAGATATAATGACCCTTGCTAAACTTTAGTTTGTAAAATTGTAGGAGTGCAGTTTTTTGTTTTGTGCGTAATAATGCACATCCACATTGTTCTGAATGTAGAACAGAAGAGGGATTGCTTTGATTTTCCTCTTTTCTTGTGTCCATTAAAACTATGGTAGTTTTGGAGAACTAACGGTAGCAACAAGTTTGAGAGGGACTGACAATATAAGCATCCTAGCCAGAATACTAGCCTGTAAGAAAGCAAAATCATTAAAGGAAAAATGCAATATGACCATTTTCTGCAAATGTATTTCTCAAAGACAAAGCTCTATAAAAAGTTCCTTTACAGGTGTGTTTTGGCTGCAAGAAAATTGGACAAATTACTTTTCTCCCTTTCATCTGCTTAAGTTTGCCTTTAGTCCCTAATCACCCAGCGTAAACCAATTCAGATGTGACCTATTTCCCACTGCCCAGTCAGATAAAGTTTTATTTGGTTCTCTTCAACCAAATTAATACTAGATCCATGTTCTTTCTTCCATATGTAATATAGCTCTTCAGATTCCCAATACTATAAGCTATCCAGAATTTCTGGTTTACATAACTTTATTTTCAGCAGGAGAATAATAGCTTTAGGAAAAGTAAAAACTTGCTCCAATTTATGTCGTAATTGGCCTTGCAATGCACCTAGCACACAATAGGAGCTCAAAGGCTAATGAAAGAAAGAGAAAAAAAATGGGTAAAAACAGAGGAAAAAGAGAAATATATAGGCAGCTACTGTGGAGTGGTATTGCAAGAATAGCATAATAAAGCAAAATAAGTAATATCGATATATTATAATTTAATGTATAGCTACTGTTATTTCCTAATTATATCATTAGTTATCTGAAATTTTCACATTTTTTGAAATTTAATTATGTTTTACTTTTTGATTTTCAACAAAACCTCAACCTTACTGTCATACTCCTCAGCATTGAAAAATGGGTCTTTAGAATTCAACATTCTTCTCCTTTCTCCGTAACTCACTGTCTTCTTGCTAAACACTGCCAAAGATGTTAGTGCTAAGAAAGAAAACAATGTTAACTGATTAACCATGTCTTTCCTAGAGACTATGGGGATTAGCCCTATCAAGCCTCAATTCCCCTAAAAAAATTCAAGATTTGAACTACTCTCATTTCTATACAGCTAGGTATACCTCTTGAATTGGTTCATTGTCTCATCCTACAAAATTACCACCAGACCTTCCACTGATCCCTCTGGATCTCTCTCTGTCAGACCTATCTCTAGATAGAGATCTAAAAGTCTAGTGATAGATCTGGATGTATCTCTAGATAGAGGTCTAGCACTCTGTCAGCAGCAAAATTTCTTATATCCTCAGTACCTTTTCTTATACTCTTTATGGTCACTTGATTTCTCTACTCAAAATCAAATTGTCAGGCTGGGCATGGTGGCTCATGCCTGCGATCTCGGCACTTTGCAAGACTGGGGTAGATATACATATATATATATATACACACACACACACACATATGTGTATATATACATATACATATATGTATGTCTCTACGCGTGCGCGCGCACACACACACACACACACACACGCACATAAGAGAAAGAAAGAGAGAGAGAGAGGCTATTTCTTACTCTAGAATTACTACAATCACTTTTAGTTCCAGGAAGCATCTTTCTGCCGAATTATATCATTTTATCTGCCCTCTTCACATGCATTCTTGCCTTACTACAGTCTCACTTTTGCATACAGAATCCTAAGTATCTCTGCTCAAATCTTATCAACATTTGTGTCTCAGAATAAAATCCAGTATCCTTACCAAGATCTAGAAATTAATAGCTAATCTGACTATGTGTGTTTTCTGACTCACCCACTAACTTACCTTGTTCTAGACACTTTGGCATTTCTTTTTTCTCCTAATTTTTGAGAAAGACCAAGTATCTACCTCAAATACCACTTTGAGATCTGAAATTACTGTTACTTCTTTGTGGATTCTTCCCCCCAGATATAAGCTTGGCACTTACCCTCACACAGTTATCCACTCAGAGATACTTTACATCACAGAAATAATAGAAGTTGAGGTCTAAAAATATTTTCAGGGAAGAGTGGTAGACTGAGCTTCACAATTGCTAAACAAAAATATATCATCTGTAATTGCGTATAAATATCAAAAAGGATTTTACAAACCATATTTGTTAATTAACTTCTGTGGTTTTCTATTTTTCTCAGAACTTTTTCTCTATCCTCCTCACATCATTGGGAAACATATTAAGAGCATTCATGAAAATAAAAACAGAGTTAACTTCATTTATTTTGGAGGGATAATTAATTATGTCTACAAAGTAGGTAAAATGCCAATAATATCTTTAAAGAAAAAGGAAAACAAGGAGATTCAGAGCATCTTGTCAGAATATTATTCAAAGCAATACTATTGTCAGTAGCATCTACAAAGGGCTGTATATTAAAGAACTGTTTGGAGAAGCTTCTCTTGTCTGTCTTCAAAGGTTTTTCAATAGTGATATTGCATGTCTTTTGGAAAAATCTCTCAATGGTCTAGTAAAGCATCTTGGCATGAAATAGTTTACCTATAAAGCCTCTTAAATTTTCTTTCACTCTATTTTCACTAGTTTATGTCTAATTCATGCTCATTGATTCAGTCAACATATGTTAACTCCATCAATAAATGTTCAGTATTTTCATTTTAATGATGATGTTTTGCATATCTGCAAGAAGTCCCACATCCACTTCTTTCTCCTGTAATTAGTATAGTTTGCTGAATTGTTTCACTCCAGAAGTCAGTCTCCTTTATATATAAAACAAAAGCAAATGCAAACAAACATTCCACTGTAAGTTCCTTAAGACATATCTTTTTGTGTGAATAACAGCTATTGGTTAAAACATTATCATTTCACGTATTTGAGGATTGGCAGATAATTAACTATCTCAGGGAAAATTGTAATTATTTCATTTGTTTAGAACATTTTAGAGTGCTAATTTAATGGTTACTATATAATTGGAAATTATTACTTTTCTTATGAAAGGAAAAGAGATTTTGCATTTATTCTTACATGTTTTTACTAGCTCAATTTTAATTTAATAAACTGAAAGAAACATCAAATTAAAGCACATGTGAAAGAAAATCATAAGAAAGGAATCAATTGATGAGGAAGAGTTAGATATAGCCCATATTGAAATTGGCTATTTAACTCTGCCTGAAGTGGAATTATTTAGATTCAGTTTGGAGTATTCATCTCAAGTGATCTGAATAAACTTGTCTAGACTCATACAAGTGGATAGTCTTGGATTTTTCAGTCCTCACCATTTACTCAGAGAAAATATAAGTTAAGTAGGATGTTTGGCTATTTGGGAGGGCTACTATGTTATTGATGATTATGATGATGTGGATTTTGAGGTCTTTTGAAACTGAAGGAATACCTGACCTACATAATTTGCCAGTATCTATAATAGCTTTATAGGTGTTGTCAATATATTTGTGTTTTGCTCAATAAAGGGTGGTTTAAAAATGGTTGGTGTTTAGAGTAATTTAATTTAGTTGTTGCTGTTGTTAAAACAAAGTTCAAATGTCAATGGCTTAAGAATATAAAATTTTCTTTCTTACAACATAATTAAAAGCTATTGAGAGACTCAGTTAGGTATATCTCCTTCTATGATCTATAAATTTATTCTCCATCCATCTATAGCGTTGCCATATTGAACACCTGGCTGAAGAAACACTTGAGGATAGAACAAGTTGTTTTTGTGGACCAAGTCTGTAGATTGTGTCATATTAATTACAACCATATTGCATTGAACAGAGCCCAGGTATAAGGTCCAAACATAAATGAAAGTGAGGCTATAAAATGGTTTTGTTCTGTGTGCTTGGAAAGAAAAATAAGAGGGTAAACTAGACAGGATTTTATAAAAGGCAGAGAAATGGATAATGCTATATTTATAATTATTAATTTATACTTTTATATCTAATAGTTATACACAAATATTCCAAAATATTTTTGTTGGGAAAATAAAATATCTGTGTTCCTATTACAGTCTAGGTGAAGGCATAGGATATTGAAATAAAGAACATCTCCTAAAACAGAAATAGTGTATTTGAGAACAGCAAGGTACCTTTATTCCTTGTTCACAGCAATTTTTTTGGAGTCGTAGAGGAGTGATGTGTTCAACAAATATCATTTTAATTGAAGAAGCATACTGTTGTTCTAATTTATATTCTCATCACACTAATAGTTTCTGGGTTATTTTATTGTGAAGACATTGAAAACATTCAATTAAACACTTGCAAGGAAAGATTTTTAAGAAAATTTTTTGTTGCAGGCAATGCAATGTTTATGGATTCAGAACATATACATAGCAGAGTGATTGATAACACTTGCTTAGGACCACGGTTGTATGTATTCAAATCTCAGTTTGATTACTTGCAAACTAAAAAATTGAATAAGGAGTGTTGGGTTAGAAATCTCCATGAATACACTGATAAGAACATTAGTCAGCTTTGTTAGAGGATAATTTAATGGCAATCATGACTTGAAAATTAGAGATTATGTATTGGTTTTGGATATTTACATACGTATCTTTCTCAGAGCAGTTTGCTTACATTTTAGGGAAACTTTCACCTTTTCTCCAAAAAAGTTATTACTATTATTATTATTTTATCCCAGAGTAAAGATTTCTTTCCTAAGGGAAGACAGATCAGTGTGTCAGCCACCATCTATAAGCTCTGAGTCTCATAATTTTTGGGTTCTCCTTTAGTGATACAGCCTCACTGTGTGAATAGGTGAACATTTGGCTCTTATAATCTCATGCCATGGAAAACTGTGACATGGGGAATTGTTTCTTAGTTGCTCTGTGAATAATAAACTGTCTTATGCAAAGATCTCATATTTCCCTTCAGGGCTATTTATAAATATATAGAAACTAACATGGGCTTACAGCACTGTCAAACACTTTAGGAAACTATCCTTAGGCCTGTAGAAGCAGAAAGGAGTGGTCACTGCAAAAGAGTAAGAGTAGTACAATAACTAACAATTAGGAGTTTGCAATCAAAAGGAAAAATTTGCTTATTCTACTTCATTTTCTTCTTTCAGTTGTGTTGGGAATAACAGCAAAGGAGAAAGGACTTACAGAGGGCCTACATAAATTGGTTATGGGTAACACATAAACAACAACAAACTGCAGAAAGCCGCAGGATGCCTCTGAGGAGGAAGGCCTCTTCATGCCTCATGTTCTGGTGCAGGGTGACCTAGGCTCTGTTACCATAAACATTGTGCTCAAGGGCATAAACCCCTTCATAGCACTATGACATAGCCAGACCCATAGGCTCCTTGTAAGGCCCGAGTTCCATCAGCTGTACATAGATAATAGGGTAAAGATAACCACATGCTCTTGTTTTGTGAAACTCCCAAACCTCCACTGTTATCAATCCTTGGGATGACACACCAGTTCTGACTTACTGATTCACTTTTGGCTCTCTGAATCACTCCACCCCTACCCTGTAGATCAAAGTGATTGTAATCAATAAATAGTGTGGATGATCAGAGCTCAGGGTCTTCACTGTTTCCTCCAGAGTAAAAAAGTGATGGCGCCTCTGGTCCCATTATCTTTCTTAATCTGTCTTTTTCTCATTCCTTTGTTGCCTCCAAACTCTGGGTACCCACAGGTGATGTAGGGTTGGCTCCCTATCTTCTGGTTCCCAATGTGGGGCTCATGGACTCCTTACATTCTGGTGCACCAACATGTGGGCCTCATGGATTCCCTACATTCTGGCACCTAACATGGGGCCCATGGATCCCTACGTTCTGGCACCCAATGTGTGGGGCTCATGGATTTCCTACATTCTAGTACCCAACGTGGATCTCATGGATCCCTACATTCTGGCATCCAATGTTTGGGGTGCATGGGTCCCTACACACTTGGATCTTTTTCACGTGTCTTGTTCTGGCCAAATATAAGTGGACATCAGAAAGCCAATGGCTCCATTGATGCTGTCCATGAAGTTTAGCTTCTGGAGGTACAGAACGTGCTACCAAAAGGTGGAGAGTACATTTGGAAAAGCAAATGGAATGCAGCACAGTTCCTATGCTAAAAGATAATGTGCTTTATGCTTAAAAAAATTCTTCTTTTTTTTGAGACGGAGTTTCGCTCTTGTTACCCAGGCTGGAGTGCAATGGCACGATCTCGGCTCACCGCAACCTCCACTTCCTGGGTTCAGGCAATTCTCCTGCCTCAGCCTCCTGAGTAGCTGGGATTACAGGCATGCACCACCATGCCCAACTAATTTTTTGTATTTTTAGTAGAGACGGGGTTTCACCATCTCTACTTTTAACCAGGATGGTCTCGATCTCTTGACCTCGTGATCCACCCGCCTCGGCCTCCCAAAGTGCTGGGATTACAGGCATGAGCCACCCGCCAAAGAATTCTTTTATTAAACACGCAAACTTCCAATTATGGTGAACTATGAGATATGGCTCTAACTATGAGATGTGGCTGAACTTTTCCCTCAAAAACTCCCTGAACTAGAAATTCTTCTGCTCTAAAAACTCATTCATATCCAGAGTATGAATTAATTGTCATATTTATCCATTTATTTTTCTTATTATTTTAAAATCACAATCTCTTTCAACAAAACTTTTTTATAATTACTGTTTAGCACACCCTGTGGTGATTACCAACATGTCATACTGTTGAATGAGGATGGAACCTGTGAATTGAAGAAATGAACAAAATATGGCAAAGGCAAGGGACTGTTACTGCCTTTAGTGGGTTACATTATGTAAAATTCACTGTTAAGCAGATGAGTGAGATAGACTTCCATGGTGACCTCGAAGTTTTGTGCTGCCATTTGTAAGAAGGGCTCTGAGAGAAACACTTGACAAACAACTATGGCCTTGAGGAGGTGAGAATGCCTCCTACCTGTAACCAGCAAGAAAACCCCCCATACTTTCCAGGGTATAAATTATTTCAAGTACATGAATGATATAGGAAATAGATTCTTGCCAGTCAAGCCTCCAGGTAAGAATGCAGCCCACTGAACATTCTTGATTGAAGCATTATGAGGGTTCAGTCTCAACAATCTTAATAACAATCAGACTGCATTGGCATAGAACACAACTACGCTGCATCTGGACTCCTGTTTGTAGTTTATAGACTCTTGTAGAGTCTATAAGATAACAAATGTATATTGGCTTAAGCCTCTAAGTGTGTGGTAAATCATTACAAATGAGAAAAACTAATAATGTTAATATGGATAATATTTTAAACATTATTTTTTACAGTGATCTCAGCTTATTGTATGTGATCCTGAATTCCTCATTGCCTCCATTCCAGTTTTCCATAATTCATTGTATTTTATCAGAAAATATAAGTATTAAGCAATACCATGACCATGATTTCAAGTTAACTTAGGCTAATTAGGAAAAATATTCTTTCATATAAAGTATAAAATATGAATATAAAGTATTTAAAAAACCCACATATTATGCATATTTTGATGTTAAAAATAAAAATATACTTGCATAAAAGGAGAAGGACTTTGATATTGTTGATTTTCTGAATAGGATTCCTTCTCTGATGTAGATACTGATCAAATGAATGGGAGAATGAGGAAGCATAGTATAAACGTATATAACTTCATGTTAAGAAACTATTCTCAAGCACAAAGGGAAGGTTAAAGCTAATTTGAATTATTCTTTACTTACTATAGACTATGTAAATTTATTTAGAGATTTTCATCACCTGAACAAAGATGCATTAACTGTAACCGATTAAAAATCTAATAATTATCACACTACGTTATTTACTTCTTTCATGCTGTCAACTTAAACGTGTAAAAATTCAGCAAATTTTTTTCCCCTCAGTATAGCTAGAGAATGATTTTCTATAAGTACAGATTTACTGGTTTCCCTTTAAATATAATTGCATCCCAGCGAGCTTCCTACTATCTTTCTATGCGCCTGCTGCTGTTATGACAGTCAGTACTGGCCCTAATCTTATTGTTAATGTCAAAGACCAAGCGTGACAGCTCCAGACAAGATAGGCTCCAGTGAATGGCAGAGTAATCAGGCTGGAAAAGAACTGGCTCATCCATAAAGGATCAGATGTTGGAAAGTCACTATCAGCATGTTCACATTTGCTTCTTTTCTAATTCTGATGGCAGCTGGATCATTTAACATTGTATCCTTATGTCAAAGATTATTTGAAATTGGCATTATTCTGATACTGTAAACCAAACTAATAAAAATGTTCTATATGACAGTATTATCAATATATAAAATTCAAAATATCTGAGGGTATTCTGTGAAAAAATGGTATTTTACAAACTGAAAAGAATATTCCTTTACCATGTCACACTTGATTATCTAAAATGCAATATGAAACAGTTTCTGTTCAAGTTACAAAGGTATATAAGTTTTCTTTTTGTCTTTATGATTTTTATTCTATTTGATAATGACATTTTCAAGCAATTAATTAAAATTTATATTTTATGCTCCAAAAGGCAAGTACACATTAGTCAACTTAATATATTGTATATATCCAATAAATTTTAAGAACATGAGGAACATCTAAGTAGTAACATTTTACCTTTTCGAAATATATTATCTCATATATATATATATAAAGCCTGGAAAAAATAAGATCTGTTTTTTTTTTATTATACTTTAAGGTCTGGGGTACCTGTGCAGAACATGCAGGTTTGTTACATAGGTATACATGTGCCATGGTGTTTTGCTGCACCCATCAACCCATCATTTGAATTAGGTATTTCTCCTAATACTATTCATCCACCAGCCCCCGACCCTACAACAGGACCTGGTGTGTGATGTTCCCCTCCCTGTGTCCATGTGTTTTCATTGTTCAGCTCCCACTTATGAGTGAAAACATGGGGTGTTTGGTTTTCTGTTCTTGTGTTAGTTTGATGAGAATGATGGTTTCCACCTTCAGTGATGTCCCTGCAAGGGACATGAACTCATCCCTTTTTATGGCTGCATAATATTCCATGGTGTATATGTGCCAAATTTTCTTTATCCAGTCTATCATGGATGGGCATTTGAGCTGGTCCAAGTCTTTGCTATTGTGAACAGTGCTGCAATAAACATGTGCATGTGTCTTTATAGTAGAATGATTTATAGTCCTTTGGGTATATACCCGGTAATGGGGTTGCTGGGTCAAATGGTATTTCTAATTCTAGATCCTTGAAGAATTGCCATACTGTCTCCCACAATGATTGAACTAATTTACACTCCCACCAACAGTGTAAAAGTGTTCCTATTTCTCCACATTCTCTGCAGCATCTGTTGTT
This sequence comes from Aotus nancymaae, assembly GCF_030222135.1. Taxonomy (NCBI): domain Eukaryota; kingdom Metazoa; phylum Chordata; class Mammalia; order Primates; family Aotidae; genus Aotus; species Aotus nancymaae. The sequence goes on from NW_026988503.1 coordinate 8,812,686, forward strand.
TTCTGACTTTTTAATGATGGCCATTCTAACTAGCCTGAGATAGTATCTCATTGTGGTTTTGATTTGCATTTCTCTAATGACTAGTGATGATGAGCTTTTTTTATTCATATGTTTGTTGGCTGCATAAATGTGTTCTTTTGAGACGTATTTGTTCATGTCCTTCACCCACTTTTTGATGGAGTTGTTTTTTCTTGAAAATTCGTTCAAGTTACAATTTTCTCCCATTCTGTAGGTTGCCTTTTCATTCTGATGACAATTTCTTTTGCTGTGCAGAAGCTCTTTAGTTTAATTAGATCCCACTTGTCAATTTTGGCTTTTGTTGCCATTGCTTTTGGTGTTTTAGTCATGAAGTCTTTGCCCATGCCTATGCCCTGGATATTGCCTAGGTTTTCTTCTAGGGTTTTTATCATTTTAAGTTCTATGTTTAAGTCTTTAATACATCTTGAGCTAATTTTTGTAGAAGGTCTAGGGAAGGGGTCCAGTTTCAGTTTTCTGCATATGACTAGCCAGTTTTCCCAACACCATTTATTAAATAGGTAATCCTTTCCCCATGGCTTGTTTTTGTAAGATTTGTCAAAGATCAGATGGTTGTAGATGTGTGGCATTCTGTTCCATTGGTCTATATATCTGTTTTGTTCCTAGTGCCATGTTGTTTTGCTTACTGTAGCCTTGTAGTACAGTTTGAAGTCAGGTAGGATGATGCCTCTAGTTTTATTCTTTTTGCTTAGGATTCTCTTGGCTATATAGGCTCTTTTTTGGTTCCATATAAAATTCAAAATTTTTTTCTAATTCTGTGAAGAAAGTCAGTAGTAGCTTGATGGGAATAACAGTGAAACTATAAATTACTTTGGGCAGTATGGCCATTTTCATGATACTGATTCTTCCTATCCATGAGCATGGAATGTTTCTGGATTTCTTTTTGTCATCTCTTATTTCTTGAGCAGTTGTTTGTAGTTTTCCTTGAAGAGGTCCTTCACATCTTTTGTAAGTTGCATTCCTAGGTATTTTATTATCTTTGTAGCAATTGTGAATGGGAGTTCACTCATGATTTGGCTCTCTTTTATCTATTACTGGTGTATAGGAATGCTTGTGATTTTTGCACATTGATTTTGTATCCTGAGACTTTGCTGAAGTTGTTTATCAGCTTAAGGAGATTTTGGGCTGAGATATTGGGGTTTTCTAAATGTATAATTATGTCATCCACAAATAGAGATAATTTGACTTCCTCTCTTCCTATTCGAATGCCCTTTATTTCTTCCTCTTGCCTCAATGCCCTGGACAGAACTTACGATACTTGGTTGAATCAGAGTGGTGAGAGAGGGCATGCTTGTCTTGTGCCAGTTTCAAAGGGAATGCTTCTAGCTCTTCCCATTCAGTTTGTTATTGACTGTGGGTTTGTCATAAGTATCAATTAACATTCCATCAATACTTAATTTATTGAGAGTTTTTAGCATGAAAGCTGTTGAATTTTATAAAAGGACTTTTCTGCATCTATTTAGATAATCATGTAGTTTTTGTCATTGGTTCTGTTTATGTGATAGATTACATTTACAGATTTGCATTTGTTGAACCAGCCTTGCTTCCCAGGGTTGAAGCCAACTTGATCATGGTAGATAAGCTTTTTGATGTGCTGCTGGATTTGGTTTGCCAGTATTTCATTGAGGATTCTTATATCGATGTGCATTAGGGATATTGGCCTGAAATTTTCTTTTTTGTATGTGTTTCTGCCAGGTTTTGGTATCAGAATGATGCTAGCCTCATAGAATGAGTTAGGGAGGAGTCCTTCTTTTTCTATTATTTTCAATAGTTTCAGAAGGAATGGTCCCATCTCTTCTTTGTATCTCTGGTAGAATTTGGCTATGAATCTCTCTGGTCCTGGGCTTTCTTTTGGTTGGTAGGATATTAATTACACCTAATTTTCATAACTTGTTATTGGTCTATTCAGGGATTTAACTTCTTCCTGGGTTAGTGTTGGGAGGATGTATGTGTCCAGTAATTTATCCATTTCTTCTAGATTTTCTAGTTTATTTATATAGTGGTGCTTATAGTATTCTCTGATGGTAATTTTATTACTTACCATTTTCTCTTGTGTCCATTGGATTCTTCTCTCTTTTCTTCTATGTTGGTCTGGCTAGTGGTCTATCTATTTTTTAATCTTTTCCAAAAACCAACTCATGGATTCGTTTTTTAAGGTTTTTTTTTTTAATTTCTCTATCTTCTTCAGTTCTACTCTGATCTTAGTTATTGCTTGACTTCTGCTAGCTTTTGAATTTGTTTGCTCTTACATCTCTAGTTCTTTTAATTGTGATGTTAGGGTGTCAATTTTAGATGTTTCCTTCTTCTGTGGTCATTTAGTGCTATAAATTTTCCTCTAAACATTGCTTTAGCTGTGTCCCAGAGATTCTGGGACATTGTGTCTTTGTTCTCATTACTTTCAAATAATTTATTTATTTCTGCTTTAATTTTGTTATTTACCTAGTAGTCATTCAGGAGCAGGTTGTTGAGTTTCCACATAGTTTTGTGGTTTTGAGTGAATTTCTTAATCTTGAGTTCTAATTTTATTTCACTGTGTCTGAGTGACTCTTTGTTATGATTTCCATTCTTTTGTACTTGCCGAGGAGTGTTTTACTTCCAATTATGTGGTTGACTTTAGAATAAGTGTGATGTGGTGCTAAGAAGAATGTATATTCTGTTGATTTGGGGTGGAAATTCTGTAGATGTCTGTTAGGTCTGCTTGGTCCAGACCTGACTTGAAGCCTAGATATCTTTGTTATTTTTTTGTCTCGTCGTTCTGTCTAATATTTACAGTGGAGTGTTAAAGTCTCCCACTATTATTGTGTAAGAGTCTAAGTTGCTAAGAACTTGCTTTATGAATCTGGGTGCTTCTGTATTGGGTGCATATATATTTAGGATAGTTAGCTCTTCTTGTTGCATTGATCCCTTTACCATTATGTAATGCCCCCTTTGTCTTTTTTTATCTTTGTTGGTTTAAAATCTATTTTACCCGAGACTAGGATTGCAACCCCTGCCTTTTTTTTTTTTTCCCCCTTCCATTTGCTTGGTAAATCTTCCTCCATCCCTTTGTTTTGAGCCTATATGTATCTTTGCACATTGTATGGGTCTCCTGAATACAGCACACCAATGGGTCTTGACTCTTTATCCAATTTGTCAGTCTGTGTCTTTTATTTGGGGCGTTATCCCACTTACATTTAAGGTTAATATTATTATGTGTGAATTTGTCCTGCCATTATGATACTAGCTGGTTATTTTGCCTGTTAGTTGATATAGTTTCTTCATAATGTCGATGGTCTTTACAATTTGGTATGTTTTTGCAGTGGCTGGTACCATTTTTTTCCTTTCCATATTTAGTGCTTCCTTCAGGAGCAGGCCTGGTAGTGACAAAATCTTTCTTTATTTTCTTGTCTGTCAGTAATTTTATTTCTCCTTCACTTATGAAGCTTAATTTGACTAGATATAAAACACTGGGTTGAAAATTCTTTTTTTATTTTTTTTAAGAAGGTAGAATATTGGCTCCCACTCTGTATTGGCTTGTAGACTTTCTGCAGAGAGATCTACTGTTAGTCTGATGAGTTTCTCTTTGTCAGTAACCCAGCCTTTTCCTCTGGCTGCCCTTAATACTTTTTTTGTTTATTTCATCCTTGGTGAATATGACAATTATGTATCTTGGGGTTGCTCTTCTCAAGAAATATCTTTGTGGTGTTCTCTGTATTTCCTGAAATTGAGTGTTGGCCCATCTTGCTAGGCTGGGGAAGTTCTCCTGGATAGTATCCTGAAGAGTGTTTTCCAACTTGTTTCCATTCTCACCGTCACTTTCAAGTACACCAATCAAACGTAGGTTTGGTCTTTTCACATTGTCACATATTTCTCAGAGGCTTTGTTCATTCCTTTTGATTTTTTTTCTCTAATCTTGTCTTCATGCTTTATTTCATTAAGTTGATCTTAAATCTCTGATTCCATTTGATTGATTCAGCTATTGATTCTTGTGAATGCTTCATGAAGTTCTCCTGCTGTATTTTTCAGCTCCATCAGGTCATTTATGTTCTTCTGTAAACAGGTTATTTTAGTTAGAAATTCCTTTAACTTTTTTCAAGGTTCTTAGCTTCCTTGCATTGGATTAGAATATGCTCCATTAGCTCAGAGAAGTTTGTCATCACCCACCTTCTGAAGCCTACTTCTGTCAATTTGTCAAATTAAATCTTCATTCAGTTTTGTTCCCTTGCTGGTGAGGAGTTGTGATCCTTTTGGAGGAGAAGAGGTGTTCTGGTTTTTGTAATTTTCAGCCTTTTTGCACTGATTTTTCCTTATCTTCATAGATATATCTACCTTGGGTCTTTGATGTTGGTGACCTTTGAATGGAATTTTTGTGTGGGTGTCCTTTTTGTTGATGTAGATCTTATTCATTTCTGTTCGTTAGTTTTGCTTCTACAGTCAGGCCCCTTTGTAGCAGATCTCCTGGAGTGTGCTGGAGGTCCACCCCAGGCCTTGTTTGCTTGGGTATCACCAGCAGAGGCTACAGAACAACAAAGATTGCTGGCTGTTCCTTCCTCTGGAAGCTTTGTCCCTGAGGGGCACCCATTAGATACCTCCAGACCCTGTTTGCCTGGATCTGAGAGTTTTTGTCAACCCCTTCTGGGAGGTGTCTCTCAATCACGAGGCATGGGAGTCAAGAATCTACTTGAGGAGGTAGTCTGTTCCTTAGCAGAACTCGAGCACTGTACTGGGAGATCTGCTGCTTTCTTCAGAGGCTGCAGGCAGGAATGTTTCAGTCTGCTGAAGCTGTGCCCACAGCCGTTCCTTCACCCAGGTGCTCTGTCTGAGGGAGATGGGAGTTTTATCTTTAAGCCACTTACTGGTGCTGCTGCCTTTCTTTCAAAGATGCCCTGCCCAGAGAGGAGCAATCTAGAGGGTGATCTATCTTTTTAAAGGTATAACAACATTAAATTTCTTAGAAAATATATATGACATTCAAGTGATTATATTGTGTGTTTCTAAGTTTCTTATACAATACTTTTTTGAAAAATGTATCATATCTGATTTCAAGAAATTTTACAATATGTATATATAGTTAAGTATGTATATGTTAAAACAAATTTGCCACAGATACTTTATAATATTTAGCCTCACATAAATTTATCAGGAAAAGAAAAACATGAATAGTCCTCTAGCTGCTTAAGAGCTCCAATTAAATCCCTAAGGGATAGTATATAAAATATATGATACATATAATAATATAAAAATACTATTAAAAAGAATGTTAATTGCTCCCTTTAGATGATATACAGAAAAAGATGTTCTCTTTTTAGTAAACTTTTTATAGATTTTAAAAATACCTGAGGGATGTATTCAGTATTTGAAAGATATTTAGCTAGGAAAAAAAATACACCAGAAAATGACTGTCTTTTAAATTTTAAGACAATAAGCTTATTATAGTTTTGCTGATACACCTTTTGATGTTTATAACAATCAAATCACAATTTTTAATAATATTAATTTTCCGTAACTGCCTGGTGAGCTAGTAAAGCAAAATTGGTTTATATTAAAATACATATGTATTTAATATACTGATTTTTATTTTTTTATAAATTTTATATTTTTATATTTATGTAACTTTTATTCCTCAAAATAACCCCCAGTTCTAGATATTTTACCATTATGTAAAATCTCGATTTGAAATACATTTATTTTTTTAAGTTGTATTTCATAATTATTGACTATAATCAACAGTAATAAATCTTTCAACCAATATAACTGCAAGAGTTAGTTTTTTATTGATTTTTAAAGGGACTGTGTTATTGGCAGAGAATGGAGAGGGCTAGCTCTCTTCTTCCAACAAAAACATTAACTCTATCATGGAGTTGGGGCAGGTCCCACCCTCAGGACCTAATTACATCTTAAAGGCCTCACCTCGTAATATCATCCTTTTGGGGGTTAAACTGTCAATATAGGAATTTTGGGGAGGTCACAAATATTCAGTCCATAAGATCCAGTATGTGTACAGTTGCAAAAGCCAGGGTAGTGATTAATGGAAAATTATTGAATGAACTAGTCATTTTTCTGCCATTGTCCCTCAGCTCACTTCTGGCACCAACAGAAGCAATAATGGATTAATTTTGTATACAGAAAAATAATGAAACCTCAATATCCTGCTCTTATCTTTCTGCTTTTCTTCATCAGTTTTCCATGAAATGGGAAGCAATTAATATTTCCAGCAGGGACCCTCATCCAATGTGAGAATGGGAGCTGGTGAGCAAATCCTGCTGAAGGGCCGTCAGAACCTTTGTACTTCAGACAGTCTGGACCACATTCAGAAGGCTCTGGAGACTTGGGTCACAATGGTCCATAACAGTAGCTTCCCAAGCAAAACATATTCCTGTAGTTCTTCCATTTTCCCTGTCTCACACTTGCACCCTTCCTGCTTCCTTGGGTGACCTCCAGATAATCTACCTATACCCAACTTCTTCCATGGACTTTGCTTTCAGTCATTGAAATATACAAATAAAAAGGTTCTTTCTTTCTTTATGTAAATTATACAAGAACAACAGTGACTAAATGTGTTCAAGAATAAGGTACAATATAATTCTGATTAGAGTAGCATATTTCCCTAGCCCTCATCTTCCCAAAACAGACACTCTATTTGTCAACACTTGATAGGGGTGAGAAACCCTTCAGACCTTTAAGAAGTTTATATTGCACTTTCAATGTGTATTGATAGAAATTCTTGGCCTTTCATTTATTTTTCTGGGAAGTCTGACTACATATCTGTTTGCCTACCACACTACAAGTACACAGAAAACAAAATCAAAACATTTTTAAAAAGCTGTAGATTCCTGATTATTGATTCTGAGGGTGAATTGAAGACTAATTTGCCAGTTGCATCATCTCTATTAGTAGCCATCTCAGTCTTTACATCTGCTTGAAGTGCATTCTTTCAGTCTGAGAAAAACTGGGCTTCCCCTCAGAGGGTGCATAGAAGGTGGAAACAAACATGAATTTCTAAAATGTGAAACAGATTATTTTAACCCTAGTGAATTAGATTCAGTAGAAATCATTTATATAATTTAAAGTTTCTTGCTCAAGTAGCATACTTAAGTAAATAAAAAGATTATGGAAAATTTTTCCAGATTGGGGCCTGAGATTGGCCACTTCTCACAGTTTTTTAGGTTGTGCGTATTTTGATTTCAGAGCTTGTCATTCATGTTGTACTATTTAAAATAGAGCGCATATTATAATCACTTTCTCTGCACACACTAATAACCAAGAGTTCATTACATCTTTGCCTGAATGTGAAACATTGATGCCAGATGTGCATCATTTGTAAACCCACTGCCTAAACCATGTGGTTTATAAATCCTATTTACCTCCCAGTTTTTATACCTATGTCTCATCTCCATAGGTTAGAGAGAAACTTTGTCACATTCAATCTTTAATGGAGCAAGAGAAAGTTGGAATTGTGTTTTCACAAAGACCATGCATTCAGCCTTGGAAAAAGTAGTAAATAGACCAGAATAATTACTCTGTCTTTTGTGAGGCAAACTAAGCTATTCTCCAAAATTCTTTGATGTAAACTGGGGGATAATCTCTCTGAAGTCATCCCTGAGCCAGCTTCTGAACTCTATCAGCTCTAAGATTTAACAGCATTTCAAAGATTCACATCTGTGGCAGAGGACTGAAGGTAATAGGATAATATCTGACTATTGAATGGCATTGCATGCACTAGATATGTCAAATACTTAGACTATTCTCTGAATTTTAGTTTTATTAAATTTCTATCACTTTACAATTAAAAAAATATACAGTTGTGGCCCGGCTCAGGGAAAGAGGCCTTCTTAAGTTTTGATAAGCATTAAACAGTAGATTGATGCATCTTTGTATGTAAAGTTAGAAAGAATTATACGTTACATTTCAGTTAGTTTTTCAGTTTTTCAGTGGATTTGTTTGTTCTTCTTAGACCTGAGGGGGTCAGGTGGTTACATTATTAATTATTTTCTATTAATAGTACATCATCAGAAATATATATTTAAAAACTGAAGTAATTCTGGTGAGGCATATATAATGATAGAGATCATATATATGCTATATATATACACACACACACATATATGTACATATGTATACTAGTATATATATAATAATAATTACTTTTGTTTTTGTAATTGTTAGGATTTTCTCTAAATAAAGACCAGATAATCTTTAAAAGGATAATTTTACTTGTTCCTTTCTAATTCAGATATCTAGTATTTATTTTCCTGTCTAAATTGTGTCTAGGTCACTCATTACTATGTTGAGTGGAAGTGGTGAGAGTTGGTCGCTTTGTGTTTATGATCTTAGAAAGCTTTCAGATTTTCATTGAGTATGATATTAGTTATGAACTTACCATATATGGTCTATGTTATGTTAAACTGTATTCCTTTTATTTCAATGTATTGAGAATTTTTATCATGAAAGAGTGTTGAATATTTTGAAATGCTTTTTCTGTATCTTGAGACAATCATGTCAATTTTACCTTTTATTAAATATGCACATGCATATTTAATATGAACTATTCTTGCAATCAAGAATGACAGACAGAGGAATGGAGAGAGTATCTTAATACATTTATGTATATAGAGAGTAGCTAGATGAAAGCTGGTATCTCCTACTCCTCTATCTTGGTCTCAAAGAGTAAAATTTAAATGTATTTTTCTCTACCACCGTATATTATAACTTGTGTATAATGTATTATGTATAAACTCACAGAGAGATAATAGTGGTATTCAATGAAAAGTCACTGGATAATTGTCAAAATACAAAGCATTGTTAGAACAAGCTACCCAATATGTATTGCCAAACATAACAACTGAAATAGCTATTTCCTAATTTAATAGAAATAAAGAGCCAGAAAATAAATAAACCGGCTGAACATACAACAGGAGCTTCAGATTTAGCTACTGATCGTATGGATGAATATTATTACAAAAATTCATTCTTACATTCATATGAATTATTATTTATTTTAAATTATCATAAATATTTTAAGCATAAAGATTACTATTTTTATGATGTCACTTAAAGTTGATGGCCTGCATGTATGGTAAAACCAATTAAGTAATACATTAATTCCAATAGCTTAAGACAAAAATGCTTTCCAATAGTAAAAGTAGATGATATGAAACTGCTTGACACTGTCAATGATAATTTTTTTTTTTTGAAGTGAGTAATGGTATGGTTCTGGTAAAAAGCTGATATATACGCCCTTGGGGAAAAAAACTTTCCTTGATTTTGATTTCCATGTATCTCCCTCTCAGAAAATAGCTATTTTTAAAGATTTTTAAAGCTCCATTTAACTAGGCTTTATAATAATGTTTGAGCAAATTTTATGCTGGACCACTTTCTAATGAACACTCTGCAAAATCTTTTCTCATTTGGCTCAGCAAAAGCTGAAAAGTCTCAGAAAATTTATTTTTGGTCTTATGAAAAGTATTTCTTTTTTTGATTCTTTATTTTACTGCTTTGTTCCATATAAGAGGATTAGGGTTATACAAATCCTTATTTCTCCTAGAGGAGAGAGAGAGAGAAGAGGAAAGTGGAGGGCAGGGAAGAGGAGGGAACCAACCAGACAAGAGGGAAGGAGAGGGGAATGGAGAGGAGGGGAGGGGAGGAGGGAGGAGGGCAGAGGAGCAGAGAGGAGGAGAGGGGAGGGGAGAGGAGGGCAGGGGAGTGAAGAGGAGGGGAGAGGAGTTCTACCTGGTCAAGAGGGTAATTAAAAGAACCTCACAAAAACAAGCAATGGGGAAAGGATTCCCTATTTAATAAATGGTGTTAGGACAACTGGCTAGCTATATGCCGAAAACTGAAACTGGACCTCTCATTACACCTTATACAAAAATTAACTCCAGATGGATTAAAGGCTTAAATGTAAAACCTAAAACCATAAAAACCCTAGAAGAAAACCTAGACAATACCATTCAGGACATAGGAAAGGGCAAAGACTTCATGACTAAAACACTAAAAACAATGGCAACAAAAGCCAAAATTGACAAATGGGGCTAATTAAACTAAAGAGCTTCTGTACAGCAAAAGAAACTATCATCAGAGTGAACAGAGAATTTACAGAATGGGAGAAAATTTTTGTAATGTATCCATCTGACAAAAAGCTAATACCTAGAATCTACAAAGAACGTAAACAAATTTACAAAAATAAAACAACCCCATCAAAACGTGCACGAAGGATATGAACAGACACTTCTCAAAGGAACATATTTATGCAGCCAGCAAACATGAGAAAAAGTTCATCATCACTGGTCATTAGAGAAATGCAAATCAAAACCACAGTGAAATACCATCTCAGGCCAGTTAGAATGGCAATCATTAAAAAGTCAGAAAACAAAAGATCCTAGAGAGGATATGGAGAAATAAGGATGCTTTTACACTGTTGATGGTAGTGTAAATTAGTTCAACCATTGTGGAAGACAGTGTAGTGATTCCTCAAGGATCTAGAATTAGAAATACCATTTGACCCAGCAATCCCATTACTGGGTATATACTCAAAGGATTATAAATCATTGTACTGTAAACACACATGTACACATATGTATATTGCAGCACCATTTACAATATCAAAGACATGAAACCAACCCGCATGCCCATCAATGATAGACTGGATAAATTTGGCACATATACACCATGGAATACTGTGTAGCCATAAAAATGAATGAACTCATGTCCTTTGCAGGGACATCACTGAAGCTGGAAACCATCATTCTCAGCAAACTAACACAGAAACAGAAAACCAAACGCCTCATGTTCTCACTCATAAATAGGAGTTGAACAATGAGAAGACATGGACACAGGTAGGGGAACATCACATGCCGGGGCCTAGTAGGGAGTGGGGGCTCGGGAAGGGATAGCATTAGGACAAATACCTAATGTGCTCAGGGCTTAAAATCTAGTTGAAGGGTTGATGGTTGCAGCAAATCACCATGGCGCATGTATACCTATGAAACAAACCTGCATATTCTGCACATATATTCCAGAACTTAGTGTATAATTAAAAAAAAAAAGCTTCATTACTCATTTATCATGTTAAACAAATTCTACCTTATCTCACACCCTTGAATTTCAAATCTCTCTTTATGTTTTATTCATCCTAGATTTTCTTACCTTAATTCAAAATTATCTTGCTTCTGTTTTTTTCTCTTTATTATATAAAACACTTAAATTAGGCAGTTGGAAATAATTATGTCTAAAGTAGTACCCAAATTTAGTTAAAACTTACATGATTAAAATTATTCATTTAGAAACAAGTCTTCTCAAATCACAGTCCATAAAATAAAAGAAGTCCATCTAATAATGTTTTTGAGAAATGTAACATGTCTAGACAATTTTTTCTTCACCAACATGTTGGCAATATATTTTATATATATATATATGTATATATATATGTGTATATATATATGTATATATATATGTGTATATATATGTGTATATATATATGTGTATATATATGTATATATATATGTGTATATATATGTGTGTATATATATGTGTATATATATGTGTATATATATATAGTGATACTCTTAATAGCCATATTCAAAGGCATTATTATATTGATTGTTCTCATCTATGTTACAGAAAAAGAGATTGAACTATAAAATCTACTTTTAGATTAATCATACACAAATAAAACAAATAAAATAAGTGTAATCAGAAATTTCGGGAAAGATTTGGTTAAGAAAATCCATGGTTTTCTTCCTCCTCGGCCCACAGCTTGTCTTTTTTCTAAGCTGTATTTTGCTGTTTCTCTGTGACTGCATCTGAGCCCATGATAGGCAGTATGCAGGTGTGCAGGTGGGTACGGGCATACCCAAATACAAATTTGGGTACTACTTTAATCACAGTTATTTCCAAGTGCCTAATTTAGCGTTTCATATAATAAAGAGAAGAAATAGAAGCAGGGTAATTGCCAAGTTTATCATGGCCCATGGGTATATCTCACAAGCTCTCTTCTACGCTTTTTCACTTTCTGATGGTTACTTGGCTTTTTCCAGGACAACTTTGGTATTTTAATGGCTTCAGAGTCATCTCACTTTTCCTGGGCAGGAAAACCATCATTAGAATATTACTAGATTTATACATAAACACATTTATGTTAGGCCACAAATATACAGGTATTAATTTATAATAGCAGATAGTATAACTAAAGTAATGTATTGAATCCATGGAATATTAAATAATAGTGAACAGACAAATGGATTTTCAAGTTTATCATTCTTACAAATAACTCAGATAAAATTTTATTTCAGACAACTAAATCACCAAAAATTTTGACAACATATTCTTACCTTCTCTTGATTGTTGAAAGGTAACTTAAAAATAAAATTATAACTAATCTGAGTTTTTATCCTCATGTAATAAATAAGCCTTAGGGAATATGGGCATAAAATATGACATAAATAACTATATTCTCATAAATATATTAATATATTCATGTGAATATAAATAATTATTTTGAAGGGTGATATGAGCTTACTAAAATTCCTAGATTGACTTTCTATCTTCCTAACTTCTGACTTTGAATTAGTCACTAATTTCTCTCATTTTACTCAATCAAAACAAGGAGATAAAAGTTAACTTACAGGTTTATTGTGATAATTCAATGAATAGAACAATTTTCTGCTCATAGAAACTTTTCAGTAAGTAACTTACTTACCAACATGGTGTTTATTACCAATAGTCATAGTGGTAATTACAGTACAGTAGTATTAGTAATTGTTTTAAGGTACTTTTCCTATTTGTTTGGCCATATGTGTATCTGAAAAATATGCTTCTTAGATTAATTACAAAATTCTACTCGTTTCATCAGATATCCACATCTTAAACCTTTTAAGGAAACACAGGCTTAGTATTTATGAAAACAGGTTTTAGTGAACTGAATTCTAATAGGTTAGTTCCAAATAGCAGATCAGCAGATAGTGCCACTTTATAGTTGTCATTAATTATATCCAGGAAACAATATTAATTTTTTATCTTTAAAATTTATCAAATTGTAATTTTAAAAACTTGGATAAGCTTAAATATTTAAAACAAATTAGTAAAATAAAAGCAGTAGTCTTGTTTTCAATACTAGTTAATTTTGTTATTCGACTCAATAACATTTAAGATGTTGAATACTGAGAAAAATTTGCTATATAGAGATGTTGATCTGATTTTTTCAAAAGATTTAATTAGTACAAACTCTGTATATTATACAACTAGCATTTTTAAAGAATTTAAAGTACATTGAAATCTATTACAAAAATGTATCATCTATGCATATTAAGCAAACAAGTTATAGTGCCCTGTATTAAATATCAAATTAAAAGAAATCCTGAGAACTAAAATTTACTAATAATTACACTTTAGAATTTTTAAAAAATAATTTCAACCTTTATTATAGGATAGGTATGCAAGCTTGTTACATGGGTATGTTACATGATGCTAAGATTTAGGATACAAATTATCTCCTGACCCAGATAGTAAGCATAGTAACCAATAGTTGGTTTTTCAGCCTACAACCCCCTCCGTCTGTCTCCCATCTAGTAGGCTTCAATGTCTATTATGCTCATCTTTGCGTCTATGTGTATTCAATATTTCACTCCCACTTATGAGAACCAAAGTGGAGTTTGGTTTTCTGTTCTTGCATTAATTTGCTTAGGAAAGGACCTTCATCTCTGTCCCTGTTGCATTAATTTGCTTAGGAAAGGACCTTCATCTCTGTCCCTGTTGCCTCAAAGACAAGGGTTTCACTCCTTTTTATGCCTAAGTAGTAGTCCATGGTGTATATGTACCATATATTCTTTATCCAGTCCACTCTTGATGGACAGCTAGGTTGACTATATGTCTTTGCTATTATGAACAGTGCTGCAATGAACAATGAGTGTATGTGTCTCTTTGATGCAATGAAATATTTTCCTTTTGTACATAACCAGTAATGAGATTGCTGGGTCCAATGTTTGTTCTATTTTACATTCTACAAGAACTCCCCAAACAGTTTTGCACCTTGACTGAACTAATTTACATTCCCACCAACAACGTATTACAAGCATTCCCTTTACTCTGCAGCCTCTCCACCCTGTTATTTTTTGACTTTTTAATAATCACCATTATGACTTGTGTAAGGTGATATCTCATTGTAGTTTTGATTTGCATTTCTCTGATAACTAGAGATATTTAGCATTCTTTCATATGTTTGTTGGTCACTTGTTTATCTTCTTTTAAGAAGTGTCTGTTCATGTACTTTGACCATTTTTTAATTGGATTATTTGATTTTTGCTTGTTGGTTGTTTAGGATCTTTGCAGATTTTGAATATCAGACCTTTGTCAGATGCATCATTTGTGAATATATTTTCTAATACTGTAGTCAGTCTGTTTATTCTGTTGGTAATTTCTTTCACTGTGTAGAAGTTCTTTAGTTTAATTGGGTCCCACATGTCAATTTTTGTTTTTGTTGCAGTTGCCTTTGGGACTTAGCCATAAGTTTTCTGCCAAAACAGATGTTGAGAATTATATTTTTTAGGTTTCCTTGTAGGATTTTTGCACTTTGAGATTTTACATTTAAACCTTTTATCTATTTCAAGTTAATTTTTGGATAATGTGAGAGATAGGGGACCAGATTCATTCTTCCTCGTGTGGCTAGCCTGTTATCCCAGAACCATTTATTGAGTGAGATGTCCTTTCCACATTGCTGTTTTTCCTCAACTTTGTTGAAGATCAGATAGTTGTAGATCCATTCTGTTCCATTGGTCTTTATGCCTGTTTTGTATCAGCACCATGCTGTTTCGGTTACTATAACCTTATAGTATAATTTGAAGTCAGATGATGTGATGCCTCAGAACTTGTTCTTTTTACTTAAAACTGCTTTGGTTATTTGGGCTCTTTTTTGGTTCCAACTGAATTAGTAAGTAGATTTCTTTTGTTTAATGAAAAATGCCTTTGGTATTTTGATAGAGTTAATCAATGAATTTGTAAATTTTGGGGGGCACTATGGCCATATTAAAAATATTGATTCTTCTTATCCATGATCATGAAATTATTTATATATTCATGTGTGTTTTCTCAGATTTATTTCAGCAGTGTTTATAGAGCTCCTTGTGGAGATGTTTTTACTTCTTTGGTTAGATGAATCCCAAGACATTTTATTTTTTTGTGGCCATTGTAAATGAAATTTTGTTCCTGATTTGGTTCCCAGCTAGAATGTTATTGGTGTATATTAATGTGACCGATTTTTGTACAATAATTTTTGTATCCTGAAACTCCACTAAATCTATTTATCAGTTCCAGGAGTCTTTTGGCAGAGTCTTTAGTGTTTTCTATTTATACAATCAAATGATCAGCAGAGAGATAGTTTGATTTCTTCTTTTCCTATTCTGATGCCTTTTAATTCTCTTACTTGCCTGATTTCTCTGGCTAGAACCTCCAGTATTATGTTGAGTAGGAGTGGTGTAAATAGCTATGCCTATCTTGTTTTGGCTCTAAATGGAATGCTTCCAACTTTTCCCCTTCAGCACAAGGTTGGCTGTGGATTTGTCATACGTGGATACAGGGCTTTCATTACTTTGAAGCATGTTTCTTCAATGCCTAGTGTTTTGTGGGTTTCTATCATGAAGGTATCTTGGACTTGATCACAGATTTTTCTGCATATATTGAGATGATTATATGTTTTGTTTTTAAATTGTTTTGTAGTAAATCACATTTATTAATTTGCATATGTTGATTGACTCTTCCATTATAGGAATAAAATATACTTTTTGATTGGCTGTTGGATTTGATTTGCTAGTATTTTATTTAGGACTTTTGTATCTGTGTTCATTAGCAATATTGTCCTGTAGTTTTCATTGTTGGTCCTGTCTCTGCTAGAATTTGTTAATGGGATGATGCTAGCTTCATAGAATTATAGTTAGGAAGGAACCTCTCCTCCTCAATTTTTTGGAGTAGTTGCAGTAAAATTGGTATCAGTTCTTCCTTGTATATGTGATATAATCTGGCTGTGGATCCATCTGATCCAGGGCATTTTGGGGTTGGTAGGGTTTTTTTGTTGTTGCTGTTTTGTTTTCTGATTTTTGTTTTTATACTGATTCAATTTCTGAACTTGTTATTGGTCTGTTCAGGTTTTCACTTTCTTCCTGCTTCAATTTTGAGAGGTTGTGTCTTTCTAGAAATTTACCCATTTTCTCTAGATTTCCTAATTTATGTTATAATAACCTTTGAGAATCTTTTGTATTTCTGGGGAATTGGTTGTAATATCATCATTATAAATTCTGATTGTACTTATTTGGATCTTCTGGCTTTTTTTTTCCGTTTGTTAATCTGGCTAGCAGTCTATCAATCTTGTTTATTCTTTCAAAGAACCAGTATTTGATTTTATTGATCTTTTGTATAAACATTTGAGTCTCCATTTTATTCTTCTCTAATTTTAGTTATTTATTTTCTTCTACTTTCTTTGGTGTTGTATTCTTTTTTTAATTCCTATAGGTTCAATGTTAGATTATTAATTTGAGATTTTTCTTACCTTTTGATGAAGGCAGTTAGCACCATAAACTTTCATCTTAACACTACTAAGCTAAGCTATATCTTAAAGATTTTGGTAAGATGTTTTTCTATTTTTATTACTTTCAAAGAAGTTTTTTATTTCTGCCTAAATTTTGTTGTTCACCCAAGAGGTGTTCAGAACAAGTTGTTTTATTTCCACATTTTTCTGTATCTTTTAGATATCTTCTTGGTATTATTTCATTTTTATTGTAATTGTGGTGCAAAAGTGTGCTTAGTATGGTTTTTAGAAAATGATTTAGACTTGCTTTGTTACTGAGCATGTGATCAATCTTAGATTATGTTCTCTGTAAGGATGAAAAGAATGAGTATTCTTTGGTTGTTAGGTGGAATATCCTGTAAATGTCTATTAGGTTTAATTGGTCAAGTGTCAAATTAAAGCACAAAAATCCTTTGTTAGTTTTCTATGTTGATGGTCTATTGCTGTCAGCAGGATGGTGAAGTCCCCCACTATTATTTATGGCTGTCTAAATCTTTTCCTAGGTCAAGATGAAGTTGTTTTAAAAATCTAGATGTTTCCATCTTGGGTGCATACATATTTAGGATAGTTAAGTCTTGTTAAATCCAACATGCTATTGTTATGTAATGTTCCTCTTTGTACTTTTGTACCGGTATTGGTGTACAGTCTGTTTTATCTGATATAAGAAAATCAATTGCTCTTCTTTCCTTTTTCCATTTGAATGGCAGATCCTTGTCGATCCCTTTACTTTGAGCCTATAGGTATCATTACATGTGAGATGTAGTTTTTAAAGACAGCAAATGATTCTTGTCTTTTTATCCAGCTTGCCAATACATGCCTCTTCATTGGAGCATTTAGACCTTTTACATTCAGGGTTAGTATCAGTATAGGAGATTTTGATCCTGTCATCATGTTGTTGGCTGTTTCTTTTGTAGACTTGAGTGTGTAATTGTTTTATATCATCTGCAGGCTATATGCTTGACTGTTTTTGTGATCAGGTTTTAATGTTTGCTTCCATATTTAGTACTCCCTTAAGAATTTCTTGTAAGGCTGGTCAAGTAGTAACGTATGCTCTATAATTCTTGCTTGTTTAAGAAGAATTTTACTTCCGCTTTTCTTAAGAAGCTTATTTTGGCAGGATATAAAATTTCTGGTTGAAATTTGTTTTTTCTTTAAGAATGATGGAAATACAATTTTTTTTTAATGCTGAAAATAGGACTCTAATTTCTTTTTGTTTGTAAAGTTTCTGCTGAAAGCTCTCCCACTAGCCTGATGGGGCTCCCTTTCTAGGTGACCTGGCCTTTCCCTCTAGAAGTCTTTAAATTTAATCTTTTTTCTTTTCGGTTGATGTTGATGAATCTTGCCATTATATTCCTGTATTTTGTATAGAGGTTTTTGGATTTCTTGAATTTTGATGTTCTCCTCTCTAGCGAGATTGGGGAAATTTTCATGAAATATATACTCAAATATGCTTTTAGAGTTGCTCACTCTCCCTCTCTCTCAGGAATGCCAGTGAGTCATATATATTGTCTCTTCACATAATCCCATATTTCTCAGAGGTTTTGTTCATTTTTAACAATCTCTTAAATTTATTTTTATGTAACTGAGATGATTCAGTGTTCTGATCTTCAAGCCCTGAAATTCTTCTCTCAGCTTAATCTATTCTGCTTTTAATGCCTTCAATTATATTATAAAATTCTTGAAGTGAATTCTTCAGTTCCAGAAATTCAGTTTGCTTCTTTCTTAAAATGTCCATTTCATCCTTTAGCTCATGGATAGTGTCACTGTATTCTCTGGATTCCTTGGATTGGGTTTAGCCTTTGTACGGGATCTTCATGAGCTTCTTTGCCATCCAGATTCTTCCTTGCCTATAAGCCCAAGCTGGTATGTCTCACCCATCTAGGAGCAGTATGGATAGATGGAGACACCCTATCAACCATATGGATCTTCCTAGGAGAACACAGAACTTTACCAACCCACAAAGTTCAGGCATAGATGGCCATGCTGTGTTGGCATACCCAACTAATATGTACTGCCTGGTAATGAGGAGCAGAGGTGGATGGAGTCACCCAGTGTACCCTTTGGGTGTCTCCAAAGGGAACACAGAGCTACACTCATCTGAAGAGACTAGGGAAACCTAAAGCTGAACCTACCTGCAGAGTTCAGGCAGAAGCCAGCTTGTTGTGCTGGAGGCAAGCAGCCATGACCACCTGACTATGAGCAGCAGAGATGAGTGGAGTTACCTGCTCTGCAAGCACCATGTTTCCCATGGGAACATGGAGCTGTGTCTCCATCAGAGTTCAAGCAGAAGTAAGGCTATTGTGCTAGAATGTGTTGCCAAGCCTTATCTGGCAAAGAAGTGTGGAACAATCTTACTGCTCCTGGACATCATCACTGTGACCTCTATTGAGGTTATAGCATCTGTCACCAGGTTACTCTGGGGTCCAAGACCTGTGGACATCCCTATGGACTTGAGTGTTTTCTCTGCAAAAACTCTGAGCACCTCTCTGTATCATTTTAAGGCCTGAGGGGATGAGGAGGTTTCTCCTGTTCCTAGGATTGCACAGGTTCCTGTGGGAAGTAAGGATTTCCTGAGGGGTGTCATTAGTTCACTCTTTTCCTATGTTGGGGAGCTTCTCCTTCCTCCATAATGATCCCAGAGGAGCTGTTGCCAAGCTTCACTCTCTGGTTTCTGTGTCCTTTCACTCCCTTGATGGATCCTGACATGGTTTCTTAGACAATTAGCTAGCAGTTCAGTGTTTAGCCACCACTTTGTTTCCTCTTTGTAAGAACGGCACACACTGACTGCTTCTAGTCCACCATCTTGACTGGAAACTTTGGAAGGTTTTGAGATATAAATAATAATTTCACATGCGTAATTGCAAAATGATGAAAATATCTATGTTGATATTCATTACCAGCTTCATTAATCTATTTTGTGGGCTTTAATATTCTTCTGTGTTCCAAGCCTAAGAACTTATAGTGTGGAGCAATAATGCATAAGAATATTTTCCTCCTCACATACAGCTCTCCAGACATTATAAACCCCCTAAATTGTGTTAGACATGAAAGGTAATGGCAAAGACACACTCAGACCTTATTTTATCCAAAGAAAGTAAAAATTGTTATTGCAATTCCGTATGATTATGGGAAAAAACAGGTAGAAAGTTCTAAGACCTCAAAGTGATTGTTATTCAAATATCGAGATTGTGTATTTAATGTATTTTCCTTTATAACACTCAAATATTTTATGTTCATTATAGTTTGTTTCCTGCCATTAATGGACATTGATTTTTAGTGAATTAGTATCCCATGATAGTGAACACAGTCTGTTTGGAATATAGAAATTGTATTTTTAAGGTTGTTTTTAAAAATCAGCTTAATAGAGAAGACTAAACTCTCATACATTATAAATATAAATAAAATAAAAAAGGCAAGTGTATTTAGTAAAGAAATTTTTATTTTAAAAGAAAATATATTATTAATAACAAAATAAATAACTTTATACATGATTAAATTATTTATGATTAGTAACTTCCATTAATGTTTTTAAAGAAATAATATTTCTCCATTTTTATTTTTGTCACCTGGAATTTATTGAACACCTCCTTGAACTTGGTATTGTTAGAGGTGCCATTAATGTAGCAATTAACAAAACTGACACTTTCATTCTTTCTTGTAATTTACAATCTGAGAAGGGTAAGTAGAAGCAAATAAGTAACCAAATGAATGATAAAAATAATCTCAAATGAAAATATGTAATCAAAAGTAAAGTAAAAAGGATAATGGAATAGAGAGCCAGTTGACAGCTTGCCAACTCTGCCTAGGAGATGTACAATTTAGGTGATAATGCTTAATGGACAAAACCATGTGGTGATATAGACTCAGTGGTGGGATGTGATTTGATGGAGGAAGAGTGACAAAAGAGTAATATTTACAATGATAACATTTAACCTACATTTTAATGCTAAAATAAATGTCTAAGTATACAATTTAAGAAGTCAAATAAGCTTCTCAAAATGGTTACCAACTTGTGAGTGTGTGTGTGTGTGTGTGTGCCTGTGTATGTGTTTATGGAAAAGCGGAGGGAAGGGAGAGAAGGAGAAAAAAGGAAAGAAAAGGGAGAGGGAGAAAAAAAGAAAAGAGCATAAAAGAGACTGATGTATATAAATTTACATTCTGGTGTTTCTGTACCTTACTGAATGTAATCATTGATGAAATTCAAGACACAACTCAGTTTAATAACTATTATCATAATAGAATACTTCTTAAGCAATATTTTCCAAAATGATATATGACCAAAGATATGGTAAAATATTTGGACCCAGTTCAGTTATTCATTGTTTTTATATTTCTAGTTAATGTGGCTTTATAGCTAAATCTGTTAAATGTATTAATTTGTTAATTTAATCTTTTAATAGTTTAATTTGTTAATAAATGTTTCTGACACAAACATGGCAAGTTTAAGTTTAACATCCACTTTGTACTATTCATTATGATTCTTTGTTTTCTATCAAGAGTTACAGTTGTTTGCTTTGACAAAGAACTGGGAAGGGCAGAGAGGTGATAATACTTGGAGAATTTGAGCATGCCATCTGTTTGGATGGAGATGCAAATCATCACAAACATTGGAGTCTTCAACACTATCGACAAAACTGGATTCATATTAATTTTCTTTTTTGAAAAATAACACTTTTTTGTTATTTTGTAAAATCAGTTAACTTAGTAACATTTTTTCGAAAGAAATTGTTATCCTATACTGGCAAAAGGTATATATCTCCAGCACGTGCAAATATATTTGATAAACCATTTTTCCTAAAAAATATGACAATTCATTCAATTATACCTGAATATAAAATGCCAAAATACAACCTGCTAAGTTGAGAGACTTAATTAAGGAAAATTTATACCATTTTAATTGCTTCTCATCTCATATTATTTTTATCTTAATTAATTACCTGTGCTTTGGGCAAAATAATAAGAACCGAAGTGAGTGGAATAAGAATTAATCGAGTTATAGTCAAATTACTTGCTTGTTACTCTTGTAAATTATATTTTGGAGAGAAAAATAAATCCTTTGGCTAGCCTCAGGTTTGAAGTTATGTTTCAATAAATGGTGCCATTCTTAGCTCAGTTTTTATCAGTGATCAAGTTTAAGTTGTTTTTAAAAGATGAATGTTAACTCACTCAGTTCGCCTAGCTTTATTGGTTACAGGAAGAGCACTTTATGGAAAACATTTAAAACCATTTTAGTTAGGGCTTGAATCTGTTTTCCACCCAAGTTGACCAGTGTGAGTTTAACTATTTTTCCACTTCTCTTCCTGAATGAAATAATGATCATAAAGGAAACAAATATAAGTGATGTAAATAATTTGCAATAAAGTCCAGATATTTTTATGATTATTTTATATGTTGTAACTTTCTTTAATCAATTATAGCTAAATAATTATTTTCTTTGTGAGATGACTGAAACTATGACATGCTTTGTTCATTATAAATTTTATAGTTTTTATAAAAATAAGAAAGCACAATCTATAAATTTAATAAGGTTAAAGGCTACCATAGACAGCAACTTAACAAATGAGAAAATGTAAACTTCAAATGAAGGTAGCTCTTTCTTGATAGTGAATGGCCCATTAATTGAATTTATGATTTCAGATTATTTTTTCTCTAAAAAAAGTTAAAAAAAACTTGTTTAATCAACAGTCCCAGAGAATTCCATATTGCTTTCTGTAGAGCAGATGGCTGTCCCGCTGTTTCTGTTGCCACCTTGTCCTCTAGCAGCTGTGATTATTAGAAAAAAAAATCCTTTATTGCTCACATGATGTGACCATAACTGCAATCAAACATTTAAGAAGTTACTAATTGGATCCTTTAAGAATGGAGAAATATAAACAATTTTAAAATTAAGCACACCTGTATTTCCAAAATTTCCACAAACTACCCTAAAATTTGGGTAACATATCAATGAATTTTTTCACTTTTTAAATCTCACCTCTCTCACTCCTAGCCTGTTGTCCACATTGTTTCTACCACAGACAGAATGCTATGTTGTTTATTTCTTTAAAAGTCTTGCTTCAGTTGAAAAGTAGGTGTGAAATTAAGATAACAAAATGAGGAAGATCATTAGTAGCTGGGTATAAATGTCCATATAGATATTTATTCTATAATACTTTAACAATTCATTTCAGTTATACTCAAACCTGCTTATTAGATATGTCTTATTTATTAAACAAATCAATCTTGTTGAGTTAGAAGAATAAGATATTACACTTTTGTATCTTAATTTTGTCCTGCTGTCATTTAGAATCAAATTGAATTTTAAAATTTTGATGGGGGCTATAATATCCCAATCAATTCAGACTTAATATAAAACATATGTATTTTAGTTTGGGCACTTTTTTTTTTACATAGACTCATACCCAGGTTATATGACTGGAAAATGTCACTGTTAAGTATGTAGCTTTCTTACTTTTATTCTCCAAAATTTATGGCAAGAAACATATTAAAACAATTAAGATAATGTTTCTACTGGCCTGAAATTCTGATTTAGCTTATAATGAATAGACAAATTTTGAATATTTGTTATAAGTGAGATATAAATCTGTAACTAGCCCTTCAAATTTCCTCAAAATGGTCTTAGAATAAAACCAGTAGCAAACAAGGCAAAAGCTACTGATTATATATGTATTTATATATAAGTACATTTGTATATTTCATACATTTTACATATATTGAATACATATATATAAATATACATGATTTTCTTTCATGTTTCAGATAAAAGAAAAACATAAATTCCCAAGGACCTGAATTGCAAAAGAAATGTAAAGCCAAAACTGTGAACAGGAGTTGAAGTAGCTATTACCTTTGCAGCCATCCATATCCCTATGAATGTTTTCTAATCAATGAGGAAAGGGCAAAAATTGTACTTATTTGATAACAAAAGTAACTGCCCCAAGACTTAAAAGTACCAGAACTTACTAAAAGCAAACAAAACATTCTCTTAGAGAGCACTCAAAAACAAGTAATCAAAGAGAATCATTCTGGAAAAAAATATATTACAGAATATAATGAAGAAATATATAAAAATGTAAAATAAAATAGCATGAATGAAAACATGGAAGTGTAAAGATAAACATGGAAAAAAAGTAATAGACTAGGTAACTTGATGAAAAGAGCTAAAACACAATAAAACAGATTAGTTAGACATAGAGATAGGAAATTTTAAGAAGTCAATTAAGGCACCTGATAATTAAATAAAAACCCTGTAAGAGATTGGATAGATATAAATAGAGATAGATATGTACAAATGGATATTTATGCATACATATTCTAAAAGACCACATATATGTGTATAACTATTAAAATAATAAAAGTATGAGTAAAGAAATAAGTAAATTTTTTATATTTCTAATTTCTTTGCTTCTAGAATATTATATGTTCAATTCTAAAATACTCTTCAGTACTATATATGTGTGTATATATATATACACACGTATATTCACATGTATATATACATGTATATGTACACACAAGTATATATAGTGCTGAAGAGTATTCTACAATTGAAGACATTCAGATTGAAAATAGCAAACAAGACCAAAAAAATTAAAATGCAAAATATTAAACAGAAAAAGAAGTATCTGCAGAACAGAATTACAACGCATATATTTTTAATGGAATAATAGAAAATAGACCCATAAGAGGCTAATAAGTAGCAATAGAGAGCAGTGTCCAAGAGGAAATATTGTTTAGAATATTTTACCTAGCTGTTCTTATTGAAGACCTTATTAGATAAATATTTTAATAGAAAATTCGGGAAAGAAAGAAGTTAAAAGGAAAAAAACAACACAAGACTCAAAGATGGACGTAGTAATTGACAACACTTTATAGGCAAAGAAAATTGTGATTAGTGTTAAAAATGGGTAGAAAATAAGATCTAACTAAAAGCCTAGATTTCAAGTATGTGAACAAGAAGAAAGGAAGGGCCAGAGGAAAGTTAAAATATTCTAAATTTTTAGTTAAATTGAGGAAGTGACAGATTCAGAATTTCTTAAGATAACAGAGTTAAACATAGCAAGAAATATATGCAGTCCAGGAAAATTAGTAAGATTCAATGAAATGAGGAGGCCAAAGTAAATGAATGAAAGCCCTAACTTAGAAATTACTGGAATTATCATTTTATTTTCTGATGGAATCATTGCTCCCTTTGAAACTAAGCAGGGCATAAGATCCTGGAGACAGGAAGAAAAATTTCTCAATGGACACCAATGGTAATAGTGCTTAATAATCTCCACACTTTAATTTTTGGGCCTCTGAATCTGGGTTTTAGGAGTAACAGCACTATATATTGGAAGCTGATTTATAGCACATAAAAGTTCCTGGAGGACATTGTTCCAGTACTATAACAGCACTATAAGGTATTACCACTTAAGTGGCAACTGGTGTGTCTTTAAATGAATATTTTATCATTCTCTCAAACCAGCTATTTCAGTATGTTGGGAAACAAAATAAGATCAATAAATACCAGGATCCTAGGCCTATTGCCACACTTTCCTGTGAATTACTTCCTTGGTCAGAAGTAATGCTTTCTCAATCACTATGATGGGTGCTAAAGAATTAGGCAAATGGGGAAAATCAGACACAAGCTCTTATCATGTGAATGGCTGACCTGCAACAAAAGGTGTATGCTTAGTCTCACCAGGTGTCTACTGTTAAAGCAAAGTCATTGATTGGAAAAGAATGGGATCCTGAAATCTGGAATGGGGACATGTGGGAGGACCCTGATGAATCTGGGGACACTGAGCCTGTAAACTGTGATGAGCCTCTTTTACCAGAGGAAACAGCCTCCCTACCCCTAGTAGTAGCAGCATCTCCTCCTCTATTTACGTTGCTGTCAGCTTTTACACCTGTGTCTGAGAGGCTAATCATGCACTGCCTGATGCAACATGATGGCCTCCCCTTAGTCATTTGTCAGGCAAGACAATGGTAATTCTTCTTAGTTACTGTAATTGACATCAGAGGCAAAGCAGCAATCAGAATAGTCTGACTCCTGTAGAGCTCTGGCATTGGCTAATTAATCATGGTGTTGCTAGAAGTGAAATTGATAGGAAGCCTACTGCATTCTGACTTAATTTGTATAAACAGAAAACTTCCATTACAAGTGGACAAAATACTAAGTTGAATTATAAAAATAGAGAATCACAGCCCCTCAATCAATTTCCAGACTGTTCACAGACCCAAAACCCCTTGAATGAAAAAGAGGCTGGGTCCCCTTGAGGAAGGATCTGGCTACACTATGGACAATTTATACTGTTTATCTTTCTCCTATCCTTCCCCAAGGAGATCTCTGGCCTTTTACCAGTGTAACTGTACATTAGGGAAAGGGGAATGATCAAACCTTTCAGGGACAACTGGATACTAGCTCTGAGCAGATGTTGATTCCAAAAGACCCAAGCACTGTGGTGCTTCAGTTAAAGTAAAGGCTTGTGGAGGTGATGTAATTAATGGAGCTTTAGCTCAAGTCCAACTTACAGTGGGTCCAGTGGGTCCCCAAACTCATCCTGTGGTCATTTCCCCAGTGTCAGAATGCATAATTAGCATAGACTAATTATGCATTATAGCCCCGCATCAGCTCCCTGACAGGTAGGGGGAGGGCTATTGTGGTGGGAAAGGCCAAATGGAAGCCATTAGAGCTGCCTCTGCCTAGAAAATAGTAAATCACAAACAATATTGCATCACTGGAGGGATTGCAGAGATTAGTACCACCATCAAGGACTTAAAAGACACAGGGCTGGTGATTTACATCACATCCCCTGTTCAACTATCCTATTTAGCCTGTGCAGAAGACAGACAAATCTTGGAGAATGACAGTGGATTATGGTAAACTTAACCAAATGATGACTTCAACTGCAGCTGCTGTACCAGATGTACTTAAATTGCTTGAGCAAATTAAACGCATCTCCTGGTACCTGGTAGGCAACCACTGATTAGGCCAATACCTTTTTCTGCATTGTTGTCCCTAAGACCAACAAGAAACAATTTGCCTTCAGCTGGCAAGGCCAGCAATATATCTTCATTGTCATACCTCAGGGGTATATCAACTCTTCAGCTTTGTGTCATAATCTTGTTCACAGAGACCTTGATAGCTTTTTGCTTCCACAAGATACTACAGTGATTCATTACACTAATATCATTATGCTGACTAGACCCAGTGGGCAAGAAGTAGCAAACACACCAGACTTATTGGTGAGACATTTGCATGCCAAGGGATGGAAAATAAATTGGAATAAAATTCAGGCACCTTCTATGTCAGTGAAATTTCTAGGGATCTAGTGGCATAGGGCCTGTCAAGATATTCTTTCTAAGGTGAAGGACAAGTTGCTGCATTTGGCACCTCCTACAACCAAAAAAGAGGCACAATGCCTAGCGGGCCTATTTGGAGTTTAGAGGCAACATATTCTGAATTTGGATGTATTACTCTGGCTCATTTATCAAGAGACCCCAAAGGCTGCCAATTTTGAGTGGTGTCTAGAACCGGAGAAGACTCTGCAACAGGTTCAGGCTGCTGTGCAAGCTGCTATGGCACTTGGGTCATATGACCTAACAGATCCAATGGTGCTTGAGGTGTCAGGGGCAGATAGAAATGTTGTTTGGTGACTTTGGCAAACCACCATAGGTGAATCATGTTGCAGGCTGAACTGGCCTCATCAGTGCCTGGGACATCAGGGTCCAGACCCCCTGGCCATGGCTCAGGACCCTCCTCCTTTACAGTGGGTGAAGAAGAGGGGCCACCAGGCTGAGGGGCACCATTTACAGGCAGGGGGGTATCCGATGGAGGCCTCTAGGGTTTTGGAGCAAGGCCCTGCCATCTTTTACAGATAACTACTCTCTGATTAAGTGACAGTTCTTGGCCTGTTACTGGGCTTTGGTAGAAACTGAAGGTTTGATTCTGGGTCATCAAGTCACCATGTGACCTGAACTGCCTATAATGAACTAGATGCTTTCTGACTAGTCTAGCCATAAAGTTGGGTGTGCACAGCAGCATTCTGTCATCAAATGGAGGTGATATATATGTGATTGGGCTCAAGCAGGTTCTAAAGACACAAGTAAATTACATGAGGAGGTGACTCAAATGCCCATAATCCCCACTTTTGTCACCCTGCCTTCTCTCTCTAAGCCTGCACCGATGGCCTCATGGGGAGTTCCCTATGATCAGTTGACAGAGGAAGAGAACACTAGGGCCTTGTTTACAGATAGTTCTGCAGGATATGCAGGCACCACCTGAAAGTGGACAGCTGCAGCATAACAACCCCTTTCTAGGACATTGTGGAAGGACAGTGGCAAAGGGAAATCTTCCCAGTGGGCAGAACTTCTAGCAATGCACCTGGTTATACACTTTTCTTGGAAAGAGAAATGGCCAGATATGCAATTATATACTGAATCATGGGCTGTAACCAATGGTTTGGCTGAGTTGTCAGGGACATGGAAGAAGGATGACTGAAAAATTGATGACAAAGATATTTGGAGAAGAGGTATGTGGATGGATCTCTCTGAGTGATCAAAAACCATAAAGACATTTGTATGCTATGTGAGTGCTCACCAAAAGGTGACCTCAGCAGAGGAGTATTTTAATAATCAAGTTGATAGGATGACTTATTCTGTGAACACTACTCAGCCTCTTTCCCCAGCCACCCCTGTCACCACCCAATGGACCCATAATGAAGTGGCTATGGTGGCAAGAATGGAAGTTACATATTAACTCAGCAAGGTAAATTTCCACTCACAAAGGCTGACCTGGCTACAACCACTGCTGAGTGCTCTATTTGGCAGCAGCAGAGACCAACACTGAGCCCTTCATATAGCACCATGCCTTGGGGTGATCACGCAGCGACTTGATGGCAGATTGACTATATTGAACTTTTTCATCATACAAATGGCAGTGGTTTGTCATTCCTAGAATAGACACTTACTCCAGATATGGATTTGTCTATCCTGCAGGCAACACTTCTGCCAGAACTACCATCTGTGGACTCATGGAATGCCTTATCCACCATCATGGTATTTCACACAGTATTGCCTCTGAACAAGGCACTTATAGCTAAAGAAGTGTGGCAGTGGACTCATGCTCATGGAATTCACTGGTCTTAAAATGTTCTGCATTATCCTAAAGAAGCTGGATTGATAGAACAGTGGAAAGGCTTTTTGAAGTCACAATTAGATTACCAACTAGGTGAAAATACTTTGCAGGGCTTGGCAAAGTTCTCTTGATGGCTGTGTATATCCTGAAGCAGCATCCAATATATGGTACTGTTTCTCTCATAGCCAGCATTCACAGGCCTAGGAATCAAGGGGTAGAAGTAGAAGTGGCACAACTCACTGTTACTCCTAGTGACCCACTAGCAAAAATGTTACTTCCTGTACCCCCAACATTACATTCTGCTGACCTTAGTTCCAGAGGGAGAAATTCTGCCACCAAGAGACAGAACAATGATACCATTAAACTGGAAGTTAAAATTGCTACCTGGCCAGTTTGGGCTACTCCTGTCTCTAAGTCAACAGGTTAAGAAAAGAGTTACCTGTTGGCTTGGGTGATTCAGCTGGACTATCAAGATGAAATCAGGTTACTACTCCCCAGTAGAGGTAAGGAAGAATATGTGTGGAATACAGGAGATCCCTTAGGGCATCTGTTAGTAGTACCATGCCCTGTGATGAAGATCAGTGGAAAACTACAACAACCCAATCCAGGCAGGACTACAAATGGCCTAGACCCTTCAGGAATGAGGGTTTGGGTCACTTCGCCAGGTAAAAAACCACAACCTGCTGAGGTGCTAGCTGAAGAAAAGGAAATACAGAATGGTTAGTAGAAAAAGGTAGTCATCAATATCAGCTACGACCACAAGACCAGTTGCAGAAATGAGAACTGTAATTGTCATGAGGATTTCCTCTTTATGTTTGTACCTGTATTCACTTCTACTAAGAAAATACGTTTATATTTCCTTTCTTTTCTCCTTATCAATTAACATTATTAACTTCATATCAGCAGTTCAGTGTTGTTAAATTTAGTAATAGCATTTAGGTTGAGAATTAGTTCACTTCCAGTTGTATGAAAGATTTCTCTATTGTTAGGCATAGTTATGACCTCATTATTGTCTTTATTTGAATATTATGTGTAATTTCAGGAGCTGTGTATGGGTTCAAGTTCACAAAGGGTGTACTTGTGATGGTTAATATTGAGTGTCATCTTGATTGGATTGAAGGATGCAAAGTATTGTTCTTGAGTGTGTCTATGAGGGTGTTGCGGAAGGAGATTAACATTTGTGTCAGTGGCCTGGGAGAGGCAGACCCACCCTCAATCTGGGTGAGCACCATTTAATTAGCTGCCAGAGCAGCTAGAGAAAAGCAGGCAGAGGAAGGTGGAAAAAGCTGACTTGCTGAGTCTTCTGGTATTCTGTCTTCTGTGCTGGTTGCTTACTGTCCTCAAACATCAATCTGCAAGTTCTTCAGCTTTTGGACTTTTGGACTTACACCAGTGATTTGCCACGGACTCTAGGCCTTCTTTACTAGCTGTAAATCAACAGTAGATTTGACAGAAGCATTCCATGAAAGGAAAGCAAATCCATATTCAGGTGACTAGTTCAGTAAAAACAAAGCTGCCCTTTCACGATGAAATTCAGGAAATGCAGTTGACCTGTTTCAAGTGGTTGGCTGATTGTACCAGTGGATAGTCCCATATCAGGGAATCAGAGGTGGTCTCTTCTTCTGATAGAATGAACACTTAGCAATGGCTACGGTCAGGTTAAGTATGATGAGTGGAAGTCTATTTTGCTGAGTCCATTCATACATAACCTTCATTTTTACTAACATGCCCACTTTGTTCATGAGTGCTCTTGGTAATGATAGGAGTTGCCAGGGAAAGAGGATGACTTGTACACAAAGCATGGATCTTTCTATCCACTTGGTTGTTAAAGTCCCTCCCTGCTGAGATCACTCTTTAGTGGATATTCACATGGTACAAAAACATCTTCATGATTCCATTTTGGAAGTAGGATCTTTTCAGATGTAATCAAGTTAAGATGAGGCTGCACTAGATTAGGGTCAACCCTAGTCTAATCACTGGCATCTTTTTAAGAAATAAAAAGAGACCCAGAGACAGAGGGAAGAAAGACATGTGACAGTGGAAACAAAGAAAGACTGGAGTTATGCAGCTGCAAGCCAAGGAGTGCCAGGGATTGCCAGCAACTGTGAGATGCTGGTAAAAGGTAAGGAAATATCTTCACCTAGCACCATCAGAGAGAACAGAGAGCCTGCCAACACCTTTATTAGACTTATAATCTCCACAGTTGTAAATAAATATATTTCTGTTGTTTTAAGTCATCCACTTTGTGGTATTTTTTTTTTTTTTTAAGACAGGATTTCGCTCTTGTTGCCCAAGCTGGAGTGAGATACTACAATTTTTAAAACTAGATTTTCAAAACTGAGATTACTTAGAGAAAATAAAACTATAATTTCACTACATCTTGATAAATACTCCTAAATAAAAATGTCACCACTTATTTTGTATACGTACAAGTGATATATGAGAGTGCCTGTTTTCCCACAACTATTTATAAGGCATGTCAAGCTTCTGAATTTTTGATAGATAGGAAATTGCATCTTTGTTAATTGTGGATATGCATTTTCTTATAATAAGTGTTATTGAACATTTTCTCCATAGACACAGCCGTTTGCACTGATTTACCCAAGAACTAATGGTTTATAAATTTCAAAGATTTTTAAATAATGACAGTGTTTCTTTCATAAATTTTTAGTTATTTATATGTTCAGATATTAATGGTGTGCATAGGATACAATTAGAATTTTTTTTTTTTTTGGTTTTCTGTTGTGCTGTTTGTTTTGTTTGTAGTTTGTGTTTTGATTTTTTTTTTTAACTTTAGGCTCAAGTGGTACATGTGCAGATTTTTTACATGGTTATATTGTGTGATGCTGAGGTGTGGACTTCCAAAGATTCTGTAGCCCAATGAGTGAGTGAACATAGACCTTAATAGGTAGTTTTTTAACCCTATTCCTCCTCCCTCCCTCGCCTCTACTTAAATCCCCAGTGTCTAATGTTCCCATCTTTGTGTCCATGTGTAACAATGGTTATCTCCCATGTATAACTGGGAACATACATTATTTGGTTTTCTGTTTCTGCATTAATTCACTTCAGATAATGACCTCCAGCTGCATCTGTATAACTGTGACTGTATACTCTTATGGCTGTGTAATATTCTATGGTGTGTATATACCACATTTTCTTTATTCAATCCACCATTGATGGACACCTAGGTGGATTCCATGTCTTTGCTATTTTGAATAGTGCTTTGATAAACATGCTATTCCAGGTGTTTTATTTTGGTGGGGGTGTTTTTGATAGAACAATTTACTTTACTTTTGGTATATACAAAGTAATGGGATTGGTGGGCAAAATGGTAATTCTAGTTTTAGTTTTTTGAGAAATCTTCAAACTGCTTTTCACAGGGAATGAACTAATTTAAAATCCCACCAACGGTATATAAGTATTCACTTTTTTCCACAGCCTGGTCAACAGCTGTTTTATTATTATTTTTTACTTTTTAATAGTAGCCATTCTGACTGGTATGATATATTATCTCATTGTGGTTTTATTTGCATTTCTCTGATGATTATTAACGTTGAGCATTTTTTTCATGTTCATTGGTCCTTAGTATAGCTTCTTTAGAAAAGTGTCTCTTCATGTTTTTTGTTCCTTATTGATTTTTGTTCCTTATAGATTTTAGATATTAGACCTTTTCTTGATGCATAGTGTGAAAGTATTTTCTCCATTCTGTAGGTTATCTGTTTACTCTATTGATAGTTTCTCTTGCTGTGCAGAAGGTCTTTAGTTTCATTAAGTCCCAAATGTCAATTTTTGGTGTTGTTGAATTTGCTTTTGAAGACTTAGTTATAAATACTTTGCCTAGACCAATGTTCAGAAGAGTATGTCTGAGGTTTCCTTCTAGGATTTTGATAGTTTGAGAGTTTACACTTAAGTCTTTAATCTATGTTGAGTTAATAGTTGTATATGATGAGAGCAAGGAGTCGAGTTTCATTCTTTTGCATATGGTTAGCAAGTTTTCCTAGCACCATTTATTGAATGGGGTGTTCTTTCCCCATTGTTTATTTTTGTTGAGTTTGTCAAAGTTAAGTTGGTTGTAAGGTGTGTGGTTTTCTTATGGCTTCTCTAGTCTGTTCCATTGGTCTATGTGTCTATTTTTGTACAAGTACTATTTTGTTTTGGTTACTGTAGCCTTGTAGTTTAAAGTCGGGTAATGTGAGATCTCTGGCTCTGGTTCTTTTTGCTTAGGATTTCTTTGGCTTTAGGGCCCTTTTTTTGGTTCCATTTGAATTTTAGAATAGATTTTTCTAATTCTGTGAAGAATAATTTTGATAATTTGATAGGAATTTTATTGAATCTGATAGTTTGTTTGGAGTCGTATGAATATTTTAATGATATTGATTCTTCCAATCTATCAGCATGGATGTTTTCCATTGTTTGTGTTATCTCTGATTTCTATCATCAGTGTTTTGTAATTCTTCTTATAGAAATCGTTCATCTCTTCGGTTAGCTGTATTTCTAGTACTTTATTCTTTTATGGCTATTTTAAATAGAATTGCATCCTTGACTTGGCTCTCAGCTTGAGCATTACTGGTATATGGAAATGCTACTGATTTTTGTACATTGACTTTGTATCTTGAAACTTTACTGAAGACATTTATAAGTTCTCAGAACCTTTTGGCAGAGAGCTTTTGTGGTTTTCTAAGTACAGAATCATAGCATCAATGAAGAAATATATTATGACTAATTATTTTTCTACTGGTATGACTTTTATCTTCCAGTACTGTGATGAATATGAGTGGTGAGAGTGGACATCGTTGTCTTGTTCAAGTTGTTAAGAGAAATGCTTTTAACTTGTGCTATTTACTGTCCTATTGGCTGTGGGTTTGTCATAGATTGTACTTATTATTTTCAGATATGGTCTTTCAATACTTAGTTTGTTGAGGGTTTTATCATGAAGGAATGATGGATTTCATCAAATGCTTTACTGTTTATCAAGATGGTTATATGGTTTTTTTAAAAGTTTGTTTATATGGTGAATCACATTTATTAATTTGCATATGTAGACCCAAACTTGTATCCCAGAAATAAAGCTCACTTGATTTTGGTGGGTTATATTTTTGATGTTTCCTTGAGTTTGGTATGTTGATATTTTGCTGAGGATTTTTGCATCTGTGTTCCTCATGGATATTATCTGTAGTATTCTTTGTTCTGTCTTTGCCAGATTTTGGTATCAGGATGATACTGGTTTTGTAGAATGAATCAAGGAGGAATCTCTTCCTCCATGATCTTTTTGGAATTGTTAACACTAACAAAGGGACCAGCTCTTTATACACTTGGTAAAACTGAGAATCATCTGGTCCAGAACATTTTTTAGTTAGTAGGATTTTTTAATGCTGATGTAATTTTGTAAGTCATTATTGACCTGTTAAGTATTTCTATTTATTTCATGTTCAGTCTTGGAAGGTCATGTTGCCAGAAATTTATCCGTTTCCTCTAGATTGTCAACTTTTGTGCATAAAGATTGTTCATAGTAACCCTTGAACTTCTTTTGTATTTCTAGAGGATCAGTTACAATATCACTTTTGTCATTTCTGATGGTGCTTATTTGGATCTTCTCTTTCTTTTTCATTGTTAATCTAGCTAGCATTCTATCAATCTGAGTTATCCTTTCAGTGGAACAACTTTTTTCCTTTGGTCTGTTGTCTTTTTTGGTGTCCATTTTATTTGGTCTGCACTGGCTTTAATTATTTATTTTCTTCTCTAGGTTTGCTTTTAGTTTGCTCTTGTTTTTCTGGTTCCTTTAATTTTGTCATGAAATTGTTAACCTGATATCTTTCTATCTTTTGGGGGTAGGTGTTTAGTACTGCAAACATTTCTGTTAACATTGCTTTTGCTGCATTCCAGAGATTTTATTATGTTGTGTTATTTTAATTTTTTTTAAGAAGTTTTGGGCTTGTTCCTTAATTTCATTGTTTTTGTGACGATTGTTAAGAAGCCAGTCATTTAGTTTCCATGAAGTTGTGTAGTTTTGAGAATTCTCCTTGGTATTTATTTATTCATTTTATTGCACTATGGTCTGAGAATGTGCTTGGTATATCTTCAATTAAAAAAATGTGTTCAGACTTGCTTTATGCATGTGGTAAATCTTAGAGTATGTTCTGTCTGTAAATGAGAAGAATGTATATTCTTTGGCTATTGGGTGAAGTATTCTGTAACTGTCTATTATGTCCAGTTGGTAAAGCGTTGAATTTAAGTCCAGAATTTCTTTGTTAGTTTTCTGCCATAATGGTCTTTCTAATGCTGTCAATAGAATGTTGAAGTCCATTATTATTGTGTGGCTGTCAAAATATTTTTTTAGATCTAGAAGTAATTGTTTTACAAATCTAGTTACTCCAATGTTGAGGGAATATATACTCAGGATAGTTGAGTCTTCGTGTTAAATTGAATGTTTTATCATTATGTAATGCCTTTTGTCTTTTTTTTTTTTTTTTACTATTCCTGGCTTAAAGTCTGTTTTATCTGACACAAGAATAGTGACCCTGCTTTTTTTTGTGTTTTTTGTTTCTGTGATGGGTCTTTTTTTTTTTTTTTTTTTGAGATGGATGGAGTTTAGCTCTTGTTGCCCAGGCTGGAGTGCAATGATGCAGTCTTGGTTCACTGTAAACTCTACTTCCTGGGTTCAAGTGATTCTCCTGCCCCAGCCTCCTGAACAGCTGGAATTACAGGCACCCGCCACTACACCAGGCTAATTTTTGTATTTTTAGTAGAGATGGGGTTTCATCATGTTGGCTAGGCTGGTCTCAAACTCCAGGTGATCCACCCACCTTGGCCGCCCAAAGTGCTGGGGTTACAGTCATGAGCCACCATGCCCAGCCAATGGATCTCTTTTCATCACTTTGACCCCTTGGGCATTGTTACGTGTGAGATGGGTCTCTTGAAGACAGCATATAAGATTAGGTCTTGTTTTTTAATCCAATATTCCGCTTTTTTATTTTAAGTGGTGCCTTTAGGCTGTTTGCTTTCAAGGTTAAAAATGATATGTGAGTTTTTGTTCCTGTGTGGTTTTTTTGGCCTATTGCTTGTAGTCTTGATTATGTAGTTGCTTTATAGGATCTATAGGCCATATATATACGTGTTTTTTGTTGTTGTATCTGGCATCATTTTTTCATTTTCATGTTTGGAACCCCCTTAAACGTGCCTTTTAAGGCCAGTCTGGTGGCATGAAATTCCATTAGCAATTGCTTGTCTGGGAAAGATTTTATGTCTCCTTTGCTTATGCTTAGTTTAGTGGGGTATAAAATTCTTGGATAGAATTTATGTTCTTTAAGGATGTAAAAATAAGCCCACAGTATCTTCAGGCTTGTAAGATTCCTTCAGAGAACTTGCTGTTAGTCTTATGGGATTTCCTTAACAGGTAATATGACCTTTTTCTCCAGCTGCCTTTATTTTATTTATTTATTTTTTTGCATTAACCTTGGATAGTCTGATGACTGTATAACTTACAGATGGTCATCTTGTATAGTATCTCTCAAAGTTCTCTGAATTTCTTGTATCTGTGTCAGCCTCTCTGGGAGGCTCATGTCAGTGAGACCGGGAACATTTTCAGGAATTTAATCCTCAAATATATTTTCCAAGTTGCCTCCTTTCTCTTCTTCTCTCATAAAACCAGTGAGTTGTAGATCTGGTCACTTTAGATAATCCCATCTTTTTCAGAGGCCTTGTTCATTTTTTAAAATTATTTTTTTCTTTATTTTTGTCTGACTAGGTTAATTGAAAATACCAATCTTCAAGCTTCAAAATTCTTTACTCAGCTTGGTCTAGTCTGTTGTTAAGCCTTTTAACTGTGTTTGGAATTCTTACAGTAATTTTTGTTTTAATTTCAGAAGTTCAGTTTGCTTCTTTTAAAATGTGGCTATGTTGACTTTCAAGTCTTGGATAATTTTTCTGGCTTCCCTTGGGTTCAGTTCCAATCTTCTTTTGGCTCTTTATATGTTTCTTTGCCATCCAGATTCTGAATCCTATATCTGCCATTTTAGACATTTCAGTCTGGTAAGATTTATTGTTAGGGAGCTAGTGTGATCCTTGGGAGTAACAAAACACTGTGGCTTTTGCTATTGCTGGTATTTTTCAGCTATTTCCTTTTCATCTGAGGAAGCTGACATTTATGTTTTCTTTTTGAAATTGCTGTCATTTGGATGAAACTTTTTGATTTTTTATTCTGTTTTCCTTTTATACGTTGATTGTGATGTGTGCTGTATGGAATTGATTAGCTTTGTTTCTGGGTGCTTTCAGGGAGCCAAAGCTCTGTACAGGTTTCCTGATTGCAAATAGATTCCTGTTACAGGTTTCACAGGCATTGTGTGTTGTAGCAAATTACTTTTGTTTGGTGGTGTAATTCAGACTGTAGTCTGGTAGATGGTGCTTAAGTGTAAGGGCCAACACACAGGCTCTTACTCAGCCACGCTTGCACCTTTTGTATTTCAATGCATCTGCAACAGTACTCTAGGGAGGAGACAAAAGGAGATAAGAGAAGACTCCCTCACCAAGTTCATTCCTAGGCTTTGATGGTGTTCCCTTTATTGCTGGTACTATGCCAGTGTTTCCTTTCCCCCAAAGGCAGCTTTAGCAGGCTGCCCTTCCCTCTGCCGTAGGGGTGGTGCACACTGAGGTTTAGGTCACCAGGAGACCTCTTGACTCCTCGGGACCCTACCAGTCCCTTGTGCTTGCCAAAGTCAGAGTGGGTTGTGGGGTATGTTTGCCAGTGGCCTCATGATATAGTGGCTCTAGGGTAGGGGATCCCTGGGCTGGCCATAGGCACTGTGGATGTTCAACCAGTATGACACCCATGGCCCAGGGTGTTATTTTTAGCCCACAGACAGGTGTGGGGCCTGCCCAGCTCACACATTCTGAACCCAGGGTCTCTGCTTCCAGTGTCTGCCCTGAGAACATTCCAATAAGTTAGGCTTGTCCCAGGCCATCTGTGCCCAGATTTCCAAGCCATTCCAGACATTCTGGGCTGTGGCCTTCCAGGGAGAGAAACCACAGCTATCAAGCCCCATCCTTCCCAGTCTGGTCTCGTGAAAGGAGGGTTGCCCATCTCCTGTGCTGGCACACAGACCTGTACCATACTTTTCTCTGTGTTCTGACAGTGGGGTTTCTTTCCCTACTTGAGCTCAAACCATTAATTTTTGCTTGACAACCCAGGCTGGTGTGCTTGAGTCCTGGGGAGTTGAGACATGGCCTACAGTTTTGTCCTCTGTCCTCTTAAAGTCAAGCATTATCCATAATCGGGGGATGGACTGCTTTTAGGCTGCCAGTAAAGCATCCAGGTGGGGCAGTGTAGACTGTGCTTTGAGCACCCACCTACAAGAGCAGCTAGCAGGAGGTCTTGGGTGGAGCTGGCAGGCAAAGGGGTGAATGGATCAGAAGCACTTCACTCCCACAGTGATACTGGCCCTGCTCTCTCTTAGCTTGACAGAGAGCAGAAGCTGAGCCCACTCAGTGAAAAATGGAGAGTCTTTGGGTATAGGCGTCTATTGAATTTCACTGCAGCTGAACAGTGAAGCCTTCCAGGCTGTACATAGGTTCAAGCTTGCCTCTACTTGTTCTCCAGGTGGCTCCTTCTGCCAGTCCAAAGGACTATGGGTGTCATGGGAATTCCTCTCACTAAGATCTCAGAGGTCCATAGTGGGAATGTAGTGTCCTAGAGTTTTTTCACTCACTCCTTCCTTGAGTCCAATCTGAGTCCAGGGACCAATCCTGGCATCCAACTACTCCAAGCAGGCTTCCCAGCTTCTTCCCTCTTAAACCACAGTGTCTGTGTCACCTCTATATTATTTTCAATTTTTCCTCTTTAAAGATCTGTTCAAAATTTAATGGTTTACTGGACATTTTCGTTCCGTTCTGTCGAAGAGGCATTTCCCAGCTGTGTCCAGTTGGCTATCTTTCCACCTCTTCAATTGTCTGAGATTTGTCAAGAGCAAACCAGTATCTTTAAAGCAGCAATACTAGCTGTTTTCACATAATAAAATGTATAATAATGGGTAATATTTTCCTATATAATGTTAAAATATATTTTGATTCTTCAAAACTGTAAATTGTTCAATTTAATAAGCTTATCTAATATGAGCAACTTTTAAATACAAATCTTTAGAAAACCATTTATCTTTGAAATTTTGAAAATTCTTTTTTTTTTGAGATGGAGTTTTGCTCTTGTTACCCAGGCTGGAGTGCAATGGCGCGATCTCGGCTCACTGCAACCTCCGCCTCCTGGGTTCAGGCAATTCTCCTGCCTCAGCCTCCTGAATGGCTGGGACTACAGGCACGCACCACTGTGCCCAGCTAATTTTTTGAATTTTTAGTAGAGACAGGGTTTCACCATGTTGACCAGGATGGTCTCAATCTCTTGACCTCGTGATCCACCCGCCTCAGCCTCCCAAAGTGCTGGAATTACAGGCGTGAGCCACTGCGCCCAGCCTACATTTTGAAAATTCTTAGCTAGAGGGTTCTTTGATTTTTTTTTTTTTTAATTTTCTCTGTTTGCTTATATATGTATATATATGTACAACAGTAATCTTACTGGCCTAAAGGCAAATTTGGGACATCCCTTTTTGGAGGCTTTTGGAGAAAATCTGTGTTTCTGCCTTTTCCAGCTTCTAAAAGTTTCCAGTATTCTTTGGCATGCCCTCTCACTCCATCTTTAAAATCAGCTGTTTCCTATCTCTCTGACCATAGTTCATAATTGCATCTCCTACTGACCAGGGTTGGGAAGGTTTCTTTACTCACAAAAACTTATGTGATTATTTTGAGCCCATATGGAAAATCCAGAATTATCTCCTTATCTACAAAGTGCCTTTTGCCATATGCAGTAACATATTTACAGGTTCCAGGGACCAGTGTATAAACATTGTGGGTGGGGGTGGGGGAGCAGAGGTTATTCTGCCTATCATATCATTTAATTGTATGTACATGTATTTTAGGTTTACTAAACAAGACCAAATAATTTTATCTTCATACTTAATGTATTTATTTTATTTAATTTTTAAGGTATATGTATCTTCCAACATTATTTCTGTGGAATCAAAGGGGAGATTCTAAACGTAAGTAAAATGTCTATGTAACTAAATCACTGACATTTTCTCTAACATATAAATATGTTGTTCTACCAGATACCTACATAACAGGAATATTTCTTATCTCATTTTTTTTATTTTAAAATATATTTAAATTTATATTATGTAACCTATTTAATAACATATGCATACACATTAATTTTAATGTACATTTTGAGCATAATTGTTTTAAGTGCTACGGTATTATCATCTCTTCTCAACATGACTGATTTAAGCCTGCCTTAATGGATGATTTCAAAGTCTTAATAACAACTGCTTTTTCTTCAACTAGTGTAACAAAATACACTTAGAAATTCATGTTGAAGTTAATTTATTTTCCATTTAATTTACAACTGCATGAGTCATAAATTATGTACCACTAAGACTTAATTTCTTGTAATGCTCACAACATAGGAGTCCAATTACAAATGAAGAGTTAAAGTTATAAGTATCTTAAATTATTAACGGATTGCCAATGTTAGAAATCTAGAGTTGGAAATTGTTTTATTGTTATTTGATCTGTTATTTCTAACCTTAGGTTATTTTTTCATTTGGCTTTCATATCCAGGATTGCATATTTATAAAAATTATACAAGTTTTGAGGTAGTTGACAATATGAATATAGAAGGTGTGTATTTTTTAAAGGTCAAGAAAATAAACTATTATTGGTTTCAGTAAAATAGGAGGGACGCTTAAGGTTGTTTCTACAACTTGGCTATTGTGAATAATGGATGCAGTGACTACAGTCAATAATTCTATACTATATACTGAAAACTTTGCGAGTAGATTTCAGTGCTCTTACCACACATGCAAACCCGGCAACTGTATAAGGTTATGAATGTGATATTTAGCTTGAGAGTGCTGTACACCTTAAAAACATGCAATTTTTATTTAAAAATTAATAAAAAATGGGAGCTTGGCCTTAAGCAACTAACAATAATAACAACAATATGACCATAACAACAACATATGTGACAAACTGCAAGAGCACTTTGAATTTTGTTCCTATCACTCTAATATATATAATTAACCTAAAGCCGGGGAAATAGATTTGAGCTTTTAGCAGATGCCTTCTACAGATGGCAATGAGAGAGTTTTTGCTGTAAAATATTTAATATCTTCTCTCACCTATGTTCTTTCATTATCAAAAGGATTAGCATTTAATATGTCAAAGTGCATAGGCAATATTCGAGTCACAGAAGTCCCTGCTAGTGTTGAGAACTGATGAAAATATGTGGCACTCAATGAGTTTGCCTTTAGATTTTATTTCTTCAGTATTTAATCCTCAAAATATCCAGGGAAGATGGCTGACTATGAGAGTGACTGTATTTTTCAAGTGTGGTTTCTTCCAAGAAAAGTTAAAGTTAAACTATCAGATAATTATCTTTGATGTAGTAGTAAGCAAGACAGTGTTGTTCATTAGCACCTTCATGTTCTGCCTAGGGGCTCATCTCTTTCCTTTTGAAAATCACTTGAAGTGAAACAGAATAGATCCTGCCCTCTGTGCTTCTCCATTAACCTCTTCCTGAAGAAAGAGCTAATGCTACCACTAAAAAACGCATTAAGA
Source organism: Aotus nancymaae (assembly GCF_030222135.1). NCBI lineage: Eukaryota > Metazoa > Chordata > Mammalia > Primates > Aotidae > Aotus > Aotus nancymaae. Next base: position 8,854,031 of record NW_026988503.1, read on the forward strand.
CCAAAATAATAAAGTGTTTTTATATAATAACATACACATTGTCAATAGTATATGCTCTCTAAAGTGAAATTGTAAAAGCAGATACACTAAAAATAAAGATGTTAGATATATTTAAGAAAATTAACTTAATTATTAGTAATGTTATACAAGAATCTAAAATCATTAAAAATACAAAGTAGATACTAATTATGAAAAATACGACATAAAACTAAGAAATAATTAGATGTAATAAGTAACACCATAAATAATAATGTTGAGAAAGGCAGAATAATGGTGAGAAGGCAGAGCAAGGTAGAAAATAAGTATATTTTATGTGAATAAATTCATAGAGAATATATTTTTATAAATATTAAGTAAAGAACAAGAAAAAAAGGAAAGATTTTAATATCAGAATATTGAAGCAAGCAGTTATTAATAACTTTTCAATGGCAGAAGAATTTAAAATTAAATGAAGAGTCGAAATAGAGGACTGTCCTTATTTATGTATGAAGTTCCAAATGAGAGATAAAGAAAACCATGTTCTGAACATGTCATAAATTTAAGACTTCAATTTTGATAAAAATATTTTACCTTATTTCAGAGACAAATAAATGATTATGTAAAATATTGTCTGAGTAGATTCAGAAAGAGAGGTAAAGAAAAAAATGGTGAAATAAATTTAGCCTTGAAAGAAAATGATTTGCAATTAGATTTCTATATCCTGGCCAGGTGTGGTGGCTCAGGCCTGTAATCCCAGAATTTTGGAAGGCTGAGGTGGGTGGATTTCCTGAGGTCAGAAGTTTGAGACCAGCCTGGTCAACATGGCAAGCTCAGTCTCTGCTAAAAGTACAAAAATTAGTCAGGCAAGATGTCAGGTGTCTGTAATCCCAGCTACTCAAGAGGTTGAAGCAGGAGAATTGCTTGGACCCAGGAGGTGGAGGTGGCAGTGAGCTGAGATTGTGTCACTGCACTCCAGCCTGGGTGACAGAGGGAGAGTCTGTCTCTAAATAAATAAATAAGAATTCTATATTCTACCATCTTTAATTTCTGTATTTTAAATATTTTCATACATGTGCAACCATTTATGTACTATGAAAAGTTCCACGTTGAAACATTTTTAATTAAGTTCTAAAATAGGAAGATAAATAATTCAGGATGATTCTATGAGAGCTATGGGAAATATAGAAAATTCAGATTTTAACTAAATAATAATAATAATAATAATACAATAAGGTAATTCACAGGCCAAAAGAACATGTGGCATTACAGATATGGGACAAAATCAATATATTTTCAAGTAGAGATACATGTTTTGTGAGTCTGAAGCACATGTAACTAACTTTTACATCTATTTTTAGGGAAAAAAATTTAAATACAAATTAGAAAAGAATGTGTTTTAAAAGAAATTAAAATAAATCAGATTTCAAAAAGCTGAAAATGACCACAGTTTCAGTTTGTATTTTGACTTCCCCTGAGAAACTACCAACATGTCTGAATTTTAGTATTACCAGTAATTTATTTAAAATTACAAATATTATAAATGTTTATATACATACATACTTACATGTATATCTGTATATGTGTGTGTGTGTGTGTGTGTGTGTGTGTGTAGGCAAATGCACTTTAAGATTTCCTTATACTGTATCTGCCTATCTGCCTATATATTCATGTCACCAAATTATGCCCACATTATACGCATTTACTTACTAATGGATATGTGTATGAATTTTTTCACTGAACACTTTTATCTTCAGGCAGTTTTTCTGTGTCAGCAGTGACTTATATGACACTTAATTTGTAATTGGAAATCCTCAGAACAAGTTGTGTGGTAAGTTGTGATATATTGAGATGAATAAACATGAGATTTCCCATACAGACTTACTACTGTGCATAAGCGCCAGCACTCTCCAGAAAAATAAAACATACTACTTTCCTTGATTTTTGTCATAAAGTATAAATTGGTGTATTTATATTGTTTGCACTGCATTATCAAGTGTATTTCTGACAAAGGAAAGTTCAATTTTGAAAAGGTATCAAGAGAACTCTATGCTTCTCCTACAATTTTATACATCCAACAATAAGGGTAAAATTCCATCCACTGTTTCTTGCTCTGTGCATTTCAGATTATTCAGCGCTGATTTCATAGATAAAAGTAATCACAATACATCCCACTCATGCCTGTCACAATGCCAAATGAAACTGCACTGTGGGAAGACAGCACTGTAAGAGGATGACCAGCAATAACTGAATGATACTTACATATAATTGTGGTCAACATAAATCTTTCTATTCAAACTAAATATAATACCCACAAAACTGGGTAATTATCATTAGCAAATGTATATATGGATATATACCATGAGGTATGCTATATTAGCAGCAATGGACAAGATGAAAATACAAACACATTACACATAAGTAAAAATAAATATTTTAAAAGAGCACATATTAACAAAAGTATAGCTATTAACACATTACAATAATTATCCATGTGAGAAGAATAAATGGAAATGGAAAGAGCAAGATAAAATAAATTGATGTAAAAATAAACTAGAAAATGATAATGTCAAAAAGTTCAGTGACATGGAGCCTATGTTGTTTTTTTTTTAGAATCATATTTAAGAACCCAAAAAGTGAATGTCCATTAAAAAATAAATACATATGTAAGCAGCTAAAGAGTCTTTCAAAATATAAAAAGTGATGCCAGTATTCCCCTTTTTCCTTTCTTTTGGGATGAGATAAAAGATTTTTCAGTTTCTGCCTTCAGAAATCATTATCACATCTTGAACATATTGAGCTAAACCTGTAAAAATTCAATAATACTTCAAGTTGATTTCATATTATCCTCAGTAGTTTATCATGCATCCATCAGCATTTAATAAAATCTTCTCCTCCAATAGAAAAACTTTCCTTTGAATTTAATTAATACTTTTGTGATAATAATAGTATTTAGTACATTACATGGAATGTATTTTAAAAGCAAATTATAAAATGTTATTTTGTAGTTTTTACTTCCTAAAGATTTTCAGGAAGTGAATGTTTCACTGTAATAATATTTTATAGCTACTTTTTTGTGAGTGTAAATTTTATACTAATTTTGAAAATAAGAATAAAATGTCATATACCTTATACTTTTGGATTCTGATTTGACATAATTTATGTCCTAAGCAGACATGAATGTTTTGAAATATAATCTGCAATATATAGGCATCTGAGGTGTCCTTTTTAATTAATTTTCCCTGGATTTTAATATTTTTAACAATTAGAAAAATGTGTGAAATGTAGATCAAAGTATTTTCACCCACACTTTGTTAAACACATTAAAAATTTTACTGTAAGTAGGTGTGGTAAAACTAATCTACAATTTATAGTCCAAATGATAGTTTTGTACATAAATTTATTATAATTTAGAGTTGGGAAATTTAGAAGTATTATTTGAGAGTCTTACATAATTTTACCTGATTTTTAAAAAAGCTTCTGAGGACTGTAGCTAAATTATGCTCAACACCCATTGAAAAATGTACACAAATATATCTCATCATATTAAATTTGAAAGTGCAATTATAAACTTATATCAGTTTAAGTGAAAAATTGGGGATATTTCTTTACACCTCTTTATATATGCCACAAAATCAATCTACTGCTGAAAAATAATAAATTCCATTTGTGCATTCGAACAATAATTTTAATGGTAAAATGCAAACATGCTAAAACTCAATATGACTTTTCGGAATTACCAGCCAAATATGAAAAGTCGCTTAAAATATTATTACAAGTTACATTAAATAAATTAGAATTGTTACATATAAGAAATACCTCTTTACTATCTGTTTTAGTCAAGGTTCTTCAGAGAGACAGAACCAGTAGGATGTACAGGGAAACATGTTAAACAAATTCATTAGGCAGATTGGCTCACTTGATTATGGAGGCTGAGAAGTTTCATGATAGGCCATCTGCAAATTAGAAAACAAGTAGCTTGGCTCAGTGCAAGTCCAAATGCCTGAGAGGCTGGAGGGCCCCTAATGTGAATCTCTAAGTCCAAAAGCTAGAGAACCTGGAGTTCTAACATGCATGGGCAGCAGAAGAAGAGTGTTTGAGCTCCAGAAGAATGAGCAAATTCACTCTTCAGCAGAAGAGGGACAGGCTCAGTGCCTGTTGAAGCATTGAGAATAAATCATGCATTCTCAGCTGATTTGACACCTCCAAAGCAATCATAATAAATCTATCTGAACACCTCATGTGTATCTCCTTAAATAGTACCTAATCTCCAAATAAAGAATAACAAGGTCACAGTTTCACCTAACATAATACAACTATCCTGTGTACACCTGAAAAACACTAATCTCTTTCTCAGAAGAGGAGGTAAAGTCCTTGAGTGATGTTTATTCCTCTCCTTATAGTCTGTAGCTTAAATACCATGAGGAAGAATTAACAATAAAAATGGCCCCTGACTTGTCATGGTTCAAGTTATAATTTTTTTAAATTTAGGTAGTGAGAAAGTGGTATCCATCCAGTAGAAACTGTACCTTGAATTTGGAATGTGGATCTTTGCCCAGGCTATCAATGTGGTACAATTCTTTCTCAGAATGCTGGACAGCTGCTGTGAACCACAGCTTCCAGTCAGCCATGTATTATCATGAGATTAAACAACCGATACTCAATGGTGTATTATAAATGCATTTTGACTTATGGTATTTTCAGCTTACAATGGGTTTATCAGAACATAACTTCATTTTAAGTTGAGTATCAGTACTTAAATAACGATATAACCCAATAAATGTGAAAACATCAGTACAAGGCAAAAGAGGGGAAAAGATACTTGCTTAATATATGCATATATTTACATAAATGCATTTGTGACAAAATAGGAAAGAATAGATGATACTCAATGCCTTCTTTTCTGTAACTGGTTACATTATCTTACCTGGTATTTAAAACTACATACATTCTTTTAGCTCCCACACTGTATTCTCTTGGACGGCAGCAATCATCACCTCAACTAATCATAGTTCTTTACTAGGTAGAGTAACTTAAAACTTCATTCCTGAGCTTGAGCCATTTGAGGTCCTGGCTGGTTGAGGATGTTATAATTTCCCATTGATCTTAATCACAGGGCATGGTAATACTAAGAGACACCATAAGGGATCTCTTGCATTCCAAATATATTCTTTCTTGCCTTCATTATGATGTAGCAATCTGAGATTTAATTGGTATTCTGGATCAATCACTTCAGCAAACACCATTACTTTCCCCTTAGCCTGCTGGCTTAGAGGCATGTGAAGCCCCAGGTGGCAGTCTCAACCTAGAGTTCAGTAGAATCATTATTTTGTCTCCTAATGCAAGCACTTCTTCTGGAGCTAAGACCTCTAGGCCAACTCAAAGCATAAAGTTATAGGAAAAGGAAGCAAACATTTTGCTAGGATGTCACTAGGGATAATGGTGAATTGTGTCACTCTCATTCCCAACCCTTGATTCTTGGAACATTAAATTACCACATGAAATAAAACAGTACTATATATTGAATTCTGTCTCAGAACATCTTTAGCATTCCGGTGAATGCCTGCAAAGTATTGTCACCTATCTGACACTGTAACTGGGCCTACCAAGGCCATCCCCTCTTTCTGTCAGGCCAGCTGCTTCGGCATAGTAGAACCTGGTAAGACCAGTGAATTTCATAAGCATGAGCCCATTGCTGACTTCTTTGGCTGTGAAGTAAATTTCTTGATCAGAAGTGAATGTCCTGTGGGATACCATGATGGTGGATAAGTCATCCCTTAAGTCTATGGATGGCAGTTTTGGCAGAAGTATTGTGTACAAGGAAAGCAAATCCATGTCCAGAGTAAATGTCTATTCCAGTAAGAACAAAACCTTACTCATTCCACAATAGAAGTGTTCAATGTTATCAGCCTGCCACCAGTTAGCTAGCTGATTACCCCCAATGAATAGTGACATATCAAAGACTTAATGTTGATTTCTGCAGTTGGCAGACTGGGCACTCAATGGTGAACATAGCCAATCTAGTCTTGGTAAGTGGAAATTCACGTGGCTGAACTTTGAGTAACCCCATCCCTGCCAACCGTGTCCACTTTTTTCATGAGCTCATTGGGTGGTGACAGGGGTGGTGGAAAAGAGGCTTATTGGTATTTACAGAGTAAGTCATTCTACTTACTTGACTGTTAAAGTCCTCTACTGAGATCATTTTTTGGTGAACATTCACATGGGACACAAATATTTGTATGTCTTTGCCCAATGAGGAAAGTCTATCCACATACCTCTTTCCTCAATTTTTTTCTTATCAGTTGTCCAATCATGTTATTTCCAGATCCCTCACCATCCATCCAAACCACAGCCTGTAAATTGGTATGTAATTGCATGCCTGGTTATTTATTATTCCAAGCAAAGTGCACATCCAGCTGCACTGCGTGAGGTGCCAGCCACTGAGAAGTTTCTTCTTCACCAATGTCTTTCAAGGATGTCCCAGAAAAGGGTTGTAGTGCCACTGTTGTCCACTTTCAGGTGGTGCCTGCATATTGTGCAGCACAGATGTAAAGCCCTGAGTCTTTTATTCCTCTTAATTAGGTATTCCTTGAGAGGTTATAGGTACAGGCTGCGAGAGAGAAGGCAATGTAGCATGAATAGGAATCAGGGCATTTGGCCCACTTGTTCAAGTAACTTACTTCAGGACATGCTTACATATATGCCACTTCAGTTTGCTGATGGAGTACTGCTGTGTATGCCAATTTATGGCTTGGTAGTTAAGATAATTACAGTCACTGCCAGTCCGTGATAGGTAGCTCAGGTGTCATGGTAATGTGGTGCCCCATGGTCAAATATTCAGTTTCTACTAAAGCCCAGTAGCAGCCTAAGAACTGTTCCTCAAGAGGAGAGTAGTTATTTGCAGATAGTATCAGGACCTTGATCCCAAGACCTAAAGGACTGTGCTGTGATTCATCTACAGGGGCCTCCCAAAAATTCCAGCAACATCTTTGTTGGCTATTGATACTTCAGGTACATGTGGAGCTGTTATATCAGATGGCCCAAGTGACAAAGCAGCTTCTACAGTATCCTGGAATTGTTGCAGAGCCTTCCACTATATTGGACCCCACTTAAAATTAGCAGCTTTTTGGGTCACTTGGTAAATGCATCAGAGTTACACATTCAAATGAGGAATATGTTGCCTCCAAAATCCAAATAGGCCCACTAAGCACTGTGTTTCTTTCTTGGTCATAAGAGGATCTAGATGTAACAATTCATCCTTTACCTTGGAAGAGTTATGTCAAAATGTCCTATACCACTGGACCCCTAGAAATTTCTCTGAAGTAGAAGGACTCTGAATTTTAGAAGAATTATTTTCCAACCTCTGACACATAAATATCTTACCAATAAGTCCTGAGTCATTTCTAATTATCACTAACTAGATATAGTCAGCATTATGTCATCAATGTAAGGGACCAATGTGATACATTGTGGAAAGGAAAAGTGATCAATACCTGCATGAACTAACTTATAACACAGTGCTGGAGAGTTGATATGCCCCTGAGGTAGAATAGTGAAGGTGTATTGCTGGCCTTTCTGGCTGAAAGAAAACTGCTTCTGGTGGGCCTTAGTGACAGGTGTGAAGAAAAAGGCATTTGCCAGTGTATTAGCTGCATACCAGGTACCAGGAGATGTGTTTGTTTGCTCAAGCACTGAAACCACACTTGGGACAACATCTATGATTGGAGGAGTTGACACTTGGTTAAAGTTATAATAACCCACTGTCATTCCCCAATATCCATCTATTTTCTGTTCAGGCCAAATAGGAGAACTAAATAGGTAGGAATCACCACCATGCATCTTTCACATCTGTGATGGTAGCATTAGTTTCTGAAATTCTGCCCAAAATATGGAATTGCTTTTAATTTACTAATTTATTATTTTCCTAGGTAGAGACAACTCTATTTGCTTACAATTCACCTTTTCCACCTTAAAGGACCTCATTCCACAGGTTAGGGAAACCATGTGAGGATTATGCCAGCTGTTAAGTATGTCTATTTCAATTATGGATCTGGAACTGAGAAAATAATCAAGAATGGTTTTGAGGACACATTGCACCCATTGTGAGTTGAACTTGAGCTAAAACTCTATTGATCACTTGCCTTCCATGAGCCCCTACTCTGACTGCAGGGCCACAGTGATGTTTTAAGTCTCCTGGAATCATTGTCAACTTAAAGACAGTGTCCAGTATTCCCTAAAAGCAGACTTAATCTTCCCTAATGCACAGGTCTCTGGTAAAAGGCCAGAGTCCCTTTGGGGAAAGCTGGGAGAAAGGCAAACATTGTAAATTTTAGTGTCCTAAGACACTACTCTTGTTTTAAATCTGCACATCTTAAAAATAAAATCTTATAGTCATTTGTATTCAATAACCCTTGGATTTTACCCTATAGATAGACTCACCAAACTCCTCTGGTCACTTTCAACAAAGAGCTCTGACAACCTGACCAGTACTTTCTTAGACAACCTGGCAATCTAGGATGTGTCCATCCACTTTTATGTCCTTCTTTCATTTATGGATATGCTTTCATCAAAGTCTGATTGTTCTTCCATCATTCCAGAACCCCTTTTCATTTTTTGACTTACAGTAGCATGCCTCCTCATAAAATCGTTGCAGTGTTGTATGAGTCAGAGATTTCCAGAGACATAGGATGAGTAGGAGAGAGAGAGAGAGATAAATATAGATATATGAAAGGGGATTTATTAAAAGAATTGGCTTACAGGATTAGGGAGGGTGACAAATCCCATGACTCTCTGCATTCAAGACCTGGGGATGCTTTTGGCATAGATCAGTCCAAGTACAAAAGCCCCAAGACTAGGAAAGCTGATGGTGTAAGTTTCATTCTAAAGCCAGAGATCTGAAACCTCAGGGGGACACTGATACAAGTCATGGAGTTCTAAGGCCTGGCAGCCTGAAGTTCTAATGTCTATATACATGTAGTACATGTTGGACAGTATCATAGCTCTGAGAGAGAGAAAGAGATAAAATTATTTTTCCTCCTCTTTTGTTCTGTCTGGACCCCCAGCCAATTGCATGGTGACTACCCACATTAAAACTTGATTTTCCCCACTCACTTGATTTTTTCCCCTCTTACTCTTGTGCTAGTTTCTTCCAGAAATACCCTCACAGACACACCCAGAAATAATGCTTTATAAGTTCTCTAGATATTGCATAATCCAGTTTAGTTAACACCTAAAGTTAACCATCACAACTGTAAATTCTTTCTTGATGCTTCTCAGAGACTTTAAAACACACACACACACACACACACACACACACACACACACACAAAAGGCATCTTATGTAGGTATGCAGAAAAATTTTAATTAATTTTGATTACAAAACTTGAATAAGATAAAACTAATAATGTTTCAGTATATAATGAATATATTTTACTTACATGAGGTAAAAATATTTATAATAGACCAGTAGACATATAGGACATATATATGGTTATACATGTATTTACATACCTAAAACAAACATGTATGCATATGTCCATGATTTGATTATACATAAAATTAATTTAAAATAGCAGAAGACATAAATGATACAAAATCTCTTATTTATCTTAAGGAAGAGATATATATTATATATCAAAACCAGAGAATAGCATGTCTAAAAATGTTTTTGAAAAAGTAAAATTCTGCTGTCTTAAGTATATGTCAAGGTAGCTTTTAAGGTAGTTTTCTTTTCAATAATTTTGATTTATTAGGAAAATTTCAAAAATAGTAGTAAAACAAAATTATTGAATGAGATGCCTACCTATAAAATGTTATAGTCAATGGAATGAATAAAGAAATAGAAATGAAGTTACCGAACATAATTATTCAATCTTTGCTATTTTTATTTCTTAATGAGTTTGAAGAAGGAAAGAAAACTGTCATGGAATTGAGAGGAAGATTTAGTTAAATATTTGTTTTAAGAGAGGTATTTGGCACTTAAAATTCCACTAATGCTTAGTGTAGTAATAAGAAATATTAATGGGCTGAGAACATTGTGTTTTAACTGTACATTTAAATTTCACACATAAAAAAATCTAATTCTTGCTATGAAACATGAGTGATTTGTATATTCATTTTTTCCCAATTCTACTTCTGTCACTACAATCTATCTTTGCCTAATACTATATTTCATTAATGAAATATAAATATATATATACCATGTATATGCATATATATACGTATGATATTTACATTCCTGTCTGTGATCTCCTTTTCTCTTTTATTTGACAGTAGCCCATATTCATTTGTTTCTTTCTGCTCTTGGAAGGGGCTATATCATATTAATGGCTAGGGATATGGACAATAAAAACAGATAGCTTTAGATTTGACTCCTGTCTCTATAACTTTGGACAAATTACTTAATTCCTTGAATTTCACTTTTTTGATTTGCAAAGTGAGAACAATAGTATACTGCTTTGTGGGTTTATGTGAAAATTGTTTGTACAAATCTTAGAATAGCTCCTGGCACATAAGAACTCAAGTGTTAGCCATTCCTCCCATCTCCAAACCTAGAATGCCCCATTCTCTACTACACTGTAAACAATATGAGGACAGAAATTTTTGTATTCAAATACTGGGAACAATGACTGGCACATAATAGGTGCCAAATAAATGCATAATGGATAGAAGAATGAGCAAGCTTTGTGGATGTAGTTATTCTCTTTTAGATTTATTACATATTTATATTTGATAATTTATTTTATTTTCATTTACTTTTATATTTCCTTCAAGATTGACTTCAATTTTCCTAGCAAGGTTTCAGTTGTATTTTTCTTTCTTGTGTAGGCTTTACAATGACTGTAACTTAATAAAATTGCATTTATATGTTTGTTCACTGGATTCTCTTTGCTTGGTCTCTCTACTTTCATGTTTTTTTTTTTAAATAAAACCATCTTGCCATTAGTTTCTTTGGGAATCTATAGAATTATTTCTTGACAATTTTCCTGTTTCTTGGGATAGTTTTCTGATATCCCTAAATATTCTTTTCTCATGACACCTTATTCCTTTTAAGTATCTTTACATCATATAGCATAGCATAGCATAAAAAAAGTTTATGAAGATTTCTTTCAAGTTATTATTTCCTTTGAGAACAGAGAGCTATTTGCTGATGGCATGCTGAGAATAAATGGAGGTGATATACTGAGCTCAAGCAGCTAAATTCCTCTTACAAATCAGTCATTTTCTCTATCTGGAAACATATATCCTCTCTGTTTTTGCAGATCAAGGTAGCTAATAATAAATTACCACGTATTCAAGCCTTTTTGGAAAGTGATCTTGTTATTCCTGTTTTTCTTCCATTCTTTTCCACTTCTTATTTATAAGAGACTTCTCAGGCAGGAGGCTGCTTTTGTTGTTCTTTTTTCTCTTTCCTTAAAATAATTGAGTATAGTTTACAAAAACAAAATGCATAATTCCTAATTGTACATCTTAGTGAATATTATATAATATATGTCTACACATGGGTAACAACCCCCCGGGTTGAAACTGAGTATTTTCTTTAACCTAGGAATTTTGTTACACCCTTGCCATTCAGTTCTTCCACCTGCCTTCATAATCATTCCTCTAAATTATATTAAAATAGATTAGTATTGCTTATTTTAGAACTTCTTATAAATATAATCACATAATATGAACATTAATTTCCTTGTAGGCAGTTTATTTGGCTCAAGTTATCTTCATTAACTTAAATTTATGCAGTCGTATGTACCACTTTAAATTTTGTTTAATATTTAATTGAATGAATATACAATTTGCTTATCTGTCCTGATGATGAGCATTTTGACTGTTTCCAATTTGGGGTTATTATAAATGAAATTTCTGTAAATGATCTGGAACATCCTGAAAACATAGATATATATTATTTTTTGGTATACATGTATTCACATTTCTTGTGTATATTTACCCATGGGTAGAAGTGCTTGGTTAGATTAGGTATGTGCTCAAATTAATTGGAACCTGCTAAAAATACTTACTGTGTTTTTTGCAGCTAACATTTCACTTATTTAGTTGGTTATTCTTTTAATTCTAGTCATTCTAATGGGATATAGTGGTAATTCAATATGGCTTAAATGTGTATTTCAGTAATACTGTTAACTAATCATGTTAATCTATTTGGAGAAATGCTTATTGAAAGCATTTATCCATTACTTAAACTGGATTATATAAAATTCTGTTATCTATTTGCAGAAGTTCCTCAAATATTCTAAATATAAGCATTTGCCTGGTAAATATATTAATTTGTTTTCTTCCCTCTTTGATTGCCCTTTTATTTTGCTTAATAGCACCTTTCATAAATAGTAGTTTAAAAAAAATTTGTAAGTCCATTCTTCCTATTATGAGTTTTGAAACCTGACCAAGAAATTCTCCCACACTTGGGTCACAAATCTATTCTTCTTTACTATACTCTAGAAGCTTTACAGTTTTAAGCTTCCTATTTAGATTGATGAATAATTTTAAATTAAATTTTATATATGATACAAGATAGAAAACAAGATTGACTTTTAACCATATAGATATAGTGTTGATCCATCACCGTTTATTAACAAGATTTTCCTGTCGCATTGAATATCATTGATATCATTGTCAAATATGGAGTGTCATATATGTGCAGTTTTATATATATATATATATATATATAAAATTTTTTTTTTAAGACAAAGTCTCACTCTGTTTCCCAGGCTGGAGTGCAGTGGCTCAATCATGGCTTACTGCAGCCTCAACCTACCAAGCTTAAGTGATCCTCCCACTTCTCAACCTCCTGAGTGGCTGGGACTACAGAAATGTGCCATCATGCCTGGCTAATTTTTGTACGCTTTGTAGAGACAGAAATTAACTCGTGAAAAGTCAATGATGTTCCAGGCCGGGTGCGGTGGCTCACACCTGTAATCCCAGCACTTTGGGAGGCCGAGGCGGGTGGATCACCTGAGGTCAGGAGTTTGAGACCAGCCTGACAAACATGGTGAAACCCCATCTTTACTAAAAATACAAAAATTAGTCAGGCATGGTTGTACGTGCCTGTAATCCGAGCTACTTGGGAGGCTGAGACAGAAGAGTCACTTGAACACTTGAACCCTGGAGGCGGAGGTAGCAGTGAGCCGAGATTGTGCCACTGCATTCCAGCCTTGGCGACAGAGCTGGACTCTGTCTCAAAAAAAAAAAAAAGGAAAAAAAGTTAATGATGTTCCAAATTAACTAGTGAAAAATAAAAGTCACAATCTGCTAAAAAGTGATCAGTCAGTAAAATTCTAAAAGCAGCATTTCACTATGCTGTGCCAGCTGGTCCTGAACTCCATGGGCTCAAGTGATCTGTCCACTTTGACCTCTCAAAGTGCTGGGATTACAGGCATGAGCCACTGGACTTGGCCAGGTCTATATTTAAAATAGTTTATTTCTATTTTATTGGTCTTTTTGACTAGCCACATTTTAATACCACAAATTACAGTATTTTTAATAGTCTTGGAATCTAGTATTGTATTTAACAGTCCCTCTAAATTACAGTATTTTTAATAGTCTTGGAATCTAGTATTGTATTTCCTCTAATATTGTTTTTCTTCTTCATTTTCAGTATAGTCTTAGCCTCTGATGTCCTTTGCATGTCAAATAAATATTAGAATTTGCTTGCCAATTTCTATAAGATGACCTGATCTTTACATCATGTCAAATCTCCATTTGAGACTTGACGTCATAGATTATTATAAGGAAATTTATATGTTAACAATATTAAGTACTCCAAATTATTTCATCAGATTATTAAACATTTTTCATTTCTGTGCAGTATTTTTTATTTGTTTGAAGTAAACAAGTTTTGCATCAGTTTTAGTCACATTATTTTTAGGCATCTGTTTTTAATGTGATTTTTTTCCCCCAAATCTTCGTTGCTATATATAAATCAAACTGAACACTTTGTGATTACTTTGTATGCACCAGTCTCATTAATTTATTAATTGTACTAATTGTTTCTTAATTATTAAAGATTTACTGCATGCACAATTGTATCATCTATGAATAAATGCTATTTTGTTAGTACAATATTTTCAATTATTCAAATAGATATATAATTGTGACTCGTACACAATACATGATTTTATTAAAGACTTAAAATGTACAAAAATAATTAGAAATTTATTCTGGAGAAGCCATATCAATCATAGGTTTCAAATTGTCTCTTTTATCCCACAATAGGCTATCTTTGACTTTATATGAACACAATATGGGTTCTGAACAATGTGTGCAGAAACATCTTTCTCAAAATATATTCTTTTACTTTTAAAAATACATGGTTTTATATTTTATCAATTTATACATATTTAACACCAATGTCCCTTGTTTTTTTATTCAGCCTACCATGCCAGATAAATCTGTAAGTTTGCACTTAATTACCAATAGGTCAGGTAGAAATCCTGTTATAAGATTTAAAATCTTATAAAGATAAAAAATAAAATTAAAAAATATATAAACTTCTTATAGTTTATTTCTGCCTGCAGATACTCTTCACATATATGTATAAAGCTTTCTTTATAGTCATTAGCATGCTTATTAAAAGGTCAGGTGATGGTATAATTTTATTGTCTTTTGAAGTCTATTGTTTTTAGTTAAAAATCTGCAATTTTTCCTACTGATTTCTTTCAGACATGATGTTTATTTTTTATAGTTGCTATTAAAATTTTCTTCATGTATTTGTTAATTATGTGATTAAAGTCTGTCTCATTCTGTAGACTGAACTTTGTGAGTTCATTTATGTAAAAATCTCCAGAGCTTAGAACAATACTTAATATATAATAATTGTTTTAAAGTATTCATTGGGTTAGTTAATGCCTTAATATTAATTTGGATAATTAACTGAAGAACCCAATAAGATAACAGAGAAAACTTGATAGTGCTCATAGTCTTCACTTAAAAAATAAAAATACTTATTGGATTATAGGGTTTTTTAAAAAACTTATGATTCTCTGCATTAAGACAATTTTAAAAACATGCAATTTATAGGAAGAGATGGGAGATTAAAAAGAATGATGGTGTTTAATAAATTCCTCAAATAGGAAAACAATGGTGCTTTGGTAAATGGAAAAATTGATAGCTTTCATTGTCAATCATATAAATTTACAGAATCATTTTTAATATAGAAATTATTCTTGGCAGAAATTTTCTAATTTTAGATAGTGGTACATACATTTCTAAAGAACTAAATAACAATTTCATAAAAGCATGATTTATTTTTGAGAGATGATAGTATAAGGGGCAATATTTAAAGGTATTTGGATTGTGATCCAAATTAACTAGCTAAAAATAAAATTCAAAATGCTGAAATGTAGTCAGCTCAGCAAAATTTCTAGAAATTTGCGTTCATCACCAAATGTGTAATAACTGCATAGCAATCAAAATGAACTTTTGATATATGCTACAATTTAGATGGATATTAAGAGAATTATACTGAGTAAAAAAAAAAGCCTCAAAAGCATATATAGTATGATTCCATTTATATAATAATTTGACATAACAAAATTATAGAGATGAAGTACAGTCATGATTTTCAGTGGTTATCTAGTTTTACAATATAATTCTTCAAATAGTTAAGGATATCCATTATCTTTATAAGCTTACCTTCTTAAATTAGTGTGATAAAACTTTAACAGTTAAAATATTTACTGATTACAAGCATTGGATTCTAATTGTTCTAACCATGGGAAAAAAATATGTGTATATATATATATATATATATATACAGTATTTAATAAAATCCCTACCAAATACAAATGACATTCTTCACAGAAATTCATATGGAACCACAAGAAGACCCTGAATAGCCAAAGCTGTTCTAAGCAAAAAGAATAAAACTGGAGTAACCACATTACCCTACATTAAGTGACATTACAGAGCTATACTCCGTACTGGTACAAAAACAGACACATATAGTAGTGCAAGAGAGTAACCCAGAAACATATTTTTCTGTACTGGTACAAAAACAGACACATAGAGCAGTGCAAGAGAATAAATAACCTAGAAACATATCCATACATCTACAGTGACCTCATTTTTTGAAAATGTTTCCAAGAACATACATACAAATGATCTCTTCAATAAATGGTCTTGGAAAAACTGTATATCCATATGCAGAAGAATGAAACCATACCTCTATCTCTCACCGTATACAAAAATTAAATCAAAATGTATTAATGACTTAAATCTAAGTCCTTAAACTGTGAAACTACTAAAAGAAAACATTGGAGAAACTCTCCAGGACTTTGATCTCGGCAAACACTTCTTGGGAAAAACCCTACAAGCACAGGCAATCAAAGTAAAAATGGACAGATGGGAGCACATCAAGTTAATAGGCTTCTGCAAAGCAAACAATCAACAAATTTAAGAGAAACTCCACCTAATGGGAGAATTTATTTGCAAACTATCCATCTGATAAGGGATTAAAGACCAGAATATAAAAGGAATTCAAACAACTCCATAGGGGGGGAAAAAAAAAAAACCTAATCCAATTAAAAACTGGGCAAAAAGTCTGAATAGGCATCTCTCAAAAGAAGACACACAAATAACAAACAGATATCTAAAAATGTGCTCAACATAATTGATCATCAGAGAAACACAAATCAAACTACAATGAGATATCATCTCACCCTAGTGAAAATGGCTTATATTCAAATTACAGGCAATAACAAATGCTGATGAGAATGTGGAGAAAAGGGAACACTCATTTGCTGTTGGTAAAAATGTAAATTAGTACAACCACTATGGAGAACAATTTGGAGTTTTCTTAAAATACTATAGATAGAGCTACCACATGATCCAGCAATCCTGTCAGAGGCGTTTGAACCAGAAACACTCCATATTGAATTGGGGTTAAGAAAAATAAGGCTAAGATCTACTGGGTTACATTCCCAGGTGGTTAAGGCATTCTTAGTCACAAGATAATACAGGAGATCAGCACAAGATGCAGGTCACAAAGATCTTGCTGATGAAATAGCATGTGGTAAAGCAGCCAGCCAAATCCCACCAAAACCAAAGTGGTAATAAAAGTGACCTCTGGTCATCCTCACAGCTCATTATACACTAATTATAATGTATTAGTACACTGAAAGACACTCCCACCAGTGTCATGACAGTTTACAAATGCCATAGCAATGTCAGGAAGTTACCCAATATGGTATAAAAATGGGAGGAAATCTCAGTTCCAGGAATTGTCCACTTCTTTCCCTGAAAGCTGAAAAATAATCCACCCCTTGTTTAGAATGGGGCTGCTCTGCTTATGGAGTAGCCATTCTTTATTCCTTTACTTTCGTAATAAACTAACAGATTAGGTATTATATTGATGACAAAACCTAAAAGTACAGAACAATACTGAAGCAAATATCTTAAGTAAAATATTAGAAATTAGAAGCCAGAAGAAATTTTAAAAGATTATGCAACATAGTAAATTAGACTTTATTTCATGGTTAAATCAGAGGAAATATGTTTCTATATTTCAAGATATTAAGGAAATAGAAATTATAATCTATAAGAAAATATAATAGACATAGAAAAAAATCTATAATTATGGAAGAATGTCCTTTGATAAGATACAGATAGATAGATATTTAGCAATATAGATCTATGTCAAATAGCAAGTTAGAAACAAGCTTAAAAAGGCAACACTGGATGAATGTAACCTGAATAGGCCTGTTATTACTCAAAGATTACTTAAGAAATTAATGTAATAAGAGAAGCAATGATGCTAAATTTGGCAAGTAAAATTCAAAATACTCATTTCATTTGTTATTTTATACATGAATATTTGAAGAAAATCAGTTGAAAAATTTCTGGATATCATACTGAAATGATACAGTTAACATATAAAAATCAGTTTATTTTCTATATACCACATTTACTAAGTAGATTATACATGGAAGAAACATTTATATTTCATGCAAAAATATAACTCTTAAAACACCTATGAGATAATTTAACAAGAAATGTTCAAAACGTTTCTGGTGGTGCATTTCTATTGCTGACACTGCTTGAATCTCTTTACATCAACCGATTAATAACATTGTAGTCACCCTTTATCCTTTGTTTTATTCATGCAATTGCTGAACAAATTTCTGAAAACATATATATCCATCCCATTTCCCATATTCTCAACTGTTTATTTGATTAATGCTCAAAATACCTTAAAAGTTATGTGTAACATCACATTTGTGATATCCTTCCAGGAATTTTTGCAAAATTTCTAAGTTATTTCTTGCATGATTTTAATCAGTATTGTTGTTGTGCAAACTAATGAATAAATCACTAGATAATGGGAGAAAAAGACACTATTAGCAGAGACAATAAACCCTTTGTTTAGTAAAGGGAAAGCACAGTAAACCAGTTAGGACACACATACACACAAATACACACACAGGCAGACACACATTTATATGTTTTCTATTTCCTTGCAATGTGAGTATGTTTTTATATACTTATTTATATTTGTCCTTATCTTTTCTGAACTGCATTTTTGTATTATTTAACAATTTTACTACTAGGTGATTTAACTGTTCTTTGTTGATTCAAGATCTTCATATATGATTAATATTATTCAGTCATCAGTTATATGTATTGTAAAATTTTATATAACTATTACTTGTCTTTATTACTTGTTGACTGTTTTTTTAAAAAAGTGAGAAATATAGGTAAAACTGTTTTTTTAAAAAAATGAGAAATATAGGTAAAATTTTAAAGTTTGACAGCAATATATACATATATACATATATTATATATACATATACATATTTCTGTGTGTATAATAAATTCATATTGATGGAAGTATAATCAATTTCACTTTGAGGGAAATTTTAATCACAATAGCTATTGAAAGCTAAATTGTATGCACACTTGGTAACTTTTTATATTATCCAATGTTGCATATACAAATACATTATGCATATGGTTGCAATCCAAATAAGCAGCAATAGATAAATTGTTAATTGTTTCATGCATAATGTAGAATACAATGTGTTCTTTATAAAAGTTATGTAGATCTATAAATATTTAAAATCTAATTATAATAACATTACATTGAAAGAAATCTAAAGAGGAAGCAATATACATAATATAACCCTATTTTCATAAAATAGAAGTTGTCTCATATATGTATACATACACAGAAAGATAACTTATAGATGCACACAAACATTTTCAGAATGATACATGACAAACTGGTGGAAATAACTATTTCTGGCAAGGCAAGTTGGCTCTTGATTTTGGAGATTGAAGGTGTTGAAAATAAATTTTCTGTTTACACTCTAATATTTCCATAATAAATGGCATTTTTACAAGTAGAATATATCTGTAATATAAACATAAGGAAAAAATAAGACTATACATAAACTAAATTATGGCTTAATTGACTTAACTGACTTCCATATAGAAAACTCAGCACTGTAAAATGTTATTGGTTAATTTTCATTTGACTTTTAAAATAATAAATACTTTTAAATAATAAATATTACTTTAATCAAATGTCTCATATATGTGTGTGTGTATATATATATATAGTGAGAAAATGAATATAAGTATCAATAAGGAATAAAATTATAGTTATAACATTAATCTCTAGTAGCAAACAATATGCATGTGTTTTTAAAATTCAATTTTCTCTGTGAACAATACCATAAAATAAAAATGTTTTCTCAAATTATAGATTACATATATTTAAAAGCCATACCCAAGATAACTTGCTTATAGAATAACTAGAGAAATTCTATATAAAATTAATAACAAAATAAGGAGTCCAGACAAAATGCACTTCAATGGCCATGTACTAGATGGTTATGAGTAGAATCTCTATCATCAGACTTCTTGAGTATAAATTTTATTTGTAGCAGTTAGTAGTAACCATTGACCTCAAGCAAGTTAATTAATTTAATGTATTCTTAATGTCATTTTCAATATCAGAAAAATGTTAATATTTATACAATTTTTATAGAATTAAATATGAAAACACATAGAAACAACTTACTAACACATAGCTGCAATTATAAACATAGCTCACCTAATATCCAGAGCCCTCTACAATTGGTTCTAGCAAACCTGTCCAATTGTATTCCTCATTTCTAATGCTTTATTTAAAACCGACCTTTGTCACCACACATATCAGTTGGTATTGTCATCATTCTTTAAATACCCACCTTTTCCTCTTCCATTCTTGGCCAACTTACCTATTCTTTCATTGTGTCTGTTATAAGTGATGCTACTTGTATGATTTCTGTCAAAGTGTAAGAACTCAAGACTTAGGTTCCATGTAGTTAATCTATAGCTAGTCGTTTTTCTCTACTTGCTATTATAACAAAAGAAAATTGTAAATTGGCAGAATTTACTCCTGAAAAGTTGCTACTGAAAGAACGTGATTTTTCCTTTTTCTAAATTGAATGCGTTTTAATTTTAGAATAAAACTGCTAATTTCCACAGTTTCTTTATCCTCCTGGAAGAATCCTTAATGAGTTTCTGTCACACCTTATTTTTACTTTTATGTTAGTATAAATGACCATTTTGTTATAAAGTATTTATTATTTAAAATAATGTTTCTTTGATGGAAATAAAGGAGTAAGTATTAGCAACTATGAGGAAGAGCAAGTAATAGAACGTACTGTTGAGTTCTTCAAAAATACTACTTCATACTCCTCTCCATTTTTCTATCACAGATATTAAGAATAGAGCCAATATTATAGCAAATAACCTTCATATCTGCAAAAACTTTTTCAGGTACTAAAAAATAAGGTTATTTTACCTTTCATATGTATTTTTCAAACCAAAGAAAATCTGAATTCCTGACAAATATGTTCAAAAAATTATCATTACATCAAATGATTATGACTCCAGAGACTACAATAATAAATACCGTAATTTTAAAATCAGAGCATCTATATACACACTGTATAGAATAGTTTATTTTAAAAGTTTTTAAAAATATTAATTATATTGATGACCTTTTCTATATCATATAGACTTTTTATCTATATGATATAGTTGATTAAATAATATGATCATATACACGTTTCTATTGACAAAGGGAATTTGTATATATACATACACATATATAAATATATAATGTGTATATATATTATATATAGTACATATATATAATATTTGAAACATTGCTGAGTACACAATGAATTTCTTGTAAGTGCTTTAAGTCAGATTGCTCAAAAAGCAGACAATGAGATGGCAATTACCACCCAAGAGTTTTATTAGATTTTTGTAGCTGTGAAACAAGAGAGTAAGAAAGCAAGTTTGGGCAGAGCTATGGGTGCAGGGTCAATAATAACATGGCTGGCCCAATAGGGAGCCCCCTTCAGAGTTGTTCCAATATGGAACAAGGAGACTAATCTGGGTGGTTTAGTTACTGAATGAAGACTGTCCAAGGAAAGAGATCTGACCCTATGTGAAGTACTTTTTCATCAGTGAAAGGAGAACTGACAGCTGAGAGTAATTTTCTGGCGGTACCTTCAGTAGTTGGAGTCATAGCACATCATAGCTTGCTCCACAATCCACTCTTGCACTGCTCAGATACATTATTCATATAGAGTCCAGAAGCATTTCTTTCAGCCCTCTCATTTATTACTTCTTGGGTGAAACTGAGGTAAGACAGGTTTGGTGTTGAACTAGATAGAGCCTCTGGCATTGCAGCTGTCCTTGGGACTATAACTAATATTCATAGTTTCCTCTACTATCTCAGATTCCTCTTATGCTCACACAGAACTTCTAATTGTCTTTGTGGACTTATTGGTGGCATGAGTTGGATCCTGATACCTGAGAAACTTGAGCCATAAGTCATATAATCTTTGTAGCTCACTATTGCTGTACTTATTCACTAAACCTCAAAATTAGGTAAAGGAGTATCAAAAGGCACAATAGCCTACCTGAATGTCAAATACATTCGTCCCTACCGCCTCCTGACAATCAGGTTCAGTTCTCTCTGGCAAGGAGGAATCCCCTTCTTGCCTGCTGGGCCCCTGGCACTAAGTCCTTGAAATACCTAAATACCCACCTTTTCCTCTTCCATTCTTGGAAGAGGAAGAAAATACAGAAAAACATTTCTGTATTTCCCACAACAGAAATGTTTTTCTCTGGAATACAAAATCTCCAAACCTACAAAATTAAGAATCACCTATATTGATCCCAAGAGCACTACATAGGATGATGCTAAGTGGGATAATTACTCCCATAATTTATGTGTGTGTGTGTGTGTGTGTGTGTGTGTGTGTATACATATATATATATACGTATATATATATACACCTACTATGTACCCACAAAAACTGAAAAAAAAAAATAATAATTTAAAAAAGTGGGCCTATACTTGTTTCCAGCTCTTGAATTCTGAACCATGCATTCTTCCTGCTGGGATGCATCACCATTTAAAAATCTTTGATACATTGTGCAGGGTGGTATCTCACTCATAAAAAAATATTAGTATCAAGCTGGTATTTTTGCTATGCTTTTGACTGGCCATTCCATTGTTCTCATAGGCCTCTAGGTTTTCAATGTCATTACTATGAAATACTCAATGGATACAATGGACATTGGTGCATTCATGCACCTTTTTTTGTGTAAAGTATGGCCATTGATCCGACGTGTTACGTGAAATTCTGTGTAAGTGAATAAAAAAATTTTCTAAGTCTCTGGGGAGAAATGCTACTTTAGGGTCAGAAGGCAGTAATATAATTAATTTTCTTGGAATATGTGTCTATGCCTTCCAAAAATGAACAGCTTCCCCCTCTATGAGGAGAGATCCAAGATATTCCATTTGCCACCAAGTATCCAGAGTCTCTCCTCAAGGATTGTAGACCTAGTTTGTGTTTTTGTTGCTGAGAGATTGAACATTAAAAATGGTAATAACTTCACTATTGGAATTAATGCTGTAAGGATACTGCATACCTGCCATTATTACTATCCTACTTACTTCATTCTTATGGTTTCTGTGCTAACTCTAGGATAGCCAATAACAATAGTTGGCTACCATCAACTGGCCAAATTGTTCTGTCTAATTGATTCCCTAGTTCCCATTAACAGTGAATGCCCTTTTTTTGGTATTTATATGTAATGGTATTTTCAATTGTGGTCATTCTTCTATATCTATGAGAGTGGTGGCGTGGGGTCGGGGGAAGGCAATGAGAAGAGAAGAAAAAGGGAAGATAGTTGTTCTTCATTTGTAAAACTGGAAACCTGATGCTTACTTCCAAATTTTAATGAAAATAAAATAGGTTATTATATAAAAAGCAGAACATGTTTTAGACAGTTTTTTATTCTTTATGGAACCTCATTAATAATAAATGATGGACTCTGATTACAAATATAATGAAGTAATTTAGAGATTAGAGAATTGATAAAAATGCATGTATTAAAACTTATAGTTAATTTATTAAATGCACAAAAATTAATAAAAAGGATACTTGTTATCAACACTCAAAGATGAATGTCATGGAGGAAGCATCATTTCAGAAATACAAAAAGTAATATTTAAAGACAACTACAGTTAAATAATTTTAAAGTAATATGGCAGTCCCCAAAAAGAAAATAAAAATATTAGCAAACCATCCACAGTGGCTACAATAAATTATATGTCTCAAAAATCTGTTAATCATGTCTTCATGACCATTTCATACATGCTTTGTTCAAAGTTAATGGCTAATTGGCAGCTTCATCCAATAGGATTTGATTACTACATTGTCTGAAATTAAATTATACAAGCTAACCTTAATTATTAACCTTAATCAAGATGCAGTGAATCCTCTCATGGTGGGGAACAAGTTCCTTACAGATTATAGATTCTGAATATCAGACCTTTCTCAGATGCATAGTTGACAAATACTTTCTCCCATTCTGGAGGTTGTTTGCTTACCCTGTTGGTAGTTTGTTTTGCTGTTGTTGTTGTTTGTTTTCTTTTCTTTTCTTGTATGGAAGCACCTTGATTTTATGCTATTCTTGTTTTACTGTACTCACAAATAACTTTAACCACTTGGCCTTCATCTATTGACAAAACCACTCAGTGACTACAACAAGAACTACCCAAAGAAATTATCTTGCCCCATTTCACTTTCCATTTATTTAACAATAATCTAACACTATTTTCATACAACTCAATATTTCCTAGGTCATAAAAAATTCCAGTTCATGTAAGTAATGTATTATTTATACAAACAGACATTTTTAATAATCAAAACACCCTTCTCAAGTTACTACTAGTATATATTAAGAAAATATGTATCATTTTAACTTCCAAAAGAATGTTTTCCTTAAGACTAGAAAAATTCCATTTAGATTTTCTAAAACAAAAACAAAACATTTAGCTGTGCACCAGAATGTGAATATTTAAACTGTCTTACAAAGAAAATTTAATTTTTAGCCTTACGATGGTGCATTAGAAAATACTATCTGAGTAATTCTGACAGAAAGAACCATATTACCTGGAAAGAAAGGAATATCTCCTTTATTTTGTTTCTAGGAATTCATACCTCGATGATTTTTTTATGAAGAACAAAACTATCCTACCCTTGTTTAAGGCAGAATCATTTTTCTTTATTAATATGACTTGACTTGTAGTTAAACTAAGCAATGCACTCTTTTTCAACTGCATTTTCCATCATAAGCTATTGTGAATGAATAAAGTGAAAAAGATTTGTGTGGCAGGATAGAAACAAGTATGACTGGAATATAGTGAAACCTTAAGATGAGTGAATGATCTAAGAGTGACTACTTTCAAAGATAATGCTGAGCTCATGATTCAGAGCACAAGAGTGTATGTGTGGGGAGGGAGTCGTCAGAATCCATACCAGCTAAATATCTAGTCTTCACCTGAGTGAAAAGTATTTTATCACCTCTGCCCAGGGTTTGTAGCAGTAAATTTTCCTATCTCCATGTGGAAGTCATGATCATTGTTTGATAGACGACATCATTTATGGTTCATTGTAGGGATGCATGAGCTCCATGTTGGGCACCAGAATGTAGGGAACCAGCCCTACATCACCCGTGGGTACCCCAGTTTTAGTGCTGACAAAGGAATGAGAAAAAGACAGATTAAGAGAGACAGTGGGACCAGGGAGCCATCACTTTATTACTTTCGAGGAAACAGTGAAGGCCCCAAGCTCTGATCAGCCACTCTATTTATTGTTTACAATCACTTTGATCTATAGGGTAGGGTGGAGTAATGATGGGGAGAGGGTGATGGTGGAGTGAATCAGTAAGCTGGAACTGAATCAGTGAGCCAGAACTGGTATGTCATTCTAAGGATTGATAACAGTGGCGGCTTGGGAGTTTCACAAAACAAGAGCATGTGGTTATCTTCAGCTTATTATCTGTGTACAGCTGATGGAACTTGGGCCTTACAAGGAGCCTACAAGTCTGGCTATGTCATAGTGCTAGGAAGGGGTTTAATGTCCTTGAGCACAGTGTTTATGGTAACAGAGCATAGGTCACCCTGCACCAGAACATGAGGCTTGAAGAGGCCTTCCTCCTCAGAGGCCTCCTGTGGCTTTCCACAGTTTGTTGTTCCTTGTTTATGTGTTACTCATAACCAATTTATGTAGACACTCTGTAAGTCCTTTCTCCTCTGCTACTTTTCCCAACAGTTCATCACTGTGAACCACTATGATACATCACTATCTACATACAATATAAAACATATCAAAATATGTGTTTTATATTATATGCTGCAAAGAACCTCTGCCTCTCTCATCAGCACAATGGTGAGAATATTCTGCACATGTAGTTGTGTTGAGCTAATTAGAGAGGCAAAATGAGAATGAAGGACCTCTGGCAAGTAATACTTCAGCAAGGTGTTGACAAATAGAAGTATAAATAAATATTCCAAGTCAATCTATAAGTACTCCATATCATTCTCTAAACAAATACTTGAAATTTTTGTGGGTAATCACTATAGCAGTTTTTATCTATGATATTTTCCTCTTTTATTTAATACTTTTTTATTTCTCAAGTATCATCAATGTTTATCCATGTTAAATCTATGAGATTACATTGTACACATTATATTTCTATATTCATATTTGTAATATTGTATCAATAAATTTTCAACTTATTTTCCAAAGCAAATACAGAGTATTTAAGTTATATTTTGATTTAATAAGGTTTTGCGTGTTTGCTTTACAGCCTAACTAATGTTTGTGACTGAGTATTTAATACTAGTGGCTGAGCTGCTTGAAGTGAACTCTGGACAAAGTGAAGAGCATCTTCTTGATTTAGGATCTGATAAAAAGTGGTAGTCTTTTTATCTAGTCTTACTAGATAAAAACTTATCTAGTAAAATGGATCAGAAAAATACACTATATGGTATATTTTGTTTCCAAAATTAAAATCATCCTAACAATCACTGTGCTTCTATTTTAGCAGTAGTGGGTGAATGGAGGTATAGTATTTTTTACCTTGCAAGAAGAATTACACACATACCCATACACACAATGACTCCTTGAAACTTCATTTAGGAGGCAGACTCTGAGACTTATCTCTCTCGGCCTTCAGAATGTATAAGTCTTGCCAACTCATTCAGGATACCTCCTTCTTTTTTTCCCACCAGGTCTTGACATTATAAATGTTATAGACTAATATGCTATGTTATGGAGTACTGAAATGATCCATGTTCCTCTGGATTAATTCGGACTTTTAGCAGGAGAGTTGATGTAATACAGAAGTAAGAAAATTAGAGTCTACTGCTGTTCCCTGATAGATTTAATCAAATTACATCTGGCACTTTCTTTTAAAGAATAGAGAAAAAGCCCTTAGCAAATGGAGGGTTGCATACCAGGGGATGCATTAATTTTCTCCACTGTAATTTTTCAGGACACATCTGTACAGACAAGTTAAGTAAGGTAAATATAGTTATGGTAGCTATATTTTTCAGGTGTTTAATACTAGAATTTATTTATGCAGCTCACCTAGAAGTGTTGTATTGCTATCACTTTGCTATTTTGTTGAGGAAGTCAAGTTCTAGAGGTTCCATTTCTCCCATTTTACTATAATAACTCTTATGTTCAAGACAAGGAAAACAAGATTTTATTTTTGTTAACTGTCAAATATATGTATATAAATAACATATTCAGGATCTGGGAAAGTACTCATTGGTTAAATTGATGAATAAAGAAAACCCGGCTAGGTGCAGTGGCTCATGGCTATAATCCCAGCACTTTGGGAGGCCGAGATGAGTGGATCACTTGAGGTCAGGAGTTCAAGATCAGCCTGGCCAACATGGTAAAACCCTGTCTCTACTAATAGTACAAATATTAGCTGGGCATGGTGGCACACACCTGTAATCCCATCTACTTGGGAGGCTGATCAAAAGAAAGAAGAAAAAGAAGAAAAAAAGGAGGAGGAGGAAGGGGAGGAGGAGGAACAGGAGGAGGAGGGAAGAAAAGAAGAAGAAGAAAGAAAGAAGAAAGGGAGAAGGAGAGGGAAAAGAAGGAAGAACAGGAAGAGGAAGAGGAGGAGGAAGAGGAAGAAGAAAGAGAAGAAAAGAAGAAAGAAGAAGAGACAACTCATGGTAAGATGAAGAAGAAGAAAGAAGAAGGAAGAAGGAGGAGGAGAGAGTGAGGAGGAGGAGGAGGAAAGAAGAAGAAGAAGAAAAAGAAGAAAAGAAGAAAGAAGAAGAATGAAGAAGAAGAAAGAAGAGACAACCCATGATAAGATAGAATTATTCCAACATTAGGCCGGGTGTGGTGGCTCATGCCTGTAATCCAAGCACCTTGGAGGCCAAGGTGGGCAGATCACCTGAGGTTGGGAGTTCAAGAATTGTTCCAACATTGATTCTTCGACTAGTGGACCACAGTGTTCATCTTCTGAATCATGGATTACTGATAGCTCAGGACAATTTGTAGTGCTAACCAAATAACTGGAAATGTTTTTTCTTTGAATGCATATTTACACAGTTAAATGGCCAAGTCTTTCTTTAAGTGGAAGATTAAGAAAAGTTTATAATTAAGATATTGATGCAGAGTGTTTCTTTAAATCTTAAGTTTTAGAATTTTCTTCCTTCCTTCCAGTGACACTTCCTCTGTGGAGGTCTGGGATTTGGATGAAATGATGTGACTCTTCATTCTGATGATTCATATCTGTTCTACTTTTCATTAGACCCAGATATATGTTTTGACTATGCAAAAAACCATGGTCTTAGAGGTCTGGTCATTTCATTCTTTCCTAGGAACAGCAATTATGTACTGCCAGTAACTTAGCTTGCCAAGCATTCTAATTATGATCCTTTTGCCAACTATAGTAATTATATCCATCTTAGGAAATTGTGTTACCTGCAGATGTCAGATGATGTTTCTTTGCTTCTGACACTCTAGGATTCCATTATCCCCACCAAAATTAATTAGCCAATTTCAAGCATCTCACATATTTATTCTTGTGCTATAGGGAATAATCCTTGCAGTGTTTTCAATGATATATTTCTCAATCTCATTGTGAATTGAGCAATTCCTTGGCCCACTGGGTACATAATTATGAAAAAGTCATATATTATGAATTATATTTAGCATTTATCTCTCTCCAAGTTTTGGAGTCTCTTTCAGTTTATTATACAAAGAATTTCAGGCATAACAATTTCAATAATCATATATTAAGTTTGATTGTTGGTTCAATGTACTAACCAAGAAAAGATATGGAACCATTCTCAGTGGTATAAATTACCATATGTAATCCATAATCTTTATTAACTTTTCTCAAACTCTCATTTCCATAAAGCAATTCAATTTAATATTATGTTTATTTTCAACTAGTCTCATGTACATTCTCCCATATAATGTTTCTTCTGAAGAAAATACTGTGTTATTTACTATGTAAAACTATTTTTTTTTGTCATATTTTTTTCTTGGCCATCAAATGGCAGGTTGGAGTTTAGTGGCTATGAGAAGTGATGGAAGTGGGAAGCAGGGAAACGTGGTATCTCTTGTGAGTATCTGGAGAAGGCTTGACCTTAAGTGAGGCCATTACAACATAAACAAGGATAGCCTTCAAAAGCAAAGACAGAGAAGTTCTTATTATGAGAAAGAAGTCTCAGAATTTGAGAAGATTGTAATATTTACCATCATTTAATTCTATCCAGATGTCCTCATTGCACTTCCCAGAGTCAAGTGTTTTCCTAACTAACCTTCAAATAAAAGTTAGTTAAGTTACCAGGTAAAACCAGGTACTGAAAATCCACTGTAACTTACCAATCTGCAAAATAAGCTTCATTTTCATTATAAGGTTTTATCATAGTAGCTGCCATATCTATTAAAGCCTCTCTTTCAACAGGAACTTCATTTTAAGTGGTAGAGATAATGAATTAATTGTTTTGTCACTGTATAATATGAAAAGGCAATATCTTATCCATAATGTACACTTGAATTTCTTTCGACCTAACTATCCAGAAAACAAAACCCAAATTTCTATATTTTGACTGCTGTTAAAGAAATTTTTGATTCAATTATTCTGCTAAATAAAATACAGGTTAGAACACAATCCATTTCAGCTATCATGAAGATGGAGAATTTATCTCATAGTGTTTTGTAGCTTCCTGACTTATTCCGGTGGTTGAAAAACTTGCTTTAGGCTGATCTCAGATATCTGAAGCCACAGTTCTGCAATGAGTTTCCTTAGAAACTGTTTTCTATCATAATCAGAAGCTGTAGAACCAATAATCACCCTGCCAACTTTGGAGATTTCTAATAAAAATATTGCTTCCAGATCCATGGCTTGCTTATGCTAGGGTTTGAAAACTTGTGTCTTCTTCAAAAATTTGTAATAGAACTTACTTTTAATGCAATAGTGTTAAGC
This sequence comes from Aotus nancymaae, assembly GCF_030222135.1. Lineage (NCBI taxonomy): Eukaryota > Metazoa > Chordata > Mammalia > Primates > Aotidae > Aotus > Aotus nancymaae. The sequence continues at coordinate 8,883,839 of NW_026988503.1, forward strand.
AGTGAGGACATCTAGGAGGTGATTGAGTCATGAAGATGGAGGCCTCATAAATGGGATTACTGAACTTAAAAAAGGGCGGGAAGTAAATAGCTAGGCCCTTTTTTGCCCTTACACCATATGAGGATGCTACAAGAAGTCTCTTGCCAAACAGTAAATGCTGGAATCTTGATCCTGAACTTCCCAGCCTACAGAACTACAAGAGATACATTTTACTTGGTTGTAAATTACCCAGTCTCAGGCATTTTACTATAGCAGTACAAATGGACTAGGACAGCCTGCCTGCTATAATCAGAAAGAATTTTTTGCTGAATTGGAGAGCTACCAGAATTTTGCTGCCTCTAGTTCAGTATACAAAATGAATGTCCAGTTCTATCCCTTTGCCCCATTTGACTACGTTCCAAATTTAAGTTTACTGTGAGTATATGTTATTGATGAAATCTTATGAGATTCTCTAATTGGCACCAAAAATATAGTTTTAGTGTTTGAGCTTCTTCATGTTAATATATGATGTTGAATGTTTGTCAAGTGATACAATCTTTAATATAGGCTATATTTTTAAAAATTTCATTATACTGATGAGTGTCTCTTGCAATTTCATTTTTATTTTACATTTACCCTTTTTCTTTTACTTAAATTATTAACCATACTTTTTCTGAAATTTTAGAATGGAGATGAGATTAATACACATGATCAATTCTCTGTACTATTGCAAGGCTATTGCATAATTGAAGGACTTTACTAAAATTGATGACCTTAAATTCCAGAAAGACTTTTTTGAACACGTTTTATTTGTAGTATGTGCCTTAGTTATTACACTAAATGCCCTAGAACTTGCTGCCCTATAAGCACTTTTGGGAAAGAATTATGACAAATTTCAATATGTCAAGCTGTGATTAATCAACTTTATTCCCCCAAAGATTAAATTACTACTGCAAAAGGTCAATAAATGCTAATGATTGTTATCTGGCCTTACAGCTATGAACAGAATTCTTAAAAAATGATTTAAAAGAAGAAAAGTCATTTTGGAATAAATGATTAGAAAAGTCAACTGAATTTGTTACTTTTGTTGTGAAAGCCTTGTGATTTATAACTCAACAATTACTGAGTGACTGTTCTTCATAGGATATTGTGCTGAAAAGAACAAAATCAGTCATATGGAATAAATGCTGGTCTCTATTTTCATTGAAACAGAATGAAAAGGAAAGAAACTTCATCTTTTTGTTCAACAATACCTGTTAAGTACCTAGTATATGGAGTATGTGGCTGGTATTTACACTCTGAGGAGTGTATATAAAGAAAGTTGTAGATGTCTCTTGAGTTTAAATACAGTGGATTTTCCAAATACTTTGTTATTAAATCTCATCAAAGTTATAGTATATATGAGTATTTTTGTTTACTATTTTACAAATTGAAAAAATGAAGACTCAAAAAGTTAATATAGTCACAAAGTCACATAGAGAGTGTTTTATCTCAAAATCTATATACTTTAAGAGCACCATATTGCTTACAATCTAAAAGGACAGAAAGTCATGTGGAAAATGAATTTTAGTACAGTGAGTAGATTGATGAACACATCAGTAGAAACTAAGTATTTTGATTGGCTAGAGAAGAGAATGACCTGTTTTTAATGAAAAGATTTTTTATATGGAAGAAAGAAGTGATTATAAAATTATCACATCACTTTTGATAGATAGAGATTTATAGAAAAGCATATGCAAAGACACAATGATATATGAGTGCAGTGCACAATCAGAGGAACAGAAGTTCTGTTAGAGCCTGCCTGGGGAGCTAAATGATAGCAATATTACTGGCAAATTCAGTCGCTTAATTATTGTGGATGCCAGTCCTAGTGTTAGATGCCCATCCAGAATCTCAGCACTCCAGGTTGTTGAACTGACAGGACAAATGTCCATATAGGTTTCTAAGTTTACCAAGTTTTCAGGCTTATGCTACAGTCATTATTTAAATGACTAGTGCTATTAACGGCTTGCGCTAAAAACATAGCAAGAGATGGGAGCAGGCTGCATAGATCAGCAAGCCCTTGACGTGTTTATTACACTCTGAAGTCCAATATTTCTTGTAGTCACTGACACTCAGCTTTTAGAACAGCACAAGGCAAAAGCTGAACTCGAAGATGACCACTATTAGGAATAGTATGTTAGCAAGTAAGTGGTCATTGACTGCAAGATTTTAGGATGATATGTGTAGATAACTAAAATGGTTCTTTAGTTATCTATGTGTAGGTAACTAAAATGGTTCTTTATTCTGTAAAGCTATACCCAGATGATATTACCTCTATTTCAAATTGTTACTGATGAGGGCCACACACAATTGCCTACATCAGCTGTCAAATCACACACAAAACTACTTTCTGAATAGCTAAAGTAAAAGCTTTTATTTGCTGATAAGTAAATTGCTGAGTTGACATATCCTACCAAATTACATGCTGTGCTGAAAGAATGTAGCTGCATTAATATCATTAATGTACATTACATAATCTGCCATATTATCCATCTGTGTCAAGCTTCCTACAAGAACCCAGTCAGTGAGGTACTCCAAATGGAAAAGTCTTGTTTAAACAATCCAAACATTTGTTGATGGGAAATACCACAACTGCCTGAAGTATAGCAACTCATGAAATAGCAGCAGGTAGGTCAACAACTAATCTCTAAACAAGTAGAATAGATAGAGAACCAGAGCAGAAAACAGAGGATAAGTACCTTTCAAAAATTAAATCAGCATTTTAAAAACTTAAGTTCCCAGTAGAAGAAAGTGGAAAGATAAGGGGAAGAGCTGCCCATGGACATCTGAGAAATGTGTTTGCAAAGGCTGCCATAACAAAGTACCATACATTAAGTGGGTTTAAAAACACATTTATTTTCTCATTATTCTGGAGGCTAGAAGTCTGGAATCAAGGTGTCAGCAAGACTGATTTCTTCTGGGGCCTTTGTCTTTGGTTTGTAAATAGTCATGTTCTCCCTGTGCCTTCACACGGTGAAAGCTATAGTCAATTTTGTCCAGATTTTCTCCCTTTATGAGGATATCGGATTAGGCCCTATCATAATAAAATAATTTAAATTTAACTAACTCTTTAAAAACCGTATCTAGAAATACAGACATATTCTGATATATTGGGATTCAAATTTTAATACATGGATTTGGGGAGGATGCAATTCAACCCATAACAGTGGGTGAGGCATACAAGATGATGTCACTATCCTCTTCGGTGAATAGTTCAGTATTCATAGGAAATTTGATATGTGTATAGATGAAACATATATAAAGAATAAAAGAAAATTTTAAAATATATGCATGTGTGTGTGTGTGTGTGTGTGTGTGTATTACTCAAACATATAGAACTTTAATGCTCTTAACTATAGCATTGATTATTTTTAAAGGCAAAACGGCTATGGAAGTTGTTAAGCAGAAAGTTAAAGCTCTAAAATTTGAGATATCTAAATAGAATTGAAGGATTTATTCAGAGAAGGCAGGAAACAAAATCTAGCCAAAATCCTGTTAATAGTTCCTAAGAAGAATGATTAAGGAAAACCAGGACAGAAATAAAATTGTAATAAAAATAAAACTTTCAAGAAACACTAAAGCTAAAACCAGCAAAATATGGAGTCCAACTGAATATTATATATAAATGAAAAGGGAAACTAAAACTAGTTTTGATATTTTTAGCCTGGAAGACTGAAAATATTTTGATGCCGATAGACACAACAGAAGGAAAAATAAGAGGCAGAAGAAAATACAATTCAAGACATTGCAGTTTGCGTCTACAGATGGAAATATGCAAATAGGTCAAAATTCATTAAACGTAAAATCAGGAGGTCAGAAATAAAACTAGACTTGAAGCCATGCACATAGAGAAAATAATAATGGTGGTAGGAATGAAGAAAGATATTATGTGGATCATTTTGAAAATCTGCTGAAAATATAATTTTATGAAATTTCTGTTTTAAGGATCAAATATATAAAAAAGTAACTTAGGAAAATATGGTTAAATGAAGAAAAACAAACAAACATGAGTACTCAAAACCAAGAGTGTAAGAATTTTAAGAAGCAGGACATTTGTTTTTCTCAAAAGAGCAAATAATATGAAGATATAAAAATTTGAATTTTCTAAGTTTGAAGGTACAGTAGATTTGGGGAGGGATGAAAGTAATTTATTTCAAAGTATTTTCCCTAAAATATTAGGCTCATAAGATATTATACATAGGTTATAAAGGAATAAATCCATATACAAATTGGTCTGAGAAAAGTTTTAATCTACACCTTACTTGGTGATTCCCAATATAAATCCGTACTGGGATACACCGTAACTGTTAAAAAATTCAGTGACACTTCTTAAAGCTTAGTAAGGAAGAGTTTATCCAGGACTGTTGCAATAGATGCTGGGACTGCTGCAATAGGATCTTGCAGTAGGGAAGGGACATTGAGCTCAACTCTGAGTACAGCAAGGACAAGTGCGAATTTATAGTCAAAGAGCAGGGTGGGGAACGGTGGATGAAAAATTGCTAAAAGAAAACGTCAGGGGTAAGAGGGATTCTGGCTGAATTGACTCAACAACATTCTTGCTGAACCCAGGCCACAGTGATAAATAAGACATCAAGTGAGGGATGGTGGTAAACGAAGAACCTAATGGATATTGAAGATCAGATTTTGAGGATGGGTGGTTCTTGCTAAGCTGAATTAGCAGGGTTCTTTGTTAAAACTGGATTTTATAAGGAAATGCACAAATGGGCCAGCCTACCAGGAGGTTCAGAAACCTGATTCAAGTTTGGCCAAGCAAATGATCTTTTTCAAAAGCTTCCCCACAACAAAGAAGCCTCTAGTCCAATAGTGTCAAGTATGAAAAACCCTCTCCAAATGATATGAATAGCATTACTTTTCTGACTTCGCTTCCCACTAATTCCTCAACTTACCACTCATTCAATCCACTCGGTCCCCAGAGTTCCTCTCTTTCCCCAAACACACCAGGAACACTTTTGCATCTACACCTTTGTACCAGTTTTTGCCTCTGCCTGGAACTCTTATTACTCAAAAATCTAAGTACTCTACACCTTCATCTTCGAGTCTCTGTTCAAACTTGTCTTCTCAGTAAGGCTGACCCTGCATCTTCCTTAGAATAGAAACTATCCCTCAGCCCCAGTGCTGCCAATCTGCCTGAACTACTTGTTTATTTTTTCATAGCCTTTAACACCTTCTAACATACTATATACTTAACATACAGTTATGGTACTTATTGTTAACTTTTTGTCCTGTCTTAGCAAAATGTGTCTTCCCCAAAGAAAGACATCTGTGTTTGCTCTGCCTACTGATTTATACCAATTCTCTGGCAGAACGAGATACTCAAAACATATTTGTTAACTCTACCATTTTAGCTTTCACTTCATTTATTTTATTTTCAAGGAAATTTAGTGTACATTTTTTACTAGTTTATATGGAAAAGATAGCAATTTTTATCTCCCATCTGGGTTGGTGTGATCTGTGGCTAAACATACTCTTGTTTATTTGTTTGCTGTTACTTCCCCCTGCAGAGAGATGAATTTCCTAAAAATACATTACAGCCTTTTTTTTTCTATTGTATTTGTGGGAGGAAAACTGCAAAAGTTTAAAACAGAGATCATTAATTTCTTAAGGAATAAGAAAATGGATTAGAACCCAGAGCCATTCTTAACCATTATTTAGTATTTTTATACCTTTTAAATAACCTAGTGTCCTAATATAATTGTCCAAAATTTCTCCATTTACATATTTATATCTCAGTAAAACAGCACAATGTAGGTCATTACTACTAGAGCAGGAGACAACGCACTTGGATATTGGAGACTGATTAGTTGCTATGCTGTGCTTGTTAACATGCAGACCCTTGAGTGAAGATTACATTTGCATATTTCTTTTCTTGTCCAGGATGACACACATTTCTCTTTGCCTGCCTAATACTATTATCATGTTTGAACATTCTTGTCCTGGGAATTAATTTTTCACAGGTCTTTCTGTTTGCTCCACTTTTTCACTCTATTTTTGATTCTTTTAAAATTTATGTTTATATAGTTCTGTCATTACCTATTTAATTGTTCAAAGCAGCATTTTCTCTGATATTTTTTTTTATGTTTTCACTTTGGGTTTAACTCCTCAGAGAGAATATGGGTAGGATTTGACCATGAGATGCTGTGCTTTTTAAAATATTTATGAGTTACACTATTCTCTCTGCTCTGGTTTATATAGCATGTTTATTACCCTAAACATTTAAAACTTGTCTATTTTTTTCCATCCACTCTTAACCCTCATTTCTACTCTAAGCAAATGTAACTATGCAGCTGTCATCAAACACAATACATATTAATCCTAACAAGTATACATACGGAGATTTACTACATGAATAAACAGGAAATGCCTCTGAACAGGATATAGACATATAAATGCAAGTTTAAGATATATAATTGAGGGCTTACACTTTAATGAGAAAAGTTTTCAAGGGAAGAAGAGGAAGGAAATAGAAAAGTGAAAAAAAAACCCTCAAAAATAAGAAATGTGTTTAAAGGAAAGAAAATAAAAAATACACAGTTATAAGTTGATATAATGGAATTTTGGCTCAGATTGTGGAGTAAGATCACTCTGATATATTCTCTCTGTTCCCAACACATAATAATGATAAGGAAATATAATAGTGAAATAGCAGTAACAAGAAGTCATGAATTCTCTAAAAAACAAGATAATTATTTTCTTTCATCCTAAAATTAAATATAAACTTGAAATAATACATAAAGTCGAGGATATCAGTTTGATTTTCTTTGGTTGTAGAGACTGGCAATGATGATTGGGTTTTGATTCTTACAAGTCAGAGGGCACTAAAAATGTTTCACTTCAAAAGACTATTCCGAAGGACAAAAGAGGAACAAAAAGACTTCCTGTCCACAGATATTTAGACTAGATTGAGAGATATCAACACCAGTCAATAACTGGAAGTAAACATAAGAAACAATGGTGAAGTTGCAGAAGTCATTGCTTTAATTTCCCAGAGGATACCTTAGATCCAGAAAGCACAGATCAAATACCAACTATACAGACTTATAAATACAGATCAAATATATAAAAATTATGAAAAATGGAAAAGAAAAAGGCTACCAGAAGAAAAAAGCAGATTATCTACTAATTAAAATATTTAGGAGCGTATAGTCTTAATAATAGCACCACATGTCAGGAACAATAGAGTTGTATCCTTGGGGGAAAACCTCTGTTCTGAATCTTTCAGCCCCATAAATTTCTTACTTTCTTAGCATTGAGCATATAAGGTATTTTGTTTACTTTTAAATATGTACTGTGTACCAATTTCAGTTTCAACAATTTGAAAACAACTGTAGCATTGAATTTATAATTTTGAGAGGCATAAATATGACCATTGAAAGGAAAGTGATATTTACATCTGAAACTTTAAGATAGTGACATCTACCCATCAATATTATAACCAGCTGTTCTTGCCTTGCCCTTGTTTATGCTTTAGTGCTAGATGACAACTTGCTTTGAAGATTTATCTCCCAAATTAGTACACATATTAAGAAATGCCAAGGTTGTGCTATACTTTCTACATGTCATGGAACATACAAATGTGTGTACATATATACATGGCATATTCTTGTTCTATTGTTTGGGCAATTTGCTGGACTCTCCCAGCAGGTAGTATATTCCTTGTATTTATAAGCCAGATTTATTTGTGATTTTTGCACCATGTAAATAGAACTTCTATGTCCAAATGTAGCAGAAAGATGAAATGAAATAAAAAACACACCTGATTGTTTTGCTATACTTTAAGATTTGAGAACCATTGACTTAAGTTGCATGGTATTTATGTATTATTTTTCATTTTTATAAGGCTCTATGTTCTGCAAAATAGTAACACAATTATTCCAATTTGATTACTACTACAGTCCCATTAGTGTTTATTCCTATTCAACAAAGGGGAAAACTGGTATTTGATGATATCTCCCTTTGGCCTGATACATTCTGCACCCAGGTTTCTTCTCACACTTTTCAGTGAGTTTTCCCATAAACCAATTTCCTCACAAAACTATTCATGACACTATCTAAAATAAAATAGTTTTTTAGTCTTTACTTCCCTTTTTAGCTTTTAAATATTTTATACCCGATATCCTACCTCATATTCTATTTTATTTTGTTTTATTTTTGTGTTCATTATATATCCCTGTCCTCCCACCATCTATGAACAGCAGCCATATCAAGGCCTAGCCTTGATATGTTTGGTTAACTGCCTGATACCCAGTGCTTTAACGAGTGCCTGTGTAAATTAGAAACCATAAACATTTTTGTGAATGAATGAATATCTACTTGGTTTAAAGATCACTCAAAGTGAAGTAATACTAGCTGTAAATTTAGACACCCCCCCAACCAAAAGACCTGTAAAAGCGTGTACTGCAAAGAAAAGTGAATACAAGCAAATCATGTGAGATGTAAAAAACAATGATGAGTAGACAGTTTAATAAATATGGTAAAACTAATAGATAATTTTAAAATTTTCGTAGAAAGACAACTTTATGTAAGCTAAAAATAGATCGTGTAAAATAATTCAGGAGAAAAAGAAAAAAATACAGCACTCTATTTTTGATAGAGAAATTGACAATTATGTATTTATATAAAGTGCAGATAATCAGAAAAACTTAGTAGGGGAGTATGATCTATATTTTCCACATCAGGAGTGGAAAAACTATCAGAATCATTGGAACCAGAGTAACTCCAACTTGAATAAGGCCTGGGTAAAATGAAGCTGAAACCTACTGGGCTGCATTCCCAGACAGTTGAGACATTCTAAGTAACAGGGTGAGATTGGAGGTCAGTGCAAAGTACAGGTCATAAAGACTCTGCTGACAAAACAGTTTGCAATAAAGAAGCCAGCCAAATCCCACCAAAACCAAGGTGGCAATGAGAGTGAACTCTAGTTCTTCTCATTGCTACACTCCCACCAGCATCATGACAGTTTACAAATGCCAAGGCAACATCAGGAAGTTACCCTATATGGTCTAAAAAGGGAAGGCATGAATAATCTACTACTTGTTTAGCATATTATTGAAAAATAACCATAAAAATGAGTTGCTCTGTCTATGGAGTAGCCATTCTTTATTCCTTTACTTTCTTAATATACTTGCTTTCACTTTACAGACTCACCCTGAATTCTTTCTTTTGGGAGTTGCAAAGGGGTCTAGATTGGGACCCCTTTCCTGTAACAAAATAGAAAGACAGAAACTCTGTCACTTTAAGAGAATGTAACAAAAAAGGAAAGTAACAACAAGATGTCATATGAAAAGCACAGATTAAAATGGAATCAATAAATTTAGGTATATCAGTAATTAAACAAATGTAAATGAATTAAACTTATGCTTTATAACAAATTTATGATCAGATTAGATTTAAACTAGACAGTTACAGATTTTTAAAAAGACTAAACTAAAACACAGCTATAAGAAAGACTGAAAATAAAATATAGAAAATATCTTCTAGAAAATAGTAAACAAGAAGATACCCACCTAAGCATACCTGCCTAAATAAAATGACAATACTGTAATGCTAAAAATAAAAAGAGAAAAGTCTACCATGGAGATAATAAAATGATATGTCAAAATAAATATTAGCAGTAAAACATTAATAGAAATAAAGACAGATGATATAAAATAATATAATAATTCAGAAAATATCAAAAGAATAAAACTGGAATATATTTTAAAAATAACTTCCCACTATAGAAAGCAAAACTAATAGAATTACTAAACAAATGTCAATCTATGGTAATAAATTTGTGACACACATACAACTCTATTAGAAGATAATAATTCACTACACATAAAAGAATTAGTAAGTGTAGAGAAGATTGAAATAGCAATATCCCAAGCTAGATCTAATAACTATATAGTGAATCTTTCATCTGAATCTTTCATCAACCCAAAGAAAATAGAAAAATCCTGTTATCTCAATACATGATTTATCTTTTGTGTTGATTAGTTTTGTATACTGAATAAAATGTTTTTAAAATCATGTATTAGATTTTACATATTTGGCAGTATATTTGGACTTTACTGAATTAAATGAGCTTCTAAATATGTAACATAACAGCTATAGAAAGAAAATTTTGTACTTAAATACACTACTAGTGATTTTTGTCTAAAAACTATAGTTATGAGCCAGAAATTATTTATTTTATAATTTTTTCTTGTTAAGCAATTTGAAACGTTTCTCTTTTACATTAAAAGTTTTTTTCCACTTTTGGGTACAATTTTCAGTGCACATATAATGCTCCATTTTTCAAAAGCAAATATGGTACTGAAGATTGAGTGATGGCAGGCAATTTACATGGAAAATGTTTTTATTTTCCCGACCTAAAATATACATTTAAGAAATTCCCATTTCCCCAAATCATTATATCCTCACTGGGACAATGCTAAAGAAAAGGCATTGTGGAAGATAGTCTTCAATATGGTTCACAATGATCCCTGCCTTCTGGTGTTTACAGTCCTCCCACATTGTACCTGGGTAGGTCCATGTGACCAAAAACACATGGCAGAGGTGATGGTATGTTACCTGTAATGATGAGTTACAAAAGCCTGCAGGTTTTGACTTTGGAGAGTCTATAATTATAAAAATCTCCTTAGTGATACATCCCTTTCTCTGTCTCAGTGAGGGAAGCTATGTCATGAGAAGACTTTAAAGAGGCACAGGAAGAGGCCAGAAACTGGAGCCTCTCCCTCCCCCAACAGCCACACAAATAAGCTTGGAAGAGGAATTTCAGGCCCAACTGGCAACTTAACTAGTACAGCATGAAAGACCCTGCACCAGAACCACCTAAATAAGCCCCTTCCAGATTCCTTAGAAACTATGTGATATAATAAAGACTTGTTTGGGGGCAATTTATAACCCAGAACTAGATAACTAATACGGTTATATTTTAAACAAACAGCTGGCAGGTTGAAACAACAAAAAAGAGTTTTCCCTGTAGAAATTTACCTCACCCATATGGAAAATTACACTTGTGACCAGCAGCAATGCTTTAAAGTACATTTGTGTTTATTTTTAATTGACAAATTAAAAATTGTATATATTTATGGTGTGAAACATGATGTTTTGATATATTTATACATTGTGGAATGGCTAAATTAAGCTAATTAGCAAATGCATTATATCACATAGTTTATTGTGATGAGGACATTTAAAATCTCTTAGCATTTTTAAGAATACAATACATTGCTATTAACTATAGTCACTACGTTGTACAATAGATTGGCAGAACTCAGTCCTCCTGTCTAATTGAAATATCATATCCTTTGACCAATGTCTTCCCAATCCCAATACTTTAAACAGCTGAGATAATTGTATTTAGATTATTGCACATTTCATTAATATGCTATTTATATGATAATAAAATCAAATTATCACTAAGCTAAACTTAGAAATATTGAATCTTAAAAAATAGGTGGAATCATTACAAAAGTGCTAACACAACTTATTAACAGCGTGGGTGATAACATTAACTATCACAATTTCAGAGAATGTAATATATTAAAAATATAGTTTATCTTTCATTAAATTTGGATGGTGTATTATTTTATGAGATTCTTTAAACATTTAATTTTTTTTTTCAAAAAGTGAAATTCTGATGACTCAATTCATAGGCAAGGCTCTCACTGCATATTTGTGTTTGGTTCAATTAAACTGACTTAGAACTTCAAATTTAGATTTTTTTTGGTAATTGTTTAATTACTAAGTAAAAATATATTAATTATCTTTGGTTTTACCCTGCATTCAGATACTTAATATGTTTTATGCAGTTCTCATTTGTTATTTGGCAATTGTATCATTCAGTGTCAAGTCTAGAATGCAGAAATCACTCTAGAACTTCAGATACTGAGAAATTTAATGCAGGAAATCAGTTGCAAAGTTTTCAGTTGGGCTGCAGAAGCAAAAGAGAAAAGGATTTGTGAGCAATTAGGGGTCTGGCTCAGCCCTGGGGGAGGAGGGATGTGACTCTTGCAGATGCAGCTTCTGCCTGAACCCATGCTGCCAGGAGTTGCAAAAGGCAATTTGAACTCCTGAGGGCTGCAATGAAACCATTTTCTATTGCATTCAATCCTTACCCTACCTCTGTGTTCCCACTAGAATTCTCTAGGTGGAAAAAGTGTTAGAAAATGTACTTTTGATTCTTCCCTCTCAAACACAATACAGAGGCAAGTTCAGAGGAGCTGGAAGTGAGCTGAAAACCCACAGACACTTAAGAAGTGTAACAGTAGACAATAATTTGTAACATCGAAGTTTCTTCTAATAGAAACATTTTTTCCAGTTTCCCATGCAAATGTATGCAAACATAAAGCAATTTGACCTTTACTTATTTCTAAGCTTTATCATACTCCTATAGCCTCCTATACATCTGACTTTTCCCCCTGAATCTCAACAGATATACTTACCTATTAAGCCAAAAAAAGAAAAAAAAAAAACTGAAAATTGTTGTTGAGGAAGTGAAGCAATCAACTTTGAACGTAATTCCTATGAAATTCCTATGAAAAGCATGGTCCTCCTCTTGTCTAGGATTAAGTCCATCATCACTGCTTTGTGTCTCAAAATCTTGTTCTTCCCAAGACCTCACTTTATCAAAAGATTTTCAGTTATCCACTGCCCACATAATCACATTAATCTTTCACTAATTTTTTGGTTCCTTTCTACTACACTTTAAATTTTCTGGCACCTTAAAAATGAATTTTTGACCCAAGATGTCAAATTAGTTATACTCTTCTTTATTTCCATTCAAATGCGCTTGCTGGAAGTGTTGCGCAAGCTCACGTTCTCTTCTTGCTTATTTTCATCCCTCTAATCAGTTTGGTTAAGTATTCACACCCACTACTGCATTGAAACTACTTTAGGAAGGAGGTTCACCAATAACTTCATTTTGTTAATGTTTACTGATCCTGAAGTCTATAACTGTAGCTGTTGGTTTTATGGCCCACTTTCCTGCTTTTGCAAATTTCTTTTGTGGTCTCAAAAAAAAAATCACTCTTCTGGTATTCTTTCTCTGTTTGCCATTTCTTCTCATGTTTGCCTCTGGGTTCTACCCATGGCATAAGTATTTCCCACTAAATATTCTTCAAAGAAATCTTTTCTCCTTTTGTGACTTGAACTAGTCTATGTCGGAGAGGCCTAAAGATATATGTCTAGTTGGGGAGCTTCAAATTTATATATCAAATCCTTTTGGGGATATAAATAACCTGCATGTCACAGAGATTACTCAGCTTAAAATGTTAAAGGGGAACATGTGATTAAATCTCTTCAAATCTTCCTGTCCAAACGTATATCCTTTCTAAATGAACAGCACCAGCATTCTCTTAGCTCTGAACACATGAACTTTATGGACAGATTTGTGGGTTCTATCATCCACATCAATTGACAATAGAATCTTGTTAATTTCCTCTTGTTAATATTTAACAGAGCCATAAATTTGTTAGCATTCCTCATGCAGATAGCTTACTTTGTCCTATGGATTACTTCCTCCTGTGTTACGTATCTCCCTGCATTGTCTTCTTTTCCTTTAATACCATTTTGCTATGTTAACTTGACTAATATTTGTGAAACATAAATACAACTGATCATTACCATGATTATCTTTCTCCATTACCTACAAAAAGCATTTGATATCAAGTTCAAATTAATTAGCCCTAAGAGTATCATGGGAGGGACTTTGACTTTTTTTTTTTTGCCTTTTCTTCCTTGTTATTTTCTTTTGCATGACCTACACTTTGGAACTCTAGTCACTCAAATGATTCGTGCTGTGACTTTTATACATGCTGCCTCCTGATTTTGTCCCCTTCTTGCCTTCTCTCTGTACCTAAACCCATGTTCCCTACTAGTACCTCAGGTCAGGAATTACCTTCCCCTAGAAAGCATCTTGGCCTTCCTTGAATCTTAGGTTGATAGTTGCTCTTCCACAGAATTTTGTTCATAAATCATTACACTATTTAGTAAATTTTATTACAAATTTCTGGATATTGCTTGCTTCTCAATGCCTTGCAAAGAGATTTCATATTGTTGACATTTGAGTCAATTTCATGACCTAAGATAAAGATTATTTGATGGAAGAACAAATAAGTAAAATAAAACATATTGAATTGATTCAACATATAAATTGAATGTCTGCAAAGTATCAAGGTTTATGCAGGACTTGGGATCTTAGCAGTGATGAATTCAGACTCAGTGCTAGTTTCTTATCTATCTTCTGCATAAGACTCTGTACTCTTTGAAAGCTGAAAGAGGCTTACCAATATTAAACCTATTGCCACTTAACAGATAACTTTTGAGAAAGAATGAAAAAGCAAAATAATTTTTGCAGTTATACATCCAACTTGTAAAAAGTACTGCTTTTGATATGCTCCACTTTTGGATTACAGACGCTTAAGTTTCTCCCACTATAAGAGAAAAGATCTGTTACTAATCCTATAATCTATTTTAGAGTTTTTTCACGTGTCTAAAATAGTCTTGCATCCATATATCAGGGACAGCCTCAATTATCTTTGGTCTTCTAAGACTGATACCCTTCTAATCAACCGAAAGGGCTCTAGAAATATCTAAAAGTGAAAGGGTGTAACTTAAAGGTGATTCTTAAATGTAGAAACTAAGAGATTAGAAAACATTAGGCACACATTTTCTGGGATTTAATAATGAGTCATCTATATTTATAAGCCAGTTTGCTATAATATCAGTAAGGGACTGATGCATACTTTTATTGTAGTAAATGAAATATAATAATCACTGAATTCTTCCTTCCATATTTTTTAGGTTTTATACAGTTCTAAAGATTGCAGATGAATAGAATTCAGGCAAAGTCAGGATTTATAGAATGATATTATAGAAATGTTATAAAAAACATCTGAGAGGGATACTAAATTAGCAAAAAAAAAAGTGTACATAAGATAAACAGCTTCTCTTCACCTCAGAAAATAATTTAAATATGTCAATGCCACTTTCTTGGCTATGTAATGCTAGATGATAAAATATAAATTTCTAATATGGCCTAATTTCTTTTTATTGCATTTTAGGTTTCGGGGTACATGTGAAAAACATGCAAGATTGTTGCATAGGTGCATACATGGCAGTGTGATTTGCTGCCTTCCTCCCCTTCACCTATATGTGGCATTTCTCCCCATGCTATCTCTCCTGAAATCCCCACCCCCTGCTGTCCTTCCCCTATTTCCCCCCAACAGAACCCAGTGTATAGTGCTCCCCTCCCTGTGTCCATGTGTTCCCATTGTTCAACACCTGTCTATGAGTGAGAACATGCGGTGTTTGATTTTGTGTTCTTGTGTCAGTTTGCTGAGAGATGGTTTCCAGGTTCATCCATGTCCTTACAAAGGACGTGAACTCATCGTTTTTGATGGCTGCATAATATTCCATGGTGTATATGTACCACATTTTCCCTGTCCAGTCTATCACCGATGGGCATTTGGGTTGGTTTCAGGTCTTTGCTATTGTAAACTGTGCTGCAATGAACATTCGTGTGCATGTGTCCTTATAGTAGAATGATTTATAATCCTTTGGATATATACCCAGTAATGGGATTGCTGGGTCAAATGGAATTTCTATTTCTAGGTCCCTGAGGAATTGCCACACTGTCTTCCACAATGGTTGAACTAATTTACACTCCCACCAACAGTGTAAAAATGTTCCTATTTCTGCACATCCTCTCCAGCATCTGTTGTCTCCAGACTTTTTAATGATCGCCATTCTAACTGGCGTGAGATGGTATCTCAATGTAGTTTTGATTTGCATTTCTCTAATGACCAGTGATGATGAGCATTTTTCCATACGTTTGTTGGCCTCATGTATGTCTTCTTTTGAAAAGTATCTGTTCATATCCTTCGCCCACTTTTGAATGGGCTTGTTTTTTTCTTGTAAATCTGTTTTAGTTCTTTGTAAATTCTGGATATCAGCCCCTTGTCAGATGGGTAAACTGCAAAAATTTTTTCCCATTCTGTTGGTTGCTGGTTCACTCTAATGACTGTTTCTTTTGCTGTGCAGAAGCTGTGGAGTTTGATTAGGTCCCATTTGTCTATTTTGACTTTTGTTGCCAATGCTTTTGGTGTTTTGGTCATGAAGTCCTTGCCTACGCCTATGTCCTGAATGGTTTTGCCTAGGTTTTCTTCTAGGGTTTTTATAGTTTTAGGTCTTATGTTTAAGTCTTTAATCCATCTGGAGTTAATTTTAGTGTAAGGTGTCAGGAAGGGGTCCAGTTTCTGCTTTCTGCATATGGCTAGCCAGTTTTCCCAACACCATTTATTAAACAGGGAATCCTTTCCCCATTGCTTGTTTTTATCAGGTTTGTCAAAGATAGGATGATTGTAGATATGTTGTGGTGCCTCTGAGGCCTCTGTTCTGTTCCATTGATCTATATCTCTGTTTTCGTACCAGTACCATGCTGTTTTGATTACTGTAGCCTTGTAGTATAGTTTGATGTCTGGTAGTGTGATGCCTCCCGCTTTGTTCTTTTTGCTTAGAATTGACTTGGCTATGCGGGCTCTCTCTTCCATATGAAGTTTAAGGTGGTTTTTTCCAGTTCTGTGAAGAAGGTCATTGGTAGCTTCATGGGGATAGCGTTGAATCTGTAAATTACTTTGGGCAGTATGGCCATTTTCATGATATTGATTCTTCCTAACCATGAACATGGAATGTTTCTCCATCTGTTTGTGTCCTCTCTTATTTCGTTGAGCAGTGGTTTGTAGTTCTCCTTGAAGAGGTCCTTTACGTTCCTTGTTAGTTGTATTCCTAGGTATTTTATTCTCTTTGTAGCAATTGTGAATGGCAGTTCGTTCTTGATTTGGCTCTCTTTAAGTCTGTTATTGGTGTATAGGAATGCTTGTGATTTTTGCACATAGATTTTGTATCCTGAGACTTTGCTGAAGTTGCTTATCAGTTTCAGGAGATTTTGGGCTGAGACGATGGGGTCTTGTAGATATACAATCATGTTGTCTGCAAATAGAGACAATTTGACTTCCTCCTTTCCTATTTGAATACCCTTTATTTCTTTTTCTTGCCTGATTGCTCTGGCTAGAACTTCCAGTACTATATTGAATAGGAGTGGTGAGAGAGGGCATCCTTGTCTAGTGCCAGATTTCAAAGGGAATGCTTCCATTTTTTGCCCATTTAGTATGATATTGGCTGTTGGTTTGTTGTAAATAGCTTTTATTATTTTGAGATACGTTCCATCAATATCTAGTTTATTGAGGGTTTTTAGCATAAAGGGATGTTGAATTTTGTCGAAGGCCTTCTCTGCATCAATTGAGATAATCATGTGGTTTTTGTCTTTGGTTCTGTTTATGTGGTGAAGTACATTTATAGACTTGCATATGTTGAACCAGCCTTGCATCCCCGGGATGAAACCTACTTGATCATGATGGATAAGCTTTTTGATGTGCTGTTGCAATCAGCTTGCCAGTATTTTATTGAAAATTTTTGCATCTATGTTCATCATGGTATTGGCCTGTAGTTTTCTTTTCTTGTTGAATCTCTGCCGGGTTTTGGTATCAGGATGATGTTGGTCTCATAAAATGATTTGGGAAGGATTCCCTCTTTTTGGATTATTTGGAATAGTTTCAGAAGGAATGGTACCAGTTCCTCTTTGTATGTCTGGTAGAATTTGGCTGTGAACCCATCTGGACCTGGGCTTTTTTTGGGTGGTAGGCTCTTAATTGCTGCCTCGACTTCAGACATTGTTATTGGTCTATTCAGGGTTTCGACTTCTTCCTGGTTTAGGCTTGGGAGGAGGCAAATGTCCAGGAATTTATCCATTTCTTCCAGGTTTTCTAGTTTATGTGCATAGAATTGTTTGTAATAATCTCTGATGATGGTTTGTATTTCTGTGGAATCTGTGGTGATATCCCCTTTATTGTTTTTTATTACATCTATTTGGTTATTCTCTCTTTTCTTTTTTATTAATCTGGCTAGTGGTCTATTTTGTTGATCTTTTCAAAAAACCAGCTCCTGGATTTGTTGATTTTTTGAAGGGTTTTTCATGTCTCTATGTCCTTCAGTTCTGCTCTGATCTTAGTTATTTCTTGTCTTCTGCTAGGTTTTGAGTTTTTTTGATCTTGCTCCTCTAGCTCTTTCAATTTTGACGATAGGGTGTCAATTTTAGGTCTTTCCTTGCTTCTCGTGTGTGCACTTCTTATTGCTATATATTTTCCTCTAGAGACTGCTTTAAATGTGTCCCAGAGATTCTGGTATGTGGTGTCTTCGTTCTCGTTGGTTTCAAAGAACATCTTTATTTCTGCCTTCGTTTCATTGTTTATCCAGTCAACATTCAAGAGAAAGTTGTTCAGTTTCCATGAAGCTGTGCGGTTCTGGGTTGGTTTCTGAATTCTGAGTTCTAACTTGATTGCACTGTTGTCTGAGAGACTGTTTGTTATGGTTTCCATTCTTTTGCATTTGCTGAGGAGTGTTACTTCCATTTATGTGGTCAATTTTAGAGTAGGTGTGATGTGGTGCTGAGAAGAATGTATATTCTGTGGATTTAGGGTGGAGAGTTCTGTAAATGTCTATTAGGTTTGCTTGTTCCAGGTCTGAGTTCAAGTCCTGGATATCCTTGTTAATTTTCTGTCTCATTGATCTGTCTAATATTGACAATAGTGTGTTGAAGTCTACCACTATTATTGTGTGGGAGTCTAAGTCTCTTTGTAAGTCATTAAGAACTTGCCTTATGAACCTGGGTGCTCCTGTATTAGGTGCATATATATTTAGAATCATTAGCTCTTCTTGTTGCATTGATCCTTTTACCATTATGTAATGTCCTTCTTTGTCTCTTTGTTGTTGTCTGTGAGAACGGCACGTCTGCCGGGGTCTCTTGACCTGCAAGAGGGTCCCAATACCTGGAAGAGAGAGTGCACGGAAGAAAAGAATGATAGAAAGATGGGATCTGGAGGACTGACGAGGCAATGCCCCAGTCAGCAGTTTATTTCATGCACAGGGTCTCATTATATACTTTTCAGCCCGCAATGGCTGACATCAAATCATTACAACAAAGGGGAACAGAACATTGCAAGCCTGGGGATCAAGATAAAACTAGTACATAAAGATTGATCCAAAAAAATCATAAAACAAACAGATGACCTTTTCCACTTACAGGAATAATATAACATTTTACAACTGTCAAAGCAAGCGATAAATCTTGAGGACAACAATTTCAAATGGCATGCGAATAGTCACAAGCTTCAGTGAATACTTGGTAAACAAAGTGATAAAACTAACCAAGTGCAAAAACTTCAAGAAACACAATGTCTAATGAAACCGCACAGCCTTCACCCAGCCGTAATATTAGGTCAGTGAGCCAGAGATAGACTTTTGCAATATCAAACTCCTTTCAGTTCCTTCTTTCCCTCAGCTCGACTGCCTCCAGAGGGGAGAAATGTGTCTGGGCTCCAACTCCATTATGACGGAGACACTTAGGGGTCTCAACGCTGGAGTGGTCACCACATCTTTTGATCTTTGTTGCTTTAAAGTCTATTTTATCAGAGATGAGAATTGCAACTCCTGCTTTTTTTTGCTCTCCATTTGCTTGGTAAATCTTCCTCCATCCCTTATTTTGAGCCTTTGTGTATCCTTGCATGTGAGGTGGGTTTCCTGGATACAGCACACTGATGGGTTTTGGCTTTTTATCCAATTTGCCAGTCTGTGTCTTTTGATTGGGGCATTTAGTCCATTTACGTTTAGGGTTAATATTGTTATGTGTGAATTTGATCCTGCCATTTTGATACTAGCTGGCTGTTTTGCCCGTTGGTTGATGCAGATTCTTCATTGTGTTGATGCTGTTTACCATTTTGTATGTTTTTGGAGTGGCTGGTACTGGTTGTTCTTTTCTATGCGTAGTGCCTCTTTCAGGAGCTCTTGTAAAGCAGGTCTGGTGGTGATGAAATCTCTGAGTACTTGCTTGTTCACAAAGGATTTTATTTTTCCTTCACTTATGAAGCTTAGTTTGGCTGGATATGAAATTCTGGGTTGAAAGTTCTTTTCTTTAAGGATGTTGAATATCGGCCCCCACTCTCTTCTGGCTTGTAGGGTTTCTGCTGAGAGATCTGCTGTGAGTCTGATGGGCTTCCCTTTGTGGGTAATCCAACCTTTCTCTCTGGCTGCCTTTAGCATTTTCTCCTTCATTTAAACCCTGGTGAATCTGATGATTATGTGCCTTGGGGTTGCTCTTCTTGAGGAATATCTCTGTGGTGTTTTCTGTATTTCCTGGACTTGAATATTGGCCTGCCTTGCTAGGTTGGGGAAGTTTTCCTGGATAATATCCTGAAGAGTATTTTCCAGCTTGGATTCATTCTCTTTGTCACATTCAGGTACACCTATCAAATGTAGATTAGGTCTTTTCACATAGTCCCATATTTTTTGTTGACTTTGTTCATTCCTTTTTACCCTGTTTTCTCTAATCTTGCCTTCTCGCTTTATTTCATTGAGTTGATCTTCGACCTCTGATATCCTTTCTTCTGCTTGGTCAATTCGGCTGTTGAAACTTGTGCATGCTTCGCGAAGTTCTCATGTTGTGTTTTTCAGCTCCATCAATTCACTTATATTCCTCTCTAAGTTGTCCATTCTCGTTAGCATTTCATCAGATCTTTTTTCAAGGTTCTTAGTTTCTTTGCAGTGGGTTAGAACATGTTGTTTTAGCTCATGGAAGTTTCTTATTACCCACTTTCTGAAGGCTGATTCTGTCATTTCATCACACTCATTCTCCATCCAGTCTTGTTCCCTTGCTGGTGAGGAGTTGTGATCCCTTGTAGGAGGAGAGGTGTTCTGGTTTCTGGTGTTTTCATCCTTTTTGCGCTGGTTTCTTCCCATCTTGTGGATTTATCCACCTGTCGCCTTTGTAGTTGTTGACTTTCTGATTGGGTCTCTGAGTGGACGTCCTGTTTGTTGTTGATGAAGTTATTTCTGTTTCTTAGTTTTCCTTTTAACTGTCTGGCCTCTCTGCTGTGGGACTGCTGAGGTCCACTCCAGGCCCTGCCTACCTGGGGATCACTTGCAGCAGCTGCCGAACAGTAAAGGTTGCTACCAGTTTCTTCTTCTGCTTTGTCCCAGAAGGATACCTGCCAAATGTCAGTCTGAGCTCTCCTTTATGAGGTGACTCTTTGGATATACGGGGGTCAGGGAGCTGCTTGGGGAAACAGTCTGTCCTTTATATTATCTCAGTTGCTGAGCTGTGAGCTCCGTTGTTCATTCAGAGTTGCTGGGCCGGTAAATTTAAGTCTGCAGCAGCAGGACTCATAAGCCCCCTTTTTTTTTCCCCCAGGTGTTCTGTCCCAGGGAGTTAGGGCTTTATGAGTTTCCGCTGTGCTGCTGCCTTTTTTTTTTCTTCAGGGCTGCCCTGCACACAAGGAGGCAGCCTAGTCACTCTCAGCCTGCAGAGGCTTCGCTGAGCTGCTGTGGGCTCTGCCCAGGTGCCGTGTGAACTTCCCTGCAGTCCTATTTACATGGGTGTCGTTAGAACTGCTTCCGCAATCTTGGCCCGCCTCTGTAATGACGGACTCTCTCTGTAATGGTGGGTTGCCTTGGCAACGGCAGGCTACCTCAGTAATGGCGGACACCCCTCCCCCACAGTGCTGGACCGTCCCGGGTTCAGCTGTCCTTGCTGCGAAACTCTCAACCCAGAGCGTTTCCAATTGCTGTTTGTTTTTGTTTTTGTGGTGGTGGGACCAGCCGGGCCTGATCTCCTGGCTCCCTGCCACAGAGCCTTTTATTTTTTAGTTGAACGGTCGGCTCTCTCCCAGGTGTCCTGGTCGCCTGTTGAATATGCGCCGGGATCTGTGTGATTTCCTGTGCGGCGACCCACTGCGCCACTGAAACCGCGGCTCTGAGACTCATGGTGCTTTTTTTGCCCGGGAATCTCCTGGCTTGGCTCCCTGTTTCAGCTCCCCTTGCTGGCTAAGTGGGAACACACTCCCGTTTACTCTGCACTGGGAGCCACTGGGCCAGGGCGCAGGGAAAACAGCTGTGCTGGCCAAAACACCCACCCTGGCAACCTGTGGGGCTCCTCCACCTGGGAATTTCCTGGTCTGTGGGCAATAAAAATCCATCTGTAAATGCGGCGTCCACTCACCCTCTGCACTTTCACTCGGAGCTGCAATCCTGAGCTGCATCTAACCGGCCATCTTGGAACTCCACCCCTATGGCCTAATTTTTAAGGAATTTTTAGTAAGTTTGATTTACAAACTTTAAAATATCTTGATAGTTTGTTTTAACTTCACTCTACTCAAAATTTTTCTGATGCTCAATAGATAAAAGCATGAAGTCATGATTATTCATGTACTAAATAAAGTGTGTTTAATTGCAAATTTTACTTACTGACCTCAAAACAATTATGATACTCAGTTGAATGCAATTTTCTTTCTAATTACCTGAATAAATTACTGTGTTCACTCTGCATTGCTTTTTTATTTCATTTTGCCTATTGTTTGCTCTCAAACCTGACTGTCAACATTCTGGAGATGCCTTTTATTGGAGGCATTTCATTTTCCTTGATGGAAATGAATAGTTTAAAGTGGTTTTATTCTGTTCTCTCATAATTGATAAAATAGAAAATGACCATCACATTCTGGAGACCATTATTTATTTATTTATTTATTTATTTATTTATTTAAAGATACATCCAGAAATGCTAAAAGTAAGAATGAGGACAATTTTTTTTTTTAATCCAGCAAAAAATATAAATTCATTTTCTTCTGGATATTTAGAGTATAGGCACATCTATTTGTTTTGTTCAATTAAAATATTTTAACAGGTGTTGAATACTTGTCAAGGAATTTAGCATACTTTTTCCTAATAATACTCTACAACATTATACTTTTGGGATGTTATTGTTAGCTGTATTGTGTATCTATCTCTGAGAAGCCTGAGTCACTAGATAAGAGGTATTACTTTGAGCAATATAAACCATTTCTTAATGGTTTGCTAGTAATTACCTAACTGAAGAGAAGAGGAAATAAGAAGACGTTTCACTGTCTGAGTGGACATTTTCTACACAAACTGTTTGTCATGATTGTCACATGTAGGAAAAAAGTTAAATTTATGGTAAATATGTTCATATACTAAGTAAAGTCAAAATAATTTTTACTCATCAGAATAAATTGGTCATAAAATGTATATGTAAAATAATTTTTGTTTTTAATCTGGAGTATTACTAAACACTTTTTACCCTTGCTGAGATGAATCATATGTGAATGTGTCTTCTGCATATTTTTGAAGAGAGCTTTAGAAGAAACTGAAGAAAATATTGTCAGACTCTCAATGATAATAAATAAAAGAGTTACAGGCCTGTTTCTAATGGACAAAATGAGGCACCAGAAATATATATAACCTGATTATGGAATAAAAGAAATATCATATAGGGATAATAATATCTTGAGACTCAACTTCTTCCTCATATGTGAGCATTCCAGTAATACTTCAAGAGAAGCCATTATGATCATACATGTTTAGTCACACACAAGTATGTGGTGGAAAATTATTGGGCTGAGAGAAGATGCAGTGCTGAAGGAGGATAGGAGAATATAAGAAGCAGCTGATTTCATCAGCCAGTCAACAAATTGGATTCTTTTCTCTTTTTTAACGGTTTTTCTATTAAGAATGGTTAATTTTTATGAATCATATAGGTAAAGTAAGAAAATTCTAATCCGAGCTATATTGAGTTATGTCAGCCATCTTAATCTTCAGTTGCATCAGTCTTAAAAATTGTAATCCAATAACCTAGAAATATTAATCCAAAAAATCCATTATAACATATAAACAACCCAAATCAGATCAATTGAAAGAAAGGAAGAAAAGGAAAGAAACTGAAGTCAAAAACATACAAAAACCAGAAATGAGAAAAGTTTATGTAGAATGATATCCACTATAGAGTTATTTATTTATTTATTTATTTGAGATGGCGTCTCACTCTATCACCAGGCTGGAGTGCAGTGATGTGATCTTGGCTCACTGCAGCCTCCGCCTCCCAGGTTCAAGCAATTCTCCTGCCTCAGCCTTTCAAGTAGCTGAGACACCTAATTTTTGTATTTTTAGTAAGAGACGGGGTTTCACCATGTTGGCCAGTATGGTCTCCATCTCTTGACCTTGTGATCTGCCCACCTCTGCCTCCCAAAGTGCCGGGATTACAGGCCTGAGCCATGGCACCCAGGCAAGTTACTTATTTTTTAAAAAAACAACTATTGAAGCAATCAAGGTGCCCAACAATAGGAAATAATAAGTAGGTAACATATGATACAGCCATTACATAACAATATATACAAATTAGGAATATTTTCTGATTAATAATATCTAAACATTGCCACATTTAATGGTAAATTAAAAGTTGATAAATAACAAAGTAAAATAAAACTGTAAGAAAGCACACCTTTTTTGCTTTTTAATAAACATTTACATTTTAAAATATATTTATGTTTACAGAAGAGTTATGAAGAAAGTGCCGAAAGATCATATGTACCCTATACCTAGTTCTTAGGGAGAGAATTCAGATGAAGATAGATCATATAGGGACAAAACAAGTACAGAGAAAATCTGCTTCTACATAGGAGGGAATAAAAGTGCACATTTATCTCTGAAACAGAGTGACTATTTTTAAATACAGTAAATAAACATTATTAGTGTTTAAAATCTGAACTGTGGATATCACCTACTTAGAGACAGAGAATTTTTTTTTTTTAAACAGTCTTGTTCTGTTGCCCAGGCTGGAGTGCAGTGGCATGATCTCTGCTCACTGCACCCTCCACCTCCTGGGTTCAAGGGATTCTCCTGCCTCAGCCTCCCGAGTAGCTGGGATTACAGACAAGTACCACCATGTCCAGCTAAGTTTTGTTGTTAAAACGTAGAGACATGATTTAGGCATGTTGGCCAGGCTGATCTCAAACCCCTGGCTTCAAGTGATCGGCCCACCTGGGCCTTCCTAAGTGCTGGGATTACAGACATATACCACCATACCTGGCAGATAATTTTTAATAAACAATGGAATTCTTCTTTAGAGTCTAAATTTTGTTGAAAATAATTTTTGCAGTCAAATTTCAGTGTGTTGCCATAATCACAGTACCCCCAAATACTTTGTCCTAATCCCTCACCCTATCATTAAATGTATACAACCTGTTAATTAGACAAATACAAACATCTTTTTCCCCTTCATACATTGAATACATAGATTTCAAAATAACTCATATGATCAAAGTAGGATACATTAATTTATTTCATATATTATTTTCAGATTTATCTTTTATTTCCCTCTCCCACTGTTTTCTCCTATCATGTGAAAACTTTGTCAAGCAATTATGTAATCAAAAATTTAGATTTAGGGTATATCACATAAGATCAAGAAAAATGAATATATGTTTAAGTGTTTTGTTTTCTGCCTTTTGCCATTTCTTACTTAGATAAACTCTGTCTTTACAGCTTCTATTGTAATGCTTGCTAGCACATCACCATGTCCCTATGGTAAAATTAAACAAAACACAGTAACTGAAGGTATAATTCTGTTTAATCACTGCAATAGGTATTTGTTGTGTCCTTAATAGGTACTCTCAGTTATTCTAAATCCTGATATAAAGATAAATAAAACATTATTTCTAACACAGAGGACGTCACAGCCTAAAGGGGAAATGAAATGGGATTGTACTTCTTCCTGACATATTCATTCATCTTTTCTTCATTATGGGAGCCCTTGATAACTCCCTGCAGTGTGTTTGTTCTTAGAAGCAATCCAGAGGTGAATTAGAAGGCATTTAACTAGCTAAAGGCTCATATTCTGTTGCTCCTTGTGATATCACTCTTGCTGTTAGCCAGAATTGAACCTAGCAGTACGATTTTAGTGACTGAGCTCACATATTGCTCCCGGATTTTACTCGAGTTATCTCAGCTATTGACTGGGACCTCTAACTTGACACTATTTAATGAATTCCAGGCTTGATAACCTCTTTTTACCCCAAACCCCTACAAAAGATGTTCTAACCTTTCCCTTAGTAGTGTAGAGTTTTGCTTCCTTACCTTGCCCTGTTGCTGAGACCCTACTTAAACTCACTGATCTCCCAATTAGGAGTCACTTCCTGCCAACCTGGGGCCTCAGGGAATATTTGTCTTTCTTACTATTCTCTGTAGCACTGAAATTTAGCATAGGTCCTAGCAAACCATCAGGATCCAAATTTTTGAATTAAATTGTTAACATGAACTAAACCTTACAAGTATTCATTTTTATCTATTCCCTCATTGCCTGTGCTATTTGTCCAGACCTCAGCAGCATATTGTTAGAACATGCTGACAAGCATACTTCCTATCACATACTTGTTTTCATTTTCTATACCTTATCTTCTTTCAGTTTTTTTCTCATTTGTCTATCTAAATAATGTATGTCATTCTACCTTTTTGCACCTCTCAACTTGCTCTCTTTCTGTAAACACCTGAATGCCTCTCCTTAATATTATAGCATTGCTAAGGAATTATATGAGCACAATATTATGATGCTAATAATGCCAGGAAGAATGGATATTTTAGAACAGCATAATGTGTGATAATTATTCCTGAAGAGGTCAGAGAAAATATATAAAAAGATGTTTTGAAAGCTTGAGAAGGCATTTTCCATTTGGATAACAGAGGGATAGTTAACTTTGCTCTAAGGAAAAACTCTCACACATGAGAAAAAAAGACTATGATTAGGTAATAATAATTAGTTTTGTATAGTTACACTGTGGAAATAATTCTGGAGAGTATGAGGAGTTGGAACTGTGTATTAGGCTAAGACTGTGAAGAACCTGTTATAAAATGAAAACAGATTTGAACTTTGTCCTTTGATAAATGCTTTTATTATGAGAGATTAAAAGGATCAAATCTGTGTTTTAGAAATAAGCCACTCATGTTTCTGTGATACTAGATCTGAGAAAAAAGAGCAAAGAGTCATTAATACCACTTAGATGGAGACACTGCCAAAGAACAAAACATGATGCCGCGGGCCTGAATTAGGTTATGTTGCAAAATAATATAACACAAATAATATTTATTTTTATGTGGAAAGTATATAAAAGGGGTCAAATATTCTTTTATCAATTTATTCAACAATGAGTTGAGTTTACCAAGCAAAGTGCTATAGGTGGTATATTAGTCTGTCCTCATGCTGCTGATAAAGACATACCTGCGACTGGGTAATTTATAAAGAAAAAGAGGTTTAATGGGCTCATAGTTCCACATGGCTTGGGAGGCCTTACAATCATGGTGGGAGGTAAAGGAAGAACAAAGACATGTCTTACCTGGCGGCAGGAAGAAGTGCAGAGCAATAGGGGGAAAAGCCCCTCATAAAACCATCAAGTATCCTGAGAGCTCACTCAGTATCACAAGAACAGAATAGAGAAAACTGCCCCATGATTCAATTATCTCCACCTAGTCTCTCCCACAACATATGGGGATTATGGGAACTACAATTCAAGATAAGGTTCAGGTGGGGACACAGGCACATCATGTCAGATAGCTAGAACAACAAAGAAAACTGACAACAACCCTTGATCAAAGGGTACTTAATTTCTGGTAGGGGAGGCAAGCATTAAACAGATATGCAAAAATATATATAATCTGGAAAATGATGATAAGATCTGTGAAGGAAATTGGGCAAGAAAGGAGAAGGGGACAAAAGAAGAGTATGAATTTTACATGTGAGAACCTAATGAAAATTGAAGTTGAGAGAGTCATGCATAAACCTGGGGAAGAACATTTCAGCTAGTGGGAAAGGTAAACAAAAAGTTATTATTTAGATGGAGCAGAGTGGATGAGGAGGAGTGTTGTGAGAAATAAAGTCAGAGTAGAGAGATCTATAGGTCAGCATTGTCTTTAATTTAGTTCCAGAATCAGAAGTAAATCATTACTCTCTGAGTAGATTGTAAGTTGGATTTTGGAAATATTTTACTTTCCTGAGTAAAATTTCAGAGAAACAACCACTAAGTTAATGAAGGTATGACTTCAGCTCAGTAGGCAGATTGGAGATAAAGAATAAGAGGAACCCTCTAACAAGTTTAAAAACAATTATTCCAAAAATTCAAAGGGAAAGGCTGAGTCAACATCAAAAACAGAATTTTCAGCAGGAGACTGTGAATGACATTGAAACGATCCAGAGAATTCATGTAGGTAAAAACTGAGTGAAGGTCATTATATTTGGCAATTAACAGGTTTGTAGTGACTAAAATAGGAGCTCTTTTACCATATTCATAGAAGAAGAGACAGATCACGATGGTCTGTGGAATATGTGAAAGTGAGGACAATGAAGGAAGGTTAGGATTGAGGATTTTTTTACTGTAAATGGATGAAGAAAGCTAAAATTTGTTTGATCATTTTTAGTACACTTGATTACAAAAAGAGTTTTGTGTAACTTTGGAATTCTTAATTTCTGTATATTATTTCTGTCAAATTTAATACCAGAAACTTGAAGGAACCTACAAATTTCCTATACTGTCCTGAAATTAATGGAGTGATTTGACTATGAAATACAGTCTAGCAATCCACCATAGTATGAAAAACATGTGATCTCAAATTAAAAGACATGGATTTTAGGGCTGATCTTGGCAAATAGTATTGCATAAGGGTGTTAAACTTTTTTGACATTTAGTATTCTACTTAACATAGTGATATCTTCCTTAAAAGTCTATTACAAATACTAAATTCAGAATATATGTTTTTTAAAAAGGCATTTAAACATACACAAGGTGGTTCCTGATATGATAGGCAAGAGTAGGTTTTACAGAGGGAAATTGGTGACTCTGATTTTAAAGAGTGACACTTTTTCTCCCTATGATTTTGGGCAAGTCATACTTTCTAAATCTAAAAAATACTATCTGTAAGGAGGTTTTAAACATGTAAGCATCAATCAACCTAAAAGTTTAAAAATTTCCCCCATCTTTGAAAAATATTATTACTTTTAAGTTTTGTAAGTGATTTTTATTTTGAACTAGATCTTGTAAACTGTTTACAAACTGGAAAACACTATGTACCTGAGAAGTTTTATATATTTTACATGTTTTCATTGCAATGATATTTTATTTAATTAGATTTCACCTGTAACTACTATTCATTATAGCAGATTACATATATATATCTTCTGATTCCAAAGAAATACTTTCAATAGTTTTGGAATAGCCTTGGTTGCAAATAGAGCACCTTTGATTTTATGAAGAAAATCATCTTTCATAACCTTTGGATGAACACCTTATATCACTTTCATGTTGCTCTTTGAAACTCTATTTCTGATGCCTTTAACATCAAATGGGGAAAGAAACATACTAGAGCAGCATCACAGCGCAGCCCTTTGGAGACTCCAGAATAAGGCCCATGGCACAGTATGTTAACCCATCACCCATTTGGATACTTTAGCTTATTTGACCCCTGCTTGACAAGAAAAGGTCAGATTCATATTGTTAATATTCCTAACCATTTGGATCTCTGATGCCCTCCATTTCCCTTTAAGACCAGAATAGAGTTCAAATGCACTCACCTTTTCTGTAAAGCCTCACTAGTATTGTCTGCATATACAGTTGGTATTCAGAAGATGTAGATTTTTTTAAAGTAAAAGCAAGAAAATACTTGTATATATTTTGCCAAAGATTTAAAATGCTTTGTGCACTAAGCTGCTCTTATCAAAATTTTAGTTGAAAAAAATGAATGTTCAAAAAGATAAATCTTAACCTAAAGAATATAAAAAGTAACAGCTATGTAAACAATTTTGGTAGATAATAGTTTTAGGTCCTCAGATGTTCAGAACTAAATTTTGGGTTTTATCAGTAACAAAAGGAGCCCTCTGTAGGATTTCTTCCTCCTCTTATGTCTTTAGTATTTAATTTTTGACTATACATTATGGATAGACTAGTATACATTTATAAATCCATGGAATTTTACATTACAGAACACTGAATTTGAATGTGAGTGGCCTTTGACATTTTGCAGTTGAGCAAGTTACTTAACCAAGTGTGATTCATTTCCTTTTAAATAAAATGGAAGAATGTGTATATCAAAAGTTTTCTCTTTCTTTTTTCTTTATTCTATTTTGCTAATGAAATAAAATAATGTGTATATATTGCCTGATACAAAATAGAGCTTCAGTCAATAACTGGCTTCTTTTTAGTATGTTTGGTGGTTTTATATAATCGTTAATGTAAATTGCCTAAAATTATTTTATGTGAGAAGATATGGCATTAACAAATGTGTATTTGATACCAAAATCTGCTCAATAACAAGATGAAGGAGAAGAATATGGGGAAAATTGGCCATGATAACAAACTTACTCTCTCATAAGTAAATTACTACAAAGGCATTGCTAGTCTATTACTTTTGATTTTTGTTGTTATTGCTGCTAACTTGATCTTTATCAGTTTTAATTCTAATATTATTTTGGGTGAATTTCTATAGGTAAAGATGTAGTGATAACAAATCAATACATTTGAAATACAATCAGGAACTGCAATAATGATGTTTTGGTTAATGTCAGACCTCATATATAATCATATGGTGGTCCCATAAGATTATAGTGAAGCTGAAAAATTCCTGTTGCATAGTGATATCTTAATGATCCTGACCCTGTGTAGGCCTAGGCTAATCTGTGTGTTTGTGCCTTCGTAAAATTTTAAAATGTAAAAAAAGAAAAAATGCTTATTGAAAATAATATAGAGAAAATATTTTTATACATCTGTACAGTGTGTTTTGTTTTAAGCTAAATGTTATTACAGAAGAGTAAAAAATTTTAAAGTTTATAAAGTAGAAAAGTTACAATAAGCTAAGATTATTGAAAAATAAAAATGTTTTATGAATTTAGCATACTCTAAGTGTACAGTCTTTATAAAGAATAAAGTAATGTACCATTATTTCCTAGGCCTTCACATTCACTCGCTGTGTATTCACTGACTCACCTAGAACAACTGCCAGTCCGGCAAGTTTCATTCAGTAAGTGTCCTATTTAGATCTGCCAGTTTTTATCATTTATACCATAATTCTACTGTGACTTTTCTATCTTTAGATATATTTATGTACACAAATACTTACAATTGTGTTACAGTTGCCTACAGGTTTCAGTACAGTAACATGCTATATAGGTATGTAGCCTGGGAGCAATAATTTATACCATACAGCCTGGGTGTGTAGTAGGTTATACCACTTAGGTTTGAACAAATATATTCTATGATCACACAACAACAAATTTACCTATTGATGTACTTCTCAGAACATATCCCTGTTAAGCGGCACATGACTAATAAATATCAATACTGTGAACTGCTTTGAGAATATATAGTTATTTTATTGTTATTTATGAACATATTTCATTGTTTTTTATGAATGTATTTTTCACTGAGAATGACTGCCAACTAAACAAGGTTTTATTGGAGTTTGTCTGTTGACAAGGTTTTATTGCAGTTGTTACATTGTCAACATTATCCAGCTTTGCAAACCATAGTGTTCAAAAACCTGAACTCTATGTGTTTGTCATCACATAGATACTAAGAAGGCATTTCTTAAAATGAAAGAGTTTAGAAGCTCAGATTAACTCAGAAGTTGAAAGATACATATAGAGGCAAGGATACTAGATTCTAAAATTCGGCTTCTAAATGTTCATCACTACCTCAAATAACATGTGTTATAGGGAGTACCAAATTTTTATCAAATAAAGAAATGTTTTATTCTCAAAATAAAACGTGCAAAATAGTTCACTATCAAACAACCTGTGAATAAAACATGTACTGTGATGATCATTAAAACCAATACATTATATCACAATTTTTATTATACAAAGGTAAGAAAAATCAAATAAAATCTTCGAAAGTATCTAAAGAGTAATTATGGTTAACTATTACATATTTCATTCAATAAATATGTATTGGTGCTGTTCAGTTTGTACCAGATATTGTTGAAGTTCTAAAGATCTAGCAAATCTTACTGACCTATGGAGTTAAACTGTTAAGCAACATCCTGAGTAACACTGAAATAAATAAGAAAGTGAAAAGCATGCAGGTTCTGAATAAATTGTACCAGTATAAACTCAACTTTTTTT
The DNA here is from genome assembly GCF_030222135.1 of Aotus nancymaae. NCBI lineage: Eukaryota > Metazoa > Chordata > Mammalia > Primates > Aotidae > Aotus > Aotus nancymaae. The sequence continues at coordinate 8,915,925 of NW_026988503.1, forward strand.
CCAAGTATGATTCTTTGTACTTTGTGATTTTATAGTTTTGCTAGGAGTATTAAAAATTCAGTAATCAAAATATTTACACATTCATCACTGACCAAATGTCTTCTTGTATAGATTTTAGTTTCAGCAGTATGTATTCACATTTAGTATAAGTTGCAGTGAGAAGGATTATTGAATGATCACCATTTGCTTTAAATTATATGAAAATATTTTGGCAGTTCTGTGATATCTATAACTTAGAAATGTAAGCTCAACATCACACATAACCAGAAACCTAACTAAAATATAAATTATCTGGTAAAATTGCTATTTTACTAACAAAAATTAAAATGATCTTTTGTTGCGCACATGCACGTACAACACATAAATTAAACCGTTTATAGAGGACTGTAAGTAACACATTGCATGGCCTCATTTCTCAAATGTGGTATGCACTGGAGTTCTATTTGAGAAACTTTGTTAGTATTGGCTGCCTTCCAGATATATATCTATTCTTGGTATTATTTGGAAATTTATTTATATGCTTTTTTGGAACTTTTTCTCAACTGCATAGCTAAGAGAAATTTGAATCTTGCAATTTTTTTTAGTTTTGTTTATATATTAGAATATCATCTAGTTATTAACATGTCACTGGCTACTAAGTTTATAACATGGTTTTTCTTACAGAAAAAGTATATAGACTTGTATTATTTCTGTTACAATTAATTTATGTTGCAGTAAACAGGTTAGTAAGGTCTAGAAAAGATTTTAGAAAGGCAAGGGAGAACAAGTACTGAACAGATATAAAGTTCTCCCTGTAGAGAAGGATTTGTAGAAATGGCCCTGTGTGGTCACTGGATGGCTGTATAAATTGCCATAGTGTGCAACCATCTCTCTTGCTCTCTCTCCTTCTCTCTCATAAAATGGAGCTTTTGTGTCTTTTAAATACACACACAAACACAGAGTCACATATAGATTCTCAAAAGGAAATCTGAAATGTTATATTTACTCTTAAAAGTGGAAATTTTGTGCTACCTATTTCTCAACTAATTTTCCTTGCATTTCTCCTATTTTGGTGATTTTTGCCACTAGTGTATTTAAAAGAAAAATTATATTTTAAAAGACTTTCATATATAGTACATGTTTTCAGTTATATAGTGATGTTACTTTTTACAAGTATATCTTTAATACGTAACTATCTTTTAAAATTATTTTGTTTTACCTAACAAATTTTCTCCAAATGAATTTCCTGGCATCTTGTCATTTGGTATTGACATTGTAGCTATACTCTTGATGTTCCCAGTGACTTTCATTGATTTAGTTCAGTTTTCTATTTAGAATGTAATATCTTACAGCCTTGCATTGACATCTTCTGGGGAATTTTGTGATGGCAGAAAGTCCTATTAACGTGAATAGTAAAGACGCATACTCATTTTCTATTGTTTATATACTATCTCTTACCTCACTCAATTACATAACTTAACATATGTCTCTGAGGTATCTATAGTACATAATTTTTTAAAATATTGGGCTTTTATTGATCTGTGCAGCTGAGTGAGAGGCAGTATTTCTAGATAAATTGTACTCTGGGATCCCAACATTATTATAATTTTGAACAGAAAATGAAATATTCTATTTCATGAGTTAACTCTAAAAGTAAGTCCTCGAGATAATTTTAGCAGTACTGCTCTGTGTATGTGTTTATTGTTTTTCTTTGTAAAAAGTAGTTATACATTAGTATATATTGCCTTAGTATTTTTGAATTAATCAGGCATGAAACACAACAGTTAAAATGAGCAAATTTTCTATAGAATATAATTAACTAAAAGTGCTTTACTATCAAATTTGTTTTAAAAATATGTATTAATAATATAATTTAAAGAGCAGCTAATATATCAAAATTGCAATACTGACACCCTGTTTGCAGGCACAGATTTTAAATTATTTACTTAGTCCTAGCAATAGAACTTCAGCAAAGTGTCTGTCTTATCATAGCTTCCTGCAGAATAAGACACATAATGGGATGTTTTGTGACTATAAAATACATTTGAACTAAGTGTACATATCTATATGAAACTTTTAATATTGGTCTTACTGGAAATATTTTCTACTAAACTAGCTATTTTTATGAAAGTACTAAATCCACAATCTCCTTGAAATAACATCTATTCCTATAAGTTTTCTTTAAAAATTTCTTTTAAATTATTGAGTGTGCCAAAATTAAAATAAATTGTTTAAATGATTAAACATAAACAATAGTTATAATATAAACATCATGCACAGATTTTCAGAAAATTTTATTTCAGTGATGACATGCTCACCTTTTACATTTACTTAAACTCTCTTAATCTATCATAAACATTTGATTATGAGATACTGTGTCACAAAGTATCTCATCAGATCCTCAATAAAACAAGGTTATTTTGTGTGGCAAAACCTTCTTGTTAAAAAAATATACACTACTACACTTCTTAAGGTGGAAGTATGAATTAGTTCTTTTGGAATATCTTCAGCCAGTAGGCATTTCTGTGCTATTTTATTGGTCATCATCTCTAGCATGATTTCACCTATTCTAGGTGTTAATTAGGAGATGCTTATTCCATGAGCTAGCCACATTTTTCCTTTTCATTTAAATTAAAATGTGTTTCCAGAATAGTTTTATGGGCACTATTGTATATATGACTAATGTGTCATTGTTGACTACATTTTAAATCTTATACATAGCCATATCCTTGGAAAATAATATTTGACTCCATGTAATAATGCAGTTGACAAATATAAACAGAGATAAATAATTGCACTATTGTACCCTAAGTACATTACATCCAAGTCATAAAATGGTTATTAACTACATATACCTTTTCCATGAATAGCAATAGTTTTTCTTGGTATTTAGTATATATAATTGGAGGATCTTCATCTCTTAGTTACCAAATACATAAGGTATGTTTCCTATCTATAAGCAAGTGGGATTTAATAAAATGCATTAAAAAACCTGACAATAAAAAGCAGTATATGGTGGGGCAATACAGTGGTTCAGGAAAGCTATTACATTGCAATTGAAAAAATAAATTAATATTATTAGAGAAAAATGCAGTGGAGAAGAGGGGCTTCCAAAAGGCTTTGAAATGAATTTTAGGAAAGAAACAATATGAGAAAAAAATGATCACATGGCAAGATTGCATGTTTCTTATCACATTGAAGTTAAGAAGAGAGTGAATATTTTATTTTTGCTGGCGCAGAGGGAGATGATACTAAAAAGATAGTATAATATATTATATTATAAATTGTTGATTTATCTGTCAATGATATATGGTACTTGGTTTTTTTTTGCATGTTAGAAAAGTAGACCCTTTGGAAATAGTTTTCCTTTGTTTAGTTTTTTCTGTTTTGTCATTTTGTTGGTTATTATTTTCACCAATTATACTCCATATCTGGTCACTTCAAAATCAAGTTGGAGTTTTAGATATGAGCCTATCATTCAGGAAAAGAAGCTGGCAAAAAATGTAACAATAAAGGAAGAAACACATGATGGGAGTCTGAACATTAAAAATCTCTTGATAGATTATAAATAGAGATATAGACAGATGATAGATAGTAGATGGACATACTGACATATGTATGAGTATAATAAAGTGTAATTATAATGAGCAGTTTGGAAAGAAGAAATACACTTAATACATTTCTGCTTTTAATGTCTTACTCTGGTAGTGGAGCTTAATATTCGTTAACTGATTTCATTATTGTATTAATCAAGCAAATGTTTGCATTTCATAGATAAGTATACTAAATCTCAAAAAGTTTGAATAACTTGCCCAAGGTAGTATAAGGTAGTAAAGCATACCAAGGACTTTTCAGAGGATTGAACAATGGAAACATTGAACCCAACAAATTCTGATTCTATGTTTGTGTAAAGAATGATTGGATTCACATATTAAGTATTTAGAGAATCAAGTTGTTAGAATGTCAAAAGCCTACTGATAAATTATTATCATTAAGCCTGAACAATTGTATATGTGATGAATATTATCTTAATTAGGATTTCTTTTTAATCTCCAGTAGACATAAATGTAGGAATTCCTTTAGGGTTAATAGATTCTAATTTCAAATTGAAATGAAATGAAATAAATTCTGATTCAAATTTTATTTGAGGTTATTATGTTGTATATGGTCTTAATTCCTCAAGGTTTTAGAATATAGTTAGAACACATTAAAATATTAGTAAGTTTTTTAGACATTTTAATTACCAATAACTTTACAATGGTAAATCATTTAAAGTCTTGAGAAATTTATGTCAGCATACTTGTATTCACAGTTTCCAAAATAAAATGAGTTATATCATTGATTTATCACACAAATGATAACAGAATTAGTCTCTATTTCTACTAATTTTTTTATATCTTGAGATTTACTGATTATAAAATTAAGCAGAGAGCTTCAGTAGAGGCTTAAATGAACTCTAAAATACAGTAGAGGCTTAAATGAACTCTAAAATATTTAATCTATCATGTCAAAAATTATTTAGGAAAGCTGAAAAGAAATACAGTTGTTGTTTATATTTTCTCAGTTTCCTAGAGTGAGCATTTGCTATTTTTAACAACAAAAATAATCAGCTAAACTTTAAAAGATTGAATTTTGTTATCATGTGAGAAATAGCAAATGGTATTGTTTTATAATTAAATGAGAAGATGTGGATAAATCTAAGATGAACTGTAACTAGAAGATGAAGGAATTTTAGCATATGGGTTTAGGAAATATTTCTAATAAATCATATTTTAATTCCTGCTTCTGTATATATTCTGTACTCTGTTCCTTCTGTTTGAAATATATTTATTCTTTATTTCTACTCAGACTTCTAATTTTTCCATGCCATGTTGATCTTCTTCCTCCCCTGAGACATGGCCGCAATTGATTTTACTCCTTTCTAACAAAAACTCATCTCTCCTTAAAAAATAAGAAATTTTGTCATTAATAGCAACGTGGATGGAATGAGAAGACATCATGCTAAGTAAAATAAGCCAGGCACAGAAACATAAGTGTTGCATGATCTTACCTTATACGTGGAATCTAAAACAGTTTGTCTCAAGGAAAGAGAGTAGAAAGGTGGTTACCAGAGTCTGGGTTGGGGAAGGAGGGCCTGGAAAGTGATGGGGATAGGGGAGATGTTAATCATAAGGTACACAGTTTCAATTAGACTGAAAAATAGGTAGGTTTTAGTGATCTATTGCACTGCATGATGACCACAGTTAATAATAATGTATTATATTTTTCAAACTTGTTAAAATAATATTTTTAATGATGTCACTATAAAAATCAGTTGTTGAGGTGATATATTAATTAGCTTGATTGAATCTTCATGTAACATGTACGTGGATCAAAACATGACATGACATTTTATCCCACAAATATACACAATTACATAAATTAAAATGATTTATCTCAACTTTCATGTGCAAAGTCTATGCTCAAGTTTTACTTTCAAAACTATGTTTCTCTTTGCTTAGAAGTCTGGTGGTTTCTACTGTAGTTTGTAAAGCAAAAACATGGAAACAAAACACAAAATGTTAGAGATGAGTGTGCACTGGCAGTGCTTGAAAGAGAATAAATTGATATAGCAGATAGTATAGTCAAGTAGCAGAAAAGAAACTGACACTCTAAAACAAGTGGTCTACATATTTAAGCCTTTCTATTACTTACTAACTGGTAAATACAGGATCATTTTAATGCTGACATATTTATTCATGTATATAGAGTCACAGTTTTTGAAGGGACCATGGCCTAATTGGATCATGAGCAAACTGAAACATTGCAAGGTGATTATTATTGTAATTAGGATTATACAAAAACACCATGATGCTTCTCCCAATTTAGGGAAATCAGTGAAGATTTTCTTGAAGAAAAATGGTATGAACCATTAGAGTATGTGAGTAAAGGGGCAAGACTGCCAACACAGCCACCTGCTGTAATATGGAGGTGTTTCTTATCTGGCTTAATGATTTGTTCTGTTAAAAGTGGATAATGATCTTGAGATATTTTTAAACAAAGAAATTGAATGCTAGGTTTTGAAGAGCTCTCTGGCAGCACTATAGAGATTGGATTGGGTTTGGAGGTACATTAGATTCACAAAGGCTAATTAAATGACTCTGGCCATAATCCAGGGTTGATAGGAAAAAGCTCTTAACAAAAGAATTGGGGGTGGAGGTAATAGGAAATGTGAAGCAGTTTTGAGAGGTATAATATATTGATGTGACCAAGTTGACTGACTTGTTAAGATATCATAAATGAGGATATAAGAAGAATCTAAGCCTTTTTACACCATAAAACACAAACAGAATAATAATATTTCACAGCACATTGGAATATACAGATAAACTTACATTTGAGGAGAGAGAATCATCTGACAAGAGGGCAGAGATGAACACTATCCATCTACGCCTACAACTAATCTGGGACACTCTAAAACAGAACATCCCTAGATTACTTCTGGGCTTCTGTTTACATAAGTGAGTGGATTAAAGATAGTACCTTTAGTACCTTCAAGTGCACGTTTTGAGGACAGTAACAACTAATGAGTAAAGTTTTGGACAAGTTAAATATGTTATTACAAGTTTTGGTCTGCATTTCAGAAGACAGCAGTAGGCGAAGAGAGAGATTTGAGTTTATCAACATTTAGACACTGGCTAAAAGCCATGAGTATTCTTAAGATAACAAAGGAAATTAGTGAATTGAGTAGGTAAATTAAAGAACCTAGAAAGGACTAAAGTAGTCAAATTGAGATGAGGATCTAAGAAAGAACACAATCAATAAACATACAGCGAAGTTAGAGGAGACCAGTCATTTTATTAGAGAAATTTGATGAAACATGGATGGTCACCCATAGTAAATGCTTCTGAAAAATGAGGTAATATAAAACAACAACAATAATTACCACCACAACAACTTTTGAAATTGGAAACTGAAATATCCTTAGTAACACCAGAAAGATCAGTGCTAGTAGGGTAATAGACCAGGCACTAAAATATTAAAGAAATATGAGATTGGAGATTATAGATCATAGGCTACTCTTTTAAGAACTTGTACAATTTAGAGGAAAATAAAAATACTTCAGTAGCTACATAAGATGCGTTATGATAAGATGACAATACTTCTGGTTATTTCTTAGTTCAACTGTATTTAAAATAGATTGGTGTGGGCAAGGCTAATTAGACAGGGAAAGAATGACGATGAAGCTGAAGACAAGCAATTGATGGAACAAGAGTCCAATTGGGAAGAAGGTATGTGTTTCAGATTTTTAAAAATGAAGAAATTATACTTCCGAATAACAGACACCTTCATTTCAGATAGAAGGTTAAGGGGAAAGTGGTATTACAATGCAGATAATTTTCTAGCTTGAAAGGAGTTTATCTTATTAAATCTATGTATCTGTAAATAAGGATATCTGGTGTGTAAAATGTAGTCTGTGAAGTTCAGGTTTTGAATGAAGCATATTGAAGAACTGCTGTATAAAATTGGAAATTTTTGTGAATTTAGAGCTCATTGTCATATGGTTTTGTCTCATTAAAGTCAGATGTAAGATTGGGCAAAGCAGTAGGTTGATTAAAACAATATACAAACTTAGGGAGGTGAAGAGGCAGACAACCAAGGAATAAAATGGTTAATATTTAGGCACTAGGAGGACAAGGCAGCTGTCCTGGTACTTCATGAGTCCATGCTTAACATTGAAATTATGTCCTTTTAAATGCTAGTTGTTTCTCCAATGTATACACTAATAACTAATAAATTATCATTAAAAATTAGAATAATAATACAATAGCACTGATAACTAATGAGTTATCATAGTTTGACTTAGACCATGGAGTTCATTTAGGAGAGAATACTGTAAATAATGAATAAAAAGAAACTACTCTTAGGAAGATATTGTTTAGAATAAATATAGAGGAAAATACGTTCTGAAGATTACAAATTCCTGGGTACATATTCAGAAATATTATCAAAAGATAATGCTTAGCTATAATATATTAGTATCATTGGTAGTTTAATACTAGTGCTACTATAATGAAAATAACCACTTATTTAAGGATCTTTATTCACAAAATATTCCAAATTCATTTAAAATACAATTTAAAACAATTACCCATGATTCATATTTAGTATTTAGTTTCATGATCTTAAGGAATACATACTCTATTATTTCCAGAAAAGACATAGAAAATAAGTAAAACATAATTTCTTTGGCAATCCTCTGAGAAACTGCAATAAAAGAACTGCATCGTCAAATCAGGCTCACACAGCGCTTGAGCTTTATTAAAAATCTGAGCCATAGAAACGGTCACAATGTACAAGCAAAGCAAAGAGAAGTCCAGGGACTGCCAATACAGTTGTCTTGTTTCGTTGTTGTTGTTTTGGGTTTTTTGTTTGTTTGTTTTTTGTTTTTTACTACATAAGAGTATGCTTAGAACATAATAGCATACGAAATCTCTAAACAATGTTCACAGCCACATTGCTTAAAATAAAAATGGAGTTGTTTTAGTTGTAATACATCTCCATTTTAATCTCTGATATTTACATAACATACAGGACCTTTACCAGGGAGCCATGTTCTTAAATTCCTGTGCTCTACATGTGCTTATACTAAGCAAATAAAACAGGTACAACATGTGAAGAATATATTATAGATAAGAGCTCTTTCACCAGAAAATACCAGTAACATCTTTGCAAGAGGTTTGTCATTATACTATTTATGAGTATATTTCACCAGGCTATCTTCCTTGTTTCCTGGGGACACCCCTCAACTGAATTGAGAGAATCATCTGCAAGCATACTGCTAACCGTTTTCTTCCAGAAATGTACATTTATACTTGACAATTGGTGATCCTTCAATATTCATTTAAATTTTGAGTTTCTCATGAAGGAAATTACAAAAGATGAAAGACATCAGTATTTCCCCTGTCCCTCTGAGCCAAACAATATCAAGTAGCTTCTAGCTGCTTTCTGCAAAATTGCAAATATAATGTCAATACAGTTAAACATTCAAAGTAAATAAAGTACTACATGATGTCAAGAGCTACAATACTGATAGTTGGGTCACTGTGACCTCTAAGACCCCTCTGAAAATATCTGGACTTAGAAAAGAATACTGTGTTTCCTATTTATTGCATATCTATGCTATATAATCTCACCCTCCCTCTAAAAAAAAAAATTAGGAGCTAGAGATGTGTAACTAGACATAGCAAGTAAAGGAATGTAATTGGCCAACATAAAATATTTCAACAGCAAACACGGTTCACTAATTTTTCAACCAGAGATGTTAAATACTATCCAAAGCATTCTGTGATGTCACAAAAGTCCAAAATACTCATTTATAAGAAAATACATTTGTACAAAATAAAAATAGGAAAGCAGAAAAAAGAAACGTGCTCTTTTCTTATAAAATCCTTCAGTAGAAATCAAATGACCTCACTGAACAGACATTTAAATAGATCACTGAGAGATAACATTTGAATTGGTTTTAATTTTATTTGAGAAATTTCTGCTAAAATCTATAAACCAGCCAATAAAGTGTCATGATTAACTGCATCAAATGCTGCCAAAAGGTCCAAAAAAAATCATAGAAGACAACATCCCTTGTTGCAATCAAAAGGTCATTATTTTCTTTCAATACAGCAGTCTCAGCACTATGATGAGGATGAAATCCTGATTAAAATTGCTCAAATGAGTCAAATTGCATCATGTGTTAATGTAATTGATTACAACCTCCAACACTTTAAGCAGAGCCTAAATTAAAAAATGAATGATGGCATTGCACTTTATCCACCAGTAATGAAGCTTTCTTCAGCACTTCTGGCTCACTGTAAATTCAGGTCATTTGAAGAGCTGACTCAGAGCCAAAAAAGAAAAAAATGCTATCTTAATGTCCATCAGTGACATTATGAGTATCAATATCCAGGTACAAATCAGAGGACTGAGTCTTGCTGATAATCCATCTCTCACTCTGAGAACCAAAGTTTACTAATCCTGAACAAGAAGTGTGAAAAAGAATACCGACTTTGGTCTCTGAATAATTACTACTATAAACTGAATGATCATATTCCCATATTGTGCTCCTCACAAAGTTTTGATACTGAACAATATAAAAAGGACATATTCTTTGATCTTGATAGTTCTCCCTTCTTTGTTGCCTCTCACAGATTAAGAGAGAGTGTCATTGGCCTCCAGGGCATTAGTGCTACAGTTGTACCCTAAGAGTATCTCAGGGTAGACTAGAGATAGGAAGCAGAGACAAATCAGAAAAAAAATGCTTTAATGATTGCAGATACTTTAGCAAACAACATTGGCTCATAATTTATGCATGTGCTCTATGAAGAAAATAGATTAAAATTTAAAATGTTGCTATGTGATAGTAATCACAATAATAGATAACAGTCATGGAGTGATTATTTTTTCCAGGACGTATTATAAGTAATGTATCTGTATCTATATTGAACAAAATTCATGTTTGTATTAGCTTGGTAAAAAATCTCCTAATCTATAAAATAATCCCTATTTTGGAGATTAGGAAATGAAGACAAAGAGAAGAAATTCTACCAATTCACTCTTATTTAAGTACAAAAGTTTGAAATTGAATTCAAATATTTTGGTTCAGTAGCCTTCACCACTGTCTCATAGCATCGCTTTACCATCTTATCCTATGTTTTCTAATGCTTATGTGGTTAGTGACACTGGAAAAAACACTTCAGTTCTCATGCTACATTCCACTATTTTACACTGGCATTTCCTTTAGTATGATGCAAACAGCCATACATATATCCATACTTATATACACACATAAAATGTCATAAGAATCCTAAAGATATATCCCTAAGTACTGTTTTATATGTACATGTGTATTATGCACATAGATATCAAATGATTTAACTCATAACTGGATAAACACAAAAAACTTTTATAAGAAAAAAGTTATAGGACAGAGTATATACTGTCTTTGGCTTAAATTGCCTATCACTAATTATTTGGGTTAAAAGGGTTTCTCAATAGCATTGAGTGGCAATGACAAACGTTTTTCTCTGAGGTAATACTCTCACCATAATAAACTATCTTAGCAGAGTGGCATTATTACAGTCAAAATAATGTAGTCTATACATTTTTTCTTGCAGACACACATATTGATTTTTTAATCCTAAATATGACAAGAAAGAAACTATAACATATTTTGAATTGAAATAATAACACAAGAATCATTTCATACAAAATCATCTATAGGTTTTATTTAGTATATCAGCTGTCTCATCAACTGATTTTTGAAATGGCAGAATGACCTAGCAAATCACATCTAATGACAAAGAATGTAAATGTAATTAAATTCCAACCTAGGGCAAAAGCTAATAACTGTCAAATGAAGAGAAGGCATTAAAGTTATGTTAAAAGGTAAATTAATAACCTTGAATGAAATAATAACACTCTAATGACTAAATTTCACCGACAGCTTTCCAGATTCTGAAGTCAATCACTCGTCCTTTTAAATCAGGTGTCCAACTATCCCAAGAAAGATTAAGAAATGCTAGCTTCCATTTTTTCCAAGCAATTTCAAATCCTTCCATCAGTAGTTATTTTAACTTCTTTCCCAAATTGATTGCAGATTCTGCTCTTTTCGATTTTTGTTCATGTTTCATGGCTCTGATTTCTCATTTAGTCACATCATAGATCGTAAAACTGTGCTTCATTCAAAAGACCACTGAACTTAGCAAAGTATTTAATGGACATTGAATCAGAAGAACTGTGGTTGAATTTCCCTTTACCACTTACTGAATGAGTACTGTTAAAATTAACCTTTTGAATATCTGCTTTCTCCACTGTACAGGGAATTTTAAAATAACAAAATCTGCAGATACCTTTTTTTTTTAAAAAAGCAAATGTGCTCATTTGGATGATCCTTTGAGTTGCACAAATATGTAATACTATTTTCAGTGGTAACTGACATTTCAGCAATACCCAAGGGCACAATTAGAAGAATGAAAAATCTCAGCATCAACCATTGATTCTGAGAGGTATAAAGTAATATATTACATTTAATTCAACTTTTTATTTTATAAAAATGAAGAAATCATTGTCAAAGAGATAGATGTATCCAAGGTCTCAAAAATAGAAATTTGAGGTAAAGTTTATTGAATCAAGTCTGTATTTTTTTTTTCAAAAATAAATCATTCAGGATTTACTAAGCAGATATGTTCAGAAAATGTGCTGACAGGAAGGAAAGAGATGAGATCTGTTTCCAAATGGGCATAATACTATTTTAGAAAATCTTACCAAATATGAAATACCAAATAAAGAGACTAGAGTCGTTTTCCAGTTTTGCTTTTGAATTTGTAAAAACGGAGAAGGAGCCAATTCATTTTCCTCCATTTTCTTTGTTTGTAAAATGAATAGGATATAGTCATCTATAATGTCCTTCAGCTCAGTGAGTCAGCTTCAGATCCTTCCCCACTGCCTATAATATGCAAGGCTTAAAAATTTGACCTTACTGTAAAGACTAAGTAGTTTATTCCTGTTTCAACCAGGAATTCAACTCTCTTGTCCTTTGAATGATTACTTAGTTTAAATATTCTATTCTCCAAAATGGAGTTACAGATGTGCCCATTTCACCGAGTTGCTCTGAGGACATACAAAGCACTCAGTCAATATAAGCTTTTATTATTTATTATAATGATTATTTTCATTAGCTCATTAACTCATAATCATCAACTCTTATAAAGTATCTTTAATCACTGTCCCCAAAGAGTATGTTACAATTATGTTGAATTATCTTGTTTATTTGCTTTATGAATTATCTTCCCTCTCCTTTACTTGGTCTTGAATATGTCCAGCCTCTTACAAGGTCCCAGTAGAACATATCTTTCATTATGAAGCACTTTCTATCCTTCTCTAAGCTAAATTAGCTATCCATCTCCTGCAGTAGCATTCTGTATACATTGCCATAGTGATACTTAAATTATATTACCATGAATTATCCCTGTGTCCCTCTTTCCTACAAGAATGACCCTTCAGGGAGCAAAACCTGGGACTTATTTACCTTGAAAGTTTGGAGACCCAAAGGAATAACTGGCAAAACAAAGGTTCTCTGTACACATTTGCTAACTTTATGAAGTATTAGCATATCAGAATGTAACATTAAAATGTATTACATTCTCCCAGGTCACTTTAGCAAAACCCATCTAATCAACCTATAGGGATATTAATGTCTTAATAATCTAGATAATTGCTTCAGTTTTTCAGATTATAATTTATTTAAATAAAACTGGATTGCTATATATTTTACTTTGAACATACTTATTACTTTGAAGTTCTTGTTGCAGAAACCACAAACTGTGATACCTTTGCTCCCTCTGTTCCTTCTCCCAAGAATATCCTTCTTCCAATATCTACAGGGTTCACTCTCTCACCTCGTTTAGGTTTTTGTAGAAATATCACATATTCACAGATCAGTCCCCTGACTTCCATTCCTTTTGCATCCATTTTTCCGTTTTTATGATCTTTCTCCCCTATACCCACATTGCATTTTAAGTGTTGTATACCTTGTTCATTTTCTTTATTTGTCTTGCCCCAGTAAAATATTTCTGAAAGCTAGGGCTTTTATATATTTTGTTCTTAGCTATATTCCTTTTCCTAGAAGATGGTCTGTCACATGTAGACACACAAAAATATTTGTTAAATACATGAATAAATGAATAAATATTAAGATAGAGTAAGGGAAATGGAGGAAAATGATATTTAAAAAATAAAAAAAGTGAAATAGTTTAACGTAACAGCACCATACACTCATTAAGTAGAATGGTTAAAGAAAAACTTTAAAACTTGATTATTATGACATTATGAGAGGTCTTGTTTTCATGTGAGCTAATAATCACAGTCACAAAATTAATCATTGCAACCAACATAAACCAAAGGTGATTATGTGTATTGAGAAGTATATCAAAATGAAGAGTCACTCCTTTGTGAATTTGTATAACTTCTAAAATATATGTATTGAATGTGTGCAAATATCTCTTCATTATTATATATCCACCAATTGCTTTCTAAGTATGCTGCAGGCCCAAATGTTTTCAGCATATATTTCTCCTCTGTGTAGAAGTCCATGAAGATCATGAACGTGTGTCTGCCAGTACTAGCAGAGTCCCATCAGCACAAGTTGTAAATATATGAATGATAATAATAATAATAGAAATAATAATAATTCAAAAACAATAATAATAATAAAGAGTAGCAATGGCAAAAAGGATATTTTTAAATGGTGTGCCAGTACAATTGGTAACAACATCTGATTGAGAAATTATGAGCCATTCTTTCTCTAAGTGAGAGGTTGTGGTTTTCAGAACACCCCATGCACAGAATTTCAGTATTACTCATCTACTGGATCTGAAATCAGCAGAAATCATGTCTAAATAAAGATACTTTGCAATTTCTAAGTACAGTTCGAAGTTTCTGAACTTGTGATCCTCAGATTTATTTTTTTTAAATCTTTGATTCAGATGGGGCTGGGTGTGACATTCAGACACTTAGGGCACATCATAAGTTGTTACTAAATAATCAGTTTTAAAACTTGAATATGAAAACTGAATTGGAAATTGTGTAAAAAGTTATCTAAGATACTTTTCAGTTATTCTATAAGTAATAAGGTGAATTCTGAATAGAAAAATATGTTCAGATATTAAGAAGTTTAAAGAAAAAATTGTATTAACCTAACCAGCAACAGTGACATTAAGTAGATATCATGACATTCAGCAAATTGATTTTAAATTTGAAAAAAAATCACATAACGTAACATATTGTGAATAAACACTGCTTTATGCTGGTTTGTATGCCATTGTTCTAATAAAATCTTTTGCCAAATAAATTTTGCAAATATTACATTATTTAACACAGATGATACTGAAAGAGGTGATGCAAAATTGTCTATAATCATTAAAACTAGACATCAAAGTATTTTTAGATCCTAATATTGCAGAGAGTTTAATGGGGAAGGCAATGGGAATGTTAATAAAGTACTTATCAGTGCTGATTCAGAGAGGAGAAAGTTATCAAGAAAAAGAACAATTCAAATAAAAAGCAACAAGAATAACATGAGTAACAGGATTTCTGGATTTAGGATTTTTTGGGTTTTTTTGTGGGTTTTATTGTAATATAATTTTTTGCTACCATCATAAGAGCAATTTAGTAGTTGGTCTTGTGTCTACTTTGTTAATGATGTTTGTACTTTTAATGTTACAGCCCTACAGTTGATATAGAAGGTTTATTTCTTTTCCTTCTTTGGAATCTAAACTCTGATAAAATCTGTGACATAAGGTATAAGAGCAGTGTTTTTTTTTGTTTGTTTGTTTGTTTTTTTTTTTTGTGTGTGTGTGTGTCTGTGTGTGTGCCTCTATATTTATTTTCTTATATTTATCAAATTAATTAACATATGCCTATTACTGAGACTTGAAAGTGTTTGTAAATAAAAGTATTACAATCACTGAAATTCACCCCACCAATACATTTATTGCGTGAATGAAATTACATGTCTTTTCTTCTATGCACACCAAACTGAAGGACTTCCTAAAGGACTCTGTTTTGGTCTTCACATTACTGAGTGTCAGCTATAAGCAAGACACCAAACTCAGAGCTGAGTAAGGGGCTCAGCCTACGGAGATGTTTAACAAACATTTGTAAAGTTGTGACTGAAAGATTATCACAAGTATTTTCTATACACTCAAATATTTTTCAAAATCATGATTTGAATGGATTCTTAAGGGACTGTCATCTTATTTCATCATACTGAGCATCACTCTAATATTGTTGACTATTATTTCCAATTCCTTGCATTTAGAAATAATGCTGCAGAGCTGGGCACAGTGACATCCACCTGGAGCCCCAGCTACTTGGGAGGCTAAGGCAGGAGGATTACTTGAGCCCAGAGTTCAAAGTTGCAGTGCACTATCATGGCACCTGAGAAGAGCCACTGCACTCCAGCCAGGGCATCAGAGTGACATCTCATCTCTCACACACACACAAAAAATTATATAAAAATTATAAAAAGAGAGACTACTGAAGTGAATATCCTTGTACATATATATGCAACGTTTTAAAATTTTTCTTTTGCCTACCTACCTATGTGTTGCATTATTTTATCAAATAATAGAATTCACATAAATCTGCAGAGCTTACAAAGAGATTGTGTTGAAGTTAATGTTTGTGTACATTATTATTTAGTAAAAAATTTAAAATGATGGCATAATATTTTGTTTCACTTTCCCATGTTAATAGGTAACCTAAAGGACATTTCTTATTAAGAAAAAATGTTTGGGGTCACCTTGATCAAAAATACCTGTATGCTAGTTGAAATGTATTATGTATGAACTACAGCTTAAGAAAATATAATCAAATATTATTAACATATTTTGCTATCTAAAAATTCTGCTATAGCATTATATATTATGGCTAAAAAATCTTGATACTCAAATTCAGATCTTTAAAAACTATGTCAAGCTCAAGCTATTTAGAATTCACTATAATTTCATATACTATATAAAAAGAAAATAGCTTAAAATAATTTATTTTATTGGGATGGGCTCTGAAGATTAAAAATCAAAATTAATTTTCGTTAATTCTTCATGTGCACATAAATCATACTAATAGCCTAAAAAATACTTAATTAAATGTATGTAATTCTCATGAAATTCTACCTAAAATAATTACTAAAAGTTGGAAGTGGCATTTAAACTTCAAAGTAACATAATTTAATTTATTTTATTGTAATTACAAATGTCTATGCTACTTTATACAGCTACAGAACAGGATGATGTTTAACTTCATTTTTCTTCCTTCTCAGAAAAACTTCAGAACATAGAAGTTTAAAAGTATCTTGCTGTTTTCAATTACTGTAGCTCATAGTTCTTTTCACAATCCCCCACAACACCACTTTTCATTCTGGGAAATTTGATGTTTTTATTGACTGGGTTATTAATGCAAGAAACCTATCAGAACAATTACAGCACTTAGTAGTTTCAGAGAATTTATATCTAATTCAGCTTTTGAAATATTTTACTTATACTTAATCATAGAGAGAAGTTAGTGCATGCATTCACATCTTATGACAAACACATGCCAATGCAATTTTAAAGTTTCTAGAACATAATCAAGCCAGAAAACGTATTGTCAACCCAATTTGAAATACGTTTTTATAAGAATACAAATGTAAATTATATCAGATTTCTTTAACAATTTAGCAAGAAGAAAAATGACATAAATTTTAAACATTTTTACACAGGAAAAAAAATGCTCCTACTTTTTGTGAAAATTCAGTGTTTCAGAAAACAGTATTTTATGAGTGCATGAATTTATATGTTTTCTGAGGGAGAATAAAACATGGAGCACTTAGAAAATACTCCTGTATTATAATCAGGTTGTAAAAGCATCATAACAGCCATAACGTAAAATTGTTTTTGAATTTCCTACTTAGCATTATAAATGCTACACCAAGAACAAAACTTGAAAGTATAAAAGAAACTAACTTTTATGGAGTATGAACTATGACACACAACAACTTTGTACACTTTGTAACATTGCCCTTATTTTCCCAACAAGCTATGGGTTTCTCAGAGAGGTTAAGTAACTTGCTCAAGGTCACCTTAGTAGTTTATGGCAGGCGAGAGCATGCATCAAGCTTGCTTTTACGCTAAAGCCCCATGTTACGTCCACAGCATCACATTGTCTCCATATAAGTGAAAAGAAAATGATACAGAAAATTGATTCATAAATGAATGAAATGGGTTGTATCACCTAGAAGTAGAATTTGCTTTGTCACAAAATCTTTTCACATCTCTAGGATTACTTCAGATATTTCATTTACATTTTAAAACTTAATTTGACATTACTTATTTGTTGTTTAGTCTTAATTTTTCAAACCATATATTTGTGTGTAGCTATTTTCTTCTTTTTTCCTCAACTTAGCCTCTAGATCTCATGTAGTTACACATTTGCTGGAGACATCATCCCTAAGAATAGTTTGCTTCACTAGAAATTAGTTATATAGTTATCGAAGTCTAATATAGTTGACACACTCATTGTTTTTTTCCTTGATCGAGAATTACAATTTACTATATATGTTAAATTTGCATTTAAATATATTGAACTATTAGAATTGACTTTCTATCTTCCTTGATATGTTTGCGCTCCACTGCAAGCGACCCAAATAAAACCATAAAAACAATTGGCACGTATGGATAAGATTATATTTCAATTTTGAAAATGAATTTTCCATAACAAAATTATTTTTGATTTAATACTGTATTATATAACTGATGAAACATAAAATGGTTATTCAATTATGCATGTATGCACTAACTTTGCATCAAAAACTATTTTTTGATATATTTCCAAAAATATTCCAAATTAAGTACTAAAATATATTGTTAACTCCATATACCTGGTAAAATAGGACTATTATAAAAATTATATTACAATGTTGCCATGCGAACAAGTATCCACTGTATAAATGCATGTAGTTTTATGTGTTTAGACTTGTAAATATGCATACGTACATCTAAATGTGTGTGTGTGTTTTTGTGTGTGTGTGTGTGTGTGTGTGTGTTTAGAAGAAAGAGAAAAAAAATTACGTTTGCATAATACAATGAATAGTACAAGATTGCCACCTTCTGGATTTAATACATAAGTGATTTTTTTTCTTTTGGAAAGAATGTCCCTCTCTTCCAAAAATATTTATTATTAGTGATGTTTCTTGGTAGTTTGCACTATATTATACCACTCATATTTAAGTAGTGTTTTTAACACTAGAATTCTTTTGCAATTGCTTGAAATTCATTTTATGTATACAAAGATTTTCTAGATAATATAATAGATCTCAAAATTTCCTCCAGATATAGTCATTTGTGTATCAGTGACACAAATAAAGCCAATGTTCCTCTCCTGCCACCAAAAATAAAACACACTGCAATAAGAACATATATTTGGTAGGAAGTAAATTATTTTTATAACTGTAGAAATTAATAGATCAGCAATAAATACATTTCCAGTATTTTGTGCAAAATAATGGCAAAACACATTTTTCTAACAGATTTTACTAGTTTGATATTCTGAAATTGTATATATATTGGTTTCTTATCAAAAGTAGCTAAATTAATTTTTTAAAAGCTCAAAATTAAGTATGTGAATATTATACAAGTATATCTACATTATCAGAATGATCAGACATTATGTGAAGTGAGCAAGCATGTCTTGGATTTACAATTGTCAAATATAGACCTCTCTTCTCCTTTGGTACCAGATTCCCCTGACCCATAAGGAAGCTGAATCATGATGTCGCTCATCACCCAAGATTTCATATTCCATAATCAGAACTTGCCATGAATCTAAAATCCAATCAAACATTTTCAGCAGTGTACTAACTCACTTAGAATACTGATAAATTATAATTGTTAATTTTGCTTACGTAGTAAAAATCATTGACCTCTCTTCTATTAAAGAAATATCAAGGCTTTGGGAAGGGACATGACTAAGCATAGTGTTTGGGCAATTTGCTTTATTTCCTTTTCTTTTGCCTATCTTTTCTTCCTGCTTTCTCCTGTGTTTTGGGGATATGAGGTGGATACACATTTTACTGAGCTTAAAAGATTGTAAAGTATCTGAATCTTTCTCTTTTGCACATGAATAAGACTAGCCTTGCATACAAACATATCAAATATACATACAAATCTTAAATATGTCAGAAAAGATACACTATTTTTGGTTGTAGACAATATTTTATAACATAATCTAAATGTTCATAGCCACTCTAATATTAATGCTAATTTTATGTAACCTGTGTTGTAAAGATCTTTTAAAGAACTTATAATTCCCTCTTCTTTGGGGGGTTGGGATTTTAAGAATCATGATACCTCTCCATTATCTGTGTAAAATTGCAATAAGACATTATTTTAAACATGAGATAATATCCTTGTCCAGATTTCTTGACCTTCAAACATTATTCATTCACTCTTGAATCTCCAAATGACAACTCAGGTAGATTCAACTAATGGAAATATGAAGTCCATTGAAACAAAATGAGAGTGAATAATGAAACAATTCATTATAATAGAAGAGGATTTTAAATACTTATGACTTACTGATCTTTATGTAATTCAAATAATCAGAATATTGAGGAACACACTTTTCTCACCTTCTTAATATAGCAACCGGGATGTATTTTGAGGCTCCTGCAGTAGTTTTTGTCATGTAGCTCCCAATGACATAAGCATCTGTCCCAAATATAAAATGTACACAATTTCTACATCAGGGATTTTAACTTTTGTAAAGAATAGTGCTTTGCTTTTTATAGGTAAGAGCTTAGAAATTCTTGAGTTTAATAACAAATAACTTCAAAAGTGTGTAGTAATCTCCCTTTCTGTATAATTATCATAAAAATTAATGGGGATTAAATATACTATTAAAAGAACAACAACTACTTTTGTATTTCTTGCAATGTTACTCTCTGCAGATTTCAATAAAGATTTATTTCAACTGGAATTTCTTTCACAGCTCTATACAGTCCAAAATAAATATAATATATAAGTAATTGTCTTAAATAAGATCTTTATATTTTGAGTTAAATGAGGTAAAACAGAGTATAATATCATACAAAAGTAGCAAACTTACAGTATTGACAGTGTATTGGGGGTTCCAAAAACATAAGAATTGTGTATATTGTAAGAAATATTCTCACCAAGGAAACTCTCTTAGTGAATGTACTAAGGTCCTATGTGTCTGAAGGACTTGAAACTTTGTTAGTAAAATCTTCTTTTTTTTTTTTGAGATGGAGTTTCGCTCGTTACCCAGGCTGGAGTGCAATGGCGCGATCTCGGCTCACCGCAACCTCCGCCTCCTGGGTTCAGGCAATTCTCCTGCCTCAGCCTCCTGAGTAGCTGGGATTACAGGCACGCGCCACCATGCCCAGCTAGTTTTTTTTTTGTATTAGTAGAGACAGGGTTTCACCATGTTGACCAGGATGGTCTCGATCTCTTGACCTCGTGATCCACCCGCCTCGGCCTCCCAAAGTGCTGGGATTACAGGCTTGAGCCACCGCGCCCGGCCGTAAAATCTTCTTAATGAAAGAGAAAGTTGAGAGTAAACTTGGTGCAAGGATCAAAGGCAAGTATGAAAGGGAAGGGTCACTTGTAATTGCAGCCTGATGCAAGTTGTGTATGACCCTTATACTACACCTTTCGGATTCCTGCAAAGATTCCAAGGACATGGCGCTAGCCTGGAAGAATTTCTAAATTAATAAGTCTATCATCACTGAAGTCTCTGTAAACAACTGAGACCCTGAGACTTGGCAGCTGGATAAATTTGCTTCAAAATTGTGGAAGAAATGTATTTGTCCCAATTAAGCATAATGAATTTTTATTAGTTGAAATATATAAAAGCCTATTTCTTGCTTGTTTGTATTTTTAAATTTTATTTTATTTTAAATTCCGGGATACACGTACAGAATGTTCAGGTTTGTTGCATAGGTATACATGTGCCATGGTGGTTTGCTGCACCTGTCAACCCACCATCCAGGTTTTAAGTCCTGAATGTATTAGGTACTTGTCCTAATGCTCTCCCTCCCCTTGGTCTCCCACCCCCCAACAGGCCCCTGTGTGTGACGTTCCCCTCCCTGTGTCCTTGTGTTCCCATTGTTTACCTCCCAATTACAAGGAAGAACATGTAGCATTTGGTTTTTTGTTCCTATGTTAGTTTGCTGAGGATGATGGCTTCCAGCCTTATCCATGTCCCTGCAAAGGACAAGAACTCATTCTTTTTATGGCTGCATAGTATTCCAAGGGTTATACGTACCATATTTTCTATATCCAGTCTATCATTGATGGGCATTTGGGTTGGTTCCACGTCTTTGCTATTGTAAATAGTGCTGCATGTGTATGCATGTGTCTTTGTACTAGAATGATTTATATTTCTCTGGGTATATACCAATAATGAGATTGCTGGGCCCAATGGTATTTCTGGTTCTAGAACCTTGGGGAATTGCCACACTGTCTTCCCAAAGGTTGAACTAATTTACACTCCCACCAACAGTGTAAAAGTGTTCCTATTTCTTCACATTGTCATCAGCATCTGTTGTTCCCTGACTTTTTTATGATTGCCATTCTAACTGACATGAGAAGGTATCTCACTGTGATTTTGATTTGTATTTCTCTAATGATCAGTGATGTTGAGCTTTCTTCTTGTTTTTGGCTGCATAAATGTCTTCTTTTGAGAAGTCTCTGCTCATATCCTTTGCCCACTTTTTGATGGGATTTTTTTTTCTCCTAAATTCATTAAACTTCCTTGTAGATTCTGGATATTAGCCCTTTTTCAGATGGGTAGATTGCAAAAGTTTTCTCCCATTCTGTAGGTTGCCAGTTCACTCTGATTCTAGGTTCTTTTGCTGTGCAGAAGCTCTTTAGTTTAATCAGATCCCATTTATCAATTTTGGCTTTTGTTGCAATTGTTTTTGATATTGTAGTCATGAAGTCTTTGCCTAAGCATATGTCCTGAATGGTATTGCCTAGATTTTATTCAAAGGTTTTATGATTTGAGGTTTTACATTTAAGTCCTTTAATTCATCTTGGATTAATTTTTGTTTAAAGTGTAAAAAAGGGGTCCAGTTTTACTTTTCTGCATATCACAAGCAGTTTTCTCAGCACCATTTATTAAGTAAGGAATCCTTTCCCCATTGCTTGTTTTTGTCAGACTTGTCAAAGATCAGATGGTCGTAGATGTGTGGTGTCATTTCTGAGACCTGTGTTGGCTTATTTGTCTGTTTTGGTATGAGTACCATGGTTTATTATCTGTTTTGGTACCACTTCCACTGGTTTGTATGTCTGTTTTGGTACCAGTACCATGCTGTTTTGGTTACTGTAACCTGGTAGTATAGTTTGAAGACAGGTAGCATGATGCCTCAAATTTTGTTCTATTTGCTTAAGATTGTCTTGACTTTACAGGCTCTTTTTTTGGTTCCAAATAAAATTTTAAAGTAGTTTTTTCTATTTCTGTTAAGAATGTCAATGATAGTTTGATGGAAATAGCACTGAATCTATAAATTTCTTTGGGTGGTATCACCATTTTCATGATATTGATTCTTCCTATCCATGAGCATGGAATATTTTTCTATTTATTTGTGTACTATCTTATTTCCTTTAGAGGTGGTCTGCAGTTCTCTTCAAAGATGTCCTTCCTGTCCCTTGTTAGCTGTATTCTTACGTATTTTATTTTCTCTATGGCAATTGTGAATGGGAGTTCACTTATGATTCGGCTCTCTGTCTGATATTGGTATATAGGAATGCTTGTGATTTTTGCACATTGATTTTGTATCCGAAGACTTTGCTGAAGTTGCTTATCGGCTTAAGGAGTTTTTGGGCTGAGACAATGGAACTTACTAAACATAGACTCATGTCATCTGCAGACAGAGACAATTTGACTTCCTCTCTTCCTGTTTGAATACCCTTTCTTTCTTTCTCTTGCCTAATTGCCCTGGCAAGAACTTCCAATACTATGTTGAGTAGGAGTGATGAGAGAGGGCATCCTTATCTTGTGCTGGTTTTCAAAAGGAATGCTTCTAGCTCTTGCTCACTCAGTTTGATATTTCCTATAGGCTTGTCATAAATAGCTCTTATTATTTTGGGATATGTTCCATCAGTACCTAGTTTATTGAGAGGTTTTAGAATGAAGGAATGTTGAATTTTTTCAGAGGCCTTTTCTGCATCTATTGAGATAATCATGTAGTTTTTGTCATTGGTTCTGTTTATGTGATGGATTACGTTTATTTATATGTGTAAGTTGAACCAGTCCTGCATCCCAGGGATGAAGTCAATTTGATCATGGCAGATAAGCTTTTTGATCGATTCAATTTGCCAGTGTTTTATTAAGGATTTTTGCATCATTGTTCATCAGGGATATTGACCTGAAATTTTCTTTTTTTGGTTTGTCCCTGCATGGCAGCCTGTTTGATTTTGGAATGATGGAGAAAATTTATATAGCAAGCAGGACTCAAAGGTTTTATCAAATAACGTCTGTGGACAACAGAAATGACAGATACTGTGATACAGTCCATGTGACTGATCACATGTGAGCCATCACCTGGAGAATTTAAATTTACTCCAATGCCCAAAATGTGGTGGGTAGTGTTAAGCCAAATAAATGTAGTTTTAGTTATTTTTATTGTGAGTACCGAATGACCCAGAAAAACATCTGGAAAAATAAAATAATAAGCAAAGGTTATGTTGTCTTATAAATGTAGTCAGTTCTCCAAAATGTTCTTCAAAAAATTTGAAGTTACTAAAATAACACTAGGACAAGACAGCTGATCAAAGATCTTTCTGTGCTGGGCTGATTATCTTTGTAAAAAAGAAGAAAATTGCCCCAAAAAGGAGTAAGATCAGAGGTGTTAGGTTGGTGCAAAATAACTTTGGTTTTTGCCATTACTTTTGCACCACCTAATACAAATACAGTTGAAATCATTACCTTCAACAGGTTTTCATAAATCTGTACCTGGTCTCCTAAGAAAGCAAGTTCAGATCCCTGATTTCAAATTCCCAGAAAACTCAGTAATTATACACTCACCACTTGATCAATTAATAGATACTGTTGGAGTATTCCAGGAAAAAAAAAATAGTCAAAAGTTGGGATTTTCCTAAAACATCCCTCACATTCTTTTGCCATATGAAAGTGAGATAAACTAAATTTATGTCTAGATTTTTAATGTCAAGAGTAGAAAAAGAAAAAGATGAGTGACTCATTTTGGGCAGTTTTGGATGGTTTATATCCTTAGCCTTCTAATTTCATAACAAAGTCACTGTTTTAAAAGTTGGGCTGAGTGGTCAACACACTTTTTAAATTTTTTGAGCCTCATTTGTCCTTGTAAGTATATGAGTAGTACAGTTCTCAATTGGTGATACTTGCATGCTGCTATTACCTTACCAACAACAAAGGAATAAATTGAAGAATCAGCCCAAAAACAATAACACAGTGTAGTCAGAGGAATAAAGTGTCTGCTACTGCAAAGAAAAGCTTCAACTCTCCAGTCTGGAATCTTTATGGGTTCTTGTTTCATGCTAGAACTTCTCAAAGAAAGAAACCTGAGTATAAGTTCTCCTTGGCCCAAGGTCACCTAATGGTTTTAGCAGCATTTTTGCACTAAGAAAATAATAATATTATATTTAAGCTGGGGAGAGGAGGATGTACTCTGGAGAGAATTTGGAGGCATCTATACAAAGCTCATCTGTTAAGAATAATTATACTTCTTATATTATGAAATGAATTTTTATTAAACCAAGATATTAGGAAAGATGTTAAACGTTGACTCAATTTTTATTTCAAAACTATTAATAATGAGCTTCTTTTATAAGCGTAACTTTATAACTAGTTCTCTGATTTAAGAAGTATATGTGTTTCTTGTTCAAAAATTTTTTTAATGATGGTCTTTTCAAGTCTTTCACAGTCACAATATAATAGAAATTCTTACATGTAAATGATATAATATTTAACTCCAAATTGTTTTTGAGGAGAGCAGAAGCTAATGAAGGACTACATCAAGGGACAATCCCCAAGTGACTTTAGTAATTTGACTTCCGTGATTGAAACATAGAAATTTTGATGGCCAAAAACCTCCCATATGAGAGCGTAATTTAGCACCCATGAATTCATTCAACTAAAAGGAGAGAAAGGAGTCATGCTTATGCATGCTAAACTTTAAACTTTACTATAAAATGTGTGTTATCAGTGTCTTGGATGTGAGATATCCAAATAAATACCTCTCTTTGGAGAAAGAGTAGGATGCTTTCCATAAATGGCTTATCCTCAACTCTAGGGGCACATTTATTTTTCAACCTTTCCTTCAATTTCTTATTGTGTTGATAAAACCTGTTATCAGTTAGGAACATTAATTTCCACTTTGAGGAAGAGATGAGTAGAGGATCAGAGAATTTCTGCAAGCACTGTGGTAAGGCTACTTCCCTGCTCTTTGCCATGTCTTCTGTTGATCATTCTGGGACCAATGAAATAAGCAGTACATCACATTGATCAAGGGCTTTTCTAAATGCCCCTTAACATTGCCTCCAGAAAATAGAAACCTTATCTGATTTAAGTAATGTATTAGTGCAGAAATTGAACAAATATACTAACTCATAAATTAAGATGGTACAAATGCCATTTCTATATATTAACTTTAACAACATAAATTCACCAATGGTAATGTATATTCATAAAATATTTCCTGCATACGACTCCCATAATACATCTATTTTCAGTTTGAGACATTAAAGATAACTAAAAAGTGATTCTGAATATAGAATCCTTCTATACACATTACACTCCACCACTCCTGAGTCCTTTACATCTCTTCATCAAAACTAATTTGACAGCGATTTCTTTTTAATGATTTGCCTTAAGGTAGTACCTCCAAAGTATTTCACTTAGTGCATATAGAACAAAATAAATCTATTTTCCCCACACTCATGCATCATTCTTTTGCATAGTACTTAATTTCATAATCAAATACATGTGAAACTAGCACAAAGAGTCATGAGAATACAACATATTCTTGGTAAGCATACAAACTAAAAAATAGCCCAATTGTCATGTCTATTAAAAAGAATATAAAACATTGGTTAATCTATCACGTGATTTGGTTAGTCTATCAAAATTTACATGAAAGTAAATTTTGAAAGCTTTGAGCGTAATGCCTTATCAGCAATTAAGTAATGTGAGAAAACGAAATTTCAAAACATATTCCTTAGTAAACATTTTATTTCTACAGGGGAATTAAAGTCTCCTGAATAAACATTTTTCTTCCTTTCAAATAAATTTATTTTCAAAAATAATTTATCCATTATCATGTCTTTATTCAACTCAGTCCTAGCTATAAAGACACACTCATGTGGCTAAGGAGAGCCTGGATTTTATCCCCAGCTGTAGCCACTTGAGTCATTCTCTACCGTAATTAGACTCATATCTTCATTTAGCATCTGCAAAGTCGGTTAGTCTAACTTCAGTCTGTCTTGTGTGTCTGCTTTTCTGACGTTGCAGCTGGTCAAGACACATAAGGGCATTTTAGCACCAATGTAAGTTCCACAATATTTAGGGAAAAAATCAGTTATCTAGAGACAAATGCAAACAGCTACTGCTTTTAATCATCTAGACACAAATTCCCATAGCAAATAATATTTCTGATGCAAAATTGAAACACTCAAAAACAATGTTTAAGGCAACTAGTTATAAGGTATTAAGTCAGAGGCTCACATAGCTGTCACCTTCATAGATATTTAAATATGCACATGTACAAAACTTATTCCAACATATTTGATTCCAAGTTGAACTCGATATTTTGTACTTTTTAAGAGCTCCACAAGTGATTATTAGGCATGCATTTCATACTGAGAAATGCTTGCCTACGCTTGTCAGCCACTGACTACAGGAGAAACTTAATTGTTTCAGAAAAAGGAGTAGAGTAGCAAATGTAGACAAAAACAGTACAAGCATTTTTGTTGCATAACCACTAATAGTGCCTCTTTGTGGCACTACTTAGAATGAAATACACATGAACAAAAATTTCACTTGATGGAACTCTTCTATCAAGTGATTAATTGAGGTACTATCTTCTCATTTCCTGGGAAAGCCAAAGGTTCCCCCTCAGGCTGTGATACCTGAAATATGGTTATTCTTGAATAATTGTCTGGGCCTTTCTTTCCTTTTTAAAATCAATTAATGAATATATGTATGTATATATTTACTGCTGTGCTTCTGGTACTTTAATGTTTAATTAAATGAAGATTTTTCAATGGTAGAAGAAAGACTCCAACAGTTTTTCTCTTGTATCCCAGAAATGGGACCCGCATGTTCTTCCACTTCTTGAAATTAGAAAATATCCTCAAAAAGACTGTCAAACTAAAATTGTTTTTGTTTAGCATTTGTTTTGTCTTTCCTTAGCCTCTATCCTCCAATATGTGTGTTTTCTCAAACCTTTTTTTTACTTTTTCTAACCATGAAAACCTTTGCCCTCTTTTGCAGTAAGAGTCACCTCTCTTCCCATGCAGCAAAATAACTTAACTGAAATTCATGTTATATTCTACTGTCTTCCCTGTTTTTCTTCTTATGTCTGTCAGATGTAAGATAAACTTTTAAAACGTTAGCATTATTACCTCTCTAACATATTAAGGATGAATATTGGATGCTGGATTTAAGCATTTTGAATTTTTTTTTAATTCACTTTCCTAAGAGACAAAAAGTTTATTTAGGTGTATCACATTCTTCTTTGTATTGCCGGTGTTTCCTTTTAAAATACCCAAATTCTGTCTGTTATTACCATAGCAGACTGTGAGTCTTCTTACTTCTCACTGCTCTTTTCCTTTAGTTCTGAGCAAAATCATTCCTGCAGTCATGGAATTTTCGGCATAGACTGTTTACACTCTCTTCTTAGCCACCGTTTACCACACTTTAATTGATTCTTTTTCCTCCACTCCAGTTCAGGAAGATAACCCCTGTGCTGTAAAAATACCTTCTCTTCATTCACTGTAGACAAAAATAGCACATATTTAAACCTACACTCAGCAGCTCTGAAATATGTAACCATGGTCAATGGTTATCTAATCAACAATTCAAATCAAAATTGAGAATCTTAGAGAAATTTCCAGAAGGCCATAGGATTTCACTGAAGTTCATCTCATAATGGTTCCTTGTGTAACCCTGGATGTTATACTAAAACAGAATAAAATGGGAGAAGATTAGTGATACCCAATGTAATACTGTAAAGCACCTGGAATTAAGAATCCAGTGGCCTAAATAAATCAAATAGGCAAGCTGTGCTTTATTGAGTGAGCTCATGGTTGCCCATAGAAACTTACGGTTCTTACAATTTGAAGTCTAAAACAAAACTCTTGAGAGCCCCCAAATGAAGTTCTATACACTCTTAGAACAGAGCCTGCCTGGATTAACTGTTGCCAACCAGACCTGTGTCAACATGTTGCCGTTGTGTGAATGTTGCATTCTAAATACAAGGAATTGGGGTTTATTTATTTGTGCATTCATTATGTTCACATTTATTTATGTACTTCTACAAATATTGACTAAAATAAGACTGTGTCTGAATCATTCTGCTAATCATAAGTATCTGCTATAGTGAAAAATGTTGATAATACAAATTCTATTCTCTGAGAACTAACAGTTTAGCAGAGATGATACTTAAGAGGATCACATGAATGATTTTCTAAAAGTTTGATAAGCACAGAAGGAAAAAACAGAATGCAGATTTGGAACTAACCTAATGAGAATTCCCAATTTGTAAACTTTTGCATCTACTGAAAATACACCAGACTGCAACAGTAAGATTTTAAGAATGTTTTGAGTAGCTCTCCATTGTATAAAATAGAAGGTGTCGAGTTTATATGGTAAGGTATAGGTGGCAAGGTAAATTTGCACAATTCATTGAATTTTCATGGCAGTCAGAATACATTTGGGAAAATTTGAAATGAATACTTTGGAGAGCAATATTTAACACAAATCTAAGTCATTATATAAACACTTGGGAGATCTGAATAAAAATATTTGAATAACAAATTGATTGAAAAAACGTTGAACATTTAGCAAACCTTAGTGATTTATAGTGTATTTGAACTAAGATATAGCTTAATCAAAACACTGGATTTTACATTTAAATCTGTTACACATAAAAAAATGCATTAAAAAATAAAAGGAATTTATCCAGTTCTATCTAGAACAGTTGCTTTTCTGAAATTCCGGTTTGGTACCTTTAAAAAACATTAATATGCCAAATATCATTTTAATTTAATGAATTAAAAATGAATATTCAAAATAGATATGATCAAATGAAGAATACCCTTCAGCTCAAACTAACACTCTGTCCAGATGTCGGGTTCTGTGTAAACTTTTACAGCCAGAGTTAGAATTTGACACTAATTTCCTTCAATGCCAAATTGCATTGGCCTTAAGAAGTTTCAATGACTGAATAATCACACATTGTATTATTCTCTTCTTTTACACATAAATCACTCCTTCTAGGGACGAAGTTTATTTATTATTGATTTAGTGTGTGTCTGTGTTAAATAATTTTTTTTTTTTTTTACTCAGCTCTTCACATGCAATGAAATTTCATACTCAAACATCACTTGCAATGAGATTTCCTACTCAAACCAACTACTTTTATAGGTGAACAAACTCTTCTGGTTGGGCTAAATGATACAACCTAATAGCAGCAGATTTAGTCCTAGAACCCAAAGTGTCCTACTCTAGGAAAGTACTTTTGTCTCTGAACAAAAGTTTGCAAATTGATAGCTACAGAAATTTTTAACCCATATTATGTATGCATATTGTGCTAAAATTAAATCCAATATAAATGAATGTGAATATGTTTAGTATTTCTGATGTTCCAAGGTTTCTATTAATTCTGATATTTGTATATCAGGTCCAAAATACGATGTGGATGTCAACCTAAATAACAGACAAAAGGAAACCTCTGTAAAAGAAAATGATGTTTATTTAGAAAAGACTTTGCAATGTGAATATGCATGTCATAGTAAACTATGTCTATACTGAAGGAAAAAAACGGAAGCCAGAGGTTTTTAAGGAAAAAAAGAAGATTTACATAATTGTTTTGAGGTAATTATCCTTGGCTACAAAGATCAATAACAAGGGCGGCACCAGTCCAAGTTTAGACAGGCAGTTGCTTAGCAGAAGTCTTCACAGAAGTATCTTTTTATATATAAAGTTTTGATTGCCTTGGTGAAAAGTTGTGGTTTTTACAGTCTTTTGTGATAATTCTTTTTATAGGGTGTTCATCTATGAGAACCTTACCTTTATAGCCTTCCCTGGCTCCACTCATCATATATTTTTTTAACACAAGTGACCATTTTAATTCTAACAACTTTCACATTTCTTTTTTTTTTTTTTTTTTTTTTGGTTTAATTTTTTTTCTCTGACAGCATCACTGACCAGTTACCCTGTAGTTAGCCTTTGATTGCCCCTTGGTATGGAGATGGCTCTTTCCCAGATTGTTGGTCTATTCCACATTGGAAGCAGTAATTGGCAAATAGGAGTCAGTGTCACTTTTAGCCACATTTGAGTAATAAGAGAACTTTGGAGGAAGTGGATTTCAGGTTAGGGCTGGGTCTACCTGGAGTCCATTGTTAAGTTTAATTTTGTCTGTTCCATAGTGGTTGACTGTCATTTTAAGGTTCTGAGTGAGAGCTGTTCTGTTAGGAGTTGTACCTCTGAAGAAATTGTACAAGTAACGTACAAAATTAAAACATCTACACACACACACACACACACACACACAGCAAAATTAATAGTAATAAGATCATCTCAGTTTATATAATAGTTTAGAGCCATGGACCTAGTATTTAAGGCAACCAATTTATTAAATCAAATGACCATGAGAATTTAGGTGAGACTTATTGTCATTTTGTGGCCTGTTTTCTTATTTGTGTATATGGGTTGCAACTTTCCCAGAGGAATTTGTTCTGGTACATTATGTAGTATTAGCAATAGCACAGATATTTTCTTTTTTAGCCAAGTGATAATATACAGCAATTTCATCATCTAGTATCCCATGACTGGATTGAATTAAAGCAGAGAGAGAGCAATAGTTGTATTAGGGATGTTGCCAAGATTACTCATTAGGTGGACTAAAGAACCTCTTAGGTCAGATGCTATAAAGTTACCACTGGAAGTAATTAGTTTTTAAATTTCAATTATACCATTATTTTGCCAAGTAAAAAAATGTAGGCAGGAAGAGAGATAAGAATCTCATTATGATATGGAGTCTTACTCTGACATCTTAGGAAAAGCTGTCTACAGTGTGAAGCCATCAACTTCTCATTTTGGTTTGCAGTTTGAATATATCTGGATATGATATCAAGCCAATTGGTAAGCACTCTGTGTGGTCCATGTATCATGCATAAGACATATTCATTAAAACTCATCCAGCTTATAGGGCTGTAGGAACATAGTAGTTTCTATTTTTGGTAATTTAATAGAATAAAGTTAGGTTGCAGCAACCTAAAAGAATTCAGGATCTCGTCTACTCTACAAGTAGACAATAAAAACCTTGAAAAGAGTGCAAAGGGGTACAATCTAATATCAGGTGTATTATAGCTTTTCTCTAGAAACATACCTTTTCTCTCTATAGTTATCTCAATTTCTACCAAATATAAATTTGAGTAAAATAATTTTGTTTGTAAAATAATTTTAGTTTCATCAATTTTGGTCAGATTATTTACATAAGTGCAGCAAGGTGGATATTAATTACATCAAAATCTCAAATTTAAGAACTTCTTGAGACTATGTTATCAAATAAATATAGAATTTAGATTTGGTTAAACCTAAACCAGTGGAAAAAAAAATGGTTAAATCTAAACCAAATGGTCAAAAATTTGATGAGTTCAAAATTGATAAGAAAATATAGTTACATTTGGCAAACAACATAGTAACTAGAATTATGATGGATGGCATATTAGATCTTTTAAAAATTTATACAATTTTGGAAAATTAATTCAATAATATACTCATAAATGTAACTGCAGTACCTATAAACAATTTAAATTATGACATTTCAGTCAAAACCTTGGTAATATAAACAGTGCATTCAACTATATCCTGAAAGAGAGTTGATTCTTATTGAACTTGTGCAAAAATTTTTTCTAAGTAATCAAAGAAACCCAATAAGACCAACATAAAACACAGGAAATTTTCTTAGAAAGATAAAAAAAATCTTTGATACTGAGGCAACTTAACAAAATAATAAAGAAAAATAAATTTCCTCTACTGTGATTGGTTCTCCTTATAAGAAGCCCATTTAGATAATTTGAAAGTTGAACCTGATGAAAAGGTACTTAAATTTAATCAGACACAAAAAGAATGTATGCCCAACGTTATGAGTCTATAATTTGCCATATTTATTGGGAAGATAAATAAGAAAACTATTACCTTAAGCAGGGGCATAGATATCTATGTTCTTAGTAAAAGCAAGGAAAATTTTCCGATTACATGGAACAATTCAAACACAAAAATAAAAGCAAAGAGTACAAAATAAAGTTATACTGGAGGAAAACATTGACCTAAACTGTAAAGTTGCAGTTCAGATGATGATGAAAAGCTTAAAGAAACCAATTGCCTATTAAATCAAAATCTCTCGCCAATTTTATTAAGGAAATATCAGTAATTCAAGAAAACCTTGTTGTTTTAACATAGGGAACCACAATTTTAATTCTATATCAGTATGTGTGTGTACATATCTCAAAGCTCAATTTTTAGAAAGACTTATAAATAATTTCCTTTTAATTATAGCTGGCTTGATCACACACAAATTTCCCTCATAAATTTGTCATTCATTAACTTTTCATGATGTACTCACACTTTTCATGATGTGCTTAGACATTTAATTTGGTACTATCTTTTCTTTTTTTAAAAAAAATAACCAATCATTTTGCTTTAGGAAAAATTTACTCCCTGTTTTAAAATCTTTTTGAAAAATTAGGGTCTTATCATTTGAAATCTCCTGATCAAAAATACATCTTAATACTTACAAATTTTTTCACATCTTTGTCCTATCTCCTATATATACTTTTTCTTTTTATAAGGTGTATTTGTTTGCTTGTTTGTTTATTTTTAGAGACATGGTTCTGATACATTACCCAGGCTGGTCTTGAACTCCTCGCCTCAAGCAGTTCTCCTACCTCAGCTTCCCAAAGTGCTGAGATTACAGGTGTGAACCACTGTATATGGTCCATGTTTCTTTATATATATATTTTTCTATTTATTTCCTAAAATTACTCTTTGAAACAACTTTAAATACTTTCTGAATTTTGGGGAAAAAATTCTCAAAAATCCACAGGTTTATACCTTTGTAATCCTTTTCATCAAAAACACATCTTATATTTTTGGTTGACTTTGTATACAAAATTATACATATTTATTAGAATTTTTAACACTTGGTAACTGTAATTTCTATTGAAAACATGGGAAGCAAAAAATTTTGAAATGTCTGTCACATATTAATATTTTAAAGATGAGAAGCATTTTTCATCTTTAAGAAAAAAGGGTGAAGCAATGAACAGCACTTGTCAAAAGAAGACATGTTATGCAGCCAAAAAACATGAAAAAAAGCTCATCATCAGTCATTAGAGAAATGCAAATCAAAACTACATTGAGATACCATCTCACGCCAGTTAGAATGGCGATCACTAAAAAGTCAGGAGACAACAGATGCTGGAGAGGATGTGGAGAAATAGGATCACTTTTACACTGTTGGTGGGAATGTAAATCAGTTCAACCATTGTGGAAGACAGGTGGTGATTCCTCAAGGATCTAGAACTGGAAATACAGTTAGACCCAGCAATCCTATTATTGGGTATATAGCCAAAGGATTATAAATCATTCCACTATAAAGACACATGCACACATATGTTCATTGTGACATGTTCACAATAAAAAAGACTTGGAACCAACCTAAATGCCCATCAGTGATAGACTGGATAAAGAAAATGTGGCACATATACACCATGGAATACTATGCAGCCATAAAAAAGAATGAGTTCTTGTCCTTGGCAGGGACATGGATAAAGCTGCCTTTATCCATCCATCATCCTCATCAAACTAACACAAGAACAGAAAACCAAACACCATATGTTCTCACTCATAAGTGGGAGTTGAACAATGAGAACACATGGACACAGGGAGAGGAACATCACACACCAGGGCGTGTTGTGGGGTGGGGGGAGGGAGGAGGGATAGCATTAGGAGAAATACCTAATGTAGATGACGGGCTGATGGGTGCAGCAAACCACCATGGCACATGTATACTTGTGTAACAAACCTGCATATTCTGCACACATACCCTAAACTTAAATTAAAAAATTAAATAAAATATTAGAAATGTGTTTCCCTATGTGAAAACTTTTATGTGTATTAATAGACCCAAATATATTAGGTTTTCCCATAAAATTTAAGAAGGCAAGAACATACCTATATTTACGTATCAGTTTATGTTTTAGTATTTTACCTTATTTGAAAATGACCTAGAAGTTTAACGAGTATCCATTACTTAATATAATATAATTTAAAAAATTCAAATTATATAAGTTTATTAATAAATGTTGATCCATTTTCATTCATCAAATGTATATATTTTTAACAACTATACTCATATTACTTATTAAAACTGAGATATTAGACAAAACTAGTCATCATTTTAAGTTACTTCCCTTTTAACCATTTTCATAGCCTATGAATATTAGGTGTCACCTAAGTCAAATCCTTCTAGTTACAGAAATTACTATTTTGCTAGTAACTTAGAAGATACAACTGTTTTCATTAAGCAAAAATATTAAACTAGTCTTACTTATCATAGTTACAAAAACAAAGCTTATGCTCTTTTTAGAGTGAGGTTGTATTGTATTATCCTAAAACAATTAGCAGAGGCAAATAGAATTCTGTATGAAAGTAAACCCAGGCAAAAATCTATGCTGACAATTCTGAAAATGCTTTTATTTTATCAACAAATTTAAAGCTAGCTTATTTATGAAAAGTTTTCTTAAGTCATGTGAACTAAAGGATTTGCTTACTTACTATATATTTCACAATTTATATGAGCACTTACTTATCTATGCCAACCTGAATAGAATTTTTTAAGGGATTTCTGGATGGTTATTCCCAATACTAACATGTAGACACAACACACAATGTAATACATGTACATATGCATAAACACATATAAACACACACACAAATATATATAGCTACATATGCACCCCCACACACATAGCTTTCATTTTAGAACTTAGTAAAGTGGCTGTAAAACATACTGATACAAGTTTACCAACTGATAAAAGAAGAGATTGATCCAAATTTTATTTCTGACAAATTTTTTATTTTAGTTTTAATATTCTATTGGACATTGACAATTCATAATTTTCTGTATATATTTATGTACAGGAGGCTGTATACTTTATTGGAGTATACAGCGATGTTATGAATACAATATGATTTATGAATATAATGCAGAAGAATTGACACATCACCTCAAATACCTTACAAATTTTTGTGGTGAGAACATTGAAAGTTCACTTAGCAATTTTGAAATATACTGTATTAACTGTATTCATCATGTGGTGCAATGTATCTTTAAAAAGAATAAAACATAGTCCTCCTGTCTAACTAAAATTTTGTACCCTCTGACCATTTCCCCACTCCTGGCTTCTGTAATTACCCTTCCAATCTCTGTTTCTCTTTTCTTAAGGTAAGCCTTTAATTCTACAAAGCTAACTCTTAGAACGTTTTCTGCATGTTACACATTTTGATGTGTTGTATTTCTGTTTTCCTTTGTTTGAAGGTATTATTTGATTACTTTATTGATTTCTTAATAAGTTCATTGTTCAGGAGTGTGTTGCTTATTTTCCACATATTTGAGAATTTTCCAATTTCCCTTCTGTTATCGATGGCTAGTTTTATACTATTATTAACGAAAAAAATACTTAATATGACTTTCATCTTTTTTTTTTTTTTTTTTGAGACAGAGTTTCGCTCGTTACCCAGGCTGGAGTGCAATGGCGTGATCTCAGCTCACCGCAACCTCCGCCTCCTGGGTTCAGGCAATTCTCCTGCCTCAGCCTCCTCAATAGCTGGGATTACAGGCACGTGCCACCATGCCCAGCTAATTTTTTGTATTAGTAGAGACGGGGTTTCACCATGTTGACCAGGATGGTCTTGATCTCTTGACCTCGTGATCCACCCGCCTCGGCCTCCCAAAGTGCTGGGATTACAGGCTTGAGCCACCGCGCCCAGTCAACTTTCATCTTTTTAAGTATGTTGAGACTTGTTTTTTTTCTTTCTAACACACAATCTATCCTGGAGAATGTCCTATGTGTGCTTGAAAACAATGTATAATGTGCTGCTGGTGGATGGCATAGTCTGTATGTGCTTCTTAGGTCTATTTGGCCTATAGAGTTATTCATGTCTACAGATTCCTTATTGATGTTTTTTCCTAGAAGATTTAGCTTTTGTTTAATATGGGATATTAAAGTCCTCTAATATTAATATATTGATGACTATCTTTTCAGTTATGATAATGTTTTCTTTATATATTCAGGTACTTTAATTTTTGTGATCTATCTATCTATCTATATCTATCTATCTATCTATCTATAGCTGTATGCCTCATAGTAACAAGGAATTACATTATAAAATTACCTATAGATAGATATGTCTATATATATATCTATATATGTCTATGTAGATAGTTTTGGTGAAATAGGTATATAGATATCTGTCTATGGATGTGTATCTATAGATATCTATATCTCTATCAGTCTATATCTAGATAGATAGATAGATAGATAGATAGATAGATAGATAGATAGAAATTGATAAATAGCTATCTTCTCTTTTAGTCCATTTCCTGGTGCTTATATCTCAATGCCTAAACATGGGTAATTCATACAGATATAAATGAATTTATTTTTTACATTTATTGAAGCAGAGAAGTCAAGGGGCCACATTTGTTAAGAGCCTTCCCTCTGGTGGGAATTCTAAAAAACCCCAAGATGGTGCAGAATATTGCATGATGGAGGGGCTGGACATGTGTTAGCTCAGATCTTTCCTTTTCTTCTTATAAAGCCACCAGTTCTCTTCCATGACAACCCATTACTCCATCAACACATTAATCTATGAATGAATGAATAAATCTATTCATGAGGGCAAAGCTTTCATAATCCAATCACTATTTAAAGATCTCACATTTCAATACTAGCACATTGGAGATTAAATTTCAATGTGATTTTTGAAGGGAATCAATATTCAAACCATATAATCCTCTCTGTGAATATATTGTTTTATGAATTGTATAATACTCTTCTTTGTCTCTTTTACAATTGTTGACATAGGGCTTACTCTTTTTCTGATATGAATATAGCCAATCATTCTCTCTTTTGGTTATCATTTGCATGGGGTTTTTAGAAAATTTCGTTAACTTCAGCTTGTGTGTTCTTATAAGTAAATTATGTCTTTTATAGGTAGCATATAGTTTTGTCTTGTTGTGGTGATGGTGATTGTTGTTTTATCCATTCAGAAAATCTATGTCTTTTATGGGAGAATTTAATCCAATTATATTTAAAGTAATTGATAGGTAAGGACTTGCTATTGCCATTTTGTTACTATGACTGCTTTACAGTTTCTTTGTTCCATCCTTCCACCCTTACCATCTTCCTTTATTATTTGATGATTTTTTAGTGGTTGGCATTGACTTATTTTTCTTTATTCTTTTGAGTATCTACTAAAGTATTTATACATGTAGTTACAATGAGGCATACATAAAAACTTAGTTATAACAGTATGTATTAAACTCATAACAATTTAAGTTTGTTTCTATACAAAGAAGTTCAAGTTCTACATTTTAAATTCTCCTCCCTTCACATTTTGTATTACTGATGTCATATCAGTATAAAAGATCAGTAACATAAAATGTGAGGGGAGGAGAATCCTGTATCTTTTGCATATTTTATATATCATGTATTCGTTAAAAGTTATTGTAGCTATATTTTTAATAATTTTGTATTTTCACTTTTGTACTAGAATTAAAATCATTTGTGTGTATCACTACAGTAATAAAGCATTATGATTTTTATATTATTTTTACCTTTACTGTGAGTTGTCCACTTATATACATTTTCACATTGTATTTGCCATCCTTTCATTTCAAGTTATGGAATTATCTTTAGCATTTCTTTAATGGAGTGATAAACTTTAATGCTAGTGATAAACTCTCACTGTTTTGTTTGTCTGGAAAAATCTTTCTCTCTCCTTCATTTCTGAAGAATAGCCTTGCCAGATATACTATTCTTGATTGGCAGCATTTTCTTTTTCCAGCACTTTGAATCTGTCATCCCATTCTCTCCTGGTCTAAAAGGTTTTTGCTTATAAACATCTGATAGTCTCATGGAGGTTCTTTTGTTTGGGACAAGTTGCTTTTCTCTGGCTGGTTTCAAAATTCTGTTTCTGACTTTTGAGAATTTGATTATAATATGATCTTGGTGAGTTTTTGAAATATTTAATCTATTCTGGGTTTGGGGCAGTTTATTTGCTTATAATATTTACTTCCCTCACCAGATCTAGGAAGTTTCCGCTCAATATTTCTTTCAGTAAAATTTTGGCTCCATTCTTTTTCCTAATCTTTAAGAGACTCCTTTAAAACATATATTGACTTTATTGATGATGTTCCATAAGTTTTGTAGGCATCTTCACTCTGTCATTTTTTTATCTTTTTGTCCTTTAAACTGGGTCATTTCAAATGACCTGTCTTTGAATTTACTAATTCTTTCTTTTACTTGATAAATTCTGCTGAATATGCTTTCTGTCTTTGTCTATTTTATGCTGCTAAAACAGAATGCCACAAGCTGGGTAACTTATAAAAAATGGAAGTTTACTTGGCAATTGGTTCTGAAAGTCGGGATGTTCTAGATCAAAGAGCCACATCTAGTGAGGGCCTTCTTGTTGCATTATAACATGGAAAAAGGGATAACATGATGAATGAGAGAGACAAATTGGGCTAAACTCATCTTTTAATTAGGAGCCCACTTCCACAATAACTAACCCAATCTCATGATAATGGCATTAATCAATTTATAAGGGTAGGGCCCTCATAACCTAATCACCCCTAATAGATTCGACATCTCAATAATACCACATTAGCAATTAAATTTCAATGTGAGTTTTGGAGGGCACATCCAAACCATAGTAGTTTCTATGGAATTTCTTAGTTATCTTATTCAGTTCTTCAACTTAGAATTTCTTTGCTTCATTTTTATGGTTTCTATCTCTTTATTAAACTTCTATTTCTTCATGTTTTATTTTTCTGGTTTCTTTTGGTTGTATATCTGTATTTTCTTTTAGCTGAATGAGCTTCTTTAAAATGATTATTTTTAGTTCTTTGTCAGAGAGTTCATAGGTTTCATTTATTTATGGTTGTTTACTCATGTTTTATTTTATTGTTTTGGTAACATCATGTTTTATAATTATTTCTGATCTTTATGGTCTTGCATTACTGTTTTTATGTTTGAAGAATTAGGCACCTCTTCTAGTTTTTACAGGCTGACTTTAACAGAAAAAGCCCTTTGCAAGTCAACATGCTCAGATTCTGGGCTGGCCATTTGGCAGGTCCAAGGGGAAGCTTGAAGCTGGAGTCTTCAGGTGGGTTGACCTGTGCCTGGGTAAGCAGGTCAGTGAGCCTGACACCTGCATCCACAATGGCCAGCCTCCTAGCTGAGTCTGCAGGGTTGGACTTGGATCCTGAGTCCACTGGGATGGGCCTGCAAATTGAATCTATTCATGCAGGTCTTCATCTGGGCCCAGTATGGTAGATTTGTCTACTGAGTCCCTAGAGATGTGCTTGAAACATAAGTCTGTGGGATGGGCGTTGGATCTGTGTCTTTTAGGGCTAAAGCTTAGATCCATGGGGGCTGACTTTGTATTGGGGCAGGGTTTGAGCTTGAGGCTGCAGAACCATCCTAGCATGAAAATTGGCATGGTGTCTGAATCCATGGGAATGGGATTGGTTTGGGTCTCTGAAGCATAACCCGATGCCAGAGTCAACTGTGGCAGTCCTGAACTCTGATTCCAAAGGACGAGGCATCTTGGTTTAGTTTATGAGTTCTGGAGTGAGCCTGGAACTTGAGTCCTCAGGTGTAGCTTCTGGAACCTGGGTCAGTGGAGATACAGCATGGCACCAGAATTTAATGGGAAGTGCCTAAGCCCTGGGTCCACTACAGCATGGATCTGTGGATACTGGTCGTGGGCTTTGGACTGCAAATGTGTGGGTCAGCCTGGAGACTGCGGCTACAGGATTTGGCCTAGTGCTGGTTGTGGGGAATGTGGTTGGGTGGATTCTTGTTCTTTAAAGCGGTCTGGCAATAGGGCAGCCCTGAAACCTGGATCTGTAGGGGCCAGTATAATCCTGGGGTCATGGGTAACAGCCTGGTGCCAACTTTCACTCAGGCAAGCCTAGTACTGTGGTATGTGGTAAAGTTGTGTGCTCACTTGACTCTTATTCTCTCAACTGGAAGTTATTTCTCTTTCCACTGTGGTTCCCACACTTGAAGGGGTAAAGAATGTAATGCGAAACTGTCTTTCCTACCTGTTCAATACATCTTTTCTTATTTCTGAACTGTATCCGGGTGCTGTAATATCTTATCTGAATTTCTTAGCACTTGCAAAGGTATTTTTATGTGTGGATAATTGTTCAAGTTGATGCTTTTGTGACAGTGCAAACACTAGAAAGTTCTGTTCCACCAACTTGCTGAGGTTACACTCCTTCATTGGTTTTTCCCCCCTTCCTTCCTTCCTTCCTTCCTCCCTCCCTCCTTCCTTCCTTTCTTTCTCTTTTTCTTCCTTTCTTCCTTGCTTCCTTCCTTCTTTCCTTCCTTCCTCTCTTTCTCTTTCTCTCTCTTTCTTTCTTCCTTCTTTCCTTCCTTTTGTCCTTTCTTTCTCTCTCTCTCTCTTTTCGATTCCCTTCCCTTCCCTTCCCCCTCTCCCTCCCACTCCCCTCCCCTCCCCAACTCTCTCCTCCTCTCCCCTCCCTTCCCTTACCTTTTCTTCCCTTTCATCCTCCATATCTCTCTCTCATTTTTTTTCTTTATTTTTCTCCCTTGTTTTCTTCTCTTCTCATGCCTTTTGCATGAAATAAAGATTTATCTTAGTGACTGGAGTGGGAACGGTTGACTTCCTGTCTTAGTGAAATGGTTTCAATATTTTACCACTTAATGTATTAATGTTGAAAGTATTTTTGACGTCTTTTGCTTATTTTTAATTGCTAACCTTATGCAATGTTTATTAAATTATTCTACGTTAACTTTATTACTTTACCTTTTAGATGGTGTTTATAATTGTGGGAAAGGACTGAATGCATGTGGACTGTGATCCATATTTCTCATAATTTTTAAGGGAACTTTGCAGAGGCATTGGAAGAAACCAAGTAACCTAGTCTAATCTATATTCAACAAGATACCTAATTCTTCACATAGACAGAATAGTAATATTTGGTAACAGAACGATACATTTCTTTAAAATAATCTTAAGCATTCTTGGTTAAAGATTGAGTTTAGTAAATTAATACAGACTCTGTGGATTTAGGGTTTGAGTGAGTGCTATGTATTTTTGTGTGTAAAAAAGATGCTTTATAAATGTTTCTCAATATGAAATAATCTTCAGACACACTTTTATACCTCATTTACTTTAAGCTTGAAAGCATTTATCATTCAAATAATATCAAAGTGTGACTGAAGGAAGTGTGTCAAAAAGCCAGTAGTTACTTTGTGGTTTTGATTGCTTTACTTTTAAGTATTAGTTATGATTGATATTCAGAATAATTTCTAATTTGTGTGAGTTTAATTTGAAAATCCATCTCTATGTGTTAGTTTAATAATTCGTCTCAAATAAAATTTTTTGTAAGCTATGAGGTAAGGACAAATTTTATTCTTTTATGAATGAGGATTGCCCTTAAGTTTTAGATTTAAAATAAATTTGGAAAAGACTGATGTTTACACAGTATTATCTTCTACTCCATAAATAAGGTATAGCTTTCCATTTGTTTAGGTTTATAAACTAATCTGTGCAATACTTTCTATATTCAGTGTATACATGTTCATAACTATAGTGATATTTATTTGGGTAATGCTGATGTTTTTCAGTATTATAAGTTATATTTTTATTTCATCTTTAATTGATGGTTGTTGGTACATAAAAATACAATTAGTGTGTGAATATTAACTTGTATCTGGTAATCTTGCTACATTTACTTTTTAATTGTAATTCTAGATTCCTTTGGAGTTTCATTTTACAGTTTCATGTTATCTGCAATGAGACATTTATATGACATTTTCTATTATTTAAATAATTGCTTTCTCTATAATATATTATTCCCCATTGGAAAAGACAGGTAGTCAAATCTAAAATAGAATAAGCATTAGAGAGAATTTTGTCTAGTTACCAAACTCAGGGAGAAAGCAATCAATATTTCCCTATAAACATGGTGGTTTACATAAGTTGCTACCTTTCTTTTGTTGAGATAGTAAAAGCAAAATTCAGGACATTTTATTATAGTCCATTGAATTTAGAATTTTCTACATAACTGACTATAAAATTTTATATTTTTCCAATCAATTTAAGTGATTATAGACATTTTAATTTTTATTTTTGTTTGGTATTATGCAGTATATCATTTTGTAAATATTAATTTAACTATTTTTTTCTGGTAATTTTCTTGATAAATTTTGACTTAGAAGTTATACTGGTCTCACTAAATGAGTTGAGAAGTTTTTTTTACAATTCACCGGAAGATTTTGTATGATACTGGTAATATTTATTCCACTATTTAGTAGAATTTATAAATAAACCCATCTATGCTTACAGTAACATTTTTGGGAAACTTAATTATGGATTTAATTTGTATAAAAGTGATAAGACTTTCAGATTTTCTACAATTTTTGTGTCAGTTTTAATGAATTATGGTTTCTAAAATTTGTCTGTTTCACCCAAATTGTGAAACTGATTGCAATAAATGTAATATTTATTTATTATATTTATAATATTGGTAGACTCTGTAATGATAACCTCATTCATTTCTAATAATCATTATTTGTGACTTTTCTTTTTATGTTTTTTTGTATTTTTACCATTTTTAAAAAAATTTAAATATTCAATATTTG
The DNA here is from genome assembly GCF_030222135.1 of Aotus nancymaae. NCBI lineage: Eukaryota > Metazoa > Chordata > Mammalia > Primates > Aotidae > Aotus > Aotus nancymaae. The sequence goes on from NW_026988503.1 coordinate 8,959,664, forward strand.
GGATTGTACATTTTTTTTATATGTCCTTTTTTACTTTTTTTAATGTTATTTTAATTTATTTTCTGTCCTTTTGAGATAGGTGGTCAGATCACTGAAACTCTACATTTCTTATTTCTTAATATTACTTTATTGCTTTCCATGCATTGCAAGGTCATTCTTATTTTAACTCTATTTTCCTGTTATCCATTTCAACTAATGTTTTCATTTATTTTAGTTTTACAGGCGTTTTAATCTTCAATAGATATTATTATCATTAGTAGTAACAATAGTGGGAGTGATATTAAGTCAATAGACATTTAAATTATACACATCTTTTCTTTACCCTGAAGAGGGCTTATTTCCTCTATAATTACCATGTCTCCATCTATAGATATTTTTCTTACACTTGAAAGATTTCTTTAAAAAATATTACAGTGCGTCAGTTGATCAACTACATTGTGTTTATTTTGATTTACATTTTAAATCATTTCTAACTACAGATAATTTTAAGATGACAGTTGTTTAACTCCAGCACCTCAAGATGATATTTCACTGTCTTTTAGCTTTCACTATATCTGCTAAAATGTCATAAATTTATCCTATAGGTCTCATATAAAAGTAAAGCGACTTCAGGTGAAGGTATGAGTGATAAAATTATAGGCCATTGACAATTTTTGCAAAGGCGGTTCCAAGATAACCTTTAAAGAATGGAGTGGTTTGAGGGAAGGGCCTTCCAGGCCGAGTGAACAGCAAATGTAGAGGCCTTTAGCTTGGAATGAATAAAGGAGCAGCGCGCCAGCAGTTGGGCAGGGGGACACACCAGGACCAGTGTCCAGATGCCCAGATCACAGGACCTTGTTTGCCAGGCTGAAAACTCAGTCCTTGTTTTGAGGAGGGATGCCCTTGGAAGATTCGAGCTAAGGTACAATCGTCCCTCGGTATTTGTAGGTCTTTGTTTTCAGGACCCCCACACAGATACCAACACCCGCCATGCTCAAGCTCCTTACTTTGAATGGTGGTGCACGGTCAGTCCTTCCCATCCGCTGGTTCGGCGTCTGTGGATAGGGAGTGGATACAGGGTGGACTATACTGCTTGAAAAGCTTCCCTGGAAGCATATGTAGAGTGGATTGTGGAGGAGCAAGAATGGAAGCGGGGAGGCTTGACCAGAGCATACAGGCGAGGGATGTACAGCCAAAGGCGGAATCCCAGACTACCGCAACTCTTAACATATTTATGTTTGCACGAAAATAAAGTTTGGAAGAAAAGCATTGGGGGCACAAGGGATTCATTTTTCCGGGGTAGTTGCACGGCAATGGTGAGCCTCAGGCCACTGGGTCAGGGAGGCCTCCGTGCGGGGACGCCTGAGCAACCTCGCCGCCGGGCCTTCCCTCCAGAAGTGCTCTCCCGACCCGCCGTGCACAGAGCTGTGCACTGCGCCGCGCCGCGGGAAGATGGCGTTGGAGGCTGGCGACATGGAAGATGGGCAGCTTTCTGATTCAGATTCCGACATGACGGTCGCACCCAGCGACAGGCCGCTGCAAGTGCCAAAAGTGCTAGGCGGGGACAATGCTATGAGGGCCTTCCAGAACACGGCAACTACGTGTGCACCAGTATCACATTATTGAGCTGTTGAAAATGTGGATTCAAGTGAAGAGAGTTTTTCTGATTCAGATGATGATGGCTGTCTTTGGAAACGCAAACGACAAAAATGTTTTAACCCTCCTCCCAAACCAGAGCTTTTTCCGTTTGGCCAGAGCAGTCAAAAACCACCTGTTGCTGGAGGAAAGAAGGTTAAAAACATATGGGGTGCTGTGCTGCAGGAACAGAATCAAGATGCAGTGGCCACTGAACTTGGTATCTTGGGAATGGAGGGCACTATTGACAGAAGCAGACAATCTGAAACCTACAATTATTTGCTTGCTAAGAAACTTAGGAGGGAATCTCAAGAGCATACAAAAGAACTAGACAAGGAACTAGATGAATATATGCACAGTGACAAAAAAATGGGATCCATGGAAGAGGAAAATGGGCAAGGTCATCTCAAAAGGAAACGACCTGTCAAAGACAGGCTAGGGAACAGACCAGAAATGAACTACAAAGGTCGATACGAGATCACAGAGGAAGATTTTCAAGAGAAAGTGGCTGATGAAATTTCATTCAGGTTACAGGAACCAAAGAAAGATCTGATAGCTCGAGTAGTGAGGATTATTGGGAACAAAAAGGCAATTAAACTTCTGATAGAAACTGCTGAAGTTGAACAAAATGGTGGTCTCTTTATAATGAATGGTAGTCAAAGAAGAACACCAGGTGGAGTTTTTCTGAATCTCTTGAAAAACACTCCTAGTATCAGCGAAGAACAAATTAAGGACATCTTCTACATTGAAAATCAAAAGGAATATGAAAATAAAAAAGCTGCCAGGAAGAGAACACAAGTGTTGGGGAAAAAGATGAAACAAGCTATTAAAAGTCTGAATTTTCAAGAAGATGACAATACGTCATGAGAAACTTTTGCAAGTGACACAAATGAGGCCCTGGCATTTCTTGATGAGTCACAGGAAGGACATGGAGAAGCCAAGTTGGATGAAGAGGAAGCCATTGAAGTTGATCATTCTCATTATTGGGACATCTTTTAAGTACATTTTCAACAGTTTGAGGACTAAGCCTTTCTAAAATAACATTGTAATAAACCATTTTTACTGAGATTGCAACATTTTACACTGAAAAACATGAGAATCTGGAGGAAAGAGAATTGTTTTCTTGTTTTAAATAAAGTATGCGGGGAAAGGAATGCAATTGATAGAAACATTTAAAGGTATCTCATGTCTGACAAAATACTTGAGTATATAGCACAGGATTTAGTTTCTCAATCTGTTGCATGTGCTAATTATTATGACTATTGATAGTTGATAATCAGTTTTGTCTAGGTCATAACATACTATTCAAAAGTTTGTTTGCTTTTTCAAGTTTATCTTTACATTGAATTATGCTTCGGCTTTAAAACATTCCACTAAAATCATAACGGGACATATAAATTATTAAGCTGTTACAAGTGCATTCAAATTTGCTTTTTCTGTGTTCTGAGAACTCAGGCAATTTTAAGGATAAAGACTAAAATTGGCCAGGCTCTGGGGCTCACACCTGTAATCTCAGCCCTTTGAGAGGCCGAGGCGGACAGATCACTTGAGATCGGGAGTTCGGGACCAGCTAGACCAACATGGTGAAACCCCATCTGTACGAAAAATACAAAAATTAACCAGGCGTGGTTGTGCATGCCTGTAGTCCCAGCTACTCGGGAGACTGAGGCAGGAGAATCACTTGAACCTGGGAGGCAGAGATTGCAGTGAGTTGAGATCCAGCCTGGGTGACAGAGGAAGACTCCATCTCAAAAAAAAAAAAAAGAAGACTAAAATTAAGAGCTTTATACTGATGGTTCTTCCTACTCATTTGTTTGTCCAGAAGTAAGTAAATGTCAGAAGTTTTTCAGATTTGTTCTTTTTGTTTTTTGTTTAAGTCAGAGTCTCAATCTGTCACCTAGGCTGGAGTGCAGTGGCAGTCTCGGCTTGCTGCGGCTTCCATCTCCCGGGTTCAAGCGATCACGAGCCTCGGGCTCCTGAGAGCTGGGATCGCAGGCATGCGCCACCAAGCCCGGCTAATTTTTGTATTTTTGGTGGAGATTGTTTTCACCATGTTGACCAGGCTGGTCTCAAACTCCTGGCCTCATCCTCCCAAAGTGCTGGTATTACAGGCATGTGAGCCACTACACCCAGCCTATTTGTTCTTAAATTTAACGTGTTTTTTGACTTCTTAATTAACTTGGTCATATACTAAATGTGATCTCCTGTGTATTACCACATACACTAAAAATATTTTCAAACTGGGCGCCATGGCACATTCCTGTAATTCCAACACTTTGAAAGGCCAAAAGAGGAAGATTGCTTCAGCCCAGGAGTTCCAGACCAATGTGGGCAACATAGTGAGACCCTGTCTCTAATTTAAAAAGGAAAAAGAAAAGAGGCATTCCCAGTGGCAGCCTAAGACTTTTACCTTATGTTAAGGAAGTTAAGTCTTTAAAAGGTTACATAGTCCGGGTACGGTGGCTCATGCCTGTAATCCCAGCACTTTGGGAGGCTGAGACAGGTGGATCACTTGAGGTCAGGAGTTCAAGACCAGCCTGGCCAACATGGTGAAACCCCATCTCTACTAAAAATGCAGAAAGCTGACCGGGCATGGTGGTGCATGCCTGTGGTCCCAGCTACTTAGGAGACTGAGGCAGGAGAATCGCTTGAGCCCGGGAGGCAAAGGTTGCAGTGAGCCGGGATTGTGCCTCTGCACTCCAGCCTGGGTGATGACAAAACTCCATCTCAAAAATAAAAATAAAATGTTACATGTGCATGAGGTTTTAAATTACCCTTTCTTATTAATGAAGAAAATAAAGGTAGTTTAAACATTCCAAGAGTTAACTGTAGTTTGCCAAATATATTAAGCAAAAAATATGCTTTATATATTAAGCAAAAATTTTGTATATTAAGCAAAAATGTAAAACTCAGAAATTATAAACTATTCCTTACAATTAATATACTTGAAGTCTTTCAGTAGTTCTGAGAATATGGTCATTGAAGTTGGATCTAAGAGGAAAGTGGTTATCATTTGCTTTTTATTTATAAAGAATGCAAAAATAAAATTAGATTTTTGGCAGTCCTTAAAAAAATAAATTACAGACCATTGCTGCAACAATTAGAAGAAGAGGTCTTAATTATATAGATGTGCAATTCTTCTAATTATTTTTGTTTATGCCTCTACAAAGTATTCAAAAATATATATTTTGTATTTTATTTGCTTTACTTTCCTAGTTTTTGTAGTAGGAATGATAGCTACAATATTATATCTGAATGTAGACATTTAAATAATTTTGTTAGTTTTATTTGTATTGCAATTCAGGTATACATATTCACATTCTGGGCATAAAGGGTGCATATTAGCAAATTCCCAATATTTTAGAAAAATGACAATTATGGCATGAGTAATTACTGACTAAACATATTAAATAGTTGTATTTATGTAACATATAACTCCTCCAACTGCTGATTCCTTAGTAGTAAAAATGTAAATACAGTTAGTAGCATCAACACTTTGAACATCTGACTGGACTACATAAAGAAGTTCTATTTTATTTATTTTACTATACCATATTATTCTTTTATTTCATGTGTGAAAACTTGAATTTATGAAGTCAACCAGCAGTGCTACAACTACAGATACATATACAATTAGAGGTTTGGTTTGTTTATAAAATTTTTCTCTTAAAACTGACAAAATTATATTTACTCACATGTATCATTTATAAGATGTTTTTACATACTTATAGATAGATAGTGGAATAGTAATTCTAGATAATTAACAAATACATTCCTTTACATAATTATCATTTTCTTTGTGTGAACACTTAACATCAACTCTCTTTGCATTTTCTAAGACTGAAAAATACTATCATTAACTACAGTCACCATGCTATACAGTCAATCTCTTGAACTTAATTCTCTTAACTGTGACTACATATCCTTTGACCAACATTTCTCCAGATCTCCTTTCACATAATGAGCCCATTCTCTGGTAATCATTATTCTATACTCTGGGAGTTCTATTTTAAATAGGAAATTGTATCATATAGTCACAAATTGGTATCAATTATTCCCTGAAGTTATAAGTAACTACATTTTAATATTTACAAAGAGCACACCCTAAAACCAAAGATACTATTAAATATAATCTCCTCTTTAGTATTTTACTCTCAGTTTTTGAAAGTTTCATATGAATTCATTTTATATATATATATGCACAAAATATATATACATATAATTATATATAATATAATATATATACATATAATTATATATGATATATAATATAATATATATACATATAATTATATATGATATATAATATAATTATTTTATACATTTATATATTATATAATATATATTTATATATGTACAAAATATATATACATATAATTATATATTATATATACTATAATTATTTTATACATTTATATATTATATAATGAAGAAATATTGTCATTATTGTAATAATATATATAATTATCATTAGTAGTGGTATATTATTACAATACATAATATAATATTATATATAACATAATAATATATATGGTAAAAGACAAAGCCAAAAATGTTAGTGCCACATTTGATTTATTTATACACAGTAATAACCAAATTAAATGTATTAGACACATATATGTTTGAAAGCAAAATGAGATTGGATCTACCAAGAGTAAGATATTTTGTGCCAGAATTATAAGTATCTAACTATAGTTCTCAATTACACAGACCCTGTTTGTCTATAACAAAGCAGGGATTTGTTAAGGATGAATTTTCTTATTTCAGTTTTTTCAAACTCATCTGTTGGCTTTTGCATACTGTTCTACACCTGTTCCAGAAACAAAAGAGATAATTATTCTATTTCATCCTCCACAATGAGTTTCAATGGGTCACTAACTGCAACTTGAATCTTGGCATCTAATCTAAAACAATCAAAGTAAAGATTAAATATATGCTCATTGTAATATAGAATTAAAAAATCTTAGGATTTATATCTGTTTAATTCTGATGTGTATTTTCCTTGAAGTGAAAATTGTCTACTCCTTGATGCAGATTATAATGCTATTAATTGCATGTATTTTGATTTCAAAGAACATTTGAAATGCAGGTGGTAAAAACAGAATCATTTTTAGAATATAAATAAACTATTTCCATTTATAATTCATTTTATACTTTATGTTGTAGGACAAGTTATTTCTGTTTTAATTATTTGATTATTACAACATTATAGGATGTCTATTATGTGTTAGGTCTACAATAGATACAAAGAAAAGGCAGAAGCAGAAGAAATTGACATCATTAAGAATTAAATATTAAAACAAAAGACATTAAACATGGATTATAATTTTATGAACATTTGAAAATATTTGTTGTTACTAGTCTAATTTTTGTGTTGTAATTGGAAAAAGTAGCATTTAATCACAATTTTTAAATCATTATTACACACTGCAATTTATTGTCATAAAAGTAGAAACCAGTGCAAACTGTGTAGATAACAAATCTTTTCAACCAATAATTGACCTAATCTCAAATTTATTTATCTTGAAACATATAAAGAGACAACTTCTTCAAGTTATAAAAGTATTGCTAATAAGTTAAAACCATAAGTTTGAGACTTAAAAATGGTTGGAAATTAAAATTTATCATTTTAATTAATTATATATCTTTAAATAAAAAGCAATTTAAAATAAATTTTATTTCATATAGCAAATTAAATAAGACAAAAATAAAAAAGAAAATGTATCCAGATTGGGAAGAAAAAAATAAAGTGTCTCCTTGCAAATGACATGATCATCTATGTAGAAAATTCAAAAGTTTTGACAAAAATATTTTGAAACTAATAAACTGTTAGAGCAGGGTTGCAGAATACATGTTAATACATAATAATCTATTTCATTTTCTGTATACCAGCAATAAAAATATGGAATTTGAAATAAAAAACACAATACAGTTTACATTTACACCCCCAGAATGAAATACCTTGGTATAAATCTGACAAAATATATACAAGATCTTTCTGAGAAATGCTACAAAACTCTTTTAAAGGAAATCAAAGAAAAACTGAATACATAACGCTTTATTTCATGTTCACGAATTGAAAACCTCATTAGTGTCAAGATGCCCATATACACATAATCTACTAATCTATGACACACAAAAAAGGGAAAAACAATAAAATGAAGAAGAGATATTCTTTTCAAAAAATAATTCTGGAACAACAGGACATCCACTGGCAAATAAAAACAGGAATCTAGACTCATACCTTATATAAATCTCAAAAATTAACTCAAAATGTATCACAGACCTAAATGTAAAATGTAAAACTATTAAACTCCTGGAAGATAACATTGGAGGAAATATAAATGACCTTAGTTTTTGTGTTGAGCTTTTTATTACAACACAAAAGGCACAATCCTTAAAATAAATAATATATAGGTTGAACTTCATTAATATTAAAACTTTCTGTTCTGCAATAACACTGTCAAGAGAATGAAATGACAATCTACAGACAAAGGAAAATATTTCCAAAAGACAGATCAAATAAAAGACTGCTATTCTTATAAACTTATTCCAAAATATGAAAAGAACTCTTAAAAATCAACAATGAGAACACAACACAATTTAAAAAGTGGAATAAGAAATATAACAAACACCGTAACAAGGAAGATACACAGATGGTAAATAAGTATACAAAAAGACCCTGAGCATCAGAAAAGGGGAAATGAAAACAGCAATCTGTTACCACTATGTACCTATTAAAGTAGCCAAAATCTACAACACTGACAACACCAAATGCTGGCTCAGATATGGAGTAACAGGAATTGCTGCTTGAATGCGAAATCGTACGTGATAATTTGGCAGTTTCTTACAAAACTAAACATACTCTTCCCATGCAATTTGGGAACCGGGCTTCTTAATATTTACCCAAAGAAGTTAAAAATTCATGTCCATGCAAATATCTACGTATAGGTGTTTCATAACAGTTACACATAAAATTGCAAAACCTGGAAGCAACAAAGATTTCTTTCAGTAGGTGAATGAATAAACAAACTGTAGTGCATACATATAATGGAATTTGACTTAGCGCTAAAAAGAAAAGAGCTATCAAGTCACAAAAACACATAAAGAAAACTTAAATGCATATTACAAAGTGAAAAATCCAGTCTGAAAAATGCTACATACTATATGACTCCAACTATATGACATTCTGGGAAAGGCACAACTATGGAAACAGTGAAAAGATCAGTAGTTGGCAAGGGTTAATATTGAGGAAGAGTGCAGATAAGTTTAAGAAAAGTGAAACTACTTCCTAAGATACTGTAATGGTGGTTACATGTAATCATACATTTGTCAAAATCTGCAAAATGTACAATGCCAAGAGTGAACTTTAATATCAACTCAGGATACTTGGTACAAAATGATGTTTCAATATAGGTGCAACATTCAGAACAAATATACTACTCTGGTAGGGTATATTGGTAATAGGGAGCTTATGCCTGGGTAGATTTCTATGTGAGAAATCTCTGTACCATCTTTTCAGTTATGTGTGAACCACAAACTGCTCTAAATATAAAGACTCTTTTAAAAAGTCTGCAACTGACAATACAATGAAAGCCTTACATGCCAAAGAATGTTAGTAATGTAACATTACACTACTCTCTCTCCACCTCTATAAATGTAGAGGCCTTTTCAAGTCCAGTATTTATGTACATTTACCAACCACCAACCAAATAAGAGATATGCTTCACATAACAGAAAGATGAAAATTAAAAAGATGAATTGGAGAACATCTGCCAAGAATATAAAGGGAGACATAATTCTGTGAATAAAAGACAAGAGGTGTATTGCAGAAACTTATTTCAAGAGAGTAATTTAAATATCTGAATCACACATTTCTGTAGAAGTGAACAAAAAATGAAGATTGAATTAATGGATATAACATACTTTTTCTCTCTTTTGAATAATTTCAGAAAGAGAACACTTTTTTATAATTGATGTAAAATGATCTAGTAGAAAAAAAAGTTACTGGTCCACTGATACAAGCATAAATCATGAATGAAAAAGCAAAGTCTTGGTGAGAATCAAAAGGAGAAAAAGCAGGAGAGTCCTTGGCAGTACTAGGGCAAATTTTTTTTATTTAGTTACAACTTGGCATCTATTTATCAATTTCTAATAAAGAGTAATTCATCCATCTCTGCACTCTATTTTTACCCTGCTCCTTCATGCTGTCAGAATTTTCTGATTGCCCTATAGACATTGACAAAGAATACAATACAATTCTAAGGTCTCCCTAGAGAAGACAGAAGGATCTACTAAAGGTGTGAGTCACATCTTGTCCTTCATCTAAACAGAAATGGGCAGTGCTTTTCAAAAATTTTGGAAAGAATCAGATATTTGAAATGTTAAGACAGTTCCATGCATGGAAAGGGTAAGTATAGAGGTTCTGACTTCTAGTAGAGCTTGGCATAATATAAGAGCTTCCCGAAGACCTGTATATGAGCCTTTCCATTGTGTCAGGCCAGTGTGACTGGAGTAAAGTAATCAAGGCAGGGAGGAAATGAAATGATGCTGGATAACTGAATAGGTGCCCTGGGTCCTTGTAGTCTATAGTAAAAAGAATGAGTCATTATTATTTTAAGGATTTAAGTAGAGGGGAGATACAACCTAATTTAAAAATTTATCATAATTCTCGCTGGTATGTATAGAATAATTTGGAAGTAGGTAAAATTGGAAATAGAAATAAAGATTAGGAGACTCATGTAATGCACTTCATAACAAGTACATGGTGGTAATTTGGCCTGGGATAACAGTAGTAGAGAGGTTAGACAAGTAAACCTGTACAGTATTTAAGAATAGAACTGACAGAATTTGCAGATGAGTTGAAAGAAAACAGAGAAAAATATTGCATTTATTATGGGTTATTATGTCTGCCTTAATGAATTTGATAGCTTTACTAGAACTGAAGGGAAAATAAGTTTGGAATAGGCTAGGCGGGATTAAATGCAATATATGTAATTGCATTTACATATATTGATTTAGAGATAGCTATGAAGCATTGAATTAGAAATGCCAAATGGGCAATAGAGTATTTAATTGGGGAGTTCACATGAGAGATCTAAAACACAGAGTTAAGTTAGAAAGCTGTCAGAATATGTATACTATATAGAGATATGGGAAATGGCAAAATTACCTGACAAAGTTGATGTAGGTAAAGTTCTTTTCATATAATCTGAAGTGTTGTATCTTTTAGAAGCATAGTGGAAATGTTGGAGTCAAGAAGAAATGTTAGAGAAACAAAAAGGAGGCACAGTAATACATAGTTGAAGTTTTATAGAAACTGAGGGAACATTTTAGAAAGGAGGTAAAGGTCAATTCTCCGGAAAGTTGCCAAGTGGTAGAATAAAGTGAGGTCAGAAAAATGTCCACTGGATTTTTCAAGATGAAAACCCTTAGTGTCCTTTACAAAAGCTATTTTTATGGACTCATTGGAACAAAATATAAATAAACTAGATCATAGTGGGTTAAAAGTGAATTGATATGGAAAAATTTGGGGCAACAGTTTTGAGAATTTACGGTTAGAAAAAGCAAAGAAATAGAACACGAAATAGTTGCAAAAGAGGGGTGGAATAAAAAAATTAATAGCATTTTGTTTTTATTTTAGTTTGGTTTGGTTTGTTTTATTCAAACAGGATAATTCAGAGTTAATGTGTTTCTTTGTAGGAAGCATCAGGAAAAAAGGCAGACCTTGATAATGTAAAAGTGAAAGGAGATAGGTGAAGAAAACTATTCTTTGATAAGGGAAAAAATGATCTGGAGCACAAATGGGGAAATTGGCTGTGGGTAGAAGGAAAGGTGCGTAAGTGCTAAAAGCAATTTCAATAAAAGCCAGAATTGACAAATGGGGTCTAATTAAACTAAAGAGCTTATGCACAGCAAAAGAAACTATCATCAGAGTGTACAGAAAACCTGCAGAATGGGAGAAAATTTTTGTAATCTACCCATCTGACAAAGGTCTAATAGCTAGAATTTATAAGAAACTAAAACATATTTACAAAAAAAAATCCATTAAAAATTAGGCAAAGGAGATGAAACAACACTTCTCAAAATAAGACATTTATGCAGCCAACAAACAAAATGTATTTTTAAAAAAGCTCAACATCACTGATCATCAGAGAAATGCAAATCAAAATCACAATGAAATATCATCTCATGCCAGTCAGAATGGCGATTATTAGAAAGCCAATAAACAGTAGATGCTGGTGAGGTTGTGGAGAAATAGCGATGCTTTACACTGTTGTTGGGAGTGTAAATTAGTTCAACCATTGTGGAAGACAGTGTGGCAATTCCTCAAGAATCTAGAACCAGAAATATCATTTGATCTAGCAATCCCATTACTGGGTATATATCCAAAGGACTGTAAATCATTCTACTATACAGACACATGCACACATATGTTTATTGCAGCACTATTTGCAACCAATCCAAATGCTCATCAACAATAGACTGGATGAAGAAAATGTGGTACATATACATCATGGAATACTATGCAGCCATAAAAAGAAATAAGATCATGTCCTTTGCAGGGACATGGATGAAGCTGGAAGCCATCATCATCAGCAAGCTAACACAGGAAGAGAAAATCAAGCACCACATGTTCTCACTCATAAGTGAGAGCTGAACATTGAGAACACATAGACACGGAGAACAACACACAGGGATGGGGGGGTGGGGGTTGAGGAGAGATAACTTAGAGGACAGATCAATAAGTGCAACAAACCACCATGGCACACATATACCTATGTAACAAACCTGAACGTTCGGCACTTTTTTTTGTTTGTTGGTTGGTTTTTTAGAAGAAATAATAAGAAGAAAAAAGAAAGATGAATCTAGTTGGAAATAAATGGGAAGAAGAAGGAAGCTGCAGATGCCAGGGAGAGGGGTAGTCATGATTTGGAGGTGTTATGATAAGAGGGTAACTTATCTGGGAGCTTCTATTTTCTTAATGTTATTTAAAGCAAGATAATTAGCAAAGACTATGTAATGGCATAAATAGAAGGAGAGTGAGCAATGTCTGAAATACTCAACTTGGAGTTTTGGAAATGAAAATCATCAGGGAAATGGAATAGCATCATTAGACACTTCTGAGAACCCGTTTGATATGTATATGATCCTGTATTGATATAAATCTAGTGATACCGGTTGTGTTTGTGATTAGATACAAGTTATTATCTTATTGTTCTTGTATTGTCTCATTGTCTTCTTCCCTAGACTTGACAGATGCTGAATGGCTTCTAGATCCCTGGACCTGGTAGATGTTTGTAGATTAACTCTTTATCTCATTGTTATTTTTTTCTTGAGTTTCTATAATTTGATCTGACCAGATTTATCTTTATTAAGTAGTCCTTTGAGACTCCTGTTTTGTCCTTTAAAATCTGCCCTGTACCTCTAGATTCTTGCACCTGAGGTCTTTTGTCCTGGTTTACAGATTTTAAGGTGAACCTAGAATGGCTCTAATTCTTCTGAGGACAAATTATTACAAGTAAAACATTCAAATATTCATGACTCTCTTAATGTTTGAATATAAAGGCTGATCTCAAAGCCACAGTATTTTTTTTTTCTTTTTACTCTAATGGTTGAGCAGTTTGTCAGCTCACATCCTAGGACAGCTCAATTTCTCATGCTTCCCTGTGTTAACACCATCCCACACTAAAGCTAGGCTTTACAGTTGCTTAGTTTAGATTTTAGAAAAATAGGAAAATTGATGGTGTGCCAGGTCCTTGTTGTGGCCTTAAAAGTTTTTGAACAGTATCACTCTCTTTTAGAATTCTGAAATGAACATGAATACAAACCAGACTAGTTCAATGGGGGATGAAAGACAGTATGAATCAAAAAACAAGTTTTATCAACAAACATCATCCTCTATTCAGCCTAAAGACAACCAATCCACACTCATTGTGTAACCAATATTAGTAGAAATGACTGCTCAGCTCACAAATATAGAGGTAAACCTGAGACCTGAAAAACCACGTGTTCGACACATTGACTTGTGAGTGATAATAAATACTGATTTAATTGAATGAAATTTGGAATAGTTCTTTATACAGAAAAGACTACCCTGTACAATCCATTACTTATTATTTAGTTTACCCAAGAATTACTGAGGCCACCAAATGTAAGAATCCTGTTTTAAGCATTTGAGTAGCATGATAAAAGTTCCTTCTTTAAAGGAGAAGAGATAGTACTAAAATCTGAAAATTTCTTCATAGTTGTATCTTCACAAAAATCTCTTTTCACCATGTACTCTGACCCTTTTTAAAATAGCTTTAATGGCTTGGTAGCTCAAGCCATTGTACTCCAGCCTGGGCAACAAGAGCAAAAATCTGTCTCAAAAAAATTTAAAAAAAAAAAAATACTTTTAAAGGGGTGGAGTGTAAAAAAAAAATCCTAGGGCATATTTTTACTGATTTGCCTGTATTTATCTATCTCAGAAACACTGTGATATTTGATATGTCTTCTTGTATCTCACTCAACAGAGCTACATTCTAAATGTAGTTTAATAGGAATTAGCAACATAGATGTAGATATCACAAACAATTGTGACAGGAGTGGCAATGGGAAGGAAATCAAAAAGATAGGATCTAGCAACCAGGATGCAGTGAGAAGCTGGTAGAGACAACATAGCCTCAATGTAATTGAACTTTTTGATCTTTTTTCTTCTGTTCGCTTACATTTTATCTTTTAATAAAAATATGGGAAAAGATTTTGGATATATAGATGGAGGAAAGAAGAGAATATCTTAACTTGTGTGCTTGGGTATAATAGTGGAGAGTTATATAAAATAAAATAATAAGAAGAGATACAACTAGCAAGAGATGAAAGAAAAATTTCACCTGAATAAATGCAAGGGATATTGTGGTCTAATAATACAGCTAATTTAGAGGTAAGACAAAGGGAAGGAAAAAATTCTTGGGAGTGAATTTCAACATTATGAAAATACCTGATCCCGGATAAAGACTTTCAAAGTAACTGGGTAGCTTTAAGCTAGAGAGAAATCTGAGATTGGGTTGGATAGAAGATTTGGGAGGCTGTGTGAGGATACTTAAATAAAATTAGATAACTTTGGTTATTGTGGTAAAGGGAAAGTGAAGCACATGGGAACTAACACAGATGCTGGTGGCTGTCTGAGTGAAATGATCACTGGAGAGAGACATTCTCTCCAGAAACCATAGGCAGCATCCCTACTGTAGTACAACTTTGGTTGTGATCTCTTGTCAGAAGTGATAATTTGGTGGCTAACACTCCTGGAAAAATAAATGAAAATATTCTAGATAAATGAACATGCAAGGACATCATGCAAAAAATTTTAAGTGAAGAATTATAAAATAGCATATAGTATAGTTGTATCACACCCTGTTAACTCATGGGAAGTAGGGATTATAAGAGGAAAGAGGGGGAGAGAGAAAGCTACTTATAAAACAAATTTTAGACCCTCTTAATGACTCTAAGAGATGAGACTGAAGCTTTCATACTGCCAAGGTAAAATAACACTTAAATACTTTAAACTCAGACTTTGTGTTTCTTGTCTATTTTTTTTTTTTTTTTTAATTTCATCACCTTTCAATCCTGGAGCCAGTAGCACTAATCACGTCTGATAAGGGGCTCAGAATATGTACAAGAACTAAATCAAATCAAACCAAACATTAGATGAGTGCTTTAATTCACAGCAATCAGCCTGATAGCAGAAGAATTTTATTTGTAATAGATAGACACTTGGGGAAGATATGGCTTGTGTTTTAAATTCATATTGATCAAAAAGTAAAAGACTAGAATTCCTAGAAGAGTTAATTGTGATGATTGACATGATGGAATATGTTCCATAAAATTATTTTACTGCCACGCAGTAAGCAATTAAAAGTTCTTTCTAACCTGAAGAAAAGTTTGGAGAGGATCTGAGGAAAAGTGTCTGGCGCTTGTAGGCTATCAGGGCTTCTAAGAAGGAGCCATAGTTCCAGTCAGTGTCAGGGTAACAAGACAATAGAAAGCCCACATCATTTGAGGAAGAATCCCGAAGCATGGGGTATCCTGAATCCTAAATTCCTCCTAGGTCTCTGGAAGGAGATTGCCTTACATTTATCCTGCAGCAACACAGAGGAACAGCAGAAAGAGACAGGTCAAGGTAGACAAGCCAAGGTAAAGTATGTCTCAGCAAAGGAGACCTATGTTCCTGTCTATATCCCTAAAACTCTTCAAACAGTACTATGGAATGAAAAAATATTTGAAAATCTCTCTGCACCATTCACAAGAGCAAAATGTGTAGTCAAGAATCACTGCGTCTTGGGACAAGAGGTCAAATAGAAGACACTCCAGTGTGGAAAACTGTAGCTAGTGAGAAACCCAAATGGACCTAAAATAATCTGCAGTCAGGAAGGATTGAGATGGAAAATAACAAAGAGCACATTGTTTATCTTCTCAAAAGTGATCACTAAAATAGCTTTGCCTTAAAATTATGGATGACCAGAATCAGGGGAAGAAAAAAAAAAAAAACAAGACAAAACCCAAAACCCAAAGAACAAAATGAAGGAGACATCTCAGCAGAGGCTGGTGAAGGCCAGGAAAATGTACACAGACAGATTCATCTTCCTCTGATGTGATAATATTTGCAAGCATTTTCAAATATCTAGGTGCAACACAGGGAGGAAATTGTGGAAGTTCATATATGTCTATAACGACCCCTAGGAACAGTCCTACAATAGAGTTTAATGGCTGAATTCAGTGAGATTAATTTGAATTAGGCTGAAATTTTACTCTACAGAGACTTTATTTTGAAGAAAAATACATATGTTTACGTGCCAAAATTAAATTTCTAACATCACTAAAAACAGAGGTTTATATATTATTATTTATTATTAATAAAGCTACTATTATTATACATCATGCCCATTTAAGTTACAAAGTAGTTTTATCATGTTTTCCTAAAGAATGTCCCCAGCAAAAATAATGTACAAGAAGGAATATAAACAAATGCCAGAAAAAGAATATACTCAGGAATTGGGGAGTATAGAGGGAATAGACTCCCATACAGCATGAGAAAGCCAGCCAGCAAAGTGGGAAAATAGTAAGAAAATTATGGAGAATTAGAATCTAGAAAAGAAAGAATAAAGAGAAAAGAGTTGAGAACAGAGGACAAGGAAGTAACAAGGATTCCCTGTCTAATAAATGGTGTTGGAAAACTGGCTAGCCATGTGCAGAAAGCAGAAACTGGACCCCTTCCTGACACCTTACACTAAAATTAACTCCAGATGAATTAAAGACTTAAACATAAGACCTAACATCATAAAAACCCTGAAAGAAAACCTAGGCAAAACCATTCAGGACATAGGCATAGGCAAGGACTTCATAACTAAAACACCAAAAGCATTGGCAACAAAAGCCAAAATAGACAAATGGGACCTAATTAAACTCCAGAGCTTCTGCACAGCAAAAGAAACAATCATTACAGTGAATCAGCAACCAACAGAATGGGAAAAAATTTTTGCAGTCTACCCATCTGACAAAGGGCTAATATCCAGAATCTACAAAGAACTAAAACAGATTTACAAGAAAAAAACAAGCCCATTCAAAAGTAGACGAAGGAGATGAACAGACACTTTTCAAAAGAAGACATATATGAGGCCAAGAGACATATGAAAAAATGCTCATCATCACTGGTCATTAGAGAAATGCAAATCGAAACCATGTTGAAATACCATCTCACATCAGTTAGAATGGTGCTCATTAAAAAAATCTGGAGACAACAGATGCTGGAGAGGATGTGGAGAAATAGAAACACTTTTACACTGTTGGTGGGATTGTAAATTAGTTCAACCATTGTGGAAGACAGTGTGGCACTTCCTCAAGGACCAAGAAATAGAAATTCCATTTGACCCAGCAATCCCATTACTGGGTATATATCCAAAGGATTATAAATCGTTGTACTATAAGGACACATGCACACAAATGTTCATTGCAGCACTGTTTACAATAGCAAAGATTTGAAATCAACCCAAATGCCCATTGATGATAGACTAGACAGGGAAAATGTGGCACATATACACCATGGAATACTGTGCAGGCATAAAAAACAATGAGTTTGTGTCCTTTGTAGGGACATGGATGAATGTGGAAACCATCATTCTCAGCAAACTGACACAAGAACAGAAAATCAAACACCACATGTTCTCACTCATAGGCAGGTGTTGAACAATGAGAACACATGGACATAGGGAGGGGAGCATCACACACTGGGGTCTCTGGGGGCGGACCTAGGGGAGTGACGGTGGGGGGTGGGGAGTTGGGGAGGGATAACATGGGGAGACATGCCAGATATAGGTGATGGGGAGAAAGGCAGCAAACCAAATGTCAGATGTAGGTGACGGGGGATGGAGGCAGCAAACCACAGGGAATCCTTTCCCCATTGCTTGTTGTTGTCAGGTTTGTCAAAGATCAGATGGTTGTAGATGTATGGCGTTGCCTCCAAGGCCACTGGTCTGTTCCATTGGTCTATATATCTGTTTTGGTACCAGTACCATGCTGTTTTGATTACTGTAGCTTTGTAGTATAGTTTGAAATCAGGTAGCATGATGCCTCTGGCTTTGTTCTTTTTGCTTAAGATTGTCTTGGCTTTGCTGGCTCTCTTTTGGTTCCACATGAAGTTCAAGGTGGTTTTTTCCAGTTCTGTGAAGAAGTTCATTGGTAGCTTGATTGGGATAGCATTGAATCTATAAATTACTTTGTGCAGTATGACCATTTTCTTGATATTGATTCTTCCTAACCCTGAGCATGGCATGTTTCTCCATTCGTTTATGTCCTCTCTTATTTCCTTTAACAGTGGTTTGTTGTTCTCCTTGAAGAGGTCCTTTACGTCCTTTGTTAGTTGTAGTCCTAGGTGTTTTATTCTCTTTGTAGCAGTTGTGAATGAAAGTTCACTCATGATTTGGCTTTTAAGTTAAAGCATTTAAATTTGCTAACACATTTTCAGTAATCTCATAAATAGATCAAATAAACTAAACAGTGATTATGACAATCACTTGCTTAATTAGGAATATTAAACAATTGTCTGCATAAATTGCATATAATTTTTCAGACAAGTACAGGGTAAATTACAAAATAAAAATTTACTCAAAATTAATTCATTATTTAAAGAATATAATTCATTATATTTTTATATAATAAAGATAATTCATTATTTTAAAAATATAAAAACAAATTTTGTGAAGCATTAAAAACATTCAAATGTTAAACTCGCATTTCTATAAAATATATTTTAAAAACTAGAAATACTCTCAAATCATTGATGATGGCATTCGGTCCATTTCACAGTGGTTATAGACTTTTTATTGTCTATAAATACAACACAAAGATAAAAAAGATAATATATACAATGTAACATAAAAATGAATGCATAAAGGATTTAATTATAGGCATATACTCATATTTGAATTGGGTTTGCTTAGCAACATGCAATATAAAAATAAACATAGCAGACAGATTGAAGCTTAAGATTAGTAAGTTACAGGTAAATAAAAATATTTCTGCTGGGCAACAGAGTTCACCACTTTTCATGAAAACATATGCCATTAACGCCTTTGTTTTACTTATTAAACTTAAATTAGCATATATTTACTAAAAACAGGATGTATACAAATATGCTAGCTACTGCAGATGAACAAAAATTAAAACACTCTAACTTGGAGAATTTAAAAACTAGTAGAATGATAAGAAAAATCATGGATGAGTATAAATTATGTTAGAATATAATATGTTGAAAACGGGGTATAGGTAAAATCTTTGTGGGGTAGATTATTGACTGAGAAAAGGGCAAAGAATCAGAGGAATTAGAAAAAAAAATAAGATACGGCAGCATTTGGGAAAAAATTCTTAGCAAATATGTAGTTGCCAATATTATACAAGTCAAAGGAGGTAGAAAATCAAGATAATATATTGGATTTGCCAAATAAGAGTCTATTTTGAGACAGTAATTTTGTTAGTATTCCTAGTGATGAAAATTTGATAATTAGACTGTAGATAAAAATGTCTTTCCTGTGCTATTGGTCTGTCTTCTCCCATCCATTTTATAATGGATCCTTACTAATTACTCTAAATGAAACACTAAACTAAAGTAAAAAGAGAGGCTTAGGACAGTAGCATTTTCTATATTTTCTGAGCCTGTGTTTGTGATGTTTTTCTGCAATTAAAATTTAAAATTAGGAAGAATAAAAAGATAAATGTACAGTGAAATTGAATGAGCTGTACATAATCTGCCCAACAACAACAGCAACAACAAAGCCCAGGATCAGATGAATTCACAGCCAATTTCCACCAGACATTAAAATAGAATTGGTACAAATCCTACTGACATTATGACCTAAGATCCTACTGTCACTATGACCTAACTCATTCTACAAGGACAGTCTTACCCAAATGCCAAAGAAGGAAATGACATAACAAAAAAGAAAATTACAGACCAATATTCCCAATGAACAACAAATATTTTAACAACCTACTAGCAAACCAAATTTAACAGCACATCAAAAATAATAATAATAATAATTCACCGTGATCAAGAGGTTTCATCCCAGGGATGCAGGAATGGTTCAAGATACGCAAGTCAATAAATATGACTCATCACATAAATGAATTAGAAACAAGCACTCTATGATTATCTCAATAGATGCAGAAAAAGCAGCCAGTAATATTCAGCATTCTTAAAACATTCAACAAATTAAGCATAGAAGGAAAATACCTCAAAATAATAAAAACTGTATATGAAAAAAACCAAAGCCAACATCATACTAAAAGGGGAAATGAAAGCTTTCCCTCCAACAACTGAAACAAGATAACGGTGCCTACTTTGGACACTTTTGTTCAGCATAGCACTGGATGTTCAATCCACAGCAATCAGGCAAGAGAAAGAAAGGACATTCAAATTGGAAAAGAGGAAGTCAAACTGTCTCTGTTTGCTGATGGTATAATCTTATATGTAGACAACTCTAAACACTCCCCCAAAAGACTCGTAGATTTGATAAGCTAATTCAGTAAAGTCTCAGGTTACAGAATCAATGTACACATTCAGTAGCACGACAACAATAAGGACCACGCTGAGCATCAAATCAAGAAATCAATCTTTTTTATGAAAGCTCCATAAAATAACCTAGGAATATACTTAACCAAGGAGGTGAAAGATTTCTATAAGGAGAACTACAAAACACTACTGAAAGAAATCATAGATGATATGAACAAATGGAAATATATCCCAGGTTCATGAAGTAGAAAAACAAATGTGATGAAAATGACCATACTGCCCAAAACAAATTAGATTCAATGAAATTTCTTTCAAAATACCAACATCATTCTTAATAGAATTAGAAAGAATAATAACCCTAAAACTCTTTTAGAACCAAAAAGGAGCCCAAATAACCAAAGTACTCTTAAGCAAAAATAATAAATATTATGGCATCACATTATGCAATTTCAAATTATACTACAAGGCTATAGTACCAAAACACCCTTGTACTGATATAAAAGTAGATACATAAACCAATGCAACATAATAGAAAACCCATAAATAAAGTCAAATAATTACAACCAACTGATCTTTGAGAAAACATACAAAACTTAAACATACAAATATAAACTGGGGAAAGGTTAATAAATGATGCTGGAAAAATTGGATAGTCACATGTAGAAGAATGAAACTGGATTTCTGTCTCTCATCATATACAAAAAGTTGAGTCAAGATGGATGAAATACTCAAATCTAAGAACTGTAAGAAAACTTAAAAAAAAACCTGTTCAGTATTGACCTAGGCAAAGAATGGGTGATAAAGATCCCCAAAGCAAATGCAACAAAACTAACAATAAATAAATTAGACCCATTTAAACTGAAAAGCTTCTGCACGGCAAAAGAAATAATCATCAGAGTAAATAGAAAACCTACAGAATGGGAGAAAAGATTTGCAAACTACATGTTCAACAAAAGACAATATGAAGCATCTACCTCACACAGATCAGCAAGAAAAAAAATCCCACAAAAAAGTGAGCAAATGAGATGAATAAACATTTCTCAAAATATGTACAAATAACCAAAAAGTATGAAAAATGCTCAATGTCATTAATTATCATTGAAATGCAAATTAATTACAATGAGATACCGTGTCACATCAGTCAGAATGTCTGCTATTAAATATTCAAAAAAAATAACAGATGCTCGTGAAGTTGTGGAGAAAAGGGAATGCTTATAACGGCTTGTGATATGATTTGGCTGTGTCCTCACCCAAATCTCATCTTGAATTGTAGTTCCCATAATCTCCAAGTGTTCTAGGAAGGACCAGGTGGAGATAATTGAATCACGGGCGAGGTTTTCCCATCCTGTTCTCATGATAGAGAGTTAGTTCTCATGAGATGTGATGGTTTCATAAGCAGCTTCCCCCTTTGCTGGGCATTCACTCTTCTGCTGCCATGTGAAGAAGGAAGGAAGAAGGATGTATTTGCTCCCCATTACACTCTGATTGTAAATTTCCTGAGGCCTCCCCAGCTGTGTGAAACTGTGAGTCAATTAAACGTCTTTCCATTATAAATTACCCAGTTTCAGGTATTTCTTCATAGTAGTATGAGACAGACTAACACAACTTGTGTGAATGTAAATTAGTGCAGCCTCTTTCAAAAATAGTATGGAGATTATTCAAAGAATCAAAAGTAGATCTACCATATGTGTGTGTGTGTGTGTGTGTATGTATATATGTGTATTTGTATATATATAGGAATACTACTATATATACTATATTATATGTACACTAAATATAATACTACTAAGTGAAGCAACTCAGGAATGGAAAACCAAATACCACATGTTCTCACTTATAAGTGGGAGCTAAGCTAAGGTACACAAACACAAAGTCAGACAGAGAGGTATATTGGGCATTGAAGACTCAGAAGGAGGAAGGATTGGAGGTGGGTGAGGACGAAACCTACTTATTGAGGTACAATGGACACTCCTCAAGTGAAGGATACCATAAAATCCCAGACTTCACCACTCTATAATGTATCCCTGTAACCAGAACCCACTTGTACTGGTAAAGTTGTTGAAATTAAAAAAATAAAAAGAAAAAGAAAAAGCTAAAAGCAAACAAGAGAAATAAAAAAAGATAAATGACATATTTTCACAATTTCTTCTTGCATGGAGCTGACATTCTAGTAGGAAACAGGAATTAAACAATTAATTGTACATGTAGCTTATAGCCTTTGAAAAACAAAATTAGCCAATTGCTCAAGCCTGTAATCCCAGCACTTTGGGAGGCTGAGGCAGGTGGATCACCTGAGGTCAGGAGTTCAAGACCAGACTGGCCAACATGGCAAAACCCCATCTCTACTAAAAATACAAAAATTAGCCGGGTGTTGTGGCACACACCTATTATCCTAGCTACTTGGGAGGCTGAGACAGGAGAATCCTTTGAACCTGGGAGACGGAGGTTGCAGTGAACCAAGATTGCACCACTGCACTCCACCCTCCACCCTGGGTGACAGAGTGAGGCTCCATCTCAAAAATAAAATTTAAATTCTTTTTTTAAAATGATGCCTGGAGCACAGTGAGAAAGATGAAGAGTGAAGCAAGAGAAGCATGAGATATATTTGAAAATATAGGTGAAAGCCAGACTATGCCAGACTTATAGACCATGTTAGGAATTATGGCATTTATTCTAAAAGCCATGCAAAGGAGTTATTGATAAATTTGTATTTTAAAAGTTAACTCTTACTTCAAGAGGAGAATGAGTGAGAGTAGGAACAATGGTTGATAATGTAAAATCTTTAAATTTGGAAGTATGATAATTCTTAGATTGTCAGAAACAGTCGAACTATGGTCACGTAAGGTGTCTTGGTGTAATTACTTTATCTTCCTTTTTATATTCAAAAGTGACCACATTTGAACAGTTAATTCCAATAGTCAACATAGGAAGATCATTTGAAATTAGTAATGGAAGATGACATCAAGTGGATGAATTGGAGAAGTATTTAAAAGTTGAATGTCAGAATTTGACAGAAATACAGGAGAGAGTACAAAGGCCAAGTCAGTGAGGAAGTCTAAAATTGTAGTTTGCACAACTGGTAGAAGATGGCTCCACTCATCAAAAACATGGAAGGAGGTTAGGGCTTTGATACTAGCAGTGACAGGAGTAGGGACCGAGAGAGGCACTAAAAATGAATTCATCTTTAGACATGTTGAATTTTAATTGCCAGTGAGACATCCTGTTGGAAAGACCAAGGAGACAGATAGATGGATCTGGGACTCCAATAATAGTTCTGAACTGTTCTTCTATATGATAATTGAAAATAAAGTATAGATAACCTCTCTTTAGGGGAGGTTACTAGCTTAAAAAAAGGCCAAGAACTGATAGCAAAAGAGAAAACACTTGGGGAGAGGAAGATGCGCTCTCAGAAGATCCCCCCACCAAAAAAAAAAAAGAGATGAAAAATAGAGAAAGGAATAAACCACAATTTTATTGAAAAGATTATCTTAAAAGAAAATACTGAAAAATAGAAGCCAATTTATCTAAGATGTTAGTTACATACTGTGAGTACCAATAGGCATAGCTAGCTGGATAAAGCCTAGAGAAGCCTTTGATATTTTTACATATGAAAGAAATATGCATTATATAAATAGATAAATTTCATGAAGCCATCATACACTTAATCCTCCTTAATATTTCTTACTGAGTTTAATCTTCTGTGATTTCATATTGTCTATTTCTTTGCTACTTTTGTTGTCATTTTTCCCCTTAGTTCAGAATGTATTATCCTGTGTAATGTTTTCAGCCCTTTCAATAATACAATATAATCTTTAACTGATTTTGTTGTCATGTTATTACTGCATTGCCAATCTCCAACTGTGAGCAACCATACTGACTGCTTTCCCTGAGTTGCTGAATGTTTCACAAAATCATGCTAGTACAATAGTCTATTCACCAAATATTTAATTTGCCTAGAATTTATTATGTGCCAGGCAGTATATTACACAATGGAAACTCTAAAATGTGAGCAGATGAGCGAATGGAACTTTATTCCAAGAATGACTGCATTAGGCTTCATGTTCATGAAGTTGATAGATACTTGACTGTTTTGTAGACTAAAACATCTAACTCCTGAACTAACTAAAAATTGTATTGCTACGTAAGAACAAGTAGTTGCTTTATCAATAAAATGTGCAATTAGCATAAGCTAAAGGATGTTTGAAAAGTTCAATTTTGGATTATTTGCTGACATTTGATGCAATAAATTTAAAAAATTACTCAAACAAGAAATCAATGTACTATGAAAATTCAGAATATAACTTATACTAGTAGTTACATAATACATTATATAAAATGTTTAAAAATAAAAGGTAAATTGCTAATGATTATAATTCAATAATAAAATAATAAATAGTGTAAACATCATTGGGGAAAAAGATCATTAGTAAAATTGAGAGTACATGTAGAAGAATGCAGCTTCCCTACAAATTTTCTTTCACCTGATGATAATAAATTTAATCAAACCAAATAAAAAAGAGAAACAAATAAACAAAATGATTTAAATATTCTACTATAATCTTTAAAACATGTTTACCATGATCAACTTCTATTTATTGCACTATGACTAATGAAATATCTTTAAAAGAACTTTGATTAAACACATTTAAAAATTACTGATAAAATGTTTTATTAATATTCTATATTAATAAATATATTTATTTATTTATGCATAGCTGAATTCACAAGAAAGTAAAGAAAATAATAAACAAGAGCAATATAAATGTCATAACTGAAAAGGAAATGTTATGTTATTGGTGAAGCTATGAATGTCTTGTGTCATTAAACAAGACACATGGGTTGTAATGACCATATTAGGGAGAGTAGAGTCTTGGAACTATGCTGGGTGCTGGGACTAACCCCCAGTAAAAGTTTATAGAAGAAAGAACACAGTAGTTAGCAGAACAATAAGAAAAAAAAAATTACCTGAACCAAGGTTTAGTTGAAAACGAGGCAAACTTGAATTCCAATGCACGCATATTCTACGTAACATCTCTTCAATTACTGTTTTTTTTTAGAGAAAGATCTCTTGGTTTTTGACATCCAAATATTTTATGGAGTAGATCTGTCATTATAATGTTTTTCAGCCAATATTTACAGGAAAAATATATGTATGTTTACAAAACTCACTGCATTACAAATAAGCATGCAGAGATTATCTCAATTTATACATCAAATGCAACTTGTAGAATTTAAAAATAAAATAATGATGTTTAAAAAGACATTTTAAGCATCAAAAAAGCTGATGTATATAAAATGTATTAGGAGGCACGAAAGGAAATCATGATACTATACACAAAGAAACTTTTTATTTAACAAATTAACCACTGCTAATCCAGTAGAAACTGTTTAAAATATTTGTATTGTACCATGATAGTTTTTTAAAAAAATATTTGTATTGTAACATGATATATTTCTTATATATGGGAGGGCAAGGGAGAGATAGTATTAGGAGAAATACCTAATGTAGATGACGGGTTAATGGGTGCAGCAAACTACCGTGGCATGTGTATACCTGTGTAACAAACCTGCACATTCTGCGCATGCATCCCAGAACTTAAAGTATAATAATAATAAGAAGAAGAAGACACAGGAATTCAGCTGTATCAGACATAAATGTGAAGGACATGTATAACTACATAACACTCCTTGTATATTCCAATAAATCGTTGTAAAATCAGCTTTCAAAAAAAAAGAAGATATGTGCCTCGTAGTTGTGCTACTCAGAAATCATTTAGGGGGTCTCTCTTTGACATGTCAAATATTTTATTTTTCCTTTTTTAAAATGCAAATTGATGCCACCACATAGGTAAATGTTGAAAACATTAAACTGAGTGAAATGTCTTATATGAGATTACATAATACATAATTTCTAGTTATTGAAATCCAGAGCAAGCAAAAGTAATATTGGTGCTGACAAAGGAAAGAATAGTGGTTGCCTATCAGAGTTTAAAGGTAGAGATTGACAAAAAGGAGTGATGGTAATGTTTTGATAGAACTTTTGGATACAACTGTATGCATTTTCTAAAGCACAATGACTACAAGTATACTTAGATTGCTGTCTTTATTGTATGTAAATTTGACCTTAAAAAGATCATTTAAAAATAACCAACTCTTGACCTCGAGACTCTGGTTAACTCTAGCATGCAAAAATGTTTTTGAATGAAAATAATATCTGCAACTTTGAAATTAAATAAAGATTTGATGGATGAATGCATAAATAGATAATAAAGAAAATAAAGTAAAATGTTAATTGTTATATAATGGTTTTAAAGTGTGTGTGTTTAGGATTCATTTCTTTCAAGTTTTCTCTACATATGAAAATATCTGTAAAATGCTTGAAATGTTAATAATAAATAAGAATTAAATCCATGATAAATCTTTTCATTCAGAAATTCTGATTAAACAAACTGGATGATTGATATTAAGTAGAGATATCTCTATATTCTACCTGTGTTGTCTTGAAAATCCAAAGCTAGAAAGTTAATTTAAATTAGGTATGAGTAAGTATGGGGCATAAGTAGCCTAATAGAAATAAACTCATATACTTACTTTATAGTTGTACTTTAAATCAAAATTGAATTCATGACAAAACATCCAAATGTAGAAAAGAGAGTGAGAGGGAGAAAGGAACTAGAAATCAAATAGAAGAGTCAGAAGAAACTGAGGTCAAGAGTTTGAGACCTGCCTGGCCAAAGTAGTGAAACCCTGTCCCTACTAAAAATA
This sequence comes from Aotus nancymaae, assembly GCF_030222135.1. Lineage (NCBI taxonomy): Eukaryota > Metazoa > Chordata > Mammalia > Primates > Aotidae > Aotus > Aotus nancymaae. The sequence goes on from NW_026988503.1 coordinate 8,987,085, forward strand.
CAAAAAATAGCTGGGCATGGTGGCAGGCTCCTGTAATCCCAGCTACTAGGGAGGCTGAGGCAGGAGAATCACTAGAACCTGGGAGGTGGAGGGTGCAGTGAGCCAAGATCGCACCATTCCACTCCAGCCTGGGCAACAAGAGTGAAACTCCTTCTCAAAAAAAAAAAAAAAATTGTCATGTTCCTCCAGCTAAGCATATTCAATAGAAACATTCTTTCCTCCCAGGAAATAGCATTAGTCTATCTACCAGGAGATCTGCTTCATAAAAAGATTATGTTACGTGTTCTGATTTTTTCTCTTTCCTTTGAGAACGAGTGTGTGTGGAGTAAATGTTGGACTTGAGAAAGGAGTAGACAGAGATCAGGCCAGTCGCTTTATCTCCTGATTCCCCAACACCAAAAAATAAAATAAAAGATAAAAATAGGGGAATTAAATTCCAAACAGAAAGTCTAGAAAAAGAACAAAAAACAAACCAAAATGGTAAAAGAAAATAATAAAGATAAAAGCAGAATGCAATAAGGTTAAAACAGTTAATAAGTAAATTTAAATGCTCATTACTTAAAAGAATCAACAAAATGCAAAATCACTATGTAAGCTAATAAAAATTAGATAAAGCAAAAATAAAACAAGATATTACAAGTAAAATAACCATTAATACAGAAAAAAACTAAAATATGATAGATAACTTTTTAGAACTCTATGAAATTAAATTATAAAACTGTGTAAAATGAAAAACTTTTAAAGCATCTAGAAAAAAGGATCAGATCACTTACAAAGGGAACTCTATTAGGCTAACAGCAGACTCTTCAGCAGAAACTCTAGAAGCCAGAAGAGATTGGAGGGCTATTTTTAGCATTTTTCTTTTCTTTCTTAGAAAAGAAATTCCAATCATAAATTACATATCCACCAAACTAAGTTTCATAAGCAAAGAAGAAATAAAATTATTTCCAGGCAAAGAGTGGCTAAGGAAATTCTTTATCATTTGGCAGCCTTACGAGAAGAATTCCTTGAGGAAATTCTAAACATGGAAACAAAAGAACAATATCTGCTACCACAGAAGCATAGACAACTACACTGCCCACAGGTTCTATAAAGCAACTACACAAGACTACAAAGCAACCAGCTGGCAGCACCACCAAAGAATCAAAAGCTTACCTATCAATATTAACCCTGAATCTAAATGGTTGAAATGACCCACATAAAAGACACAGAATGGCAAACTGGATTTTAAAAAAGAACTACCTTTCTACTCTCTTCAAGAAGACCCATCTCACATATAATGACACACACAGTCTTAGAGTAAACTGCAGAAGAAAATCTATTGCAAAAATTGGAAAACAAGAAAAATTAGAGGTCATTATTCGTATGCCAGATGAAAGAGACTTTTAACAACAGTAAAAACAGACAAAGAAGGATGTTACATAATGATAAAGATTTCAATTCAACAGGAAGATTTAACTATGCTAAGTATATACACATCAATATCATAGCACCCAGATTCATAAAACAAGATACTTCTAGACCTAAAAATATATTTGCATAGCTACGCAAATTCTGGAGGACTTCAACAACCAACTGAAAGTGTTAGACAGATCATTGGGGCAGAAAATGAACAAAGAAGTTCTGGACTTAAATTCCACTGGACTTAAATTTGAAACAATGGAACTAATGGATATCTATATAATACTCCATGCAACAAATATAGACTAGACATTCTTCCCATCCTTATATGGAAAATACTGTAAGATTGATCACATGCTCAGCCATAAAGCAAGTTTCAATAAGTTCAAAAAATCAAAATCATACCAAACATATTCTCAGAAAATAGTGGAATGAAGTAGAATCCATAGCAAGAGACAATCTCAAAACCAAATTACAAAAACAACTAAATGACTACCTTCTGTATTACTTTTGGGTAAACAATGAAATTAAGGCAGAAATGTTCTATGATATGAATAAAAGGAGAGACATTGCATAAGAAATCGTTCGGATTCAGCAAAAGTAGAGTTAAGATGAAAGTTTATAACCCCAAATACCTACTCAAAGAATTTAGAAAGATCTCAAATTAATAATCTAATTTAACCATGAGAAAATAGAAAAACAACAAACACACACTAAATCTAACAGAAGAAAAGAAATGACTAAAATCAGCTTAGCCAAGTAAAAATTATAAATCAATAAGATTTAGCTAAAGAAAATTAAATAAAATTTAGACCCCAAAATATGCAAAGAATTAAATAATGAAAGTTGGTTCATTGAATACGTAAACAATATATATGGACTATTAGCTAGATTAATACAGAAAGAAAAGAGAAGATCCAAATAAGTACACTCAGAAATGGCAAAGGTGATATTACATCCAATCTCTCAGAAATACAAAAGATACTCAGAGACTACTATGAATACCTCTGTGAACATAAACTAGAAAACCTAGAGGAAATGCATAAGTTCCTGGAAGCGCACAAACTCTCAAGGCTGAATCAGGAAGAAATTGAATTCCTGATCAGACTAATAATGAGTTTCTAAATTGCATCAGTAATAATAATAATAACAATAATAATAATAAAACACTACCAACCACAGAAACAGCCCAGTGCAAGACAGACACAGCCAAATTTTACCATCAGTTTGCCAACAATTTTAAAGTGTGACTACATCACTGTCGGCAAGTCTTTATTTAAACTAATCACCCACTCACTGCTTGTGGTAATACCAAATTATATATCTATGAAGGAGAATTTGTCAATAATTAACAAAATTACATATGTATATATATGCATATTTGCTTAAAACCTGCTCCCATGCTTCCAGCACAACTATAAAAAAAAATCATGGAATTAATTATTGTGTCACTATCATTACAAAATCAAGATTTAAGAGTATTATATATGATATTGTAGACTTCAAAAAACAAATATACTTCTGGTTCCAAAATAGTAGTGTAGAAGCAAACTGGTTCCATCTCCTACCATCACAGAAAACCAGAAACAAACATATAGCACTGACATTATTCCAGGAATATCCCCTAAGTCAATATGAGTATGAAACAGTTCCTGGTTAAATTATTGCATGAACCCCAAAATAGTACATCTATTATGTATCAAGAAAAAAAATCTCAAAATATATATGTTAAGTTTGATAACATCAAACAATTAACTAAGTCAACAATTAACATTGATATTATCAAACAACATACATATTTTGAGAAGAAAATATTAGGAATATTTTTTTCTTATTCTCATTTCTGGGTATTTATCACAGATATACTTTTTTTAAGAACACGATTTCAATGACAATTATGTGAACACTTTATTAGGTTACACATCAATGTTTATGATTTTTCTGATTTAAAAAAAGCTGTTAAATTCTTAAATAAAACAACTTTTTATGACCTGCTGTATACTCCCTAAGGCAACCTAAAAGTATGTAAGGAACACACTATAATGGATCTTTTATGATTATTCTGCCCATTACACAGTGAATGTTTAGCATTTCTCCAAAGCAAATGCTTGCAGTTAGAATCCTGATGAGTTAAATATCCTTCATTACCGTGAGCACTTACGTATTTCCCTTTATGTACAACTTCAAGGTACCCAAACTACTGAAGTTATATTTATGCGGAAAAAAAAAACAAATATTGTGCATAAAAAAGATAAATAAGAAGTTTCACACAGCTGCTGTTTCACAGTTTTGGAAAAGTAACTTCATGCCAAGGTCACTGTGTATGAAATTATGGCATCTTTATTGAAACCCAGCATTTCTTGCACAGAAAAGCAGTAAATCCATCTAAGAGAGTGATTGGGAAGCTAAAGCAGGGATAGAACATCTGTCAAGTAGTTTATGCATCTGGCCTACAGAAGAGGTTCCTTATTTTCAAAAAAAGGCAGTTTCACCAGACTGTATGTAGGAATAAAGATAGGCCCTTACAACATATCTTTAAATAGATGGCAAAAAATTGAAAGTAAGGTTGTATTTATATCCTTTTTTTTTCTACCACATATTAAAATCTATTTAAAGGAAAATTTCATCATTAACTGAACAAAACTACCCACAAATAATTGATTATTGATTGAGTCTGTCCTAAATTTGACACTGTAAGTAGTTCTTACTTATGCTCATGAGAAATTTAAAGGGCTTATCAAGGATATATATATTATAATCCTCAAAAATAAGTAAGATACAAAAAGAAATTTGTACAGATCATAAAAGCAGAAAACAAAAGATGACAGGAAAACAATTCTGTACTTAGGGAAATTGAAAAAAGATTATACTAAATATAATATTAAGCTTTAAAAAATCAAGGCAATCAAAGTATGAAGTAGGGGAGGTTTACAAAAAGGATAATAAATTATTAATGGAGGGTCGTGATTGATTATGAATTCAATATGTCACATCAGTTTGATGTGTTAAATATGTCTACAAGTAAAATATATTAAAGAACAAAAGAAAAAGGAAATTTCTTTTTCAGTGGTGGTGATATACAGTACTCAATACACTTTAAGTGAAGCATTGACCAACTATTAGATATTTAGCAAATTGTTAAAAAATCTAAAACTAGAATACAGGTAAGCACTAAGGCTAAAATGGTTATTTAACACTGAATAGAGATAACATAATGATGTATTGTTTCCATCTTCAGTATGTGACAAGCTTTAAATCATACATTCCACAGTATGACACATAAGAGTCTCATCTATTTTTCTCATTTTAGAGTCATAGGACTAGCCTTGGGTGATAGGAGGCAGTTTAGTAGAAGCAGAGGGCAGAATTATAAGAAAGTTCTCGGGACAAGTGAGAAGACATATTTTAAGAATGATGGGTTGGTTGGTTCTTTACTAGTTAGTGTAGAAAAAAAAATGATGGGATCATTGGTCATGGTTAAAGTTCCTGAGAGTTTAGCAGGCTTTAGAAAATCATTAAATTTTTAAAAGAAGGCAGCACAGATAAGTTTCAAGAGAAAACAAATGCAAATAAGACTATGAGGGTATTGATGATGTACATGGTTTTACAGTAAATCGAATAAATGTTGATATTTTCTGGAGTTAAACACCAATAAAAAGCATAATTTGCAATCATAATTTGTAAGGGGTAGCAAAAACGTTTATTTTTCAAGATAAAATTGGACAAAAATATATAAATTATGTAGAAAAATATATTTTATGTTTATACATAAAAATATGTATAATTTCTATATGCTATAGTTTTATATAAATATATGTAAAAATACATATTTTTGTTTACACTTTTTGTTTATACTTGTTCTATCTCAGTCTCCTCCTCTTTTTCGCTCTATGCATACGCACATATACACACACACAGAATACAGACTTTTTTTGCTACATAGAAAAGTAAATTTTAGTCATCAGTTTATTAGAATACATTACATTTAAATACGTCAATGTGCATTCCCTAAGAGCATTACTCTACATAAACACAAAAACGACAATGGCATCAAAGAAATGAAATGTGTACACAATCATACTATGTAATATGTATTACATTTTCAGTTATTCCCAAGTATCTCACTTACTTTTTGAAAATGTCTGATTAAAATCACAGCAATGTGAAGTAACTGTTTCCACAGAGAGCACCACTCCACATGTAAAAAGAAGTAAAATAATTTATGAACAGAAATGTTTGTCAACCAATTTTTTTATATTCAATAAATTTCAACTATTTTATCTACACTACCCATTTTGATGTTGTCTAGTAAATTCATAAAGCTGTATCTTAATAATGTTGTGTTCTAAATGTTTCTTTAAATTACTTGTAATAATTAAAAGGGAAATAAGGCATGATGTGATTGAGGAAAAATATAATATCTATTAGTAGAATAAAATGGTGAATACTAATGAGGGAGGAGAATTTCTTTGACCCCTTTGTGGGAACCCTTCTGAAGGAGGTGGCTCATTTACTTGACCGTTAGGTGTTCAAACCCTTTACAGAAGGGAGAGCATGCAAGTGAGACAAGGTAAGCGCTTTTCTGGGGGGACGGCTCCAGCCCTACAGCTGTGTCCATGGGTGTTATAATGCTCTTTTAGCTTTGCCATCATGAATGGCTAAGTGGTAACCAGTTCAATGGGTAGTCAGGGTGACAACCTTTTACACCACATTTCTTGATAACCAAGTTCTTATCCGGCATCCAGAAAGAGTCAAGTCACTTGGACTTGGAGGATGGTAAATGTGGAGATTTTATTGAGTGATGGAGGTGGCTCTCAGGGGGTTGATGAGGAGCTGCAAAGGGGATGGAGTGGGAAGATGATCTTCCCCTGGAGTTTGCCATCCCATTGCCTGTCTCTTCTCTAACCGTCCCAAGCCAAACTCCTCTCAGTATTCAGATGTTCCTTCTTTTCTCTCCATTTCTGTCATGCTGCTCTGCCACTCTTCTGCCCTTCTAATCATAAAGTCTGCAGTTTGGGGTTTTTATGGGTACAGGATGGGGATGTGATGGGCCAGAGGGGTCTTGTAAAAGGCAACATTTAAGCGTGAAAACAGCAATGCCTGTTCCCATTAGGGCCAAGGGTTTCCAGGCTTGAGAGTGGAGCCTTTGCTGGGGGATCATTCTCTTCTACCCAGTATTTACCTGCCTCCTGTTGTATCACTAATTTATTGCCAGGCAAGATCCAATTAGTCCCCAGTACATTTTCATACTTCATAATATTAAAAGAAATTTATTTAAGCAGGCTTCTATATTCAAAATACTCTTATGACAAGATAGTACCAAAAATATACTAGTTCAGGTTAAGCAAATAATTAACATAAGGATTCAAATATATCATTCTTGCTTTATTTGTATATTGGGCATAAGGAAACAATGAAGAGCATTGAGTTTACTTCGGACATTTTCTACTGATGATATTTAAAATGCTATCATAATAAAATCACAGAAAATGTTTCTTGAAAAGGTTTCTCTTTTTACAAAGCCTGAGTGATTTGTTAATAGTTCCAACTCGAAGATTCACACCTGCTCATATTTTATAGAGATAACCAATGATTAATCAAAATTTTAACAGTTGTCATACTAATGAAGAATGGTATGGAGAAGTACAGCAATGCATATGAAATACAATAAGAAAGTATTCTACCATACATATTACTGGTAAAAAGTAATAAAATACAGAAAGACTATTCTACTTTGACCTCACCATCTGACTTTATATATAAAGTCATATTTATCTAAGAAAAATCAATTCAAAAATAACCTTCTCTAAGACAACTATCTTATTCAACTTGGCTATTATATAGTAATAATTGATTATAATAGAAATGTTTGGAGGTATAATTAAATATAAAGATAAAAAAGATGCAAACACAAGCCCAACAAATAGAAACAAACTTCTATTATCTTACATATTCTTAAATAAAGCTAAAATGTTACTGTTCATATAAATTTACACAGTATCTTAGTAGAAAGTTGCATTTCTTCAGCCAAAATAAAAGGATATGCTCTTCTGTTGTGGATATATAGATGCTTTTAGTTTTGGTCATAAATAATGCTTTTAAGAGCATTCTTATCGTTGGAAATATGTATGTTCAGTTTTAAAAGATAATGCCAAACAGTTTTCCAAACTGGTAGAACCAGTATACATTTTCTAGCTTTTTAATTTTTTGTAATTTTTATTGATATATAATAGGTGTATATACTTCTGGGGTACATGAGATCTATTGATACAGGAATACAATGTGTAATAATTACATCAGAGTAAACGGACTACCCGTCACTTCAAGCATTCATCATTTCTTTGTGTTGTGAACATTTTAAATGTACTCCTTCAGTTATTCTAAAATGAACAGCAAATTATTGCTGACTGTAGTCACTCTGTAGTGCTATCAGATGTTAGATATTAGTCATTGTATCTAACTATATTTTTGTATTCTTTAACAATCCCCATTTTCCCCTTCCCTCCCCACAACACTTCCCACCCTCTGGTAACCATCATTCTGTTCTCTATCTCCATGAATTCAATTGTTTTAACTTTTAGCTCCTACTAAAAATTAAAATGTGAGAACATGCAAAGTTTGTCTTTCTATATCTGGCTTACTTCACATAACGAAACGTCCTCTAATTCCATCCATATTGTTTCAAATAACAGGATCACATACTTTTTATGGCTGAATAGCACTCCACTGTGATTATGTATCAAATCTTTTAATCCATTCATCTGTTGATAGACACAGGTTGATTCCAAATCTTAGCTACTGATTGTGAATAGCGCTGCAATAAACACAGGAGTGCGATATGTCTTCAATATACTGATTTCCTTTCTTTTGAGTAGACACCAATAAGTAGGATTGCTGGATCATTTGGTAGTTCCATTTTTAGTTTTTTGAGAAACCTGCATACTGTTCTGCATAGCAACTGTACTAATTTACACTCCCACCAAGCATGTGAGAGTTCCCTTTTTCACATCCTCACCAGCATTCATTATTACCTGTTTTTTAGATAAATGGCATGATGTAACTAGGGTGAGTTGATATCACATTGCGGTATTGATTTGTATTTCTTTGATAGTCAGTGATGTTGAGCACCTTTCACATACTTGTTTGCCATTTTTATGTCTTCTTTTAAGAAATGTTTAATCGTATCTTTTGCCCATTTTAAAAAGTGGATTATTAGACTTTTTTTCTAATTGAGTCCTCTGAGCTCCTTATATGTTCTGATTATTAATCGCTTGTCAGATGAATAGATTGCAAATATCTTCTGCCATTCTGTGAGTTGCCTCTCACTTTGTTGATTGTTTCCTTTGCCGTTCAGAAGCAGTCTGACTTGATGTGATCCTATTTGTTCATTCTTTGGTTGCCTGTGCTTGTGAGATATTACTCAAGAAATCATTGCCCAGACAGATGTCCTGAAGTTTTCTTTTAGTAGTTTCCTAGTTTGAGGTCTTATATTTAAGTCTTTAATCCATTTTTTACTTGGTTTTAGTATATAGCAAAAGATAGGGGTCTAGTTTCATTCTTACATATATGAATATCCAGTTTTCCCAACACCATTTATTGAAGAGAGTGTCCTTTCTCTAATGTATAGAACCAATGTACATTTGATTTTCTTTTTTATGAAGTACTCATTCAATTATTTTGTCTGTCTTTCAAGTAGCTTTTCTGTCATCTTAGTATTATTGTTTTACAATATAAATATTTAAATAGACACATTCATCTGTACATTCCTAGGTACAAAAAGGCATATATAGATACATAAATTGATAAACATATGCAAACATATTTTGAAAGTTAGTCCTTTCTCAGATCTTTATTTTCAGTGTAATCTTCCATGTGGTCTATAGACTTCCTTTTTATTTTTTAATCATGACTATTGAGGAATAAAGGTCTTCATGTAAATAGCATCAAATTTATTACTTATTTATAGTTAGTGCATTTTAATAAATTATTTAGGGAAGTATGCCTACTCTAATGTTGTGAAGATGTTCGGTGCATCAGTATCTATTTCTGGACACTTAAGTAAAGAGAAATAAAAAACCTATTTTTTATTTCTCTTTACTTAAGTGTAAATAAATACTTAAATTTTGTTTGGTGTTTCCATTATTATAAAATGCACATTTTTACATTTTAAAGTTCCCAAGTTAGCTTATTACAGTTCATGTCAATAGAAACATGACAGAGGTAAAGAATTGTGCTGTTAGTAGTGACATTGCTTGCATATGTCACTAATATGCAAATATCAATAACAGATACATCTATTTGGCTCTTAGAAATAGTTATTTGCAATATTATTATCATCCGGAGTAGAATTTTGTATAAATATTACATTTTTAAATTATCACAGTTAAGGAAAATTTGCAAGAACATAACACAGAACTTTAATTTTCTTGAAATATTTGAGAGTAAGTTGCCAGTATGTTATTCAATCTCCCTTGAATATTATGCAGTATATTTTCTATAAGCATACAATTTTTCTATATGGGAACAATATAATCGAAAAATGGAAATTAATATCAATACCTTGGTAAAATCTAGTCCTCAGACCCCACTCATAATCTGCCAGTTGTCTTAATAATGTTCATTATAGTAAAATGATCCAGTTTAGAATCATGATTTATTTAGTTGTCATGTCTTAATTTTAGTTTTGATCTAGAAAAACTACTTATTCTTGCTTTGACTTTTACAACCTTGTCACTTTTGAACAATGTGAAAGAGTTGTTTCATAGAATGTCCTCAGTTTGGGTTAGTTCTCAATTTGGGTTCCTTCTGATTAGATTCAGGTTTCTAACAATTGTGCAGAATGCCACTGAAGTGCTATGCTTCTCAGTTTGCACAATATATAACTTTTCCAATTATTGATGATGCGTATTTTGATCCTTTGATGAAGGTAGCATCTAGCAGACTTTTCCATTGCAAAATTACTCTTTTTCTTTTTATAAGAAAGTATTGTATGAGATGGTACTTTAAAACCATGCAAAAAACCATTTTAATTAAATACTAAGTTTACTAATTTATTTGTATCAGTATATACTCAACATTAAATTGATTAATATCATTATCTGTTTTAATGCTCAAATTTCTCCTGATTTGTTTGGTGTATATTACTTAAGCTTGACCTCTGAATCTTTTGATATATCCTTCTTATTTTTAAGTAATTTTTTTTTATTTTTGGTTAAAATAAAGTTCACGATTTTCATGTATTTTTCCTGCTCCAGGCCTAAAATCAGGCACTTCCTTAAGGATTTCTGGATCTTTTCACTGGATAATTACACATAGACATCATGATCAGGCTGATTGGTGTGGTCATAGAAAGCATTTCTTGTAGATTTTCTAGGTATTTGAATCTATCTATCTATCTATCTAACACACACACACACACACACGTATATGATATTTATATATTATGCAAATATATAAATACATAAATATGCAAAATGTATTTATACTTTATATTTGTGTGTATATATACACATTATATTTCTATTATTTGTATGTGTATGCTACACTATATATATAGAAATACATATATATTATTTACATATTATATTTTATAATATATTATAAAAATATATTATTTATATATATGTATTTCTATATATAATGTAGTATACATATAAGAGTCTTAGGATATCAGATCATAAACTCTCAACAGGTTATGGAACCAGAGGTTTAACTAACTTATTTTAAAATCACCAAACAAAGCCATGTGATTCTTCACACAACTTTCTTCTATTGCCATTCTTTTTGTAAGCATGTGTATGCTTTTTTTATTTTTAGGTACAAATCAATCCTGGGGGGTGTCCTTAACGTGACTGATGTTATTATATTGTTCTGCAACAAATTTTTCAAAAGGAGAGACACATGTTGTTTCACTAGTGCCGGTTAAATATATCAGCTTATTTTCTCCTTATCTGTCCCCATGTGTTGTAGTTTGAAAACATTTTTCAATAACACATGTAGTTTCTGCCAGGAAAACAGAGACATAACATTTCTCATGAACTTGTGTTTTGGAGCCAATCATTACTACAATCATCATCAATTATGGGTGCCATTTTTCTTATAATAAAAGTTTGGTTTTGATGGATTTTTCAAATTGTTTTTGTTTTTTGGTATTAGAATAATGTATAAAAAATCTTAAATTTAAATTTATTTATACATTTGGGGGAATAAATAATTCACAATAAATTTGTAGGTTTTTGTTTTTTGTTTGTGTGACATCATAGAGATTGTAAATTTAGATTCGAGAGGTCCTACAAAATTGAGATCTAAACATTGCAATAGATTCAATCTAGAAAAGGCTTTTTTAAAAAAACTTTCCCTATTTCTAGACTGTTTTAAATTTTCTGTGGGAGAAACAAATAAAGCGTAAAGTATAGAAATAGCAGGGACAGATTAACAATTATATAAAATGTCTCCTGCCACAGAGAAAGAAAGCATTCAAAGTTCTGGCAATGAAAAACTTATTTTGTGGTATTTTTAAAAAAGAGATCAAAATATCTAGTCTATACTGGTTTATAAATGCAATGTTATAATTATGCTAGTGCTGACCCATTTTATGTTACTGGACAGCTCTGATATTATGAACATAAATACATTCAGAGGAAGCCATTTGAGATACTCGTGTAATTTTGAACCAATCTTCAGAAAATTATCAGAAAATTTTAAAGATAGGAAAAAATCTAGTATAATTTGTTATTGTACCTTGCTATGTAGATGGGCCTTCATTAAAATAATATTTGAGCTGCTTAATACTTTAAAAATGTCTATTACTTTACAGTGATATCACAGACCAACCATTATACTTATATTTTAGCTTAATCTGAGATTGTTTAATGTATTTTTATTTCAAATAATTAATGGAAATGATAACAAAAACATTCTGTTCTAATATTACGAGAGTCCAGAGTAAAGATTTACATATAAAATCATTATTCTGACATACTTTTTAAAAAGCAAGCAAGATAATTTCTGTCTATAGAATACTTACTTTATTATTGAGTGAAAAACTGAAAGCACAAGCAGAAGAGACAAAAACAAATGAGACCATTTGTACATCCTCTGAAGCATTTTCTTAATATTATTAATGCCTTAATAACTTTTAGAAATACAGGTGATCTTTATTTTTAACTTTTCTATAGTTTAACTGAACAATGCTTGTTTAAATTGCTTTATGAAGGGAGCATGTGGGAAAGATAGGATTCAGCTAATATGACAGACAACTATGGATGAAGATTCTGTAGCTAAGAATCACTTTATATAATGTTATATTGCAAATGCATTAGTATGTTTTAATTATGATTCCTATTAGAAAATAAGAAAGAATTAATCTAAAATTTCAGGAGATAGAATTATCTAAATACTCAGAAGATACCTAATATAACTTTAAAATTTTTCAAATGAAAATAACATAAACAGTAGGTCTTTGTAGTCTTATTTGAAAACAAAACAAAACCACACAATATAAAATTTATCATATTATGAAAAGAGTGAAGAGAGGTGACAGAATAAAACAATTTAGTATCATTCCCCCAAAGAAAGATCAATTTGAACAACTATACACGCATAAAAATACCTTCACGAGAGCTAAAGAAATTAGATGCAGGATCACGACACCAAGTAGTAATACTAATAAATTAATGGAAAGAAGGAAAAAAAAACAGCTTTACATTATCTATATCACTCCTATCCTAACTTCAGGCAGAACAGTATGGAGAGAGATACTGTCCTCTTGGGGTAAAAAAAAGGGAAATGAGGCTGGGTATGGTGGCTCATGCCTGTAATCCCAGCACTTTGGGAGGCTAAGGAGAGCAGATCACCTGAGGTCAGGAGTTCGAGACCAGTCTAGGCAACGTAGTGAAATCCTGTCTTTACCCAAAATACAAAAATTAGCTGGGCATGGTGGCAAATGCCTGTAATCCCAGCTACTTGGGAGGCTGAGACAAGAGAATCGCTGGAACCCAGGAGGCGGAGAATGCAGTGAGCCAAGATTGCGCCTTTGCACTCTAGCCTGGGCAACAAGAGTAAAACTCCTTTTCAAAAACAAAAAAGGAAAGTGACTGCAGGACACTGCCTTGGATCCTGATACTGAGCCCACCACAGTAAAACACAGCACTAAGCAGATCCCCACAGTCTATAGCTCAAGGATAGTACCCATGGACTTAGCCCCTAAACCCACCCCAGTGCCAGATAGGAACTGGTAGACCCTGTAAGATGAATTCGGCTTTTAGGCTACATCACCACCAAATATTACAGTGGCCTTGGGTTCTGGAAAAATCTCAGAGACAATCAGGCCTCAGTAACCATGGAAATTGGTGTACCCCAGCACCATGCCAGCTTTGGCAGCCATAAGATACCTGCCAGGTGCCCTGCCTGCATTGGAGACCACAGGACTCCAGTCTTGGCTGCACTGAATGCAGTGGTCCTAGGCTTAGGGTGCCTCTCAGCACTGCAAAGGCTGAAGTTGCCACAGACTTAGGGATCATACCAGGTGGTTCTCTCATTCAGCTTACTGTTGAATGAAATCCCCAGGCAAAGCTAGTCTGCAAATACTGGAATAAATCTCTACGCAGATGTGCAGACATTAACACATGGCTACAAGAATTAAGAATAATCAGAGAAACAAGATTTCACCAAACAGACAAAACAAGAAGCCAGTGACTGGCCCTGAAGAGATCTAGAAGACGAACTACCTTGCAAAAAATTTAAAATACCTATTTCAGGAAGCTCAGCTAACTTCAAGAAAATATAAATAAATAATTCAGAAATTTATCAGAGAAATGTAACAGAGACTAAATTAATAATAAAAGCCCTATATCCTACAGAGGAAAAATACAGTGAACAAAATGAAAAATTAATACAAAACAGCAACAGCAGACTTGATCAAGAAGAAGAAAGAATCCATGAATTCAGACAGGTTCTTTGATAACATACAGTTAGAGGAAGAAATAAAAAATAAAGGGAATGAAGAACACTTACAGGATTTATGGGTAGCATCAAAATAACAAATACAGAAGCTATTGGTATTCAAGAGAGAATAGAGAAAATATAATAGAATAATATTTTAAGATAATAACAGTATAAAACTTTATAAAAAGTTTTATAAACAGTATAAAACCTGGAGAAAGATATAAAGATCCAGATAAGGACAACCAAAGCTCACCAATCAGATTCATGCCAAACAAAAAGACCCCAAGACATATTAAAATCAAACTCTCAAAAATCAAAGCCAAAGAAAGAATTTCTAAATTCACAAGAAAAAAAAAGAAGAATATGACAAATAAAGGAACTCCAATAGGCCTAGCAGCATATTTTTCAGCAGAAACCTTACAGACCAGGAAAGAGTAGAATGATATATTCAATATGCTGAAGGAAAAAAGTACCAAGCAAAAATACTGTACTATGCAAAGTCATCCTTCAGAAATGAGGGAGAGATAGTTTCAGACAAATAAAAGCTGACAGAGATCATCACCTCTAGATATATCTTACAAGAAATGCTAAAAAGAATTCTTCAATTAGAATGAAAAAGATACTTATGAATAACATAAAACTTACTGGTAAAAGTAAATAGAAAATTAAGTTCAGAATATTCTAATACTGCAATGATAGTATGTAATTCACTTATATCTTTAGTATGAAGCTTACATCACAAAACTATTAAATAATACCATAATCATTTTAGGTTATATGCAATATAAAAATACATAAATTGTGACATCAAAAATCCAAAATGTGGGTGGGGGAAGTGGAATTAAAGTGGTGTGTATGTGTTCAAAGTAATGCGTTATCAGCTTAAAATAATGTCTTATAACTCTAAGATGTTTTTTGTAAGACTTTTGGTAACTGCAAAGAAAACTTTAGAAATAAGAAGTGAGGAAACAAAACATACTATTTGAGAAAATTACTTAACTACAAAATAAGAGAGTAGAAGAGAAAAGAAGAAGGTATCTGCAAAACAAGTATAATAAAAATAAAATGGCAGTAGTAAGTCCTTAAGTATCCATGTAAATTGAGTAATTCTTCAATTAAAAGACACAGAGCAGCTGACAAATAACAAAATAATACCCAACTATATACTGCCTAAAAGAGATTAACTTCCCTGTAAGGACACACATAGGTTGAAAGTAAAGAGAAGAAAGAAAAAATCCATGCAAATGGAATTTTAGAAACAAACAAAAAGTATGAGAAGAACCTATACTTATATCAGATAAAATCGAATTTAAGTCAAAAACTATAAAAAGAGACAAACAAAAAAGGACATCACATAATGGCAACAAGGTGAGTTTGGCCAGAGGACATAAAAATTGCAAATATCTGTGTACCCAATATCAAAAGCACCTAAATTTATTAAGCAAATATTAATAGTATAAAGGTTGAGATAGACTGTTTACAGTAATAGTACACTGTAATACAATAATAGTAGAGGACTTAAGCACCTCACTTTAATAAAGGACAGATCACTCGGGCAAAAATATTTTTTAAAATCATCAGATTTTAAATAGCAAAACCAAATGGACCTAGTATACATTTATAGAACATTCCATCCAACAGATGCAGAATACACATTCTACTCAATTGCATATGGAACAGTCTCTAGATAGGTTATATGTGAGGCCACAAAGAAAGTCTTTCCAAAAAATAGCCAATAACAAATGATGGTGGGGTGGGAAAGGGGAAATCCTGATATATTTTTAGTGAGAATGTAAATTATTGAAGTCATTATGGAGCACAGTATGAAAGTTCTTCATAAAACTAAAAATAGAACTGCCATATGATTCACCAATCTCATTGCTAGATATATATATAGATATATAGATATATAGATATATCTCCCCCAACCAACCAAAAAAAATGAGTATATCAAAGATATATCTGAACTTCCATGTTTACTGCAGTACTATTCATAATAGCCATGGAATCAACCCAAGGACCAATCAATGGATGAATAAAGAAAATATGGTACATATACACAATAGAATATTATTCTGCCGTAAACAAGAATGAAATCCTGTCATTTGCACTCCCATGGCTGGAACTGGAGGACATTATCTTAAGTGAAATAAGCCAGGCACAGAAAGACAAATATTGCAGGTACTCACTTAATATGTGGGAGCTAAAAAGTTGATCTCAAAGATGTGGAGAGTGAATAGTGGTTGCCAGAGGCTAGAAAGAGTAGGGGATAGGGGAGGATAAAGTTGAGAAGGTGAATAGGCACAAAAACACAGTTATTTAGAAAGAATAAGATCTAGCATTCAATAGCACAATAGGAGGACTATAGTTTAAAAAAATTTGATTGTATATTTTGAATAACTAAAATAATGGAATTGGAATATTTTGAATAACTAAAATAATGGAATTGGAATGCTCCTAACTTTAAAAAGTTAAAAAGTAGGGCTGGGCGTGGTGGCTCACGCCTGTAATCCCAGCACTTTGGGAGGCCGAGGCGGGTGGATCACAAAGTCAAGAGATTGAGACCATCCTGGTCAACACGGTGAAACCCCGTCTCTACTAAAAATACAAAAAATTAGCTGGGCACGGTGGTGCGTGCCTGTAATCCCAGCTTCTCAGGAGGCTGAGGCAGGAGAATTGCCTGAACCCAGGAGGCAGAGGTTGTAGTGAGCCGAGATCGCGCCATTGCATTCCAGCCTGGGTATCAAGAGCAAAACTCTGTCTCAAAAAAAAAAAAGTTAAAAAGTAAAAAAAGACAAATCTTAACAAATTTAAGAAGCCTGAAATCATATCCAGAACCTTTTCCAACCATAATGATATATAACTAGAAATGAATAACAACAGAAACTTCAGAAACATTACAAATAATACAAAATGAACCAGATACTCCTGAACAACAAGTAGGTCAACAAAGAAATTATAACAGAAATTTAAAATTGTCTTGAGACAAATAAAACTGAGAACTCAAGACACCAAAATATATAGGATATAGCAAAAGTTCTAACAAGCAAGTTTATAGCAATGAAGGCTTATTTTTTTAAAAAAAGAAAAATTTCAAATAACCTAAAATTACACCTCAACTAGACAAACAAAGGAATGAACAAAAACTAAGCCCAAAATGAGAAGAAAGGAAAGAGTAAAGATCAGAGTAAAAGTTAATAACATCAATACTAGCAAAGCAAGGCAAAAGGTCAAAACAAGAATTGGTTCTTTGAAAATATAGATAAAATTAAAAAACCTTTAGTTAATTAACAAGAGAAAACAAAAACAGACTCAAATAAAATCAGAGATAAAAAAGAAAACATTTAAAGAGTACCATAGAAACACAAAGGATCACAGATTATTAGGAACAACTATATGCCCAACAAATTAGATAAACTAGAAAAAATGGACAAATCCTTGAGCACATATAATCTACCAAGATTCAATTAGAAAGAAATATAAAACATTAACAGACCAATAAAGATTAATGACATTGAATCAGTAATAAAAATCTGCTGTCAAAAAAAAAAAAAAAAAAAAAAAAAGCCCAGGACCTGATGATGGCTTTTGTTGTGGTTGTTGCTTTGTTTTGTTTTTTGAGACAGAGTCACACTTGGTCACTCAGGCTGAAATGCATTGACATGGTCACAGCTCACTGCAGCTTTGACCTCCCAGGCAGGCTCAAGTGATCCTCCTCCCTCAGCCCCCCTAAGTAGCTGTGACCATAGGTATGCACAGCTAATTTTTTAATATTTAGTAGAGATGAGGTCTCATTACATTGCCCAGGCTTGTCTGAAACTCCAGGCCTCAAGCAATCCTTCTGCCTTGGCCTCTCAAAGTACTGGGTGTACAGGCACAAGCCATGGTGCCTGGCCTGAATTTTATCAAACATTAAAAGAAGAATACCAATACTTCTAAAAGTCAAAAAAAATGAAGAGGGAACACTTTCAATCTTATTCTACAATTTCTGCCTGTTATTGTTTAGATATTTGACCCCTCCAAATCTCATGTTAAAATTTGCTCCTCATGCTGGAGGTGGGGGTCTAATTGGAGGTGTTGAGCTATGGGGGCAGATCCCTCATGAAAGACGTGGTGCATTCCTTATAATAATGTATGTGTTCTCATTCTATTAGTTCCTGCTAGTTCTGGTTGGCTAGTTGTTAAAAAGTTCCTGACACTTCTCTCCCAACCCTCTTGCCTCCTATCTCACCATGTGATTTCTGCATACTCCAGCTCCCTTTCCTTCCCGCCATGAGTGAAAGCTGCTTGAGGCCCTAACCGCATGCAGACTCCTGCACTGTGCTGCTTGTATAGCCTACAGAACCATGAACCAAACTTTTCAGTATAAATAACCAAGCCTTACATATTCCTTTAGAGTAACACAAATGGACAATATTACCATGATACCCAAGCTAGACAAGGACACAACAGAGAAAGAAAACTACATGCCAATAAATATCTCCAATAAACATAGATGCAAAAAATCCTCAACAAAATGCTAACAAAACAAATTCAATAGCACCATTTTTCTAGCTTGGAATTTTTTATCAAGAAGGTTAAGATTGTATTAAAAGTCTTCTATATTCTTAACTTTGGTAATTCATTCAGATTTGACCATACTAGATGGAATATGTTTATAATAGCTATTACAAATAATATAAAATGTGTCTAAAGTCCAAACAATGTCTCTTGCATAGTTTCTATATTAATCTTTTCACATTACTTTTTATATTTTGCTATTAGGCACATATTTATTACTTTATTTCTACAAACCATTGTATATATCACTTCTTGTATTATTTTTTCAAAGAGTTCACATATCTTTTATATTTGTTATGCTTCTATTAGAAGTCAGGCTGTAATACTTTGCTCACATATCTTTATATTTCTGTTAATTTATGGTCGCTTCCTTACCTGAAAAACAGTGTTGTCTGCATCCAGAAAACAGTAGAGAGAGATATCTTTACAGGGCCTACTGGTTCTTCACTTTCAGATATTTCTTTGTTACAGAAGAAAGTTAATACATTTCAACTCACAAAGTTTGGGAAAAAATAAACAAATTGAGAAGATTGCTAATATGTGGTAGTATGATGAAAATAAAGATACACCAAAAATACTCAAGGCCATGGAAAAATTCTCCTCTAATTGCCTGTGCTACACCTGACCTTCTCCACTCTTTCATGGTTACCCACAGTGTAGTCATTATCAACCAATGCATACCTCAAATATTCTACTCTTGGGCCACCCTCTCCTCTTTCCAGGACCTTTTGTAGTTCTTTTCCAGATTACTTTTACTTAATCAAGACCTTTGATTTATCAACTCAACCATTACTTCAGTATCCATCCCTTCTACTTATCCTTCTCTTTCTCAGTAAGCACTTCAGTATAGCCTGTCCTTTCAGTCACTCCTTTGTATGTTGTGTCAGACCTGTGGTGAAACTTACAATATTCATTATTAAATCTAAGTCTCTGTCTGTTCCACACCATCCTCCTTTTACATGGCGTGTCATGGGCAATGAACACAGTCTTTGTGACTAACTAAACATTGAACTCATGATCACAATGTGAGAAATGCTTTGCAATCCTATTATATTTCCTTACTAAATATATTCTATGAACTCCATAGAGTTCAGCTTCCTGCTGTGCAAGTTAAACTTCTGTGTGAAACAGAAAAATCAAGACATAATTTGACATATAAGAGATTTACTGGGGAAAACACTTATGAGGAAAAATGGGTAGGAACTTGGGAAAGATTAAACAGCCATCAGGCTCAAAGCAGGTCTAACCCCTGTGAAAGAGGAATAGAAAGAAGAAGACTGTGAAGAAATGTCAGGTGCAGTGCAGTTGCTGAGGAATTCTTAAGCCAAAATCACCCATCAGATAAATCCCCTATGTTTCAGGAATACACCTATGTTAGCAATCTTACCACTTTAGTTGAAAACAGCCTAAGTACGTTGTCAGGCACACAAACAAGATACTAAATTTTAGAGTGAATCATGCAGAACCAATTATGCAGTGTATACTCAGAGACCTTATGGGCATAATTTCACGGCCACCACAACTGTTCCACACCTTCTCCTTCTTTCAACCAGAAACTTTTACTTCCTCTTGAAACACAGCTGACCACCAAAACCCTTTATGTTGAAATGAGAGCATTCAGAAGAAAATGAACTCATCCTCCTCTCACATAATCTACCAGTCTATCTGCAACATATAAATGTATAATATGCTCCTTATATATAATATATATATAATGTGCTTCTTCTCAGAACTATTAATTTGTTGTCTCTACTTATGTTTAAGATCAGCCAGTCCACTTGTGTTTTGCATCCAATCCCCTCTGGCCTGCTCTCTCCTTCGTTGCTTTCTCTATACCAGTTCATATCTATGTTCATATAAACATACTGAAATGGCAACAAAACTTTTACAAAATGAAATAATACGTAACAAATTTTTCTTGAACATTTTTTCCTCAAGTGGCCTGCCATCTCTTGGCTATCTTTTGTAAGTAGTTTTCCCCTAAAGATGTCTAAAGCTGTCTCTTTTCCTCTCTTATTTTTTTGAACCAGCTCTTAGCAGTTTTTCTATACCACTTACTGAAATTTTTAAATGTTCACCAGTGATTTCTATTGTGCCATACTCAGTAAGCACAATTTAGGTTTCATTTCACTTGACCACCCTCCTTGAAATACCTTCTTTTGGCTACAGCAATTTTATTCTCAGTCTCTCTTTTCCTTCTCAGCTTCCTTTACTTTTTTTCTCCTACACATTCAGAATTCCAATTCTTGAGTGTCCTCTGGCTCAATCCCCACCCCCTCTTGCATCTGTTCTCATTTCCTACATGATTACATTCATTCTCACCACTGTATACAATACACATAGACTTATGCTAATTATTATAAATGTATATTTCCTTTCAACTTTATAAGCTCTTATTTAAATTTTCTAAATATATATAAAATATGTAACATAATTATAACAGAAAAGATTTAATAAATATGAAATAATACTTATACTATGTAGTATATAATAAATACTAATATAATAGTACAAAATCATGAAATATAATAAATATCTGAAACCAAAACAGCATTTTTGTATTCCAATGAATGCCTATCCTCTACTACCAAGAGATTATTGAAACTTATCTTCTTGAATTCTGTAAATTTTAATGTAATCACTATTCTCCTGAAAGCAAGAAAGGATACACTGATATTAAAATGTATGAACTCCACCTATATAATCTTCTCGCTACAGCCTCTTTATTGCGGGTTACTATTCATGATAAATTGAAGATTTTAACACCTGGAGGTAAAGTCATGATATTCATTCCAAGGCCTGTCATCCTCAGAGATGCTAACTTTCATATAAATTAGCCAGTAAACATGCTGTCCTTTCAGAGCTGCAACTTTCTTATATCCACCTTATCTGACTATGATTGCATCTTTGATTTTATCATTAATCAGAATTTCTTTTCTATTGTTTCTATTACTAGATCCACTTTTACAAATGCAAATAATGTTCATTTCAATTTAATTAATAATAACTAGCTTTTACGAGAAAGGTATACTACCTTAAAGATTCTGTATCTTTATAGAGTGAGAATTCTATATATCTAAATCTACAAAAAATGTAGTTACATAATTTTTACTAAGTATACAACAGCATAAGAAAAGTAGTTATATAACACATGAGCTTGAAATATCCTCTTATATCAGCATATGTTTTGAATGAATAATGTTGTTTTCAGGAATAATATTTTGGCATAATGATTTGTTTCCAAAAAGCATGAGGTAACTCTGTTATTTGAGAATAGCACTCAATGATATTTGAATCAAAAATACAAATGCTTCCATGGTAACAGCACACTTTCAATTTTTGACAAGAGTAAAAATTATGAAGAAAAATAAGAAAAAAATATATATTTTTTTAATTCGCAATATTGTGTTTCTTTCTTAAATGATGACACATCTCCTAAAATTAGAAGACAGTTGAGCTTTGGGAGCAGTTACATTAATTTACTTGTTTATCATTCCATAAGTATGTGATATATAAGTGACAATGATTTTTGATGAAGTAAATAAAATTTAGTCTTAAATATGCAGAATTTTTTTAACTTATCAAGATATAGGATTAGGTTTTATGCAATACAGAAAATGTTAACTATTTTTAACCAAATATAGACTTCTGAAAATAATGGTGTAGACAAATATAGCTTTCAGCCACTGCTTACTTAAGCATTCTCACCTGAAAACACCCCTCTCCCCTTTTGTACCTCCACTGTAATAGCTTACCACACAAGCCATTTCTAGACTCAGTGCCTTTGCACTGTTGACTGTCAGAAATTTCTTCTCTGGTATCTTCTTATGAATTGCTTTTTAAAAATATTCTTGAAACTTAATTTCAAATAGGACTTACCTTGACAGAGTTTCATTGACCACCTAATCTAAATTACCTTTTATCTATCCAGCCATTATGGAAGTTTAACTGTAGTTTTAACGTTTGTGTGTTTGTATGTGTGTATTTATGTAAATATAACTAGCTCCCTTTGCCACAGTGTGTTTCTATGCTGTTTTAACTATTGCCAGTCTTAGAAGAAAGATATACATTGTTAATTGTGTAAAAAAATAAAAATTATTCTCAATTTTTTTTTTTCCTAAACCATAAACAGTATGGTAAGAAAGGGTGGTAATAGCAATGTGCACTTGTGTTTACTGTCTCAGTGGCTTGTAAAGATTTTGTGGACACAGCAACTGCAAAGTGAAATATAACTTAGCAGTAGGGACTCTTAAGTGTTCCTATTTGATAATATGTGGTACTAGTATTTTGTCAATTAGAATATTTGTAGTTTTAACAAGACTCTATTCCCAAAACCTTAGTTTACAAATATCTTTTCAAATGTCTGAGTGGTCAGTTTATTTAAAATGGATATATGGAGAAACTCAAGTAGTTAAAAAATTATAAGATATAATTCTAATTCTCTACTCCAAAGATGAAATTTAGAGCACACTTTGTACATTCCAGATGACCGATTGTTTATTTAACATTTGGGTATTTAAGACTTAGTTAATGCTTAACAACCTAAGCAAAGTTATAATGTGGAAGAAAACAAAGTAGAAAGGACCCCAGAGTTACAAAAGGGACTATATAGAAATAGGTCTTCTCTGCTCCAAGTAGAAACTATTAACATCTGATAACATGAAAAAGGAGTCATTCATACTCTAAGTCAACCTTTGTCAAATACAGGTACGGACGTATATTCTGTTGTCTGACCTCAGAAATGAAATGTGAGTACAAATTGAGTATAGATTAGCCTTAGGAATTTCCTGGGGTAGCCATCAGGCCTCTCCTTCTACAGGAATCAGCAATGTAATTTCACCATTTATGTGAATGACCAGACATCTGAGGAGTAAGCAGCATTACCTCAATAAAGACGTTTTGGTGTTTAGGGGATGGGCATCCAATCCCACAGCATATCAGTGATGATCAGGGAGATTGGTTGAAGATAGGTAAACAAACAGCTCACTAGACATGAAAAGCCATCTGTAAAAAAAGTTCATAGAAGACTTTTATGGCAAGCCATGACATAGTAAATAATACGAAAAAGACCATCCTTCAATATACAAGTATGAAAATAAGTCAGAAATCAAGGAGAAAACTATTTCCAGCATTGTACAACATTTAGGGAGAAAGGAAAATCTTTAGAGCTTCATGCTCAACAAGGCTTTCTGTCTGTCAGGGAGCTGGCAGAAGCTTGTTAGCAGAAAATGTTCCTGATGAGCTGAAGAGGCAGCGGTCAGAATTCTGTTATTGAAGCAACTGGCAGTAGCAGGTCAGTGCATTGGGGAAGAGGAAATGCAGGCAGGGCTACATATACATGAGATGAAACAATGTGAAACTCACTACAGATTGACTGAGTAGACGAACCTCAGTAACATCCTCCTGAGATACCTAGAATAAGTTATATTGTAGAAGCATCTTAACAAAGCTTACAACCATACACTGACCAAATCAACAGGTGAGAAAGAGTAGGAAGCTTAAGTCCCACTATGTTAGAGGAACTTGGAAAGCATCTGAAGCTTTTCATAGATCTGCCCACAAATAGCATTAAGCAAGCTTCCACAAGTTCACATTTTCCAACCCACAAGTTAACTGCCTGTGAGGGAGGAAATCACTGCTTTATGATACCAGAATTGAAATCTCAGCAATGTATAATTCACATATCCAGAATCAAAAATAGAAAATTATTAAACATGTAACAAACATGAAAATGTGACTCATTAAATTTTTAAAAAAAGCAATCAATATAAGATAAGATAGATAAGGAAACTGTGTTGGATTTAGCCGGTAAAAACCTTAAAGAAGTTACTGTAAATTTTTAAAGAAATCTCAATGATTGAAGAACAAGGGAAAAAGGAAATCGCTGCAAGAAGAGGAAACAACAAAATATACGCCAAAGTTGAATTGAAGTGTTCAATAATTGAAATGAAAAGGTTCTGGATGGGTTTAAGAGCAGACTGGAGATGGTGAGAAAAATTCAGATTCATTGTTAATGAATGTGAAGACTGATCAATGGAAATTATTCAAAACAACAGTGAAGATAATACTGAAGAAAAATGATCAGTGATGCACTGACCTGTGGGACATATAAAAGCATCAGGCAATTGCACTCCCTAAAAAAAAGTCAAAGGAGTTCATGGCAGAAGAAAAATTTTTTTAAGTGGCAGGTACTTCCAAACTTTTTAGGAGAAGAAAACCAGCTAATAGATTCAAAAGCTCGGCAACCCGTAGAAATAATAATATTGTTAAAAACTGAATGGATTTTTTTAAAAGTAAACTATTTTTCTATTAAAATAAAGATGAAAAATAATAATTTGAATGGATGCAAAAAAAATCCATGAACACATAATGCACATTTATGAATAAAGGAAAGAAACAATAAATAAATAATATACCATTACCATACTAGAACTATGAAAAATTTTCTCAATACGATTTTGGCCTTCTAAATGTTCACCTAACTTCATATTTCAGAATGAAATACTGAATACATTTCTGTTTTTTCCTTTTTTATATTGATATTATTATTATTATTATTGTTATTATTGCATGTGCAGAACGTACAGGTTTGTTACATAGGTATTCATGTGCCATGGTGGTTTGCTGCACCCATCAACCTGTCATCTACATTAGGCATTTCCCCTAATGCTATCCCTCCGCTTGCCCCCAACCCCTGACAGGCCCAATGTGTGATATTCCCCTCCCTGTGCCCATTTGTACTCATTGTTCAACTCCCACTTATGAGTGAGGACATGCAGTGTTTGGTTTTCTCTGTGTTAGTTTACCAAGAAGGATGGTTTCCAGATTCATCCATGTCCCTGCAAAGGGCATGAGCTCATCCTTTTTATGGCTGCATAGTGTTCCATGGTGTATATGTGCCACATTATCCTTATCCAGTCTAACATTGATGGGCATTTGGGTTGGTTCCAAGTCTTTGCTATTGTGAATAGTGCTCAAATAAATTTACATGTGCATGTGTCTTTATAGTAGAATGATTTATAATCCTTTGGATATATACCCAGAAATGGAATTTGCTGGGTGAAATGGTATTTCTAGTTCTAGATCCTTGAGGAATCACCACGCTATCTTCCACCATGGTTGAAGTAATTTACACCATCACCAATAATTAAAAGTGTTCCTTTTTCTCCACATCCTCTCCAGCATCTGTTGTTTCCTGACTTTTTAATGATTGCCATTCTAACTGGTGTGAGATAGTATCTCATTGTGGTTTTGATTTACATTTCTCTAATGACCAGTAATGATGAGCTTTTTTTTCATATGTTTGTTGATTGCACAAATGTCTTCTTTTGAGATGTGTCTGTTCATATCCTTCACCCACTTTTTGATGGGATTGCTTGCTGTTTTCTTGTAAGTTTAAGTTTCTTGTAGATTCTGGATATTAGCCCTTTGTCAGATGGGTAGATTTCAAAAATTTTCTCCCATTCTGTAGGTTGCTTGTTCACTCTGATGACACTTGCTTTTGCTGTGCAGCTCTTTAGTGTAATTAGATCCCATCTGTCAATTTTGGCTTTTGTTGCAATTGCTTTTAGTGTTTTAGTCAAGAAGCCTTTGCCCATGCCTATGTGCTGTATGGTATTGCCTAGGTTTTTCTTCTAGGGTTTTGTATGGTTGTAGGTCTTTCATTGAAACATTTAATCCTTCTTTAGTTACTTTTTGTATAAGGTGTGAAAAAGGGGCCCAGTTTCAGTTTTCTGCATATGGCTAGCCAGTTTTCCCAACATCATTTATTAAATAAGGAATCCTTTCTCCATTGCTTTTTTTTCAAGTTTGTAAGAGATCAGATGGTTGTAGATGTGTGCTGTTATTTCTGAGCCTTCTGTTTGTTCCATTGCTTTATATATCTGCTTTCCTACCAGTATCAAACTGTTTTGGTTACTGTAGCTTTGTAATATAGTTTGAAGTCAGGTAGGGTGATGCCTCCAGCTTTGTTCTTCTTGCTTAAAATTGCTTGCTGTACGAGCTCTTTTTTGGTTCCATATGAAATTTAAAGTAGTTTTTTCTAATTCTTTGAAAAAAGTCAATGGTAGCTTGATGGGAATAGCTTTGAATCTATAAATTACTTTGGGAAGTATGGCCATTTTCACCATATTGATTATTCCTATCCATGAGCATGTAATGTTTTTCCATTTGTTTGTGTCCTCTCTTATTTTCTTGAGCAGTGATTTGTAGTTCTCCTTGAAGAGGTTCTTCACATCCCTTTAAGTTGTGTTTCTAGATATTTTATTCTCCTTGTAGCAATTGTGAATGGGAGTTTGCTCATCTTTGGTTCTCTGTTTCTCTATTATTGGTATATAAGAATGCTTATGATTTTTGCACATTGTTTTATATCCTAGGAATTTGCTGAAGTTGCTTATCAGCTTAAGGAGTTTTGGGGCTGAGACAATGGGGTTTTCTAAATATACCATCATGTCATCTGCAAACAAAGATGACTTGACTTCCTCTCTTCCTTTACTTCTTTCTCTTGCCTGATTGCCCTGGCCAGAACTTATACTATGTTAAATAGGAGTGGTGAGAGAGGCTATCCTTATCTTGTGCCAGTTTTCAAAGGGAATGCTTCCAGCTTTTGCCCATTCAGTATGATATTGGCTGTAAGTTTGTCATAAACAGCTCTTATTATTTTGAGGTATGTTCCATCAGTATCTCATTTATTGAGCATTTTTAGCATGAAGGGGTGTTTAATTTTATCAAAGGCCTTTCCTGAATCTATTGAGGTAACCATGTGGTTTCTGTCATTGGTTCTGTTTATGTGATGGATTACATTTATTGATTTGCATCTAGACCCATTAGTGTGCTGTATTCAGGAGATCCGTCTCACATGCAAAGACACTGATAGGCTCAAAATAAAGGGATGGAGGAAGATTTACCAAACAAATGGAAAGCAAAAAAAAAAAAAAAGAAAAAAAGCAGGGGTTGCAATCCTAGTCTTTCACAAAACAGACTTTAAACCAACAAAGAAGGTTTAAAAAAAAAAAGCAAGGGTTGCAATCCAAGTCTTTCATAAAACAGACTTTAAACCAACAGACTTTAAACCAAAAAAGGCAAAGAAGGGCATTAAATAATGGTAAAGGAATCAATGCAACAAGAAGAGCTAACTATCCTAAATATATATGAACCCAATACAGGAGCACAGTGATTCATAAAGCAAGATCTTAGAGACCTACAAAGATTCTTAGACTCCCACACAATAATGATATGAGACTTTTAACACACCACTGTCAATATTAGACAGATCAATGAGACAGAAAATTAGCAAAGATATTCAGGACTTGACCTCAGCTCTGGACCAAGTGGACCTAGTAGACAACTGCAGAACTCTCCACCCCAAATCAACAGAATATACATTCTTCTCAGCGCCACATAGCACTTACTCTAAAATTGATCACATAATTGGAAGTACAACACTCTTCAGCAAATGCAAAAGAACAAAAATCAACCAACAATCTCTCAGACCACACTGCAATCAAATTAACTTAGGATAAAGAAACTGACTCAGAACCTCACAAGTGCATGGAAAATGAACAACCTGCTCCTGAATGACTGCTGGGTAAATAACAAAATTAAGGCAGAAATAAGTTCTTTGAAACCAATGAGAAGAAAGACACAATGTACCAGAATCTCTAGAACACAGCTAAAGCAGTGTTTAGAGGGAAATTTATAGCACTAAATGCCCACAAGATAAAGTGGGAAAAATCTAAAAACAACACCATAACATCACTATTAAAAGAACTAGAGAAGCAAGAGCTAACAAATTCAAAAGCTAGCAGAAGACAAGAAATAACTAAGATCAGAGCAGAACTGAAGGAGATAGAGACACAAAAAACCCTTTAAAAAATCAGTGAATCCAGGAGCTGTTTTTTTTTTAAACACTTACAAAATAGATAGACTGCTAGCCACATTAATAAAGAAGAAAAGAGCGAATAGTAATACAGACACAATAAAAAATGATAAAGGGAAGATCACCACTGATCCCACAGAAATACAAACTAACATCAGAGAATACTATAAACACCTCTATGCAAATCAACTAGAAAATCTAGAAGAAATGGATAAATTCCTGGGCACATACACCCTCCAAAGACTAGACCAGGAAGAAGTTGAATCCCCGAATAGACCAATAGCAAGTTCTGAAATTCAGTCAGTAATTAATATCCTACCAACCAAACAAATGCCCATACCAGATGGATTCACAGCCAAATTCTACCAGAGGTACAAATAAGAGCTGGTACCATTTCTTCTGAATATATTCCAAACAATAGGAAAAGAGGGACTCCTTCTTAACTCATTTTATGAGGCCAACATCATCCTGATACCAAAACCTGCCAGAGACACAACAACAAAAAGGACAATTTCAGGCCAATATCCTTGATGAACATAAATGCAAAAATTCTCAATAAAATACTGGCAAACTGAATCCAGCAGCACATTAAAAAACTTAACCACCATGATCAAGTCAGCTTCATTCCTGTGATGAATACTTTTCTACTAAGATTAGGTAAGTCTTAGGGATATATTACATGCTATAATTCTATATGATCCACAGTTCATATATACATTTGTGCAGCTCTGGCAAGCATTATCATCTGTGATGTATATTTTATCAAAAATGTCACATACGTATTTATTCTTGAAACTATTTTGTTTTTTACATAAAACCGTGAAGCATTTTTGATAAATAATCCCTTAAGCTAACTTGTTCATATTTCTCACTGTTTTCTTAATAAGCATAGTGGAGACTTACAAATAAACCTAGTACATGTAATTTTGGTATATTGTGTACATTTCTTCTAGTTTTAGTATAGTTGATGCATTCATATTTTCAAAAATGTACCCTTGCTATTCATAATGCTCTGAGTTAAATAACTTCTCTACACATATCTCTAGGTAGATTAATAAAACTGGTTAATGGGGGTGGTGCTTATTAGATATCTGATACACATGGTGAGCAAAGAAAAGTAACCAGCAGTCTTCACAATCTCTATTTTAACCAACCTAAGTTGTGAGTGAATTTATGTACTATAGTTTTCTATCGATCAACTATGAATCCCGTAAATTTGAGAGGCACAAAGTACTTAAGTTCCTAGTATAAAATTAGGAAGAGGTAGAAATTCAGATCTAACTGCAGCCACTATTCTTCCTAGGGTATATCCAAATACTCCTAAGAAATTGATTATATGATTTTAAAAGCACTGAAGTCTGAAATGACAAGAGAACTCCCTATATAGTAAATCAAGCAGAAGAAATATTAAAAATTTGCTTAAATAGTTGAGAATTCTGAACAATGGTATCCAAAGTCTTACTTAACCTAGAAACACCAAGTACACATGATTATGGATTCCCTTCTGAGGAAATTTAAGAATTCTGCAGAAAACAAAAAGCAACAACAGTTTTTCAGTTTTTTGAGTGCATTTTACCAAGCAGAACTGAATACTCTAACAAGAAATAATATGTTTATACCAACATTTGACTATTTCTTTAAAAGAAATGAAAAAGTAGCCCCAGAAAATATCCAGAATTCTGAGTAAACTTATTATAGTTTCTGCTCGATGTTTGTTGCTTTTTAAAATTTTATATCTAAAATTTTAGAAAATTATAAAAATTAATAATTTCCCCAAAAGATTTTTTCCCTCTAAATATCTTACAGACCTTCAATTAAGCCTACCACCTGGTACATTTAGTGCCAAAATACTAAATCCTTTAAAATATATTTAAATAACGCACACACACATGCGCACGCGAGCACGATATTAAATCCCTGCATGCAAGAAGACTTTGATAATCTTTTTCGCAATAATTTTTTTTTACAAAATCCTGGGAGCATCTTCATATTTAATAGCCTGCTATACTACAAAATGACTGAATAGCAGCTTGCCCTCCTTGTATAAAAACACAGATGCATTTTAGCAGCTAACAACACTTAACAGCTACCTCTAAACTTTGATTTATTCACTGCCAAAATGATTTAGTTAAGACTTCATTCATCTTATTTGGCTAGTCCAGTTTCTTTGGATAAAATTGAAAGTAGTTCTCTGATATTTCCTTTGAAAATTAAAATATGCAGCAAGGTCATTTCTCTTGACAGATTTTGTTGTAAATGAAAGCTTAGCTGCTGGCAGACTATTTCCAAGGCACTTCACTGGCCAAAACCACTATCATAATTGGCCACCACCTTGATACTTGAGGGCATTCTTTAGAAGAGCTGATGTGTGATCCTAATGGCATTCACTATATATCACAACGGCAGTAGGAAGGTAGAATTGACAAATTCAATCATGGTTTGGAATTTGGAATACTAACACACATATTACTTGTTTGCTTTAATTAACAATATCCAAACTCAGGCTATTATCAAAGTTGTTTTTTGAGCTTGAGTAAAATTTTATCCATAAAACATTTTCATTTACTAACAATCCTTAGTGTATACTTTTGTAACATAACCTAAACTATTTATCAATTTGAAAATATTCTCATGGGAATTCTCTTTATTAGCAGTGATATCTAATAACCGTATATCTTTTTTGTCACTGTTTTCTTATGGCTGGCATGATATCTGCCATATAGGAAGAATGCAATGTAAATTCTTTCATTGCATTAATGACAAAGGAAGAGTATACCAATGGTAAGAAAGATAAAGAAAAGGAGGGAGGAAAGGAAGGAAGAAAAGAATGAAGAGGGAATTAAGATTGTATGTACCATTCCTTATGAAATAAGTCAATATATATTTATCAAGCAGTTATACTACACCAGCAAGTTTTAATGCTCTGCATATAGATTAACTCTGTGGGGAATTAGTCACTGAAATTTCAATATATACAATTTTAATTCACTGTGACGATATCTTAATTGTATATCTTTGAAGACAAATAGGGATGTGGCATTTGTCAAGGTCCAGCAAAGGCAGAAACAGTTTTACCTTAATGTACTTAATATGTGCCAATCTCTTAATTTCCTAACTCATCTATGCTGTTACAATATATACAATCTTATGTCAAGTTTCATGACATTCATATTTCTTACTCTCCTACTTTGTACCTTTATCTCTCTATTAGCTGCTGCTCCCTTCACTACATAAAATAACCAAATTACTCAACTTGGGAAAGGTTCCAGATCATCATGTGACTGGGCTATGTTAAGGGTCTGGTCCTTCATAAGGAATGGTATATATGGCATTGAAAATCACAAACATAAGACACATACATTTTTATTGAGGAGTGAGAAAAAATGAATCACCACAGACAAAAATATGAATACAAGGACAATCAGATGACCCTTTAATTACACTATTTTAAATAAGTCAAATGCACAAACTGGTTTGCATCTTTTATTTCACTACATTTGAATCATCTTATGATATTGTAACAAGAAAGTTACTTAAAAATTTTTTTCATATTCTATCTTTTTTTAAATCTACTCTATTAAATCTGCACGTCAAAATAATTTTTTGTTTGTTGTAGTGCTTTACGTTGAAAAATAACTCAAATATTTGGTAATCTGTACCAAATTTAAAGTATTATGTGAGAGACTTGCATTGGAAAGTATAGAGCTAAAGAAAATATAACCATAATTGTGAAGAATTGAAACTAACATTTACAGACATTTTTGGAGATAAATGGAGAATATGAACAAGTTAATGAAAATATTGTAGCCATTACATATGGTAATCACAAACTCTTGTACTCCTTAGAGAAAATGTCAGTTTTGATCAAGAAATTTTCTTCAAAGTTGAGGATAAACATCGCAGAATATGAAATCTTTAAAAATAACTATAACTCTATCTAATATATTTTATCCTCTGCATTATCAATTAGTGAATAAGAAGCCTAGAGAAACTTATGACAGCTTATAGAGTACACTAAGAACTTTAATTGTTTTAAATTAATTCTATGGTATCCTTTTGATCCTCTGAGTATCACAAGACTATTTTTCCCAATACCAATTGACCTCATTTGGTGTGACTTCAGAGTAAAAATTCCTAGACTGTCATCCAGTGTTAATAAGTCTAATAACTAGAATTTACTCATGATATAAACCATACAAAATGTGACGGTTCTAATGAAAACGTTTCTTCAGACTTATTTTTTATATGCTAAACATACTAAAAATCAAAATAAATATAGGGCAGACCTTTTTATTACTCCAGCTCAACAATAGTAGTTAATCTCCTTGTGGCAACCGTAACGCAGTAATCAAATCCTTCCATGTAGATTCCCCAAGTATAATATAATCAGCAGTCATTTATCATGTTTGCGCAATTGAACTATTTCCAGTCATACATGCTAATTAAAATTTTAGTAAAATTTATTCGTACATGTAACCATATTATTGCATGAAAGATGTGACTAGAAGTAGAGTCTTAATTATTCTATATTATTCTTGGAAATACTTCATTGTGAAGCAGTAGTGATATGAGAGGTGGGTAGGGAAGTACTGGGAGAAGAAAGATGGGGTCCTTGGGGAGGGGAAAGACGGGGTCTACTCTCGGGCCTGTGCCCACGTACCTAGGTGAGGACAGCTTTCTTGCTTTTGCACTCAAATGTTTTATAGTCCAAGACTATCCTGGACTGCCATGCCCCCATTCTGTGCCTGTAAAAACCCTGAGACCCTAGCAGGCATGAACACAAGCGACCAGATGTTGAGAGAAACACACCAACAGAAGAGCACACAGGCAGCTGGACATGGAGAGGAGTAGAGGAGTGGAAGAGCACACTGACAGGCATGGGCAGATGCCTGCAGGCTACTAACTGACAGAATGATGTGGACTTGGAGGGGAATATGGCCGGGGTGGTCAGAGGAGAGTCCGCAGCTGAGAAGCAGACTCCAGGGGAAAATTACCTTCCCACTCCATCCCCTTTCTGTCTCCCCATCCCATCTGCTGAGAGCTACTTCACCATTCAATAAAACCTTCCACTCATTTTCCAAGCTCATGTGTGATCCAATTTTTCCTGTATACCAAGGCACCCAGGATACAGAAAGCCCTCTGTCCTTGAGATAAGGCAGAGGGTCTAATTGAGCTGATTAACACAAACTGCCTACAGATGGCAAAACTAAGAGAGCACACTGTAACACATGCAACACATGCACACTAGGGCTTCAGGAGCTGTAAACATTCACCCCTAGCTGCCATGTGGTTGGAGCCCATGCACTCCACAACCTGCCTGTCTGCATGCTTTCCCTAGAGGTTTGAGTTGAGGGGCACTGAAGAAAGGAGCCACACCCCTAGTCACACGCCCTGTGAAGGGGATAAGGGAACTTTTCCCATTTCAGTAGGAAAAAAAAATTAGTATATGTGACCTGAAAATGTTAGCATATATACAGAAAGTCAGATAGAACAAGTCAGAGTTGTTCCCTCATTTTAACATGTAGTAATGGGAGTCACAAGTTACTTAATTATTTTTAGATTAAATACAGTGAGGATCAAATGGCTCTTCAGAGATTTTGGACTATCTGAATGCAATAGTTAACTCATTCTTCAGTTGTTTTAATAAAACCTTTCTCATTCCAATTTATTTTAAAGATTCAAACAGGAGTTTAAACAGACTTGTAACTCATGAGCTG
Source organism: Aotus nancymaae (assembly GCF_030222135.1). Taxonomy (NCBI): domain Eukaryota; kingdom Metazoa; phylum Chordata; class Mammalia; order Primates; family Aotidae; genus Aotus; species Aotus nancymaae. The sequence goes on from NW_026988503.1 coordinate 9,021,585, forward strand.
CATTTATAATTAGCTGTTAGGAACAGACTGATAGATATGTTTGAAGTGGGAAAGATACCAGCATCCTGACTAATTCTGCTATTAGTCAAAGCTGCAGTTATCCTGGAGAATAAGTATATCATATAACTTCTTGTTAGAGAAGATAGTTGCATGCCATAAATAAAAAACATTTTGTCCTCTGCCAAGCACAACTAATAATTTAAATAGAAAGGTATTAAAATTTTTTAGTTTAAAAAGATTTTTTCAAAGAAAAAACCTACTTATTCTTCAACCCCAATTTCATTTTCTTTTTTATTTTATTATTATAAGTATTATTATTATCCTGAGACAGAGTTTTGCTCTGTTGCCAAGGCTGGAATGCAGTGGTGTGATCTCGGCTCACTACAACCTCTGCCTCCCAGATTCAAGTGTTTCTCCTGCCTTAGTCTCCTAAGTAGCCGGGATTACAGGCACGCACCACCATGCCCGGCTAATTTTTGTATCTTTTTTTTTTTTTAGTAGAGACAGGTTTTCACCTTGTTGGCCAGGCTGAACTCCTTATGTCAAGTAATATGCCTGCCTCAGCCTCCCAAAGTGCTGAGATTACAGGTGTGAGCCACCGCACCTGGCTAATTTCATTTTCTTTAAATTTAGAAGCAACTTACTGATTCACTGTTTTAAAGAACCTCTCTGTCTTCCTCTTTACTTCTTTACCTTCTGCTTACGCTGACTCCTTCCAAGAAGAATGCTCCAGCATATATTTCCAGGTCCTCCCTTTATTCCGTTTATCAAAAAATACAAAACACAATTTCATTGTGCATCTTAAGGTCTCCAATTATCAAACATTGGGTGGGGAACTCTTTGGAATAGACAATTAAGTTAAATTTAAAAATTCAAAGGAATTCAATTTGATTGGGACAGGAATCCACTTTTATATTCTTGGTAATCTGATCCTGCTCCATGAGGATTAATGGATCAGATTACCAAGAACATAAAAGTGGATTCCTGTCCCAACCAAGTTGGTTCTCCTTATCCTAACAACATAATAATTTGAATTCAATGATCCAGCTCCAAGGATTGGAATCCAGTGACCCATCTCCAATCCAAACCTTTATAACCAGCTAAACCAAAAAAGAGGAGGCAAAATTTTAAATACTGTAATCAAAAAAAGATTTCTGATGAATGAGTTATGTTCTAATTTCTGCAATCCTTCCAGGGATATCATATTGTTTTTGACTTATTATTTTTCTAGGTAGAGGCAGCTCTAATGGCTCCCATTTAGCCTTTCTCACCATAGTAGTCCTCACCTTACCAGTCAGGGAGCCAATGTGAGGGTTCTGCCAGCTTCTAAGTATGTATATGACAAGTATGCATTCTGGCACTGGGAAAATTACTACAGGATGAGTCCAGGGACCCACTGGATCCATTGTAAGTCAGTCCTGAACTAAAACTCCATTAATTACCTGATCTCCGTATGCCTTTATTTAAGCTGGAGGACCACAATGACATTTTGGGTCCCCTGCAGTCAACATTGGCTCAGAGCCAGTGTAGTCCCCAGAATGTCTGACCATTTCCCTTTCCTCAGTGAACAGTTGCCCTGGTAAAAGTTCAGAGATCTCCTTGGGGAAGAATGGTGGAAAGATTAAGAGCATAAATTGTTGGTAGTGTATTAAGATCTTTTATCAAGAGAAACTGGCTTCCTCTTCATTCAAGGTTCCTGGCTCTGCAAACTGGATCAAGTCTGGTAATTGATTGAGGGGCCTTGAATCTCTGTTTTTATAATTCAAATTAATCTTTTGTCCATTCCACCTAGAGGTTTTCTGCTTACATAAATTAAGTAGGAATGCAGTAGGCTTCCTATCAGTTTCACTTCTAGGAACACCATGATTAATTAACCAGTGCCAGAGCTCTACACAAGTCAGACTATTCTGATTGCTGCTTTGCTTCTGCTGTCCATTATGGTAACTACACCCACCTTGCCTTTAATGGTTGAGTGCCGCCACTTGGCCCCTGCCACCTTGGCATCTAATTATTCCCATTGAATTTGAATTTTGTAGTTAAGTGACTATGGTTCCCACTGTTAAATGTGACATACAGAGAAGAGCAATTACAGGGCCCTTCAAAGATGGAGGTGCTGCCCTCACAAATCTATTTTGAAAGGCATTAGTCAAGAGTATATCTTCTGGACCCTCCCGGCTGGGATGAGTAGGTCTAAAGGACTAATCTACTCCACTGTGTCAATCTCACTAAGCCTCTGAATCACTTCCTCTCCATTAAACCAAGTGAGATCAGGCATTTCCAGCTCACTCACAGTGGGTCACGTTTTAATCCATATTTCAATTAACCAAGCAAATAAACTATTGGAACCATTTTTAACTTCTTGAGCTCCAACATTAAATGCAAAATCCTTACTTAGCATGCCCAAATCAATAAATTCAGCCTGGTCCAACTTTATGTTCCTTCCACCATTATCCCACATATCCCTTAATATCCATTCCTATGCCTGTTCTCCAGATTTCTGCTTATATAAATCAGAAAATTCAAATAGTTCTTTTCAATTGTAGTGCATGTCCTCATGGGTCACATTCTCAGCCTCACCTCTAGGGTCCCACTGGGACTTTAGTTATAGGTCTAGAAGCAAACAAGGGTGTTGTGGGTGGCTACTGAGGAGAATCAACATTATCTTGTCTGGTAGTTGTCTCAGGGGAGGCCATCCCTGTTGCCCCAGGCATTGCAGGGTTTATATCCTCAGACAAAGGTGTAAAGGCTGATAGCAGCATGGGTCAGGGAGGGGATGTTGCCACTTCTGGGGATGGGGAAGCTGTTCTTTCTGGCAAAAAAAAAAAAAAAGTTCATCAATGTTTACAAATTCAGTGTACCCAGCTTCACCACAGTCCTCTCACACATCCCTTTCCAAATTGCTGGATCCCCTTCTTTTCTAATCAATGCTCTACATTAATAGTAGACATCCGGCCAGGCTGTGCATGCACCTTTCATTGCAGGTCAGCCACTTGCATGATAAGAGCTTGTATCTCCTTTTCCACAATTTCAGCTCTTTCTCTACAGGGGATAAGACTCTCACTCTGGCTAATCTTAGCAGATTCGAGGCTCAGTATCTGCTTCTGAAGTGGGGAGTTAGAATCCCCAAATTCATTTTCTTTCATCACTTTGTCCACTGACTTAGGAGCAACCAACCAGCTTCATTATGTTCCTTTGCTCTCCAGATATGGTCAGAGGTATTACACATAGGGTCGCTAAACTTGCCTCTCATGAGCGGTGAATCAGGAGTGTCAACTGCATTTATTCTGCATAACTCTCTAAGTAGTTCATGCCAAGGACTATCAGTTCTCTATACTATTATAAGTAGAGTCCTTAACATTTTGGGGTCTAATCACATTAGGCAGCTAACTCCAGAAACCCCCAAACAAATGAAAGAACTCCATCCTTAATATTCTGTTGCTCTAGAACCACTCCTGGTACTAAAATCTGTATTATTCACTGTTCTCTAGAGGGACAGAACTAACAGGATACATAGATAGGTATATATAAACGGGAGTTTATTAAGTATTAATTCACATCATCACAAGGTTCCACAATAGACCATCTGCATGCTGAGAAGCAAGAAAACCAGTCCAAGTCCTAATACTGAACAACTTGGAGTCTAATGTTCAATGGCAGGAAGGGTTCACCTCAGGATAATGATGTAGGATGGGAGACTAGGCCAGTCTAGTTTTTTCACATTTTTCTGCCTGCTTTATATTTCAGCAGCACTGGCAGCTGATTAGATGGTGCCCACTCAGATTAAGGGTGGGTCTGCTTTTCCCAGCCCACTGACTCAAATGTTAATATTATCCTTTGGCCACACACTCATAGACACACCCAGGATCAATACTTTGCATCCTTCAATTCAATCAAGTTGATGCTCAGTATTAATCCTCACAGTCTGTATTCAGTTTAACTCATGAGTATCAATAGCTATCAGATTCTACAAAATGGCAGGATGCAGTGGCTCACACCTGTAATCCCAGCATTTTGGGAGGCCAAGCCAGGCAGATTGCTTTAACTCAGGATTTTTAGGCCACATGATAAAAACCTGTCTCTACAAAAAATACAAAAATTAGCTGCATGTAGTGGCCCACACCAGTAGTCCCAGCTACCCAGGAGGTGAGATGGGAAGAGTGTTTGGGCCCGGGAGGCAGAAGTACTCAGAAGATAAATTTTAGAAACTTAATCATTATAGAGACTACTTGAAAGAAGCATTTGATATTTACAGTTCAACCAGTAATGCCAACATTTACCCTACAGCATATTACAGGGTTTGTGGTTGAAAAATTTATGTAGTTTAAAAGCTTACTGGTATTGCTACCCACCTAAGTCTAAACTAAATTTAATGCTCTCATATGCAATTTAATTTGTAAATTAAAGTGTTTCAAATATATGAGCCAATTATGAAAAACTAGTTTAAAGTTGGAGGTGAGACTTAAAGTATTCCCAACTGTATTATGTACACCAATACATTGGAACTCTCTATTTTGCTTCATTTTTTTCTTAAGATAATAAAATAGCAATGCTCTCATAGTCACATAGAGAATATGCAGATTTAGCAACACTGATATTATACTCTATCTTAGATTTAAAGATACTCTATACCTACATGTACACCACCAGCAGGTAACACATTAGCAGTTGTAACTAAGCACTGTGACAAATTAGCCAGTTTTTCCCACATTAGTTCCTATTTAGACAAAAGGTGACAGGGAGGAAGCAAAATAGTTACAAAATGATCAATGTAATTTTGCCACAATTGCCAAAGTTTAAAGAGCAAGGCAATTGTAGCTAAAGGTAACCAAGATGTTTGCAATTGTTTTAAGAGAAACGTACGTAATCATTTTTAACCCCTGCATTTTGGTATAAGGTCAATATTGCCACTTTTATTTGTAAAAACAGCACTTGTGGTCGTACCATTGCCTCCGTTATTGATCTTATCCTCCTCAGTCTTCCTTTTGACAAACCTGAAATGATTGATACATGTTCAATCCTTAATCCAGAGCCTTCTTAATCTATGTCTTCAAATAGTTCTACAGGAAGATACATGAAACACAAGATAATTTTAAGAATTTCCTCAGGTAAGATAACCACAAACATCTCCACCACCGCAGTTCACACAAACCAGAGCAGAATAGGCATTTACATGATATCATGGTCTTAAGAGCATGGAGCTACTAAATTTCAACAATCTTATCAATGACATCATTTAAAATACAATTTATTAAAGACATGAGAGGATGTTAGGAAATCTTGGACATGAGGAAGGTGTTAGGAGCAAGGGGATATCACACAAGACCATGATACTACACTTCAGCCCATTCTGAACCTAATGATTTGAGTTTAAAAATGCAAACATTGCACTGAGCAAAGGAAAACTATATACCACATGGATTCTACAAAAAGCATAACCAATCATCTATGTAGGAAAGTGATATCTGCCATGATGGAGAGAGTAGCATTGTGATCCTCTGCTTCTCCTTGTGGAGTAATTGCAATGCCTGTTGTTGCTTCTGCTATAGCCTCTGCTATGACTATGGCTTCCAAATCAAGATCTTCTATAACTTGGACTCCCAGGCCATCAACTTTAAATTGGATGTGGACAGTTTCTCCCTCCTGAGATCTAAACTTGGTATTATCCAGCTTCCCAGCCACAAAGTTCATATCTTCTTTCTTTACATCCTCCATGACACCACTGCCATCTTGGTAAACCTCAGCATAACATACAACACCTGCTTCATGCATGTGATCTTTTAACTCCTGCTAGCTTCCATCTGGAGGCAGCCCAGAGACAACCACTCTGTTTTCAGACCACCTGGGTAGTAGGGGAACCATGGAAACCTTGGGGAGATTCACCGCCTCCCTGGCCTGTGCCACGGCCATTTGGAGGAGACCCCACCTGCATGAGGCATCTGTCATAATCACAGCTATGGAGACCATACACTGCATCTTGGGTGACTGAACTCAACAAAGGCCAAGGACAGTCCCTGGGATTCTTGAGGTCCATGTCGCAGATAGTGCCCATATTTGTAGATCATGTCCTCAGTGTCCTTGTTGGGCTATCTGAAGAGAAGTGAAGATATTGAATACGTTCCCATGACCAAGCAACTTCTCCATCAATGATTGTCATTTCTCACTCAATAGAGTTGTGCTATTTGAGTACAGTCCGTGATGATCCTCTGCCACACCAAGGTATAACAATTTCAAGGAATTCTTTGGCATAAGACAGCAACTGACAGTCTGGCAGACTTACTGTTAAATAAAGCAGAAAGTAATATATTCTAACATTTACATAGATAATTTTACTCTAATGACTGATTGATTATTTGAGTAGAAAAGAAAGCTGATAGTCTCACTGCTCATTTAATCTTTCCCAAGAGCCTATTCGATCTTGTTTGTTTCTACACACAAATTACCAATTCTTTCCCCAAATCAGCATTTATTCTATAGTGCAATATTCCAGATTCCAGACTTAATACCTAACTTTTCTCTAATTTTGTTTCCTTCTAGACAATATTTCAGGAACTGTGTTGAGTTCCTTGTACATAATGTCTCATAGTGTATGTACACACACACACACACACACACACTCACACACATAATACGTATTGTAACTTTGTCTCTAGAAAGGAAACTTCAAGCTCAAAAAAGGTAGGTATGTTTTGTTTAATTATATCACTGGTAGGGTTTGTATCAAGGTCAGTCTGTTGACTTTCTATTCTTACTCTTATATCCCTATGTTTTCTGCCTCCACATTGTTGGAGACTGAATTCTTGGACTGGATTCTTGGAATGCAATGCATTCTCTTCCCAAGACCCTTATTGACATCCTACATGTCTTTAACAGTGTAACCTATTTCTATAAAATCTCTTAATTCTTAATTAGGAATGATTTTCCAAAATTGAGCTGCGACCTCCCCTTACTTTAGTCTCCATCTGGCATTAGCAGTATCTATTTCTTAATGATCGGTACCAGGTTAATGTTTCTTGAGACAACAACTGTGTTACCTATATCTTTAAAAATGGAGAGATTCAATAACTCTTTAAATCCATTTAATTAGGCATTTTTTATTAAAAATTACATAGTTTATAGTGTTAAATAAGTCACTGCTTGCAATAAACACGCTGTTCTCTGTATTTTTTAGCTTTTTAGTTAAAATATTGAAACCAAATAATTTTATAGAAAACAGGTGATAGAACATTCCTTCCTACATGTATGACATACATACAGATACATGAAACAATTGTGCCTTCGTAATTTATTTATTTATACCTTCTCTAATAAATTGTCATTCCTCTAATCCAGTGTAAACTCTTCCCATTTTGATCTAGATATTATCCCAAACAACCAGCTTAAGTGTTTATTTACCCCTTTCTCTTGTGCCCTAAATTTTATGCATTTTATTGAGTTGTTCCACTGAGGGTATAAATATGCTCAACATTCTAGTTGTTGTCTTTATATAGCCAAGAGCTCTCTAGCTTCACGGTTACCATTTCTTCTTTAAAAAGTGCCTTCCCTTCTCACTCAAGCCTCTCATTCATACTTAGAGCTAAAGCAATTTGGCTTCTTGATCCACCATTACATTAATATCTTCTCCATGGCAACCAGTGATTTCATGGCCCAATTCTATAAACAGTGAAATCTCTGCTATGTGTAAAATGAACAACATACACTTTCATGATATTTGGCTTTCTTATTCCTCTTGGCACCATTTTTTGTTTTTGTTTTCTGCATGTCTCTTGCTTCTATTTAATCTCCTTAATGGATTTATCCTGAATCTTATGTTAAGTTTCTTATAGGATTCAAAATCAATACAACTATTTTATGTTCATTAGACAGTAAAACATGTCAATATCAGACATAATGTTAGTTTTATTTCTTTATTTTCTCCTATATACATTAGTTAAATAATAGAATAAATGTGTACATACTGCACACACACACACACACACACACACACATATGTATATATAGAGAGAGAGAGAAAGAGAGAGAACTCTGCATGCAATTATTCTAATATTTATAACATCCTTATGGAGTCTGTACTTTTAAAAACCTCACTCATATATTTAATATTTAATGCAGTGCTACAATCTTTTTTAAAACCAATTCCAATAATGAAAAAGAAGATGTGCATGTTGGTTGACTCCATGTCGTTTCTATTGTGAATAGTGCTGTGATGAACATATGAATGTAAGTATCTTTTCTGTAGAATGATTTATGTTCTTTGAGTATAAACCCAGTAAATGAATTGTTGGACCATATAGTAGTTTGGTTTTAAGTTCTCTGAGAAATCTCCAAACTCCTTTACACAGCAGTTGAAACTAATTTGCATTCCTACCAAGAGTATAAAAGTCTTCCCTTTTCTCTGTTGTTTTTTATCTATTTTATAATATACATTCTGACTGGTGTGACATGGTATCTCATTGTAGATTTGATTTGCATTTTTCTCCTGATTAGTGATGTTGAGCATTTCTTCATATGTGTGTTGGCTGCATGTATATCTTCTTTTGAGAAGTGTCTGTTTATGTCCTTTGCCCACTTCTGAATGAGGTTGTTTTTCTACTGTTAAGTCGTTCCTTTTCTACTGTTAAGTCTGGATATTAGACCTTTGTGGGATGCATAATTTGCAAATATTTTCTCCTATTCTCTGGGTTGTCTGTTTACTCTGTTGATAGCTTTCTTTGCTGTGCAGAAGCTCTTGTCAAGTTTTGTTTTTGTTGCAATTGCTTTTGAGGATTTAGTCAAAAATTCTTTGTAAGGCCAATGTCCAAAATACTATATTCCTTAGATTTTCTTCTAGGATTTTTATACTCTGAGGTATTACATTTAGATCTTTATACCATTACCATTTTGGGTTAATTTTTTAATATAGTCAAATGTAGTTGTCTAGTTTCTTTCTTCCACATAGAAATAACCAGTTATTCCATTACCATTTATTAAATAGGAAGTCCTTTCTTCATTGTTTATTTCAGTTGGCTTTGTCAAAAATCAAATGGTTATAGATGTGCAGCTTTATTTCTGGGTTCTCTGTTCTGTTTCATTGGTCTACATGTCTGTTTTTGTACCAGTACCATGATCATGATGTTTTGGTTTTTGGAAGTTGGGTAATGTGATGCCTCTGATTTTTTTCCCCCCTTAGGATTGCTTTGGCTATTAGCCTTCTTTTTTGGTTCCATATGAATTTTATGATCTTTTTTTTCTAATTCTGTGAAAAATGATGTTGGTAGTTGATATGCTATAGAATAGCATGAAGCCACAAAAAAGAATGAAATCACATCCTTTGCAGCAACATTAATGGAGCTGGCAGTCATAATCCTAAGTGAATTATTGCAGGAAAAGAAAACCAAATGCTAAATTTTCTCACTTATAAGTAGGAGCTAAACAGATGGACATAAAGATAGGAACAATAGACAATGGAGACTAATAGAGAGGGTGAAGGGGATTGAGGCAAGGGCTAAAAAACTACCTATTGGGTACTATGCTCACTATCTGGGTACTGGGATCATAAGTACCCCAAACTTCAGCAACAGGCAATATACCTGTGTAAAAAATCTGAACATATACACCCTGAATATAAAATAAGTCGAAATTGCAAAAGGTAAGATAAATAAATTAAAATTTGATGACAAGGATTACATCTCATTATCCCCAAATTAACCTTTTATTAGATCACTTTTTATAGTGTATGCATTTCCAAAATTAGAAAAAGAAACTTATGGATGGAATATTCAGGAAATAGATCAACTAATAGCATCTTGTTTTCTCTTTGTAAGTATCTAAGTAAAGAAATTAACCTCTAATAAATATTTTTATTAGCTAAAAAATAAAGGACATATATATATACAAATACATATATGTTATACATAAATATGAGAAAGACAAAAAGTAAGAGATTAAGAGACAGAGAGAGTTTGAGATAGAGATTTCAAAAAGCAAATGATATAAATTTACTAGAATAAATAGAGTAACCATGTGAAGGGTATTAAGAGTTCTTTGTTTTATCTTTTAACTTTTCAGTAAGTTCAAAATTATTTCAAAATAAAGATCTAAAAATTTTCAAAAACTAAAACATGAACACACAAAAAAAACAGAAACCAGAAATCTAAAACAAATATAACTTAGTTTTTGCCAGGTACATAAGTAAACACTTTTTACATATTAAAACATTCAATCTCAACAATATATGATAGACTCTAGTGCTATCATTTCCATTTACAAAGAACTTTAGAGATTTTTCCCAAAGTATTGCAGGTAGTTAGAGATGAAAGTAAGAGTTGAGAAGTGGCAATCTTAACTCTAAAGCCTTATTTTTTACCATTCTGCATATGATCCCTTCAGAATTCCACTTATATTAATATTTCTTGAAAAATAAAGTGCAAGGTGGTGATTGTAGGAAAATAAACATTAAAATGATTTATTTCTGCTAATATTTAATATCAAAACATTCTTCTCCAGTTCTTTCAAGTGTTTTAAAATATAAAATGTGCTAATTTTCTCAAATACATTTTTAATCAATATTCATGGATATAATTAGTGGGTACAATATTAGTGGGTATAATTAGTGATATAATTTTCACAGAAAATAAGCATATTTTAGGCTGGGCACAGTGGCTCACACCTATATTCCCAGCACTTTGGGAGGCCAAGGAGGGTGGATCACTTGAGGAGTTCAAGATCAGCTTGGCCAACATGGTGAAACCCCGTCTCTACTAAAAATACAAACATTAGCTGGGTATGGTAGCATGTGCCTATAATCCCAGCTACACAGGAGGCTGAGGCAAGAAAATTGCTTGAATCTGGGAGGCAGAGGTTGTAGTGAGTGAAAATAGTGCCGTTGTACTCCAGCCTGGGCAACAGAGCGAGACTCAAAAGAAAAGAAAAGAAAAAAAGAGGAGAGGGAGAGGGAGAGGAGGAAGAGAAAGAAAGAGAAAAGAAATACATTTTAAGCCTGTAATTTTGTGACATTTAATGAATATTATAATCAACACTCTAGTCAATTCCTAGGGTGTTTTGTAATCAACACCCTAGTCAATTCCATCATGTCAGAAATTTCCTTGTACACTTTTACAGTCAATCCTTTTAATTCTCCCTCAGAAAACCACCTGTCTCTTTTTTCTGTCTTGATTGTATTTGTTTATCCAGCCTTCACAGAAATGAAGTTATATGATAAATTTATTTTTCCTAATTTTTTTATTCCAGTATAATGTTTTTTAGATTAATACTTCTTGTTGCATACATCAATATTTTCCCATTTATTTTTGAGTAGTAGTCTCTTATATGGACCTACCACAATTTACATATTATTGCACTGGTTGAAGGCCACTAAAAATAAAGCACTTATACATATTCATAAAACATTTTTAAATTAGTTTGTGTTAATATCTAAGTGCATAATGGCTATGTCATACAAGTAAATTGTTAACTGTGTAAAAAACTGTCAGACTATTTTTCACTATGGTGATAATGTTGTAGTGCTCTAAGCTCTGTGCTCCCTGAAGACAGTGGGAGTCATCTGGGAGCACAGACAGAAGATACTGTGTGCTCCAAGATGATAGTAAAGAAGTCATATCAATGGTTGGTTTTCTAATATGCTCTCCTCCATCTTTTTGTGTTCTACGGATATGACTATACAAGGGACAGCCTTATCCATGATATCTTAAAATAAGTGCTTTCTCTTATCTTTCCCCAGATGATTTCTTTGTTTAGGTACCTCTACAAATCCCAGGTCACCTTTCTTTTATATTTCCTCATTAATAAATGTTCTCACTATTGGATTATCTTCAATTAAACCATCTTTTTAATTGGCGGATTTTGTCTTTGACAATGTGGTGCCATGACTTGGATAGAATTCGATCTAACATTAGAGCCTTATTTATCTAGTTAGCAAGGCCTGCAAATTTCCCTTGTGCTCCAGATGAGGAACTCAGAGGAGAGCTCCTGACCCTGTGTTCCAGACTCCTGTCCAATAGCAATGCCTGTAGACAATAGCACTCATTGACTTTGATACTTTTGAGTACTCAAAAAGACAGAAAGGATATGACAATAATTTATTTTTATTTCTAGTGCCAGCTTATTTCAGTTTTATGGCCTGATCACTTGTTGATCTCTGTAAGTAGATGGTTTATAAATAACTTGTCTTTTGGGGTGAAAGACAAGGACATGAACAGACACTTTTTAAAAGAAGACATATATGAGGCCAACAAACATATGAAAAAATGCTTATCATCACTGGTCATTAGAGAAATGCAAATCAAAACCACATTGAGATACCATCTCATGCCAGTTAGAATGGTGATCATTAAAAAATCTGGAGACAACAGATGATGGAGAGGATGTGGAGAAATAGGAACACTTTTACATTGTTGGTGGGAGTGTAAATTAATTCAACCATTGTGGAAGACAGTGTGGCGATCCTCAAGGACCCAGAAATAGAAATTCCATTTGACCTAGCAATCCTGTTACTGGGTATATAGCCAAAGGATTATAAATCATTCTGTTATAAAGACACATGCATACCTATGTTCATTGCAGCACTGTTTACAATAGCAAAGTCCTGGAACCAACCCAAATGCCCATCAGTGATATACTGGACAAGGAAAATCTGGCACATATACACATGGAATACTATGCAGCCATAAAAAATGATGAGTTCGTGTCCTTTGTAGGGAAATAGAGGAATCTGGAAACCAGCATTCTCAGTGAACTGACACAAGAACAGAAAATCAAACACTGCATGTTCTCACTCATAGGCGGGTGTTGAACAGTGAGAACACATGGACACAGGGAGGGGAGCATGACACACTGGGGTCTGCTGGGGGGGAATAGGGGAGGGACAATGGGGGTTAGGGAGGTTGGGGAGGGATAACATGGGGAGAAATGCCAGATATAGGTGAAGGGGGGGATGGAGGCAGCAAACCACATTGCCATGTATGTACCTATGCAACAATCCTTCATGTTCTGCACATGTACCCCAGAACCTAAAGTGCAATTATATATATATATATATATATATATATATATATATATATATATATATATGAAAGACAACACAGAATCTGTTTTTTGTTTGTTTGTTTGTTTGTTTTCTATTTGTCTATTTTGAGCTGAAGTCAATTAAGAAGTTGTACTCAATGGGAAAAACTCCTTGATATAAACTATTGAGTTTTGAGTTTTGTATTTCTGTGGGTGTGCTTGGCTGGCCCATGGTAGGTATTTTATAACTGAAGCTATTCTCTCTTTATCTGTGTCTATGTATGCTTGTGTTTCGAGGGTGTGTAATATTTTCCCATCTCTGGATGCTGTTGATAAATTTGACTACAAAATATTCTAAAATGGCTCTGTTCTGTTTGGCTTAGAGATAAATGCCACTTACATAATTTGAATATTCCTAAAATATTTTTAAATTTCCCACAAAATAAAGAAATGTTATGAGGCACTGCTAGGAGTAATACTGACAGCAGTCCAACTTTATGTGCGAGGTACATGGTATGTATTTTTTGTTAAGGAAAAATATAGTTTTGTGCCAAAGTAAAAGGGACTGGTGGTTCCAAATGAAAAAGAGAAAAATGCAGGCAAAAACTGCATATATAGAAAATTAGAGAACTCATGGAAATGGAATTTTTCTAAGGTCAGACTGGCTATGAATTGATGGATTTATTTATAAGATTCTCAAACAGATTTCAGTATCAAATATAGTCATGTCTCTCATAACATTTCAGTAAACAACAGACCACATATGTGACAATGATCTCATATATATTTAATACTGTATTTTTGCTGTAACTTTTCTTTGGGTAGATATGCTTATTAGAAAAATACTTACAATTTTCTTACAATGATCTATAGTATTAAGTACAGTAACGTGTTGTATATAAGTTTGTAGCCTAGATGCAATAGGCTATACCATATAGCTTGGGTGTGTACTGAACTATGTCATCTCTGTTTATGTAAATACACTCCATGAGGTCCAAACAATAACAAAATTACTTAAGGACACATTTGTAAGAATGTGTCCCCAACATTAAGCGATATATGACTGTATTGTGTAGATGCAAAATTTAAATTTGGCTTTTTCTTTCTTAAAAGAAAATTTTCTTGAATTATTGGTTTGCTTTTAATAAAATATTTTTCTTTACTTTCTGTGTAATCTGAATAGATAACAGAGATTTTGTGTTTTACCCGAACAACCTTCCATGGTTTATGTTGATTGCATATATCCTTAACTATGTGAAAAAACAAAGCTGTCTTACATAGGAAGTAGCTAAGGTACTTTACAATCGTATCACTTCCACTGTTTACTTCTAAAAGTCTTTTATTTTCATTTTGGATTGAAAGGCAGCCAAGTGGTGTTTCTTAAAAATTTGTGATCCTATCTTAATTAAGTGTTCATATATTCTGACAACATTTGATATCTTTCCGTCTCAATACTGAATCCTAGTTTTATCTTTTGGACCTAACGTTGTCTTTCATATTTCTTAGCGAACCCTGGAAAATTACAAATAATGTGTTCTTTCACCTTGCAAAAAGTACTAGAAATGATTAGGTTTATTTTATACTTAATTTTGGATTCATTTCATGAGAAGAGTTCTCAAATCAGAAGAGATGCTCATTCTTCTTCAATTTGAATTTGTATGGAAAACTATTATTAATGTAAATATATCAGAAGTTTTATGGTATATGGGAAGTTCATAAAAATATCACCAATGCCCTCAGAGTTCAAATTTTTATATTTATCAGCTGTGGTACTACATTGACTGATATCAGACAAAAACTATACAGTATTTTTTAATTAGTAATAATTTCAGAGTTTTTTTATGTTGACTTTGTTAAAGTATGGCCCTGGCTGACAAACAAAATGGACTCCTTGTAGCTCACTGAGTTGTTTAAAACTGAAACAGAATCGAGTAGCCATGGCTGGTGAGACAGTAGTCACTACACGGTGCTTTTGAAACAATATTGTAAAAGCATCATGGGACCTCTTTTTCTACAATCAAGCCAAACCAGTTTTTGTTGACAGTGCTGAGATAAACTGCAGCTGCAAATTCCCAGCTGACCACCAACAGACCACCTGGGACAGCCAACAGACTGCCCAGATCCAGCCAATCAAAGAGACTGGTGTTTTGTGACTTAAAGGTCATCCAAACAGGACTCTTCCTCAATCCCTGACTCCCTTGCCTGCCCTGTGGATTTTACTTTTATAATCTTTAAATCTCCAATCCCCAATCAAACGAACTTTCCTTTTATATTGAGACTGCATCTTCTGAATTGTCAGATTGTTTTTTATAGAAAATACAGTTCTTCTTTCTTCCCCCACAGATCTCATGATCTTTTGTTATACTAAATACCACTTTATTTTTTTACTTTTGAATCTAACACCTTCTCAGTAAGTGATTTTTATTGTGGATTCACGTCACTTATTTATAGAGTTTATTAATACAGATAATTTTGTACCTACTCTAGACTAAATATCTTTATTTAGTATTCTTTTTTAACTGCTATTTTTCTTTTATTGTAGTAAGAACACTTTTAACATGAGATCAATCCTCTTAACAGTTTTTTAAGTGTGCTATACAATATTCTTAACTATAGGTACAATGTTATATCCTTAGTATATTCCTAATATGTACTTGGTGTTATATCCATGGTAAATTAAGTCTCAGGATTATGTATTTTATCTGAATGTTCTTTTGGTAAAGATTGTGTTACTCTAGTTTTAGATAATAGATGTAATACCCACTAATCTTTGAAAATAGGGTTATTATATTAACAGATTTTTTTGATTAACTTTTATTTTGTTTTATATGTGACCAAAGGAACAAAATTTTCAGTCAGTTATACTACACTTGTTATGAATTCTCATCAATCTTTCACTTTTGAAATTTTTCTATAGTAAGTTAATCACAGTTACTTTAAGTCTTTTGTCATGTACAAAGAGCTTTTGATTTTACTTTGATGTATTCCTGAAAGCACTTACAAAGCAATTCCTCTTCAACAAAGGACTGTCTCAGATTCCAATGGAAAAAGCTCTGTCAGGTAACTTCAAAACTAATTCAAAATTAGTTTTGCAGTCTTAAACAATCAGGGCTCAAAATAACTCTAAGACTAAAATCTGGTTTAACCAAAAATTGGCTACTCCTTTTGTGTTCTTTATAATATTGAACAACATTGTATGAGAAGAAACAGAAATTGGTTGTCAAGAGGTCTTTAGGAAACTCACAGAGCAGTGGGCAAATGTTCATATGGAAACAAGGGTAAGGAGAAGAGTTTGAGGTAGGCTGAAGCTGCTCTAATAACCCAAATCATGGAATAATATCTGTCTTCTAAGAACTGCTGCCAATAGTGCTGACAATGGACTAGAGAAATTACGAATCTGCCAACATCATCTCCAATAGCATGTTGCTGCACTGCCACTCTGGCGTACCTTAGAATGGATTCTCCATAGACCTCTTCCTTGCCCTATAAATTTCTGGTTCCTGAATCAAAGTCAGGAGTAAATTCATCTAATTGGCAAGAACAGAGAAAGAATAAACACTCTTCAGGACTAAAAATGTAGAAATAAGCTTAGATTGGAAAAAAAGAAAAAAATTGCTATTAATCAAAATAGAAGACCTAGATATAGATAGACAAAAGCAGCTTCAAATTATATAGCAAACCTCATTTTTGCAAAGGTCTTGCAGTGGCTATAAAATACCATAATTACAATCTTTTTATGGATTACTGCTTTCTGGCCAATAATATCCCAAGATCTACTTTGCTATTCCCAGTGATTCCTGGGGATACCTAATTGCTAAGCCACCAACCTCTGGTTGATCCTACATGCTCTCTGTCCTTTCTGATAAAAAGCAACAAACACAGAACTCATCCCTGCTTCTTTCATACCCTCCTTATAATCCTTTGATAATAATCCAAAACTTATAAAACCTCTTTACCTCCTGTTTTTTGAATGGCATTTCTCATTCCTCTAATCAATCTTTCTCTCTGTGAGTCAATAAAGCTGATTTTGCATGAATACCAGTTTGTGCTGGTAGTCTTCAGCTGACTAGGCTTTAATGTCTTGTCAGCCAATATTTTACCAGAGAGGAGTAGAAAAGTGATTTTCTGGTTTTACTGTTTCAATTTTTGATTATGGATTCGACTACCCATAAGTATCCATAGGTGCTGAATACCATCAAAGAAAGTATTACTGGAACGTGTTAAAAGAAAAACATCAGCCAAAATAAATTTAAGAGTTTAAGCAAAGAACAATTCACAAATAAGGCATCCTCTCGAGCCAGAGTAGGCTCAGAGACTTTCATGCATTCAAATGGTGGAAGAAGATTTATGGACAGAAAAAAGGAAATGACATACAGAAAATGGAAGTGAGGTACAGAAACAACCAGATTGGTTACAGCTCAGTGTTTGCAAATTTACCATATTTGAACGGTTGGCCACCTTTGGCTAAAACTTGGTGATTGGCAGAAGAGTAGGCGATAGTCTGTTTACAATTACAATTAGGTTATAGTTCACAATGACAAAGAAGCCTTTACGTTGAATTTTAAAATACGTAAGGAGGGAGTCTAGCTGAGAAAATGGCGGATGGGAGGCAAGACTAACTTGCAACTCCCACTCGGATGGACAGAGCAGTGTGTAGAGACTTGTATCATGAACTTTCACTTTAAGAACTACTGCAGTAACATACCAGGAAAGCTGATACAATCCCCAGACCCTTTGAAGGAAGTGGATAGCTGCTGCAGGCTCCAGAAGACAGCCAAAAACTTTGAGTGTCCCAAGCATGAAAGTGAGAAAGGGAGATCATCTGTCCCTGCAAACACATCCTCAACTGGGGGACCTGAAGGTCCAGATAACTGGAAAAGGATTTGACCTTGACTGGAGCTGAGATGAATTTAGAGAGCTGAGCGAAATACAGGAGTAGAGGAAGCAGTGGAAAGAGCTCTGTGGGCACTTGTGGTCCTCAGGAAAGCCATTTCTGACTTTGTCTCATATGGATCCCTGGGGAGGGCTGCCAGTGGAACTGAGAAAAGACCACAGGGAGAAGGAAACCTCCAGCTGAACTTTGTAACAATTTCTACTGACAGCAAAGTTTCCTGAACAGAACCTGGGGGAGAGGGTGAACTGGTAGTACAGACACAGCACAGATGTTGTGATAGGTGGGGAGGTGCAAAACCTGAAAGCCCAGTTTGCTTTCCTAGTGGGGAGGCCTGGAGCCTGGGCCTTCAGCCCTGTCCACTTGCTGCCTAGAAGTAAACTTGGTGCTGTTAGGGGGGCACAATAGGAGTGAAACCAGCCTTTCAGGCTGTGTGGGAGCTGGGTGAGGTCTGTAACTTCCAGCTTTCCCCCACTTCGCTGGAAACCTGCAGAACGCAGCAAAGGCAATGATAATCCCTCTGGGAGCACAACTCTATCAGCCTGAGAACCACATTCCCCTTCCCTACAGCAGCACAACATGCCATGCCCAAGGAGAGTCTAAAGCTCAAACACACCTAACATTGCTCCTACCTGATGG
Source organism: Aotus nancymaae (assembly GCF_030222135.1). NCBI lineage: Eukaryota > Metazoa > Chordata > Mammalia > Primates > Aotidae > Aotus > Aotus nancymaae. Next base: position 9,040,114 of record NW_026988503.1, read on the forward strand.
TCTTTCTCTACCTTCATAGTAGCCAAAAACAAAGGGCATAATCTCTTGGCAGTTCTGACCCCGCCCACCACCTGAGAAACTTATCCAGGAGACCCTAGGGCAAGCTTGGATCCTTCCTATACTACTGCAGCTGATGCTGTCTTCAGAGTGCCACCTTCTGGCTGGAGGCCAACAAACACAAAACCAGTGCAATAAACAAAAATACAACCAAGGACCGTCACATGGTCCACTTCACTCCCATGCTACCTCCACTGGAGCAGGTGCTGGTATCCAGGGCTGAGAGACCTGAAGACAAATCACATAGCAGGACTCTTTGGAGACACTCTTCAGTACCAGCTGGAGCATGGTAGCTACACCAGGTGGCTAGATCCAGAAGAGAAATAACAATCACTGCTGTTGGGTTCTTAGGAAGCCACATCCCTGAGAATCCATATCCAGGGAGCACCCCATGGGATGAAAGAATCTGAACAGCAGCCCTTGAGCCCCAGATCTTCCCTCTGACCTTGTCTACCCAAATGAGAAGAAACCAGAAACAATTCTGGTAATATGACAAAACAAGGTTCTTTAACACCCCCAAAAGATCACACTAGCTCACAGGCAATAAATCCAAGCCAAGAAGAAATCTCTGAATTGCCAGAAGAAAATTTTAAGTATATTATTAAGCTATTCAAGGAGGCATCGGAGAAAGATGAATACTAACTCAAATTAATTTTTAAAAGTTGCAGGATATGGGCAAAAACTATCCAGAGAAATGGATAGCATAAATAAAAAATAATTAAAACTTCTGTAAATGAAAGGCACACTTAAAGAAATGCAAAATACACCAGAGAGTGTCAGCAATAGAATTTTTTGAAAAGTAGAGGAAAGAACTTCAGAACTCTAAGACATGGCTTTCAAATTAACCCAATCCAAAAAAAGAGAGAAAAAAAAAGAGAGACTTTTAAAAACTGAGTAAAGCCTCCAAGAAGTTTGGGATTATAGTAAACCTTTGACCCTAAGAATAATTGTTGTTCCTGAGGAAGAAGAGAAATCTACAAGTTTGGAAAACATATTTGAGGGAATGATCAAAGAAAACTTCCTTTGCCTTGCTAGAGCTCTAGGCATCCAAATATAAGAAACTTGAAGAATACCTGAGAAATTCATATCACATAAAGATTATTGCCTAAGCACATAATCATCAAGTTATCTAAAGTCATCACAAAGGAAAGAATCTTAAGAGCTTTGAGGCAAAAGCATCAGGTAACCTGTTAAAAAGAAAGCTGTCAGATTAACAGCAGATTTCTAAGCAGAAACCCTACAAACTAGAAGACATTGGGGTCTATCTTTTACCTCTTTAAACAAAACAATTATCAGCCAAGAATTTTGCGTCAATCAATACTAAGCTTCATAAATGGAGGACTGATACAGTCTTTTTAGACAAGTGATGAGAGAATTTGCCAGCACTAAAATAATTGCTAAAAGCAATTCTAAATCATGAAACAAATCCTCAAAATACACTAAAATACAACCTCTTTAAAACATTAATCTCACAGGATTTATAGAACTGTAACACAATGAACAAAAAAGCAAGGTATTCAGGCCACAAATAGCATAATATAATAGTATCTTACGTCTCAATATTAACATTGAATAAAAATGGCCTAAATGCTCAACTTAAAAGATACAGAATGGCAGAATGAATAAGAATTCATCAGTAAGTATCTGCTGTCTTTCAAGAGACTCACCAAACACATAAGGACTCACAAGTGGTAGAATAAGATATTTCTTGCAATCTTTATTTAGACACCAAACCAAGCAGGAGTGGCTATTCTTATATCAGACAAAACAAATGTTAAAGCAACAGCATTTAAAAAAAATACAAAGTGGGACATTATATAATGATAAAAAGACTTTTCCATTAGGAAAATAGTACAATCTTAAATATATATACACACAAAACTGGAGCTTCCAAATATATAAAACAATTACTACTAGACCTAAGAAATGAGATAGACAGCAACACAATAATATTGGCAGACTTCAATACTCTACTGACAGTATTAGGCAGGTCATCAAGACAGAAAGTCAACAAAGATACAATACACTTAAACTCTACCCTAGAACAAATTAACAAGCACTTACAAAACATTCTTCCCCAAAACTACAGAATGTACATTCTATTCATCAGCATATGGTCCAAGATAGACCATATAATGGGCCACAAAACGAGTTTCAACAAATTTAAGAAAATTGAAATTGCAGGCCAGGCGTGGTAGGTCACATCTATAATTCCAGCACTTTGGGAGGCCGAGGTGGTCAGATCACAATGTCAGGAGATCGAAATCAGCCTGGCCAACATAGTGAAAACTTGTCTCTACAAAATATACAAAATTAGCTGGGTGTGGTGGCGCTTGCCTGTAGTCCAAGCTACTCGGGAGGCTGAGGCAGGAGAATCGCTTGAACTTGGGAGGCAGAGATTGCAATGACCTGAGTTCGTACTGCTGCAATCCAGTCTGGATGACAGAGTGAGATTCATCTCAGTATAAAAAAAGAGAAAAGAAATTACATCAAGTACTCTCTCAGACCACTGTGGAATAAAATTGAAAATCAGCTCCAGAATGAGCCTTCAAAACCATGCAACTACATGAAAATTAAATAATCTGCTCCTGAATGATTGTTGAGTCAACAATGAAATCAAGATGGAAGTTAAAAATTTCTTTAAACTGAATGATAGTAGTGACACAAACTATCAAAATCTCTGAGATACAGCAAAGGCAGTGTTAAGAGGAAAGGTCATAGCCATAAATGCCTACTACAGAAAGTCTGAAAGAGCACAAACAATCTAAGGTCATACCTCATGGTACCAGGGAAATAACGAACCACACCTAAACCCAGTAGAAGAAAATAAATAACAAAGATCAAAGCACAACTAAATTAAATTGAAACAAAAAATACAAAACATGAGTGAAATAAAAAGCTGGTTATTTGAAAAGATAAAATTGATAGACCATTAGTGATATTAACCAAGAAAAGAGAAAAGAAGATCCAAATAAACTCAATTAGAAACTAAGCAGGGAGGGAGGATGGGCACAGTGGCTCATGCCTGTAATTCCAGCACTTTGGTAGGCCAAAGAGGGCAGATCATGAGGTCAGGAGTTTGAGAACAGCCTGACCAACATGGCAAAACCCCATCTCTATTAAAAATACAAAAATTAGCTGGACATGATGGCACACACCTGTAATCCCAGATACCCAGAAGGCCGAGGCAGGAAAATCATTTGAACCCAGGAGGCAGAAATTGCAGTGAGCGATCACTCCACTGCACTCCAGCCTGGGTGACAGAGTGAGATTCCATGTCAAAAAAAAAAAAAAAGAAATTAATCGGGGGATATTACAACTGATACCACATAATACCAAAGATCACTAAAGGACACTATGAATACCTTTATGCACATAAACTGGTAAACCTAGAGGAGATGGATAAATTCCTGGAAATATACAACCTTCCTAGATTAAACCAGGAAGAAATAGAAACTCTGCATACACCAATAACAAGCAGCAAGATTTAAACGGTAATAAAAATTTTTCCAACCAATCAACCAATAAACATCCAGGACCAGAAGGATTCACAGCTGAATTTTATCAGACATTCAAATAATAATTGGTTGCAATTATGTTGACACCATTGCACAAGATGGTAAAAGAGGGACTCCTCCATAAATAATTTTATAAAGCCAGTATCACCCTAATGCCAAAACCAGAAAAAGAAAAAATAATGACAACAACAACAAAAAACTACAGAGCAATATCCCTGATGAACATAAATGCAGAAATTCTCAACAAAAATACTAGCTAGCCAAATCCAACAGCATATCAGAGACATAATCCACCATGATCAAGTGGGTTTCAAACCAGGGATGCAAGGATGGTTAAACATACACAAATCAATAAATGTTGTACACTACATAAACAGAATTAAAAACAAAAATCACATGATCACCTCAATAGATGCAGAAAAATATTTTTAAAACTCCATCTTTTTATGATTAAAACCCTCAGCAAAATCTGCATAGAAGAGACATACCTTAAGATAATATAAAACATTTATGAAAAACCCACAGTTAACTGAATGGGGAAGAGTTAAAATATTCCCATGAGACCTGGAACAAGACAAGGATGCCCACCACTTCTATTCAACATGTACTGGAAGTCCTAGCCAGAGCAATCAGAAAAGAGAAAGAAATGAAGAACAAATTAGTAAAAAGGAAGTGAAACTGTCACTGTTTGCTGATTACATGATGTATACATAGAAAATCCTAAAAACTCATCCAAAAAGCTTCTAGAACTGGTAAATGAATTCAGCAAAGTTTCAGTATACGAAATTAATATATAAAAGTCAGTGTCCCTGCTATACACCAACAGTAGTCTAGCTGAAAATCAGATCAATAACTCCTTTCATGATAACTGGAAAAAAAAAAAAAAACTTAAGAACATACCTAACCAAAAAGGTGCAAGCAGGTAAAACACATCTACAAAGAAAACTACAAAACACTGATGAAATAAATCGCAGATGGCACAAACTAGTGGAGACACATCCCATCATCATAGATGGGTAGAATCAATATTTTCAAAATTACCACACTGCCAAAAGCAATCTACAAATTCAGTTTAATTCCCATCAAAATGCCACTATCATTCTTCACAGAACAAGAAAAAACAATCCTAAAATTCATATGGAACCAAAAACGAGCCCACATAGCCAAAGCAAGACTAAGCAAGAAAGAACAAATCTGGAGACATCACATTACCTGACTTGAGACTATACTATAAGGCCATAGTCATCAAAACAGCATGGCACTGGTTTAAAAATAGGCACATAGTCCAGTGGAACAGAACAGAGAATCCAGGAATAAAGCCAAGTATTTCCAGCCAACTGATCTTCAACAAAGCAAGCAAAAACATAAGATAGAGAAAGGACACTCTATTCAACAAATGGTGCTGGAATAACTGGCATGACACATGTAGAAGAATGGAACTGGTTCCTCATCTCTTACTTTATACAAATATCAACTGAAGATGGAGCAAAGACTTAAATCTAAGACCTAAAGCCACAAAAATTGTAGAAGATATCATTGGAAAAATCCTTCTAGATGTTGGCTTAGGCAAAGACTTCATGACTAAGAACCCAAAGCAAATGCAACAAAAACAGTGATAAATAGATGGGACTTAAACTAAAAAGCTTCTGCACAGCAAAAGAAACAATCAATAAACAGACAACCCATAGAGTGGGAGAAAATGTTAGTAATCTATACATCTGAAAAAAAAAACAAAACTGATATCCAGAATCTACAAAGAACTCAAACAAATCATCAAGAAAAAAATAATTCCATCAAAAGTGGGCTAAGGACACGAATAGACAATACTCAAAAAAAGATACACAAATGGCCAATAAACATATGAAAAAATGCTCAAATCACTAATTATCAGAGAAATGAAAATCAAAACCACAGTGGAATGCCACCTTACTCTTGAAAGAATGTCCATAAAAACTCAAAAAATAATAGATGTTGGCATGGATGTGGTCAAAAGGGAACACTTTCACACTGCTAATGGGAATGTAAACTAGTACTACCACTATGGAGAACAGTGTGGGGATTCCTTAAAGAACTAAAAATAGAGCCATCATTTGATTCAGCAGTCCCACTACTGGGTATCTACCCAGAGGAAAAGAAGTCATTATATGAAAAAGATTCTTACATGTTAATAGCAGCACAATATATGGAACCACAACAAATACCCATCAATCAATGAGTGGATAAACAATATGTGGTATATATGTCCCATGGAATAGTATTCAGCCATAAAAAGGATTGAAATAATGGCATTTGCAGCAACCTGGATGGAATTGGAATTGGAGTGAAGTAACTTAGGAGTGAAAACCCAAACAATGTATGTCCACACTCATAATTGGAAGCTAAGCTATGAAGACACAAAGGCATAAGAATAATGCAATGGAATTTGGGGACTCAGGGAAAAGGGTGAAAGGAGGAGAAGAGAAAAAAGGCCATACATTGGGAACTGTACACTCCTCAGATGATGGATGCACCAATATTTCAGAAATCACCACTAAAGAACTTATTCATGTAACCAAATACCACCTGTTCCCCCAAAACCTATTGAATTAAAATCAATATATATATTTATTTATATGTTTTATTTATATATTTATATATGCATTTATATATATTTATGTATATCTATATTTATATATATAAGGAGGCAGCTTTAGGCTAAGCTTGATTTAATGAGAGTTATAATTTTGGAGAATAAAAAATGAATAATTTTTCAATGCCATTAATCACTGATTTCTCAACATCAGTAGCATACTTTCTTCTTATACTTTATACTCTACAAAAGATTAAAAAGGTAAATATTTTTCTAATTCAAGTATTTCTATCTCCAGAATGACTAAAATGTTCTTAATTTGTTCTATATCCACTGTTTCTCCTTCAGGTCACATTAATTCACCTACTAGACTTCCAAAAAATACTTCAGAAAGGAATACTTCAATCTGGAACACCAAATTGAACCTGCCTTAATAACACAATTTCTTAACTAGGTTTTCTGTTTTCTGTCTTGGCCAATTCCAGAGAACCCCCTATTCCAAAGAAGAACTAACTTTTATAAATACAAACCTATTAATATCAGTTTTTGCTTCCTTTATTTTAGAATAACGTCTCAAATCAAATTTAAGTATGTCCTAAATTCTCACTATCTTATAAATTCGGCATATGATGTCACCTCTGGCGGTAACACCTAATAGTTCTTAAAGATGAACTTATTAATCAAACTCAATCCACTTCATATACTGATAACTTACTAAAAAATAAGATCACTTACCTATATACTTTCATCAGGATTGAAATAAGTAGTGAAGAATCTTTTTAAAAGCAGGGTGAATAGTCCAACTCTGTAGGCTAGAATATTCTTCCTTCAACTCCCAGCAATGAAAGAATATCAGATTGTTTTTTTGTTTTACATCTTTTTCAATAAACATTGTTATTTCCACTAAATTAATTAATAAGCTAATTATTGACACATTTTTTATCCTTAAATTGTCATGACATCATTTTTTCACAATTAGAATATGCTTATGACTAAAGGAAGTCAACCAAATAGTATTTTTTAATTCCTAATATTTTCTAAACACATAGTTGACTGAGTCATACTGTACTGATCTGTACTTGAAATGTACCTTTATAAATTAAACATTGCATTCTACAATATTTTTACTCCACATTTTACTTGCTAATAAGGTGGCATACAACATTACAATATTTTCGAAAAATAGTGCAGTGTTGGACGAACCCACAAGGTGAGATTGAAGAGGTAATGGGTAGTAAATGAGGATGAAAACAGTGAAGTTTGTAATGTGGCAGGAATTGAGCTGACTAGAAAAGCCATACAGAGGTCAAAAATGTAAGAGTGTAATTAGAGTACAATAGCCTGTGATCAGAGAAGAAAAATTAAGACTAAATTGCTCTAATTGGGAGAAAAGCTAAAGACAGAGAGGACCCTTTAGCTGATTTAAACTACCCAGGGGAGGCATTCACTGTGTGATAACATTAACATGACCATGATGGTGGCCATAATGCTTCTTTCAACTTGACTAAATTTTTGAGATGTATGTAAATTATTTTAAAAGTCTCTTGCCAGTTATACAGCCCATTAATATCTTTCCAAGAGCTTGGGAACCATATCTTTGAAATTTAATACATCAAAGATCATGTATCTGTAGGAAGGGTACCAGCCTACTATTAATGGGCACCAATTAGCAAACACAGATGGCCTATTCACAGACAGAAGCATTTGTAAACTCAGGAATAACTCAAATATGTTCAACACATCTCGTTGAAAATTCTCCCCACTTGCCCTTCTGTACTTTTTCTCTAGCTCACTTCAGCACTTAAAAACTGTTCTACCTTTTCCTTTAGCAGAATCAAGTTCAGACTGAGTCCAGGTCTCCTTTCCTATTACCAATGCCTTGAAGAACGTCTCCCTTGCTTATTGAACATTGCCCAGTGCAATTTTGCTTTGACAAAAGAAACTTGGAAAAAGACTGCTGCTTTTTGTGACAATGATCATGGTTGTTGGCAGAGAGGAAAATGTCCATTTTACAGACTAAATACCAGTGTGCAGGACATAGCATTACTAGTGCCAGAGAAGGCCTCTAACAGTGACCTCAGGAATGAGGTTTGGAATGAAAACAGAGTACTATGTAGTGGGAAAATTCTCAGTCACATGGGCCAGAGAGATAATGGCACTTCTCTAAAACACACTAGGGTGTTTAAATCATATATATAAATATAGAGTATATATAAAGTAGATGTTTATCATATGAATTCTCTATTTTGTAAAAATTAACTTTATCTCGTGGCAGTGTTTTCAATTTGATAATTGGTAAATTTTAATATTATTCATTTACAGATAAATTCCCATTTATAGATATTTACATTTATAGTCCTTCACAACTGAGCTATTCCAGAAAATTATTGATTATGCTTTTAGAATAATTTTTTGATAAATTCTCAAGGTTTAAATTAAATTTTCCCCATTTCCAAAAAAAAAAAAAAAAAAAAAAAATCACCTCTTTAAATATGAAAGCACAAATACACACACACACACACACACACACACCCAGAGGCAATGTGAAAGGAAGATTCAGGTCATTGTTTTGAAGAATACCTAGAGTTCTACTCTCCTCTCAGAATATCTGACAAACTATTGTATGCTTACATGACCTTATATCCTTGTTCACCCAAAATGGTGCTAGTTTATGCCAGTTGGCCTAACATAATTATTAACATTGCACAATTTTATTTTCAAAAGTATTTTAGTTTTGATAGCAAATCATACGGTCACTTTAATCATAAAAAGCAGTTTGTGTTTCCAATTTGCATGCACTGTAAACAAGAAAGTACAAGAAAAATCTTAATTACAGAATTGATACAGCAAATTGCATATGAAACTGCCCTTTTATAAAACTATGTAAAAATATTTTATATGATTATGTAAAAATATTTTACATAATCATCTAAATTATTATTGGAATCATAGAGATCATTCTCTGTATTCATTTATTCTAAAACTTTGACACAAAGCCTGCTTCTTAAGCAATTTGATTAAGTTTATCAACATTCTTCCCATGGCCAATCTTCATTTGAGGGGTCTGCTTTCATTCCTTTCTCAAGTTATAGTTATCTTTTCTATGCACAGAAGTCCTTCACTCATCTCTAAATCGACCTCCAAAATGGACAGAGGCACTTTACAACACTTTGCCAGGAATGTCCTTATGGTTGTTTCTTGTGTATTCTACTCCAGACTGCTTCTAATCTTTTCTGGAGCTCTCAGTTTAAATCTTCATGAACACACATCTAGTGAAATGTCCACAGTCACAGGTGTTCCTAGAGTTAGCCAGTAGTGCCTCTGTAACTGTGTCAACCTCCTCATAAATATTAGCACCTCAGTTTTTGTTTCATTAAACACTAGAGAAAATATAAGTATCAGTGTACAAGTTTTAAAATGAAGGACTAAAAAATTTTCAAAATAATGATTATAGCAAATAAAGGGCCAACAGTTTTTAAAGAAATGTTAGTATTATACCAACATAGTAAAATTACAGATCGAAGAAAAAAAGCAATGGTAATTTCTATGCAGTTTTCTCCATGTTTGGAAAACAATATTTCTTGGTGCAAAGAAAAACAATTTAAGATAGGGACTATCCATCCATGTTAACAATTAGACATGGATGGATTTATTAATTCAACAAATATGTGTTTGTCTCTCTCGTAGCTAGGTCTTGGGGGGCTGTAACTAGCATTAGGGAAATCATTCTAATAAATGAGCTGTAAGTATGCACTTAGACTCAGAAAAAAAAATTAAAATCATCCTAAACAATCTATTATTTCTTAGAAATATTTGAAAAATATGCCAAAATATAGGTAAAGAAAAATATGAGCAAAATCATAGATCTGAAACTGAATGTCAGTATTCATGTATGAATTGCTTAAGCTTCTCTAAACAAAGATATTTCAAATATTCTTAATAAAAAAATGTATATGTATAAATAGAAAGATATATTTAATATATAATATATATTTAAAAAGCAAATTAGGGCTTACTATACAGCATTCTTCCCTTGTTTCTTTTCTTCTTAGCATTATCACTAGGAGATTCTTCCATCTCAGCCTTGCTGCTTCAGAATCAACCTCCTCTAAAGACAGGATTTCCTGTCTTTAGGAAAAGAAAGACACTTTTCGTCTTAAACCTCTTCTAAGGTGACTCTCAATTTCACTTTATTGGAATACTATAGTTAATGCTATAATTCACAAATTTGTATTTCCAGGTCACACCTCCTCTGACATGTATATCCCATGAATATATATATATACACACACACACACACACACACACACACATACACACATGATATGTAACATACCGCCTCTGACATGTATAGCCCATGAATACACACACACACACACACACACACACACACACACACACACACACACACACGATACGTAACTTGTTTTTCTGGAGATCTCAGTTCAAACCTGGGCCCAAATCCCCCATGAAAACACATCTAGTGACATGTCCACAGTTACAGCAGTCCCTAGAGACAGCCAGTTAGTGCCTCTGTAACTGTGTCAACCTCTTCATAAATAGTAGTACCCCAGTTTTTGTTTGAATATGTCCCAGATATTTCAAACTTGACATAATTAAAATCAAATTATCTTTGTTTTTCACAAAATGTGCTCCTTTCCAAACTCCAATCTTCCCCATCTTTCTAAGGGGTTTAGCATCCATTCATTTGCTCAAAAAATGAATTTAGTGGAGCCTCAATCTTTCTCTCTCACTCACTAACCAGCTTCAAATTAATGATCACATCCTATCAGTTCTTCTTCCTAAATGAGTAAAAGCTATTTTCACTCTAGTCCCAGCCATAGGCCACTTGACCTGACTCTATGAGCTTACTAAATGTTTTCCCCACATTCCTTCATGAGTGATCTATTTTACCAGTAATAAATTCCTAACTTTACTATATTCTAGAATGCTTGGCTTTGTATCTCTTTCCCACTTTTCCTACAGTCCTTCCTATTTACTAGCCATGTCCAATAACACTAATATTTAGATTTATGTTCTCAAATATGCCAGGATATTTTATGTAGCAGGACATTTGCAACCTGTAGTGTTCTTTTGTCTTCCTTCTGTTTGGTTCCCTATTCTTTAACTAGTATTTATCAGCTTGAATATGACCTTTCCAAAAAAGGTTTCCCTGAATGCCCTATTTAAATGTAGATTCCTCTCTTCATTCTAATCTAGTACCTAACTTATTGTCCTCATAAATTTTGAATACAAATCCCAATTATTGCATTTTGCTCTTTTTTATCTGTCTCTTCTGCAATACTGTAAGTTCTGTGAAGTCATGTATTATGTATATGTGACTTATTTCACAAGTCGTATTTTGCACAGAAATTCACCTGAGGAAAGATATTATTGTTTCCTTATTTTTTTATCTGTAGTGTTTTAAATTTTCTACAGTGAATATATTACTTATTTTGAAAGAAAATAATGTTAACAATCTAGAGATATCTAGAAAATATATACTGATTATACATATAATCATTATTAAGTTGATGATTCACAGACATTGAACTAGTTACATGCGTTAGCTTTAACAATTCCATTGTTATGGAGAATGGTCTGAGAGAAAACAAACAAGTAAAAAACAGTTTCAAAATGTATTTTAGAATTAAAGAGCTTTATTAGTATAATTCAGGGTCGCTTGGAACATTTTGTTTCCTGGCCATTAAATTCCTTTCTGCTGGAGAAAAAAACAACACAGAACTAACACAAGTAAATGCTTTGAGTGACTAGACACAAGCATTACTGAATATGTGATTTATATATTGTAGTTTACTTAAAAATTAAAACAAGCTCTTCCTTTAATGTGATCATTTGAACTGTAAAGCACAACCATCAATATAACTATAAACCAATTTTATTATTTTTACCAACATATAAAATTCTCACTATTTTAAATACTAGCATTTAACCTTTTATTTCATATTGTAGAGACATGTTGTTTTCACAAAAATCTATAAATCATAATTTATATTCTTACTCTTAACGACAGGAGCCACCTGTTCTAAGTGCAGTGACAGTCAGTCAAACAACCAGTTTCATACTGTAGTCTAAAATAGCATACACCATTATAATCATCTGACTATACACTAAGAAGAAAATAAAATTCAATAGCATAAATTAAACAAAAAATATCACATCTGTGAAGTTGGGGTTTGAGTGTCATTATGAAGAAAAACTTAAAAGAGAGCACTCTTACTATATCAAGCTGCTGTTACCAATTTTATCTGCAAATCATGCTTGAAAATGTTACATATGTTCAGCTATTATGCAGCACAATACATTTAGATTGGATATTCATTATCAAAGAGATTTACTGTATCTTTTTGAATTTACTGAAATTAAACCAAAATTGTTCTTATCGTTGTCTCAGATTAGTTGTCAACTGTGCCAAAGAGATATAATATTGATAAATATAAAACAAAGCAATGATTTTAAAAAATATGTTCTAACTGTGGTCGTTTAGTAATATTTAATATCATTAATTAGCCTGAATCTGCTTTTTAGTATGTTATAAATTTTAAAATAAAGTTATTGAAACATTACTAAAAAATTATGACGAGATGATTTCTAACAATGCTGTATGAAGGTTAATATGATATTTAGTAGCAAATGTGATATTCAAAAGCATGGAATTTTAAATGAAGAAAAATTCAGTATAACAACTTTTCAACAATCTCCCAATGTTCAACACATGGATATATTCATGTTTAGTCATTGTATTATCATCACCAAATATTTTTTTTAAATATTTCATTGCCATACGTATTTCAATTCAGGTGAAATTCAAGTCTGCATTCTTTCCTTTTTAATGTATTCCTATTTAAACATATTCATAATATTTTATAACTTACTTTTTATATAATGAATGAGTCCATAACCAAAATGAATTTGAGGTACATTTTTAAATTACTACTTAACTTTTTTTACATCTGATATGTTTTCTTTCTAGAGTTTCCTAAATTTTAGTGCTTTAAATACTAGGGTGTAGGTGATGTTCTGCTCCACATTCTTTATTTGAAAGTACTGTTGGCAAGTTCAGTAAGCCAGAATGTCAAACAGGGTGGTGCATAAGATGTGCTGGTCTAATAACTTTGGGGAGAGAGGCTCTTAGGAAAGTACATAATAAACATATTGTGAAAAATAAATATAAGAAAAGAAACACAACAATTCACAAGGCATCCAAATGTGATCCCCACACCTCTCTTTACATCTACATCACAATAACAATTTAAATTATTATTTCTTGTCTTGCAATCATTATTTTCATTCTTTCCAACATCTGAATTTTACTTTTGACTGTGACTTTTTATTGATGCCCAAGGGCTTTTTAAAAATTTATGATTATTTTAATATTTATTCTAAGTGACTAATTATAATGTACTCTGTGCAATTCTTAAAATAAAGATACGTTTGACATGGTAACTCTCATCAAAATGAGTTTGGAATCCTGATAGCATGTGTATAACTCTGAGATTTCCACAAATAAAAATAGTCAAGGTGATGGAGTAAACTCTTCACACATCATCAATCACTGAGGTCTCATGCCATTTAGAAATTGATGGATTTGATAACTTTATTACACAATTTAGAGAATTAAAAGGACATCTTTATTGGATATATATAGTCATCAACTGAATTCATATATAAATCAATACTCTAAAAGAATGTGCAGTCAATATGTACATATCCAAGGGAGTAACTGAATGGCTTCAGATGGAGGGTGGAAATAATAAGCTATATTTGAGTATTTGGTTTTAGCTTGTTTTACTATTTTTAATCCTGTTTATTCTTAGAATGAAAATAGTTTTATTGGTTTGTTTTTTTTTTCCTGAAGGAGTTCCTGAGAAGAAATTACAGAGAAAATTAAAGATTTGTATTCAATAGAGAAGCTAAGCTTCTAAATGTGTATACACTTCTAGTTTAAGTTATATTATATTCAATAGTTTTTCCTTTTAAATTTTAAAATTAATTTCCTTATATCATATTTGTGGCCATTTTAGTTATTCTTTTATTTTATTATTTTGTTTATGTTTAACTGTTTTTCTCTGCTTGTAGTAAACTCATTAAAGTGTACCTAATTTAAACAATTAAACATTTTGCTTATGCTGTTTTAATTACTTAACACAATAATTCATTTCTACTTGTCTAGTGAAGCACCTCTCAAAGACATTTTAGTGAAACTTATTTGAAAGTGTGTGTTTGAATAAAGAGTGTCTCAGAAATCAAATAGTTTCTCTATTTTAGCACTTCTCCCAGTCTTTCCATATTAAATACATAGCGGATTTCAAGGGGATGAATACAGCATATATTATAACCCATAGTTATTTGACCTTACACATCTTCACTGGAATATCTTGTTAATTGTAATATACACTAAGAAATGTACATGAAGAAGTCTTAAATGTCATAATTTATTTTACAATTTAAATTAAGAAAGTATGGAATAGTGTTTGTAAAGGGGAAAACTTACACTTTTTTTCATTAGCTTATTTTTGCAGCTACTCTTTAAAATATAGTCAATAAAGACCACTGCTCCTTTTTGAAGGAACAATTTGCTTATAAAATACAGCTTTGCTAAATCAGAATCTACTACAAATGCCAAGGCTAGCTCTGTCATGGAGACCCCCACCCAGGCAGTGCTGAAGGAATTAAGAAACAGACACAGAGATAGAGTGCAAAGGTGGGAATCAAGAGGCTGACAGCCTTCAGAGCTGAGAGCCCAGAGCAGACTTTGACCCACATATTTATTCTTTACATTCCAGTGATAAGTTTAACAAGTGGATGCTCTGTGTTCTTTCATAGATTAAAGGTAAACTAACCAGGCATCTAGTGTATGTTCACTATAGGTTAAAGATAAACTAGAAAGCATTCTTTATGAGGGAACAATGGAGGCTGAGTCACATATGCTGTGTTCAAAGAACTAGCTCATCTGGTGTGAGACATACACATATTG
The DNA here is from genome assembly GCF_030222135.1 of Aotus nancymaae. Lineage (NCBI taxonomy): Eukaryota > Metazoa > Chordata > Mammalia > Primates > Aotidae > Aotus > Aotus nancymaae. Next base: position 9,055,256 of record NW_026988503.1, read on the forward strand.
TTTACAGTTTTAGAATCTCCTGAGCAGTTTTCTGCTTTGCTGGCCAGCTCGGTTTTCCTTGCTGCCTCTCTCAGCAAACAATATAATTCATCACACACATCAGAACCTGCTGTCAGCATACAAAACTACTAATTTTACTTGTAAGAAAAATTTTTGAATCCATAAAACCTATTTATTTCTTACATGTCATCTACTCTGCATGAAGAGAATAGTAACAGTGGGAATAAGAATATCTAGCATTTTTGAGGGTTTATTAGATACCAGACACTGCAACAGCAATTATATTAATAGTATATTTTTAAATCCTTAAACAGGTTCTGACATCTTGAGATTCAAATGTGAGGAAATGAGCTTAATGATGCCCAAGACCATAATGCTAGTGCTAGTGAGAACTGCGGTGAGTCCAGGTATGCTTGTTACTAACACCAAGGCTTTAAGTGAAACAATTCTTTGACCTTAACTGGTGAGATTCAAATTTTGATTATAGGATTACCTCATGTAATCAATAGATGTTGATCAATTTCTATAAATGTATTGTTACAGATGAATAAAGGTAAGTATAAAATTACCTTGACAGACTAATTATCTATTTTTTATACATGTACTTATTTTATTAGCATGAAATTTTCCATACCTGCCATTTTTAAGTTTACAGTAAGAAGTGCTATTATACTCACAGTGCTATTATATCACATGCAATAGATCTTTACAAGATTTTTCATCACATAACACTGAAATGCTATATCTATTGAAAAAATCTTCTTTTCTCCCTGCCCCCAGCCCTTTGCAACCACCATTCTACTTTCTGTTTGTAAGAGTTTAACTATTTTAGATACCTTCTATAAGTGGATTTATGCAATATTTGTCCATACCAGACGCACCATTCTACATTTCCAGTGCTGTATGAGGATATCAATTTTTCCACACCCTCTCCAACATTGGTAATTTTCTAGTTATTTTTTATAATGACCATTCTAATGGGTTTGATTTGATATGTCATTTTGGTTTTGATTTGCATTTCCCTGATAATCAGTGATTGATATAGTTTGAATACTTGCCCCTCCAAAGCTCATGTTGAAATGTGATCCCAGTGTTGCAGGTATGGCCTGGCAAGAGGTCTTTGGGTCATTAGGGCAGAACTTTCATGAATGGCTTGGTGCTCCATCCTAAAGTGATATATGAATTTTCACTCTATTAGCTCATAAGAGATCTGATTGTTAAAAAAGTGTCTGGCACCTCCCGCTCTATCTCTTGCTTCCTCTTGCCACATGACACACCTACTCTCTCTTCACCTTCTGCCGTGAGTAAAAGCTTCCTGAGGCCTTACTGGAAGCAGATGTTGATGCCGCATTCTTGTACAGCATAAAGAACTGTAAGCCAAATAAACCTCTTTTGTTTATAAATTACCCAGCCTCAAGTATTCCATTATAGCAATGAGAAACAAACTAATACAGTGAGGTTGAGCATATTTTTGCATGTTATTTACCCATTCATATGTTCTTTGGATAAATGTTTATTAAAAGTCTTCTTTGATTTTTAAATTGGATTGTGCATATTTTTTTGTTCCTGAATCGTGGAAGTTATTTTATACATTCTTGGCATTAATCTGTTTCAGATATATGGTTTGCAAATATGTTCTCCCACTCCATAGATTGCCTGTTCACTCTGTTAATTGTTTTCTTTCTGAGGAGAAGTTTTTAGTTCAGTTTAAACCCACTTGTCTATTTTTACAGTATCATTTCATGCATTTTGTTGCCTGCGCTTTTGTTATCCTAGCTAACAAATCTTTACCTAATTCAATGTCATAAAATTTTTCCCCATTTCTTCAAGCAGTTTTACAGTTTCATGTCTTACATTTAGCTCTTAAATCCATTTTGGTTTCTATTGTACCAATATGATTTAAAATAAGGGTCCAACATCCTTCTTTGCACATTGATATCCAGTTTTCTCAACCACATTTGTTGAAGAGACTACTCTTTTCCCATTGTGAAGTCCTGGCTCCATTGTGGCAGATCATTTGACCATGTACGTGAGGATTTATTCATGGGCTATTTTGTTCCATTGGTCTCTGAATCTGTTTTTATGCCAATATCATACTGTTTTGACATATGTAGATTTGTAACATGCTTTGAAATCAGTATTTATGAGGCCTCCAGCTTTGCTGTTCTTTCTGAAGATTGCTTTGCAGTTTAGTGTCCTTTGAGATTCCAATAAACTTTAGGAATTTTTCCTTATTCCTGCAAAAAGTGCCACTGGAATTTTAATTAAATTTGTAGATCACTTTGGATAGCATAGACATTTTAACAATATTAAATTTTCCGTTTAATGGGATGCTTTTCCATTTACTTATGTCTTCTGTTAGTTTCTTTTAGCAATGTCTTGTAGTCTTTTGTGTGCAAGTTTTTTATTTTCTTAGTTAAGTCTATTTCTAATTTTTTGTTTTATTTTTGATGCTATTATAAAGCAGATTGTTTCCTTTATTTTAGGTATGAATTGTTCATTGCTGGTGTATAGATATGCAACTGATTTTTTTGTATGTTGATTATGCATCCTTCATCTTAGCTGAATTCATTTATTCTTTTTTGTGTGTGAAAGTTTTAGTGTTTTGTACATATATGATCACATCATCTGAGAAGAGAGGTAAACTAGCTCCTTCCTCCCCTCTTTGGATGTCTTCTATTTGTTTATTTTTGTTGTTGTTGTTGCCTTATTTTTCTGACTGAGACTTTCATTACTATGTTGAGTAGAAGTGATGAGAGTGGGCATCATTTCTTTGTTCCTGTGCTTGTAGGGAAAGCTTCACTTTTTCACTACTATGTGGTTTGCTGTGGCTGGGGTTATTTATTATGCCCTTTACTGTGTTGAGGTAAATTTCTTTTATATTCAACTTGTTGAATGTTTTTGTCATGAAAGGATATTAAATTCTGTCAAATGCCTTTTCTGCATCAGTTTGGTGATCATGTGTCTTTTTTCCTTCTTCTGTAAATTGGTATGTTACACTGATTGATTTTCATATTTTCAATCACCCTTGCATTCTAGGAATAAATCACACTTGGTTGTGGTGTATAATTATTTTAATGTGTCATTGAATTTGCTTTGCTAATATTTTATTGAGGATTATTACCTTAATATTCACCAGGAATATTGGTCTGTCTTTTTTTTTTTTTCTTATGCTATCTTTGTCTAATTTAGGTATCAAAGTAATGCTGGTCTCATAAAACAACTCTGGAAAGGGCTAGGCACCTTCTTCCAATAGGGGCAAGCTATACTGGTTTCTGTGTTTGATATTACAAGTTCTCTGATGCTGCCAAAAACTGTTGAGTTTTGTTTTTATTCACAGCAATCCCCAGGCATCCAAAATATGCTGATTCTCCAGCAGCAGTCCAAGTCAGGTGAGACAGAGAATCCAGTCCTACAGGCAGCCCCCTGTAAAACCAGATTACAGGCTTTACATTTGCCCCTTCTCTCCCGCTACCCAAGAGAGAAGCTTTCCCAAAACAATAAAATTTCCTAACTGGTTTCTGGTATTCTCATCAAGGCTTTTGGGACCATATACTGCTTTTAAGTTGGTGATTCTGGGGCTAGGGGAGAGCAAGGTCTAGGACTTCCTACTCTACTATCTTACTGGAGTCACTATACTTTCTTCAATTTCAAAAGTAATTGACCTGACACAGCAACTCATGCCTGTAATCCCAGCACTTTTGGAGGCCAGGGCAGGTGGATCACTTGAGGTCAGGAGTTTAAGACCAGCCTGGGTAACATGGTGAAACCTAGTCTTTACTAAAAATACAAAAATTAGCAGGACATGGTGGCAGATGCCTGTAATCCCAGCTACTCAGGAGGCTGTGGCAGTAGAATCGCTTGAACCTGGGAGGCTGCAATGAGCTGAGATCGCATCACTGCACAAAAGCCTGGGTGACAGAGTGAGACTCCACCTCAAAAGAAAAAATAAAAATAAAAAGTAATTCATATAGAAGTGTTCTTCTGAAGCTGGCAATAAATATCCTTTTAAAGAAAAACTATAAATATCAAAAAAGACATTAAGTCTATATATGTCCAGTTTATTGACAATCTAATTTATTTTTACTCATTCATCTATTCAAAATGTAGGCTAACCACATGAGTATTGCTGTATGTAGGCATGGTAAATGTCAATATACAAAAACGTTTCTGCCTCCAACTGGCTAATGTTCCAGAGTAGGAGACAACACATACAAATAAGTAATGGCTTCTTACTTAGTTTCTCTTTATTAGATTGCTTATTCTGGGGTGATTTAAATGCCATTTTTGTGAGATACAATCCTCCTATGAAAAACTCACATGGTGAAGAATTGAAGCCTCCAGCAAAGAGCCATGAGAGTAAGCCATCTGGAAACAAATCTTCTAGCCCATCTAAAGCCTTCAGATAAACATAGCCCCTGACAACTTAACTGAAAGTGCATGCGAGACTTTGAGCCACAATAACCAGCTAAGTTGCCTGCATTCCTGACCTGCACAAACTGTGAGATCATCAATGACTTTCCTTTTAAGCCATTAATATTAGAATAACTTATAAAGAAATAAGTGATATCAATACATGTATCTATAGCCATTTTTGTTTTGAGAATTTCTCTTTTTCTCTCTAGGAAATTTATCTTTATGATTACTTCAAATTTCCTGTGATTTTCTAACTCCTTTTATTCAGATATTGACACTTGTATTTCCATTATCTATATCTCTTACTTTCCTTCAGTACTCTTAAGTGATATACCATGGCTTACAGGCTCCATTGTTTCTTTCATTTGTTTCTTCATTTAGCTTTTATTTTTGTTTTTGTTTTGGAAAAAAAAAACTGACCTTATTGTTGCTCTTTGAAGGTTTTTGTTTGTTCTAATTCTGAATGTTTTAATATGTCTTCTTTGTTTGCTTTCAGTCATTTTATTCGAAATGTGTAGATGTTTTATGTTTGTTTACATGGCTTAATAAGAGTAATCTTTTTGTTTGTGTTATCTGTCATAGGTTTTGTAAAATTCTGAGTAGTTCTCTCTTCTTTTTGGTTCCTTTCTATTTCTCACTTGTGATGATACCAAATTTTATACACCACTTACCTTTTCTGAGGATCCCTAAATTATTTTCCATATAATATAGCTTTTTGTATCTCTATGCTTGTTCAGGAAATTCTATTCTATAACAAAGTCAATTATCATTATTCATATTAGTTATGCTTTATATAATGGTTCCATGGACTCTGAATTAATGAATACTGAATGATTGTTCCTACAGAAATACCGGGCTAAGTTCCTAAAAAACATTTTCACCAGCCAGTCAGTATATAACTTTGTTTTGTGTGTGTTTCTGCTTAAAGACACCTTTTTAAATATACACTATTGATTTAGTAGCACTAAAGTCATGGGTACTGGAACTATAACTCAATGGCTGAATGAAGGTTAACATAAATGTCCTTCATAACCTACATCACTTTCTTTCTTTTTTCCTTTTTTCTTTTCTTTCTTCTTTCTTTCTCTCCCTCTCTTCCTCCCTCCTTCTCTCCTCCCTCCTCTCTCCTCCCTCCCTCCCTCCTTCCCTCCCATCCTTCCTTCCTTCCTTCCTTCCTTCCTTGCTTTCTTCTTTCTTTCTTTTTTCTTTTTTTTGTCTGGCCCTATTGCCCAGGCTAGACTGTACTGGTGTGATCTCAGCTCACTGCAACCTTCACATCTCAGGCTCAAGCAATCCTCCTGCCTTAGCCAGCTGAGTAGCTGGGATTAGAGGTGTTCACCACTATGCCCTGCTAATTTTTGTATTTTTAGTAGTGGTAGGGTTTTGCATGTTGGCCAGGCTGGTCTTAAACTCCTGGCCTCAAGTGATCCACCCACCTCTGCCTCCCAAAGTGCTTTGATTACAGTCCATCATAGCCTTCTTGTGCTTAGAACACTAGTCAGCACTTAAGCACTATACACTGGGGCCAATTCAAATAGTGAAATCAACAGCAAAAGTTCACTGTGCAAAATATGCCACGCTAAATACACTGAAAAAAAGGATGCTTGTTTACATTATGAGAGCTGATACAAAATAAAAATATTAAAAATTGATAGGATAAGATTGTATGATCAAAAAACAAGTGAAACAAACAAAAGCAAAAAAAGAAATAAAGGGAAGTCAAGTAATGGAAATATGAGTCACAAAATTTTTAAAAATAATTATGCTGGATATGACTACTTGATTAAAATGCAATATTAATACCTAAGGCAAACAGCTAATAAATATAAAAATATAAGAACTAACACAAAGAAATAAAGACACAATGGATGGGTTTAAAATGAATTAGACAATACTGAATATATATTATCACACTGGAATATACAGTTAATCTTCATTATTCACAGATTCTGTATTTGTGAATTTCCTACCTACTAAAATTTATTCGTGACCAAAAAATCTATACTTATTCTGCTTTCACAGTCATTCATGGACACATATATATAAAAAGCAGTGAGGAATCTGAATTGCCCATCTACACATTCCCAGCTGAGGTCAAACAAGACAACACTGTATCTATGGTTCTTACCAGTGACTTTCCTCCTTGGTGAATCCTGAAATATAGTGTTTTTCTCCTCAGTCCCTTAAAACTACTAAAAGTTTTGCTAACTTCTAATTGTTTCAGTCATGTTTTCATGAATAAGCACATGTCTTAAATGCCTCACTCCTCTCTCTGGCCCATTTCTTTTCTTAGATTTTGGTCCTGCAGTTCCTTTCTATGTTCTAGCTCATTGTTGCCTTTAGACATGTTTTAATACATTTTGCCTAACTTTTCTAATTATTTTCAGTAGGAATTTGGGGATGTGACATACCGCCTGCCATTGCTGGAAATGGCACTTGGTTATATCCCACTTTCATTTTTTGGTAGATAGTAGTTTGTAAAGCCAAATATCTTTTTGTCCTTTTTAATTTAGGACAAATACCAAGCAATATTCTTAAGTTATGTTTCTATCTCTATATATATTTTACAATGAGGTTAGGAAACACAGTATAATCAATTTATAAATAATTGGTATTGGTATATTATTCTTCAAAATAAAATTAAAAGAAATATACCTTTGATTTTACCTGAATGAAAATTTTAATTTGACCTTTCAACACAGAATGATGAAATTTTTGTTTAGATAGAGGTTCACTATAAATATAAATAACTTAAAAAGTTTGATATTAAATTATTTTTGCTTGTTCTGCAGTTTTTGCACAAGAGATTGAGTGTGACCAAAGGTTACTTAGAATTTGGAACATTTCATATAAATTAATCTCCAAGAATATTAAATGCTCAATGTATTTATTTTTCCTTTCTATAAGAATATATAAATTTATACCTACATTCTATAAGTATTACACACATATATGATATGCACGTGTGTACTTTTTAAGTTCAATACTTTTTTATCTTTTGAGCTATTTTATGATAGTTTTAGAAAGTGAGGAATTTATTAATCTAAACAATTCAGTGTCATTCTAATCTTACTGCTTAAAATGAGAATATATTTCAACAAAATATGTAACACTTCCAAATGGCAATGAAATGCATCTAGAATATGAATATTGTGTGACAACTAATATTATCAGTTAATTTTAATATTATAAAGCTTTAGATCAGTCTTAAAAGTATATCTCTTTAAAAGACTTGAAAGGGAAAAATAGATATCAACTCGTAATTTTGACCCAGAATAAAAGCTTTAGGATGCATTGTAAATATTAAGTCCTTTCCAATAGTCTGAAATAAGTCCAGTGTGATCATTTTGGTAAGAAAATTACTTAGAGCTTTGGCAAGAGCAAAAACAAAACAAAACAAAAAAAACACCTCACTTTTCCTATTGGTTGTCACATTTGAGAATTAATTAAGAACAAAGTGGTGATTTTCAGAAAACAACCTTTTTTCTCTTTATTTGCAGAAAAATATCAATTCCAAAAAATATTTATCATGCACCATGTAGAATTGAAATTGAAAATAGCAAATAAAAAGCATTACATTAACTTATTTTGTAACACAAAATGTCTAGATGGTTCACTAAAATTTAAATTGTTATTGTGAAGGATTATGTATATGACAGCAGTACAGTTTAAATATTAACTTATTTAGACGGAAAAGGAAGAGCATAAATATAATATATATAGCTAAAGTTCTCTTAAAACATAATGTAACATCATTTATTTTTCTATATGCCTGAAGTAAGTAGAAACAATGAAAAGCTGAGCTAGGCTAAGATAATATTTTATATTTTCTAGAATCTCAAACAAAATTATAACAATGAAGTTGATTGAAAGATAAAGTTTGAATATACAAATGGTTGAATTTATAATCATCAAATACTTCACATTTTTATGATTTACAGCTGTGTTTAAATAAACCTATCCAATTATACTGAAGCCTGCCATCTATTCATGGACTATTCCCATTTGCATGCTTAGAAAATGATAACAATGAGCTCCACTGAGCAATAAAGATTTAGATAAACAAATTGGGGAGTTTCGACACTAATCCTAGGTATTTTTTCTGATATTTATTTGGCTCCCTGCTTCCAACAGATCATGTTTTTGACCTTAAACCACAAGTAAGAAAGACAGATAAGTCAATGCTTGCCACTTCCCCACAAAGACTAGACCATCTGGATTCTTTATATTTGTAACAGGTGCTTCTGGGATTTAGAGCCTAATTCTGGCCCAGATTCTGTTCTGTATGGGTGACTCTGTTGCTATGTGCAATTGTGCATTGCATTAATTGAAGAGAATAGAAAAGGCCAAGTACAGCAATTAGTCAGTTGGTCATGCAGAAAAGAGTCTAGTGGCTTTGAGCCACAGAATGCTGAATGCACAGATGCACAGCATCATCAGTTTTGCTCTCTGTGGTATGCTCCTAGTCTGTGACAGGTAAATGCCTTTGTGACTTGATTCCAGTTTTCTGTCCCATTTGAAAATAAACTGCATTTTTTAACCACAGGAGAGAGAAAATGCTGCTTTTTCCTACTGTAAAAACCAGCTACATTGGCATAATATGTCTTGAATATACAACAGAACAATATAAAATAGGCATAGCTGTCAGAAAACTTAAAAATTTTAAGTGAAAAGACTAATATGTATTTTACTCATGATATATGTAGATGTAGCATTTATTGGATAAAATCACTATTTTTGATAGTGGTTTTTAAAATTAAAGAAGTTTGAAAACTTGTACATAGTCTGTGTCCAAATTTAATTTTGGTTAAGCATTTTGAAGTATACATAACAACTTAATTACTTAAATATCAGTTTCCTCATTTATAAATTAATGTCATTGTCAATAGTCAAATGCTATAATGAATGACAAGAACGATAATCATTAATATTTCATTTGGAATCAAATAAACAAAGAAACAAATAATAAAATAACTTACAGCTCTAGAATAGAGACTATTTTTAACCTTTATGGTTTTATTCTAAGTTTTAAAAACTGAATTATCATATTTATCATACTTTACAGTATTACCATTGTATTTTAGTGTTTCTAATATTTTATTCTACGTCTCATATATCATTTCTTAGTTCAACTTAATGATAATTTAAATGTAAGTTGTTACTGTTTGTTTAATAAAATCAACACATAGTTTGAATATCAACTATAGGTCATGAACTGTTCTAGGTACTTGACATAAACATTGAACAAAATAGAAAATTATTTTACCCCATGGAGCTTAACAGTGTGGGAGTAGACATGTCACATATTTGATGCTTGTTTATATATTTGTATAAATATACTATCTATAAAAACTATATAATGGTCAGAGTAATGAAAGCAAAGTAAATAAACTAAGGTGGAAATAATAAAGATGATACTTTAGATAGTGAGGCAAGGAAAGAAATATTGAAGGAGGTGATATTTACACAATGACTTATATTACACGAAAAAACAAATACTGAAAATCAATGTGGGAAAGAGCATTGTAGACCATGGAATAAGCAAAGGGAACAGAAGGGTATGCTTACCTACAAACTCATTAAGTTGTATACATTATATATGTACAGCTTTATATTTGTCAGGCTTTGTACCTCAATAAAAGGGTTTAAACAACAAAGAGCTGGGTCATAAAGTGGAAGAGAATTGATGTGGGTATGAAACACCTACTGTTATCCAAGTACCTTATTAGGTAGGTGACCTATTTTATCTCTGATTTGCTCATAGGCAGAATAGTAGAATGATTCAATACTAAATTCCTAAAGCCAGAGAAAATGATGCAAATCTATGCATGGCCACTTATTAAGTGTTTCTCATTTGTGGAATAGAGATTATAATAATAACAATAGTATAGAACTATCAAACAGATTATGTAAGATAACACAATCAACACACTTCTTGCAGTAAGAGGCATGTAACACATTGCGTATCAGCATGATCACCATCATTATCATCATCCCTTTCTATAAAGTATGAACTGTTAGTCCCATCTCTAGATGAGAAAATTACAACTCAGATTTGTTTAATACTGGAAGTTTTGTTTACTCTATTATGTCTTCAAACATCTTTTTTTTTTCAGTTAATTAATTCTATGTATCCTTTCCTGCTTTCTCAATGGGAGGATCATTCTAATACAAACTATTCCTTAATAACCAGAGTAGAAATCTCCCAAAGAAAAATATTTTGATGCTTTTAAAAGAATACAACATCCATGTAAATTTTAAAACACAGTTGCACCAGAATGATCTCTGATATTTGTACTTTATCTGCATTTCTAGCATTAAACATGACATCATTCCAATCTCACAATGTAATGCAACTCACAAAATCATTTTGTGGCCCATGTGGTCAATGTAAAGCAAATTGTCAAGGTTTCTGGCTCACTAATTTTAACTATATGACTATTTAAGACTCCAAAACATAAAGTTTCTAAAGAAAAAGAGTTATTATTTTCTCTGAATTGCTTTTCTTTTACCTCTATAAATAGGATAAAACATCATAATAATAATGAGCATAAGTGACACAAGACTGATAAGAAAATGTGGGCCATCTCTTTTGAGAGTTATTCCTTCCTTATTGTTAGAATTGCAAAGATTTCTGAGCAATAACATCTTCCTATCCAAACAATGACATCTCTGAGCCTAGGGATAACTCTCATAGATAGTGATTTTTCCACACTATAGCTCTTAATAATGCCTCCTGTTGGTATCTTTATGCAGAACGACTAAGCTTTTATTCTCTGCATGGTAACAGCTCTGGTACTCAGCTTTTAGTGGCTGCTCCTTGTAGTTCTCAGAAGCTCATTGTAGAAGCATCCCCCCAAACTACTCATTTTCTGAATCAATTTCAAAAGGTAATGGCTTTTGGTAGCTATAGTTTTTAAGGTCCTGGCCCCGGGTTAAGCCTCCCGTTGGCAAGGACTATGTCCTAGAATTTTTAAAAGCTCATAATTAAAGACCTCTGGAGATTTGCTGGGAGCTAAAACATTTGGTTTTACATTTTTATGCAATTCCTTAAACTTTGTTTTGTGTTCAAACAGAGGAAAACAAAGATAATTTTATTTCTTTGCATCAGAGCAGTGCCCTTACTCTCCATTTTCAGTAAAGTTGCAACTTGTCTTGTTCCATTCTTACATTGAATTCCCAATTCAAGAATAGGGAAAAGACCTAGAATTCACAAATATTTTTGAGCATCCTAATGGAGTAGCATTTAGCAAAATCAGATCTTGGAAAAATAACAGACATCTCATAGTTGTCAATATATATATTCAAATAATGAAACAGAGTTACACGGAATATTTTCTACATATTTCTATATAATTACACACACACACACACACACACACACACACACACACACACACATCCCTGCCTAGTAGTTTATTCCACACACATGCTCAGGTATTTTAAATTTGAAACAAAAAATTCAATTATTCAATATCATTCTTTTGTAACTTACCAATATCTTTTTCTTCCAATGTCAAACTTCAAAATAATTCTGTACAACTCCTGCTTCACCTTCTTAAACTTTCATCAACTTTCATTCACTTTTCAGCCAAGTGAAATTTTTAATTTTAGTTCTACTCCATGGAAATTATACTAACACCTCACACACACACACACAAACTCACACACAGTTTCTAAAATCTCACTTTACTTGGTCATAATCTTTTTCACGAACTTCTTTTTTCACTTCTGTAAATTGCTCTCTCTCTAGTCTTTTCACTCATTTTGTAGGGAAGGACCTTTCTCGGCTTACCCTTTATATGTCTGTGTGCACCAAATTCCTCTACAAGACCTGGGACTATATTCACCCTGGTCTATCTGATTTACTCTGCTTCATCCATATACTATTTTTTTAATTTATTTATTATACTTTAAGTTCTGGGATACATGGGCAGATTATACAGGTTTGTTACATAGGTCATGTGCCATAGTGGTGGTTTGCTGCATCCCTCACCCCATCATCTACATTAGGTATTTCTCATAATGCTATCCTTCCCCAATCCCTCCACTCCCTGCTATTCCTCCCCTAACCCACCAGCCCCCAGGCCCCAGTGTGTGATGTTCCCCTCCCTGTGTCTCTGTGTTCTTATTGTTCAATACCACTTATGAGTGAGAACATGCGGTGTTTGATTTTCTGTTCTTGTGTGCAGCCATAAAAAGAATGAGTTCATGTCCTTTGCAGGAACATGGATGAAACTGGAAACCATGATTGATTCTTAGCATATGCTATTTTTAATCGATATATCTTTATCTCACATTTCTCTTTACTGTTGGTCCTAGAAACCTAAATGTAAAAACATTGGTTTCTAAGTGGTCCATAAGCACCACAAACACATTTATTACTAACTCATGGCCTTGATTTTCCATTGAAATCTGTGATTTTTTCCAACGATCTCTTTTGACTAAATTTTATTTTAATTGCTTGTTTAATATCTGTATTCTCCCTTAGACTTTAGGCTCCATGAGTGTAGAGATTCTTTTCAGGTTTTTTCCAAATATATATCTCCAGATAGCGGGATATAGTAAGCCCTCAAAAACATTACCTACTGGAATAAATACTGGTTTCTAAATTAGAAAGTTGATTTTGTCTTGCTCCAGATTGAAATATTTGATTTTTCATTAGGAACAAATATGTCCACATTTTTTGAATATGGCATTGTTTTATCTTTTTTCCTTTTCAGCTTTACTTTCTCCTTATTTTAAACCTGACCTTTATACCCTAGCCATACATTGAAATTTTTAAATGCATTCTTTACTCATGCTAACCTTTGATATGAACTTACTTATGGATTCCTTTAAACTTTCTGGCATCTAGTGACATATTCTTTCTATACTCACTTAAAACATAGCCTTTTCCATAAAGCCCAACTAATCCATATCCAAGTAAAACTCTTGACCATTGTCATTGTGATTCCACTATACTTTGAACAGCACAGTACATCATAGTACTGACCCTCTTTAGTTGCAAGGGTAGAATTCAGGAATGTTGGGAATTTGTCATTTATAACTACAGTTCCTAGTACAAACACTGACATGTAGTAAACACAATAGATGGTTGTTGAATGACTGACTATCTTATGTTAAAAAAAATCTTCATTTGATATATACCACTATTGATATATGACAGCATTTGAGGAATGAGGGTGAGGATTAAAGGATCTTAGCTTAAGAAGTATGTCTTCTCCCTGTAGAAAAATTTTGAGTCACTCAAGTTTATCAGAACTATCTTTGTGAATGGTTAAACTTTGGAGAAAATTCTATAATGTAAAGATATCTATCACATTAATATACACATACGTATGTATCTGTGTATCTAAATGTGTATCTACAGACATACAAATACAGTCATGCATCACTTAACAATGGGGATATTTTCTAAGAAATGTGTCCTCATTGTGGAAATATCAGAGTATATTTATACAAACAAAGATAGTATATCCTACAGCTAGGCTATATGGTATAACTTACTGCTCCCAGGCTACAAACTTGTACAGCATATTACTATAGACAACTGTAACACCATGATAAGCATCTTTGTATCAAAATATTAAAAAGGTACAATACAAATACAGCATAAAAGATTTTTAAAAAGTACACCTGTATAGGGCATTTATGAATTTAGCTTGCAGAACTGGAAGTTAATCTGGGTGAGTCAGTGAGTGAGTAGTGAGTAAATGTGAAGGCTTAGGACATTACTGTACTCTAGACTTTCTAAACACTACACTTAGGCAACACTAAATATATAAAATAAACAAAGAAATTGTGCTGTGTTCTCATGGCCACAATATCAGTAGGTGACAGAAATTTTTTAGCTCAGTTATAATCTTACCAGATCACTGTCAAATGGTAGGACCTCAAAAAGTTCATGAAAAAGTAGAATTAAAAGATAAAGATAAAAAATATAAACTGCATTTCTCAACATAAACTCTGACAAGTTCAAGACCTTCTTGTAAGTAATATCACCATTTAGTTCATCCCTAAAGAGCTGAGGGTTCTGGGAATTTAACCATGTCAATGCAGTCTTTTTATCTTATTAACTGAAGAAAAATGGGTACTCTTTACAGATGTTTTAAAGATTAGGAATCAAAAAGAAGTCAGGAGTCAAATCAGTACTATAAGGTGGATGCCTAATGATTTCCCATAAAAGCTCTCACAGAATTGTTTTGTTAGATGAGAGAAGTGAGCAGGAGCAGTGTCATGGTGAAAGAAGGATTCTATGGTGAAGATTTCTTGGGCATTTTTCTGATAAAGTTTTGGCTAAGTCTCTCAAACACTCTCATAATAAGCAGTTGTCATCATTCTTCAGCTCTCCAGAAAGTCAAAAAGCAACATGCCTTGATCATCCCCAAAAATCGTTGACCATAACCTTTGTTCGTGGCTGATCTTCCTTTGCTTTGACTTGGACCACTTCCAACTCTTGGTAGCCATTGCTTTGATTATGCTTTGTCTTGAGGATTATACTGGTAGAGCCATGTTTCATCTCCTGTTACAGTAACTCGAAGGCCTCAGCATCTCTTCCCCACTTACTTAAAATTTTCATTGAAAATTATTCTTTTGTCTGCAGCTGTTCTGGGTGCAATGGTTTTGGCCCCTATTCAGTGGAAACTACTCAACTTTAATTTTTCAGTCAAACTTAGCTAAGCTGAACCAATTGAAACATCTATGGTGTTGGCTATTGTTTGTGCTGTTAACCAGCAGTCAAGGCACAAACAAGATTAATTTTTCCCTAGTGAATTGATGTGGATGGTCTGCTGCTGCAGGTTTCATCTTCAACATCATCTCTTCCCTTAATTAAAGTGGTTATTCATTTGTAAACGCTAATTTCTTTGGGGAATTGTCCCCATAAACTTTTCTTTTGAGTGTCAATGATTTCATCGTTCTTTCACCCCAGCTTCACCAGAAATTTGATATTTACTCTTGCTTCAGGTTTAGCATAATCTATATTGTCAATAGGGGCTCTTTCCAAACTGATGTCTTATCCCTCTTTGTGCCTCAGGCTGGATCTTGTTCAGATGTTATAACAAGTAGGTACTATTTGTTTTGGCACACAATTTTTTTGAAATCTATGCATAGTTTTTTTCATAACATGCATTTTCCATGAACTTTGTGAAGACCTCCTGTATATGTAGTCTACCCCTGACCAAAATATCATTATGAGGCACAGGACTGTATATGTCTGTATGTATAGGGATTTTTTTTTCATATAAATTGAAATCAATCTGCACTTACACATATATCTATATATAATGAGTAACTTGTACAAGTTTATAAGGGAAAGGCAGGTATTAGTAGGGCCTGTGAAAATTTTTTCATGAAAGAAACATTTCAATGTCAAACAATTCTTAAGTCTACTCATCTATTCAAGAGTGCAAATTATTGCAATTAACTTAATTGAAACATAAATAAATCTCTTTGTCAACTATTTGGTAATATAGAACTTTTGAATTCAAGACATTGCTTTAACTAGATTAACAATTTAGATCAGTTTCCAAGAATTTACATCACTGAAAGGGATTATCAATATAAATATTGTAAACAAAATTATATTCTGCTGATTAACTTACATGGTTTTCCATAAATGGGGCTTAGAGGCAGAGTGGTACTTGGCAGAGATAATAACATCTGTCGTTAGGTTGGGGCTTTTACTTTTTTTTCATACTGTTGCTCTACTTAAGCAATCTGTCTTTTGGTGAGAAGGTGTTGATTTTCTTCGCTTGTAATAAGCTTACTATCATTCAGCAGGCTATCACAAAGTGAATGCAGAAATTTACAGGTCATGCTACTCTCCAAAGACACAGATAATGCAAATATTGCTAACATATACACGATAAGAACAAGAAGTATAAGGGAGGAAAACATGGATCTTGTTTTCAGCATCATGTGTATGTTAGTAATAATAATACTATTATTACATCATTTGGTCTGTATACTCAAAAAGGTACAATTACTGAAAGAAAAGCAATTTACAGAGAAAATGAAAACAGACTTAAGAATCTGAGCTATTTTATTGTCCATTTCAGGTAAGGGATAACATTCTTGCATTCTTTACCTGAGTGTTTATGATCATGTAAAGGAACAAACGTGAAAGGATAAATCTTTTCAGAGTTTCATTTAATCTTGATTGCTGAGGTGCCTACTATTTTTTCTACCTTCTTAATTTTTCTCAAACTGCCTCCTTCAGTTGTTTATTCTGTCAAGTTATATTAGTTAAAAGGCTACCTATTTATTCAAGTCCTACCATAACTGCCTTCTTTCTCTGTGTGAGCCTACAAGCATTATTACAGTGTTTATCACACTCCAATTTAGTGTCTGAAAATATCCGTTCAGCACTAATTATGTGTCATGCACTCTCTAAGTGTTTTTTCAGTGTTCTCAGTTAACATTCTGTTTCATGTCCTTCCTGTTTGATAATCTGATACCCTCAATTAATTGTTCATAACTTAAAGGCAGGGATCAGGGATCACATCTGATTTATTTAAGAACATTCTGTCTGCTTCTTATCTAAGTGCAATATAGATTCGTTAAATGAGTTTGAGTTTCTAAAAACAAATAGGTTTTTCCATGTCATAAAGGAAAAAGAAACTGCCTCTATTCTCCTTCTCCCTCATCTCCTGGAACTGTCATTCTCAAGTGTAGTTCTGCTCAAAACTGCTGTCTCTATTTCTTCTCTACTTCTATCAGAGAAATGCAGAAATGTGTAAGTCATCCTAAAGATTTTATTACAGGAGTTTTAGAAACACAAATAAGTACTTTGGGACCTGAGGGCCACTACATCACATAAAGAAAAGGACCCATAGAATTTCTTTTCTTTTTTCTTTTTCTTTTTTTTTTCTTTTTTCTTTTTTTTTGGAGACAGAGTCTTGCTCTATCACCAGGCTGGAGGTGCAGTGGCAGGATCTTGGCTCACTGCAATCTCCGCCTCCCGGGTTCAAGCGATTCTCCTGCCTCAACCTCCTGAGTAGCTGGGACTGCAGGTGTGTGTCACCATGCCCAGCTATAATTTTTGTATTTTCAGTAGAGATGGGGTTTCACTATGTTGGCCAGGATGGTCTGGATCTCTTAACCTTGTGATCCACCATCCTCAGCCTCCCAAAGTGTTGGGATTACAGGCGTGAGCCTGCGCCAAGCCAAGGACCCATAGATTTTCTAAGTAAATCGTGGAAGAATTTTCTTTTTGTGACTCATGTAAAACTAGGAATCAGAAAATGTCTCCTTAGATAACAAAATATAGCTCTTATCAGAACTTTCATAATTTGAGAAGAAACAAAATCATTTAATCACCCAAAATAAAGTCATCTATAATATGCCAAAAGGTCCAAATGCTTTGGATCTGGGGAAGGTTCTGTTGCTAACTAGTTATATAGTCTGAGACAAGATGCTTAGCCTTTTTTTCCACATCTGCATCTCGATCTAAAAGAGAAATATTGGATTAAATTCCAATATCTAAATTTCTTTCCAGCTATAGTGGATGCCATAAAAACGGACTTTCTTACGGTTACTATAAAATTTATTCTTCCTTTTTAAAAATTATACCTCCTTTTCTTCAATTCTTAGTACGCTGTTTTTTATAAATGTATTAGACTTGAATGTTCCTTTGTCTACAGTACACCTTCCAACATATTAATACTGTATATTAGAAATTTACCAGTTCAGTTAAGCAGTTTAACTCTACTGAATATCATTCTTTTAGAGTATTGAAGGAAAAAGGAAATGATGTACAACTTTCTCTGTTCTCTGCTGCAGCTCATCAAGCCTGAATGGCTGAGAATAGCTGGACATTTACATAATTAATTTCCTTTATTATTTAAATTGCCCTAAGCAATTGCCTTAGAATAACAGTCATTTTGTGCATCTCGCTTTTCTGCTACAGCTTTATTGGAATGTAAATACAAAAACTTGATTCTTTAAAAGCACAATGCAGAACCAATTGGTGCAGTTGCCCATTATTAAGTATTAATGGAGACGAGACCTGGACAAGTTAACATAATGAACCTGTCTTTCTGCCTCTTTTATCTTATGCATTTATGGAATGAAAATTATTTAGAAAGAATATGAAAAAATGTTTGCAATATTTTATCTGAAAAACCTTTATGTCTCTTTTCTCTTTTGATTGAGACTTTGAGAGAGACCCATTCTGTAGTTTTAGATCTTCTAATCCTGTGGGACATAGGATATGTGGTCTATAGCTAATGAAACCATGAGATGTGTTAACACTGACAATATGACCTGCAATAAATACTGTGGGATCTCATTTACATATTTTTAGAAAAGCTGAATAAATGATGAGCGTTTTCTGCAGTTATGATACCACAAAACTCAGAAAAAAAATCTTTAAAAAGTAAGCATGAATGTTGTGCTTGTGAAAATGGTATAAAGAGACCAGAAATGAATGGAAAAAAATGTAAGTATGTTATCCTTTACTTGAAAGAATGTAAAGAAAAAGGAAAATCCACAGGCATTCACACAGTTAAGGACCTAAGAGAGATCCTGAATATAAAGTTACCTAAGCTGGTTTCCTTATTGCCTGTAATATTAATGTATTGCCTCTACTCATGGATAAAATAAAGCCTGTTATCTATTTATGTATTAATTTTATTCAGCTATTAAGCCACTTGGGTTATGGCATGGTTACATATTTATTTTCCGAATTTAAATGTGTTCCATCTCAAGTTCTGTATCAGTACTCTTTTCTGGAATACCCTATACATTCAGATTTTGAGTCAAAAACCCAATGGTGAAATATTTTGGAGATATCAACTAATTCTCCTTAATGGCCACGCAGAAAAAGTTCTTTCACCATCACACAGTATAGTCTGAAAAAATTCCCCTAAGAATTCTGAGTTTCATATCCATGACTTAAAACAAAGAGTCACAGATTTATGGACAAAATCCTGGGGTTCTATCATTTCTTACTAACCAAGTAACTTGAATAAGCTATAAAAATATTTTGTTCTTAAATTTTGTAGATAGATTAAATTTTAGTTTTAAATTTATAGTTTTTATTTACGCTTATCTTCATGAAGTTATCATAACACTCACATGAATTGATGTATATGAAGACACTTTATCAAACTAAAGTTTCATTTAAAATATTTCTCCTGTTATTAACATCTCTCCTATAAAGGATTCAAAATATGCATTAATATAGTCATTGCAACTAATTTCATTCATTATTAACTATATTTTCTTAACAGAAAATATATAGTTTTCTTAACAGTTTCCTTATATTGACTTATTTAAAAACCTATAAGGACATACTATTATTATTATTATTTACTGATTAATACATAGTCGAAGTGTCATCATTCACTGTCTATTTCTTAAGATTTATTGTTCATTTTCTTGAAATTTATTTTATTGTAAATTAATCCAAAATCACTTATTCGGAATAAAACAACCAGAGTGCTAAAGAAGAAAAAACACTCATGTTATTACTTTTACTGCACAGGATAATGAAGATGTGCATAGAACCACAAAATTCTTAAAAATGTATTATGTGAAGTTATTTGCATTCTACTCTCCAAGTTGTAGTGTGAGAACTGCAGAAAAACAGCAAAGAAAATCACCACCAACAAAACCAGACACAGTAAGAATAGCATTTGAAAAGGTTAGGTCACTGTAAAATGTCCAAACCACATCATAACCTCACACTCTTAATTCCAAATTATCTTTTCTCAGCAGGATGGAAATAGAGATCCAAACTGTATAACCTTTCATCCAGCACTACCACTGCTAGGCTACAGAAAAGGCTTAAGTAACTTAATTTTTCTCACAAAACCTGATGTGGATACTTGGCAGCTTCTAATCTGGCTGGGTGCCCTGACATGAATTGCAGATTCTCTGTGCTCCTTTTGAGAGGAGTTTGAGGAGGATGAAAGCAGATGCAGACAAACGCAGATGGAGCCCAGAAGCCAAATAACATGAGGCTTCTCACTACAACAGAAGTGGATTTGGCAGGCTCACACTGTTTTAAGGAAGAAAGGTAATTTTCTATAAAGTAATTAGATAGTCACTTAAACAAACCATTGCTGTAGTTTTATTTATTTATTTTTTGTTAACTTTAGAAAATGTCCTTTGAATGTAAGCTAAAACTAAGTGGTAGTTTTTGGTCGTTAGTGATTTTGATTGTCAATTTTAAAGACAATAATTGAATTTTAGAGGTGAAACTGATATTTAAATTAGAACGTATCCTAATTGATCTCCACAACTTAGGTCAGTATTAACCTCTTCAAACAGACATTACAAACTGAAAGACTGTGGTTGCCTGGTCTGGAAACTTTAAACTTATTTCCAAGTTACTTGACTTTTCTGGCTAGGGCTGCATTGCTTATACTTAACCCCCTACCCTTACAGAACAGGAGGCTCTCATACTTGTTCCTGAATGTCATTCTGTCAATAGTCAACAGTTCCCTAAGAGTTGTTCTCTATTCATTTGTTATTTCTTGGGGGAAGGAGTGGCACTTCTTTTTCTGCATTCGTTTGGAAGGTTTTCAGTGTACTTTCTGTCCTCTCTATACCACTTTGCTCATTCTGCCATGGGAAGGTAGAGTGGTTTACTTCAAATATGTATTCATATGTTCTGTTGTTCTAATCTACAGAGAATAGCTACTATTAATTTATTTCCTGAATAGAGTATATCACACAAGGTCGTGTCTCTTCCTGGAACATATGCAGTTTTGAGCCATTAATTTCAGAGACCTTAAACTTTGGCATACTTGTTAGATATTCACAATCATAAAACAAAAATGGTAATTTAGGGAAATGATTAAGGCTACTCCTGTGCAGAGGATGTATGGCATTGGGCCTTGGGTTTTAGTATGCAGGCAGAGTATTTTATTTAAACTTAGGAGAGGCTTAGTTTTATCCAGGTGATATTTTTTTACAGTTGAACATTTGGCTTTTGTTCCTGAGGCTTGGGAAAGATATTTAAACCAGCTCTGTAGTAATTGCAGAGACTTAAGCAAAGGGATCATCTTAAGGAAAGATGCCTATAGTTTCAGGAGAAGAGCTAGACATCTGTAGGCTTGGCAGTCATTTGGACCTAAGAAAGAACCCACAAAGGGCCATTTAGGGCATTTCAATGCTCTGCAAGACAGACCTCATGGGGCTGAACAGCCAGCAGAACTCAGCTGAGGACTGACAAACAAGGGCTGCCAGCTAGGGGCTTAGCAAACAATATCATAAAAACTGAAACTCCTCTCTGAAAAGGTGAAATTACCTGTGACCCTGCAGCCCAACGCCTGTACCTTTAGTTGGTACAGGTTGCTTCCACATGCATGCTTTCACTGCTTATTTCACAAGTACAGCATTTTCCAAGTAGACATAGATGAGGTACAGATAATTTTAGGCAAAAAAGCACCTGACTCCTTTAGAGTTCTTTTAGACATTGATTGCCAGACTATTTGCTGCTTTTATATTGTGTGGCAGCTGAATTCTGGGTGTATTTCAGAGCACCAGGGAGGTCCTAGCTTTACATTGTTAATGCTAAGCCTATATGAGTAGGGCTACATCAAGAGCTACAAATCACATATATACATACATATGTATGTGTGTGTGTGCGTGTGTGTGTGTGTGTGTGTGTATATATATATATATATATATATATCCCAGTCAAGAAGGATATCATAAATATGATATTCTTTGAGTCTTCCAGGTAGTGCAAAGAACTACATGAACTCATATTGCTTCTCATGTGGGTTCTGAATTGATTACTTTTAGAAAAGATATCTCCTTAGAAGGCAGATTTCTTAGGCAAAAACTGTTTTATAAGAGGCAGCTGAAGAAACAGCCACTGAGGTGCAAGATAGAAAGTACTAACAAGGAAATATGAATGCTGGATTCCTAGATAGTACTCAAAGTGAAAACAGAACTGGGTTTCAGAACCTGTGACTCAAAAGAGAAATGGAAATTAGGAGGTTATGCAAAATCTTAATGCAGAAGGGCCAACATCAACATGTTGATGGCTGATTTCTTCTTATTGAATCTAGTTTCACAGGGATATTTTTCAGAAGGTAATCAGGACGAATGACACTTGTATTAGTTAGAGTGATCACAACAAAGTGCCATAGACTGGGTAGTTAAAACCACAGAAATATATTATCTTACATCTACATAGTGTAGATTTCTGAGATGAAGATACAGACAGGATTGATTTCTTCTGAGGCCTCTCTTCTTTGCTTGTAGATGACTATCTTCACTCTACATTTTTTCATGGGCTTCCTTTTATGTCCAATTGTGTCCAGATTTGCTGTGTTTTGTTTGTTTCTTTTTATCTATAATTTAAGTTCTGGGATACATGTGCAGAATGCTCCGGTTTATTACATAAGTATACACGTGCCATGGTGGTTTGCTGCATCCATCAACCCATCACCTACATTAGGTATTTCTCCTAATGCTATCCCACCCCTAGCCCACCACCCTCCCCACTGACAGGCCCTGGTATGTGATTTTCCTCTCCCTGTGTTCATGTGTTCTCATTGATCAACTCCCACTTATGAGTGAGAACGTGCAGTGTTTGGTTTTCTGTTCATGTGTTAGTTTGTTGAGAATGATGATTTCCAACTTCATCCACATCCCTGCAAAGGACATGATCTCATTCATTTTTTACAGCTGCATAGTATTCCATGGTATATATGAACCACATTTTCTTTATCTAGTTTGTCATGGTGAGCATTTGAGTTGGTTCCAAGTCTTTGCTATTGTAAATAGTGCTACAATAAACATATGTGTGCATGCATCTTTATAGTAGAATGATTTATGATCCTTTGGGTATATACACAGTAATGGGATTGCTGGGGCAAATGGTATTTCTGGTTCTAGACCCATAAGGAATCGCCACACTGTCTTCCACAATGGTTGAACTAATTTACACTCCCACCAACAGTGTAAAAGCGTTCTTATTTCTCCACATCCTCTCCAACATTTGTTTCCTGACTTTTTAATAATCACCATTCTCACTGGTGTGAGATAGTATCACATTGTGGTTTTGATTTGCATTTCTCTAATGACAGTGATAATGATTTTTTTTATACGTCTGTTGACCACATAAATGTGTTCTTTTGAGAAGTGTCTGTTCATATCCTTTGCCCATTTTTGATGGGGTTGTTTATTTTCTTGTAAGTTTGTTTATGTTCTTTGTAAACTCTCAATATTAGACCTTTATCAGATGGGTAGCTTGCAAAATTGTCTCCCATTCTGTAGGGAGAAAAAGTTTACTCTGTTTAATCTGATGATGATAGTTTCTTTTACTGTGAAGAAGCTCTTTAGTTTGGTTAGATTCCATTTGTCAATTTTGGCTTCTGTTGAAATTGCTTTTGGTGTTTTAGTTATGAAGCTTTTGCCCATGCCTATGTCCTGAGTGATATTGCCTAGGTTTTCTTCTAGAGCTTTGGGTTTTACGTTTAAGTCTTTAATCCATCTTGAGTTAATTTTTGTATAAGGTGTAAGGAAGGGGTCCAGTTTCAGTTTTCTGCATATAGCTAGCCAGTGTTCCCAACACCATTTGTTAAATAGGCAGTCCTTTCCCTATTGTTTTTTTTGGTCAGGTTTGTGGACAGTCAGTTGGCTGTAGATGTGTGGTGTTATTTCTGAGGCCTCTGCTGCATTCCATTGGTCTATATATCTGTTTTGTTATCAGTACCATGACATTTTGGTTACTGTAGCCTTGTAGTGTAGTTTGAAGTCAGGTAGCATGATGCCTTCAGCTTTGTTCTTTTTGCTTAGAATTATCTTTGCTATATGAGCTCTTTTTTGGTTCCTTATCAAATTTAGTGTAGTTTTTTTTAGTTCTGTGAAGAAAGTCACTGGTAGCTTGATGGGAATAGCAGTGAATCTATACATTACTTAGGGCAGTATGGCCATTTTCACAATATTGATTCTTTCAATCCATGAGCATGGAATATTTTTCCATTTGTTTGTGTCCTCTTTTATTTCCTTGAGCAGTAGCTTATAGTTCTTCTTGAAGAGGTCCTTCATATCCCTTGTAAGTTGTATTCCTAGGTATTTTATTCTCTTTATAGCAATACAATTTAAGTTTTTAGGTAAATATAGCTCTTTATTTTTATTTTCACTTGACATATCTGCTGGATACTCAATAATGTCTCTTTTACACAGTACATCACAAAATTATGGTCAGTTATTTTAAGATCCAAGCTTTGAACCAGAAATGTTGACTATTCTATATTCTCTTGGAAATCAGCAATTTCATAATATTTTAATGTTACTGTTTTGAATTAAAATTATTAAATCATTGTTAGTTAAGAAGGAAAAATGATTGCTGAGTCCCCAAGCCTTCCATAACTTACCCACTACAATAATTATCTTGGTAGTATACACTGGGATTTGCTTCTAGGGAATGCCAAAGTCTATGTACATTTTATCTCATATAATACAAATGAAAATATATCTTTATTAATGGACAAACACCCAATAAACATGATTTTACAGACAACAAATTCTGGATATATTCCAGAGATAGTCTTCTAGAGCTGAATAAATGTTGTATCATTTTGTGGGATGATAAGTTGCCTTGCTCCCCATCTCCCTTAGTCCTGGCCCCATGCCCAAAGACATTTTTTTTTCTTAACAAAACATGTAGGCATTTCCTTTGCCAGAGAATAAACCATATCAAATCTTTATGATTGAAAGAAAATGAGATAAGATAATCAAGCATTCAGTAGAATGCAGGAACTGGCTCATGGAGCCTACACAAAATCAATTTAACAGTTACGACATCATATTGGCAGCTTGAACTTTGTTTCCTACAAATTAGGACTTTTTTCAGATCTTGTTAAATATTTACCAGCTTACTTCAAATCAGAGTACAGTATTTTAAAACTACATAAATTAAATAATAAAATCTACATGTTTTAGTGTTTTATAGTGCATGAATATTATCTAATTTCAGATATTCTTAGCATCAAGTGTCTTTTAAAGAAATATCACAAGACAGTATTGATCTATATAATGTGTTGGTCATGATTTACAGTATAAATAGTAAAAACAAAGAAATAATTGAAACTATGTATGAAGTCATTTTTCTTCTAAAACCTATTTGTATTATTTTATTAATACCTACTTTAATGTATCTACATTACTTAAGAATCAAATAATACTTTACTGTCATTGTTCCAAAATAGGGTTAATATATGATTTTGTGTGTGGGGAATGAAAGCATGAAAGTAAGTGGAAAACAACACAAATTATAGAAGAAATTGAGAATAATAGATTACTAGTTATTTTATGTTCGGGTTACTATATCTTATGTTTAGTGACCCTAACAGGCCAGAGAGCAATTTTTAGAAAATAGCCTGAAGAAATTAAATTCTGATAAACTAAATTCTGATTAAAAAGCCAAAAATGTATTCAATTAGATGAATACAGAAAAGTGTTTCTGATGGTTACTTTTGCTACATGAAAATAATAATAATCATTATTCATATAATTTTGATGTACATATTATCTCTAAAAACAATTACCAACGAAATAAGAGGTTTACTCAACAATATTAAAGTGAGAGATGATATCCCCATTGCTCTGCTTTAACTTTTAATTTTTAAATTCTAACATCCTGGGATATATCTTTGATGCAGTGAAATTACATCTACTTAGATATATTCTGTACCTCCTAAAAATATTTAGCACCATTTTGTTTATAGAAATTATCATCATCGCACAGAGAAAAACGTGAGTACCAGTGATCAAATTTATTTAAACCTTTCTGATTTAGACTGATTAGAATATGAAGCTAGAGGTAAAATTTGTATCACTGCAATACATAACGCCATAACAAATGAGACCTACAGGGTGTCTATAAAGCTTTTCTATAAGCATTAGGGATTCAACTTCTCAAGTTTGATAGTTTGAAAAAAGAATTTTATTTGAACACCATTCCTTATCCTCACTCCAGTTGCTCTCCCACACTGAATCTTGGCTAAATCACAGTGCTTGCTTTGACCAAAGGGATGTGGGCTGTTGACTCAAGCAAAACCTCAAAAAATCAATTGTCTATTTCCACTTTCTCACTACTGCCTTTACCACTGCCCTCAGAACATTCTTCTGTTAGCTTGCTATAGGTGGGAGATACGTTATACAGATTTAATTTCTACCAGTCATCCATTGGAGGCCAGTAGCCATCTGATGACAGACATGTGCATGAGCACAGTATAGACCAGAACGACAAAGAAAAAACAACTCTGAATCAACAACCAACAGTCCTGTGAGCCTAATAGATGCTTATCAATTTTTTTCACTAATGCAGGGTTAGCTACACAATATGATTGTTGCAATAAAGACAATAAACATCTGATAAAACACGTTATTTAACTTCCTTCTCTGTCATTATGTTACATTTGTTTAAAAAGTCTAGAATGTTTTTAAAAATTAGGCAAGGCATTTTCACTTAAACAACAAGATGTGTTTTGTACATTTAGAGCATTAATAAAATAAATCTACTTACAGATATAAATTACTGTACATAAATACATTTCATCAAATTATTTAAAAATATGATTAAGAGCTTTCATAATTCTTTTAAAAATATTAATAAGCTTAATTTTATGTGAAAACAATCATGTAAACATAATGCTATTACTAATGAAATTTCAGTATAATGTATATTAATTACATACGATTGAAGATAAGATGATATCTATTTTTAATTGCTTGCATATGACAGGAATGAAATGAAACTACTTTAAATTATAGCCAAAATTAAAAAAAAAAATAATCGTACTTCTCATTTGTATCAAATCAAGGAAAAATTCTGACTAATACAATCTGAAAGATGATATTCAAGCTCATTTAGCAGGAAACAGACAATCAAAAGGAGTCAGTGTAATTATAGAAAACTGAGTTGTTACAGACTAGCTTCACTTTTTTTCCTGGTAAAGGCAGTAAATCATTAGCATAACAGTGATAATCCATTTCTCTTTGGCTGGCTTCATGTTTTGCTGCTTTCTTCTATAACATCACCTAGGTATGGGATCCACAGTTCTTAAACCAACCCTGACCAAAGCAGGCACTACACTTGTTTGGTGCTTGCAAATTAGGTTAAAACCCATGTATTTCAGATCTTACCATTAATCACAATCTTTGTGTTTCCAAGTCCACTTCACTAATAACATGCCAAGAAATCTGGTTTTCAGCACCAAACCTACATGGAGTCTCCTATGCAGTATAGAACAGAGTTCAGATTTTCACCCAGGTACATATGGGATTTCATTATATGATGTTTCATTTTAATATATTAGACAAAAGAGGAATTAGCCATTTACTAATATTCATGATGGGTTATTATCTGAGATAAAGTTGGGTATATTCTGTATTTTTCCTCATTACTACCACCAAAACACAACATAATTTATATGAGTATGTGTATTATTTTTAGATCTATATACACCCAAATGTATTCGTTTTTCTACAGCTGTCACAGCAAAGGAACAAAAACTACATGGCTTAAATAACAGTTTATTCCCTCACAGTTCTGGAGGGTAGAAGTCCAAGATGGAAGTATCAACAGGGTTGGCTTCTTCGGAGGCTCCCATCCTTGGCTGGTAGATGGCCATCTTCTGTGTCTTCACATGGTCTACACTTTGTGTACTGTCTGTGTTCTAATATTCTCTTACAAGGAAAACAGTTATATTGGCTCAGGGCCTACCCATATAAATTTTTTTTTACTTTAAACACCCCACAACCCCCTTTAAAGGCCCTTTCTCCAAGTGTAGCCACGTTCTGAGGTACTAGTGGTCAGAACCTCAACCTATGAATTATGGGGAGACATGATTCAGCATTTAACACCATAGTAAGATACAGATATTCTTCAGCATGTATGAGGTCAATCATATCACAAATTAAAGTTATGCCATCATAACAAAGAATACCTAGAATCTATAGAAAAAAATACACATTTTTAGCTTAAAAAAAAACAAAGAAAAAGAAAAAAAAACTCTCCATGGCACAATTTAGCAAACTGGATAACACATGAAAATTCAGAGAGACAATTACAGTACAGGTACCTTAAAATAGATTAATAATTATTCCACCTTAAAGCTTTTAAGATTAAGATGAAGAAAACAGATTGTTGTACAAAGAATATGATGGAGATGGAATGGAGAAGAAACACACAAGGAAAATAAACATATTAGAATAATTCCATTCTTGACAAGTCCTGCCTGCAGGAACTTGGCGTACCTCTTAAATACTGTATATAATGCTATCAAGAGTCTTTAAGTTAAACTTAGCTTCTCTAGTCAGGTTAGATTTTTTTCACCAATAACATTTCATTCTGTAGAGAGAGATGAGATGCTGAATTCCTTTTTCCATCTTGTCATGAGAGTTCAAACTTCTGTAGCTTTTCTCCTAGCATTCTCAAAGTGACTAATAGTATTATCAGAGGAGGAAAGCCTCAGTTAGCAGGAGGTTACTCTACCTAATTTCTGGGAAATTGGGACTCACTACTTGTTGCCATTACCCTTTCCCTCTCAGTTGTCTGTAATAGTAGTGTCAGTGGCCTTTGTGAATATACCAAGAAGAGAGCAAAGGAAGTATTCAAGTTCCCAACTTACTCCAAGATACCTGCACATCTCCAGGATATAGGCAGTCCTGTTAGGAGAGTGTTCCCAAAACAACTGTGAGCTATCAGGTTTTTACTGATTTGGAGCAACTGACTTGTAATTTTGTTGGGGCACACTCACATATCCACAGTCACAATGTCGAATGATGGAACTGAGTTACTTCGCTGGTGAGTGTCTTACAGTCCCTTTACATGTATTTTTTTCTATCACTTTATCCTTCCTAATGATGTAAATATTTTTAATTTTCATAAAACCCTGTGAGCTGGGAATGTGATTATATTCTTGTTTTGGTATATGCAAAATCTCAGGTTCTGTCACTTGAAATGAATAAGAACTGGGTTGCTATTCTGCAACATGTAATTATACCCCTATAAGGATTTTGTCCAAATTGTTTTATGCCCCACCTATACTGATAGATCATATTAACCTAAGAACTGTTGATATGCCTTTTAGGACTTGATTTTAGAGAATTTTCACTCTGACCTAATACAGGATTTACATACTAACATCCAACAACATCCCTAAAGATTTTTATTTTTGTGTTTTTCAAATTTCTTATATGGGAGACACTTTCCATAGATTATCTTGAATTATATGCAATTTTCTTCATAAATGCTGTATTATTCTATTTATTCTTTAGACTTTGTCAGAATATTAAATATTTAATATGATCCTTTTGTGCACCATACAAATATCACAACATTAATACAATTTTATGGAGAAACACACATTGTTCTGATTTTTATGATAAATGACACATTTCTTATCGAGAGAAGAAGAATCAAATATAAAAGATAGATAAATTTTGTTAAAAATATTTAGACATTAAATAAAAAGATGAGATAGAAAATACATTTTTGGATGTCATTTCAGGGTTACAACAGAAATTCTAAAAGTAGAAGATGATTGTTAGAATTCCAGCAAGAATGGTTTAATTCTAAGTCAGTCACAGTTATGACTCAGGCAGAAAAATTTTTATTTTTTTAAAATCTACTTTGTGCAAATTGTTAGTGAACATATTAGTTAATGACCTGAAGGCAAATCTCTGACAATGTGATTTTGTGCTAATTGTGTGGAAAAATATTTCCAGCTTTTTAAAAGCTAGAAATTTTTAAAATGATGCAGTCTAGGACACTATAGGGAATTCATCTTCCCTGTTTGAGCTATTCTATTCAACCTTCCTCAAGGTCACTGAATCATATTGAATGAGTCATCCAGCATTCACATCATATCTGAAATCAAGGAAAACTCTCAAGAGGCAAAGCTAGAGATTAAACACTCTCATTCTGTTTACATTCAGTTGGCATTAAAATGAAAAATAAGTTATAAATGAATTGGATTAATACTATGAGTATCTTAATATCTCATTTACATAATGCCTTATATTAGAATGCTGAAGTTTTAGATAAAACAATCATGCTTTCATCTTTATTTTCAAAAAAGCTTCTCATTTTACATTTATCTTCTTTAAAATATTTTTCTTGACAAATAAAAATACTAGACATGTATTAAAATAAATGGATGTTTCATAAGTATGCTTATTAAAGGGAGACTAGTGCCTTAACAGCCTTAAGCTAAAAAATGCTAAATTAAGGTGTGTTAAAGCATGAAGGTGTAAAATAGATATATGTAAATTTCAAATGGTTGCAGGCACATCTGCTATTGACTTTAGTATTATAGGAGCTTATTTTGAAAACACTGAATTTTTCAATTTTTAGCAGAAAATAGATAAAAGAAATTGTTATATTAAATGTATACATGATTTTATTTTTGATTAACAAAATATGAATATTCCAAACAATATAGAAAGATACATGTTTGTAAGTTAGTATTTCTTGAATTTTCAACTTTTCTGTTCTTTTTTGCTGCATTTTTTCACATGAGGCTAATTTCTACTCTCCCTCCACCCACAAAACCCATGGCAGTTTCTCTAGTGTGCCCAATGCATACCTTCAGTGCATCTGAATTAGGCTGGTTTCGGTATAACTGTATCTTTTAAAAATTATGTATATTTGATTTAAGTGTGAGTTGTTTTCATTTTCATAAGCAGAATTGTCCTGTAATTTGTATTGTTTTTACTTTTAAAATTTAACATTAGATTTTTTAGATATACCTATATTTCTGTAGTAAATATAACTTATATTAGATGCATGCCATTTACCACGTTATCATATGTGTGCATATGTCCATATGTCTACATATATATATATACACACACACACACACACACCACATTTACAAATCTATTCCTCCAGAGACAGACTTGTATATTGTCTATACCTCTTTGCTACCAAGGATTACAACCCGTGATGAGTGTCTTTATCAATATCTCCTTGCAGACTTGTGGGAAAGGTTTTGTGAGGATTTACATTTTGCTATGTGAATGACTACTGGACATGGGAAATTTGCATATATATTCTTACCAGATATTAAAAAATATCTTAAATGTCTGCACATTTACATTTCCACTGGCAAAACTGAAGTTTTCAATTTCTCTATATTCTTATATTTAATAGTGTACAGCCTTTAAATTTTTGCAAATCTGCTACTTGCAAAAGGGTATGCTTTTTTTGTATTAATATGCATTTTCCTTTTTTACTATTGAGGCTGTTCTTGCACACATTAGCTATGTACATATTTCCTCAAAGACAGTATAGCAAACTAGTAAAGAACATGGATTCTGGACAGAAAGTTTAGGGGAATATCTTGCCTCATAATTACCTAGAGAAAAATAAACAAATTTGGGTACCTTATTTAACTCTCTGTGCCTCAGTCTATTCCTCTATAAAACAAACATAAAAATGTCTACTTCATAGACTCTATCAGTGTTAACCCATACATGGGTTAATATGTATACAATGTTCAACAGTATTCAGTACACAGTATATATATAAAAATACATATATACACACACATACACATATATGTACATATGTATACACATATATGTGTGTGTATGTGTATACATACATATATATTTGCTCTTCATTTTTAGAATTATAATAGATTTACTTAACTACTTAACTTTATGCTATTATAAAATTATATAGTAGGCTTAATTTGCCAAAAGTTTCTCTTAGCTATCTGTTGGAATTTTATTGAATGCATATACATTTAGGTAAAGTTGACACATTAAAAATTAAGTTTCCCATCCATGAATATATTAACCTGTGCCATTTATTGAGGTCTTCTAAGTTTTGGTATAAAATAAAGCATCGACATTTCAAGTCAGATTTATAATAGAGATTTTCGTAGCACCAAATTTTCTAATAATTTATAGAATCTAGCCAATTTCAAAGCACAGATAAAACATAGATATGCCTAAGAATTTTTCAGCATCCCAATTTCTTTCTTCGTGTGCCAGAATAAACTATGTTTTGCATTATGCATATGAAATTTCAAATGATTCATACAAAACAAACTTGCAAAATGGCAGTTATTTCTATTATAAAATATCTTCCTTTTTTAACCCCCTAGAATTGTATGTATTCTAGGAAGCCAAGTCCCATAATTCATAGAATACAAGTTTATTTACAATAAACAAGTTAAAACACAAGATAAATGCTGCTAACCTATCACATAGTTTATCACTCTCCATTATGTTTTCACTAATAACAACAAGAAATGTAGATAGAATGTTTAACAAGAAAGAGTAGTAAAATTTTCTCCCAATTGCTAATCTTATCCTTTACACTTATTGATAAATTAACATTTTGAACAATAAGGTCAATGCATTCTTTGTTAGGGTAATTCCTGGACAATATTTTATCATTTTTAGCATTATACTTTTAAATATACTAATGCTTTGTTATTGCCAGTATAAATAAAGACTGCTATTTTAATAAGTTTATTTCATATATGACAACTTTGTTGAACTTTTGTATTAGTTCTAATTACTGTATATTGCTTCCATGTTGATTATCACACTATTTCTACATTAGACCAATTTTGTCTTCTCTTCCAATTTTTATACCTCTTTAATTTTCATGTCATATGTTTTTGGCCTGAACTTCAGGAAAATACAAACAGTACTTATAATAGAGAATATTTTTATCTTCTGTCTGACTATAATGAGATGGCATATAGATTTTTTTTCTTTACAAATGAGGTGAAAATAGATTTTGTAAACATCATTTATTTAATTATAAAAACTTAACTTGGCCAGGCACAACATCTCAAGCCTGTAATCCCAGCACTTTGGGAGCCTGAGGCAGGTGGATCATGAGGTCAAGAGATCGAGACCATCCTGGCCAACACAGTGAAACCCTGTATCTACTAAAAATGCAAAATATAGCTGAGTGTAGTGGTGCGGCTCCTGTAGTATCAGATGCTCAGTTGGCTGAGTTAGGAGAATCGCTTGAACCCAGGAGGTGGACACTGCAGTGAGCCAAGATGGTGCCATTGCACTCCAGCATGGGCAACAAAAGCGAAATTCCCTGTCAACAACAACAACAAACTTAACTTTTTGGGCTACTTTCTGAGTTTTAAATATAATAAAATTTTTAATAAAAAATTTTTAAAAGCCTCTCACTGGGTTAACTCAGAAAAATGAGAGAAGATACAAATTACCCTCATCAGAAATGCAAGAGAGAACATTGCTACAGATCCCATAGGCATTAAAAGGCTAATGAAATAATATCATGAGTAATTATATGCCCAAATATTTGATAATCTAAAAGAAATGGATAGATTCCTGGAAAGTCAAAATTTGCCAAACTCACCTAAGAAGAAATAAAATGTGAATAGGCTAATATCTATTAAAGTAATTAAATTTACAATTAGTATGTTTCTCAAACATAAAGCATCAGACCCAGGCTGAGCTCAGTGGCTTATACCTTTAATCTTAGAACTTTGAGAAACCAAGACAGGAGGATTACTTGAGGCTAGGAGTTTGAGACTAATCTGGTCAACAAAGAGAGACCATGTCTCCACAAATGTTTAAAAGTACACTGTCATGGTGGTGCATGCCTGTAGTCCTAGCTACTCAGGAGGCTGAGCACTTGAGCTCAGGAATTCAGGGCTGCAGTGAGCCATGATCATGCCACTGCACTCCAGAGTGGGTAAAACAGCAAGATCCTGTCTCAGAAAAAAAAAAACAACACTGGACAAAGATGGGTTCACTGAAAAATTTACTGAACACTTAAGAAAACAAAAACAAAAAACCAATTCTCTATAATCTAATCTAAAATATAGGAGCAGAGAGAATACGTTTTATTCAATGTATGAAGCCAGCTTTACATTAGTACCAAAACAAGACAAAGATACTACAAGAAAATTGTAGAGCTATATCTCTCATGAACACAGATGCAGAAATATTCAGCAAAATATTAACAAATTTATTCCAATCTTGTATAAAAATAATTATACACCACAACTAAGTAGAATTTATCTCAGGCATACAAGGCTGGTTCAATTAAAAAATTAATTAATACAATCCATTCATCACATCAAATGGCTAATGATCATATTAACTGCAGAAAAGGCATTTGACAAAATTCAAAGTCTGTGCGTGATGATAAAATCTCTCAGCAAACATGGAATAGAGAACATCCTCAACTTGATAATGAATATCTGTAAAAATCTACAGTTAACATTATACTTAATGGTGTTGAACAAGATGCTCTCCTGCTAAAATTAGGAACAATAAAAGGATGTCCCCGCTTACCACTACTTTTCAGCATTGCCCCAGAAGTCCCAGACAATACAATAAAGAAATAAGGGAAATAATATATATAAAAATATATATATAATATATAATATATATACATATATATGTATATATATACACACATATATACATATATATGTATATATATACACATGCATATATATGTATATATATGCATGTATATATATATACACACATACATATGCACACAGATTGGGGAGAAAGAAATAAAACTATCATTTTTGATGGATGACATTGTTATCAACATAAAAAATTCCGATGAAAAAAATTCCTGGATTGAATACAAGATTATAGCAATGTATAATATATAATATATATACATATATGTATATATATACATGTATACATATACATATATATGTGTATATATATGTGTATATATATACATACATACACACACAGATTGGGGAGAAAGAAAACTATCATTTTTCTTGGATGACATTATTATCAACATAAAAAATCCCGACCAAAAAAATTCCTGGATTGAATACAAGATTATAGCAATGTTGCAAGATAAAAAGTTAATACACAAAAGTCAGTTGCTTTCCTATAAACCATTAGTAGGCAAATTGAATTTGAAATTAAAAACACAATACCATTTACACTAGCATCCCCTAAAAATGAGACACTTAGGTATAAATTTTAAAAATAGGTATAAGTTAATATGAGAAAAACTACTATGCTACACCCAGAAATAAACAATAAATAATAAAATAAATAATAAATATACTTAACTGATATTTGAAAAAAGAAAAAGGCAATAAAATAGAGAAGAGATAGTCTTTTCAATCTGACTATGTGTTTTTTCCTTTATTTCTTTATTGCATTGTCAAGGACTTCCAGGGTAATTTTGAAAAGCAGTGGTAAGCAGGACATCCTTCTATTGTTCCTAATTTTAGCAGGACAGTATCTTGTTCAACATCATTAAGTATAATGCTACCTGTAGATTTTTATAGATAGATATTCGTGATCAAGTTGAGGATGTCCCTCTCTATTCAGTAGTGCAGGACAGGGCCAACCCAACAGTCACATCCAAATAAATGAATCTCGACACAAGACTTTTACCTTCTTCACAAAATTAATTCAAAATGAATCATAGGATTAGATGCAAAATAAAAAACCAAAAAACTCTTATAAGACAACATAGGAGATCTAGAGAACCTAGTGTATAACGATTATTTTTTTAGAAACAGCACCTAATGCATGAACCATGAAAAATATGGTAAATTGGACTTCACTAATGTTAAAAAGTTCTGCTTTGCAAAACACAATATCAAGGGAAAGAAAAGACAAATCACAAAATTAGAGATAATATTTGCAAAAGATATAGTTGATAAAGGACTGTTATCCAAAATATACAAAAAAAAATTTCTCTTAAATATCAACATAAAAGAATGAACAACCTGATTTTTTTTTTAAAAAGGCAAAAATCCTGAACAGATACCTCACTGATGAAGGTGTGTTTAGATGGCAAATATGCATATGAAAAGATGCTCAGCATATATCTCACTAAGAAACTGAAAGTTTTGAAATAAGTGATTTACCAATATGCAGCTATTAGAACGGGCAAAACTCAAAGCACTGGCAACACCAGATGCTAGTGGCATGTAAGCCAACAAAAACTTTCATTCCTTACTGGGAGGAATGTCAAATGTTACAATGACTTTGGAAGAAAATCTGGGAGTTTCTTACAAACTGATTTTACTCTTACATATAATCCAGCAATGCCACTCCTTGGTATTTACCCAAATGAGTTGAAAACAGGTACACAGAAAACACTACAGCATGGATATTTATAGCAGCTTTATTCAAAATTGTCAAAACTGAGATGCAACTAAGATGTTGTTCAGTAGTTTAATGGATAAACAGTCATACATCCAGACAATAAAATATTATTATTCAGTACTAAAAAGGAATGAGTTATGAAACCATAAAAAAAAAAAAACAGGGAAAAAAACTTACATGCATACTACTGATTTTTAAATGGCAATTTTGGCTGGTCATGGTGGCTCATGATTGTAATTCCAGCACTTTAGGAGGCCAAAGTGATCAGAAGGCCTGACCACTTGAGGTCAGGAGTTTGAGACCAGCCTGGCCAACATGGTGAAACCCCATCTCTACTAAAAATACAAACTTAGCCAGGCATGGTGGTAGGTGCCTTTAATCCCAGCTACTGGGGAGGCTGAGGCAGGAGAGTCACTTGAACCTGGGAGGCAGAGGCTACAATAAGCCAAGATCACACCATTCCACTCTAGCCTCAGCGACGGAGTGAGACTCCATCTCAAAATAATAAAATAAAAATAAAATACAAATTTGAAAATGCTCATACCATATGATTCCAACTGCATGACAGTATCTAGAAAACAAAACTGTGGAGACAAAAAAATGTTTAGTGGTTGCCAGGGTTTATGGGAGGGAGACAGATAAATAATCGAAGGAGGGAGGATTTTTAGGGCAGTGAAACTATTCTATATGATAGGATAATTGTGGATATGTGTCATTATACATTTGTGTAAACCCATAGAAGGTACAACACCAAGAATAAATCCTAATCTGAACCTAGTTATAGAGATTTGTCAATAGAAGTTAGTCAACTATAACAAATTTACCTCTGGTGCAAGATGTTGAGAGTAGGGTGGCTGTGCATATGTTGGGAAAAGGGTATATAGGAAATCTCTATCTTCCACTAAAGTTTACTCTGAACCTAAAACTTCTTTAAAAAATAAAATCTACAATGTTTTAATGAGATAGGAGTAGTTTTCGTTGTTGTTGTTGTTTTAGATATATTATACAGCATGAAGAATATAGTAAATGATATACAGCATGGTAAATATAGCAAATATGTTAATTAGCTTGATTTACTTATTCCACATCATATTTAAAAATCATAACATCACTTTGTGCCACATAAATATGTATAACTATAATTTAAAATTTTAAAAATTAAGTAAAACTAAAATTAAGCCTATATAAAAATAAGAATGAACTGTTTAATTTTTTTAAAAAATTACACTATAAGGTTAATGTTAACTTTTCCACATTGATCCATTTCATGTTGGCCTCTGAAAAAATACTTTGCCCTCCAGGAAAAAAGGGAAACCATCCTGTATTAGTCCATTCTCATGCTGCTAATAAAGACATATCTGAGACTAGGTAATTTATAAAGGAAAGAGGTTTAACTGACTCATAGTTCAGCTTGGCTGGGAAGGCCTTAGGAAACAGAATTATGGCAGAAAGGGAAGCAAACATGTTCTTCTCCCTACAACTACAGGAGAGAGAAGAATGAGAACCGAGCAAATGGAAAAGCCCCTTATAAAACCATCACGTCTCATGAGAACTTACTCACTATCACCAGAATAGCATGGGGGAACCACCCCTGTGATTTAATTAATTCCCACTAGGTCCCTCCCACGACACACATGTACTATGGGAACTACAATTCAAGATGAGATTTGGTTGGGAGCACAGCCAAACTATATCACAACCTAGTAGTCCCATAGACAGTTTTTTTTTTTTTTTTTTAATAAACACAGAAATTGGCCCTTGTCTTAAAGCTTAAAGCTTACATTTGCTTTATCTGAGTTCCTTCCTCAGGACAGGACACTTAAGCCTCTCAAAAAGTATCAAAGAACTTAAACTCACCAGATCACCACCTCCAGACACTGAGACCCCAGGCCCCTCATTCATCATGACTGCTTCCTTACCCCTCTTGAGTTCCTGTTTTCTCACACATATAGTTACATTTCTTCCCTGCTATATAAACCCCTAATTTTAGTTGGTCAGGGAGATGGATTTAAAGTGATCTCTCATCTCCTCAGCTATAACACTTGATTAAAACCTTCTACCCTGGCAATAATCATTGCCTCAGTGATTGGCTTTATGTGCAGTGAGTAGCAGGACCTAGTCTGAACCACTGGTGTTTGGGTAGCAGATGGTTGCCTAAACTGGCATGTGAGTTGCTCCTGGGTTGGCTGCCTTGGACAAGGAATCTCAGAAGTCCTCCTAAGTAGCTGCCCACCCAATTTTGGCTGGAGGTGAGTTTCCATCTCTCTTTGGGCCTGCCACAGCCAGCCCCTACTGTATTCCTGGTTGCTTTGGAAAAAACAGCTTTTGAAATGTGGCCTGTGCATCTGGATTTGTTAGTGTCCTTTGTGGGCCCAGACAGCAGAAATTTTTCATGTGCTGGTTGAACAAGCCAAACTAACTGAGAGAGGAAAGTACCCTGCTTCAGTTTGGACATTTTGGGGGCTTGTGTGTAATTGCATGTTGTGTGTTGCATCTGGGCACGTCAGTGTCTTTTGAAGGTATGAGACAGTGGGATAAACTCCTCTCTATTTGGGAAATTCCTAAAGAATTTTTGGTTTTAGGTTGATCAAGCTGAACCAATGGAGTGAAGAAGAACCCTGACTGTTGACTGTTTCAGTTTGAACACTCTTGGGACTTGTTTGTTGCTGCAGCAGTTGGATTTTGTTTTTGGTGACTGTGTGTGTATCATGAAAAACTAGAATTCCATAAAGTGATATTCTTTTGTAATACTAATTGGCCCCAACATTGTTTGGAATACAGAGTTTGCTGTTGAATGGAAAAGTGGGATGGAGTTCCATGAATCTAGGCTATTGTGATGCTGTTCTAAGCAGGGTCAGGCCTGGTTAGTACGTAATATTCTTTGGTGTTGTTTGGTCCCAGTATTCTTTGGAGTTTGGGGAGGTTTGGCCTTTAAAAATCAAACAGACATAAAAACTGCTTTACCCAAAATTTTGATTCATAGCATTTATTGGATTACCTATTGGGACAAATCAAGTCTAACCATGTAAACCAGTGAGTTTGTGTTGCTATCTCATGGCTAGAGTTCTGAGGTAAAAGCTACTGGATCTTTGTTTATATGTGTGTGCACATTTCTAGATGTGTTCATGTCTAGCAAACTGTTTGTAAATAAAAGAGCATACATAAATGAAGTAAATAAGTCCAAAATATTGTTCAAGTTCATGTGACTTAAGTACATCTTTAATAAGCTAGCATTAAAATTATTGGTAAAATAAAAATAGAAATGTCTTCAGAATGGTCAGCATACATTTTTGTCTGGTTTGTATTTGCCTATGCTAGATATTTTGAGGTGTGTGGGATTGGGAATTGTTATAAAACTATAAACCCAATCAAACAAAAAGATGTTTTTGAGATTTTTTTGATAAGACTAATATTGTTGGTTTAATTAAAATAGCAGAATCTTTTGAGTTATTGGTGAAAATGTATATATAGTTAACTTTAAGGTTCTTATTTAGGTGAACACCTGATATCCACAGGTTATAAAGTTGTTAAAAAGAAAATAAGTAATGCATAAACAATCCACATAAATTGCCAAAAATAAATAAAATGTAAATGATTAAGCATCATAGGTGAACTTTTTGTGTAATTTAAATCCTAAAAATTTTTTTGATGCTTATTGGATGTCTGAGTCATTTCCAATTAAGAAAGGATTATGATATGGAAAAATATGTTTCTATAAATTGTGGAATTATTTCCATCTATAAAATGCTAATATCTGATACTTCAAGATTTCTTGCTTTCTAAGGTTTCACTGAAATTTAAGGTTACTAAAGGTAAGAATTATAGTTAATATATAATCCTGTATATAAAATGTGTTAAAATATGTTTCTAGTTAGAAGAATAATTTTGTCAAATTCAGAAGTTATCTGAATTAGTTAAATTATAGACTTGTTAAATTAAATTAAATTAAATTAAATTAAGTTAAATTAAATTAAATTAAAGTTAAATTATAGACTTGTAAAGGATATTTATGAAACAATATACAAAGGAACCAGTAAGTAGGAGAAAGAGATGTGAAAAATGTTATGAATATGAAGATATATTTTTGGTAAGGAAGGTTATAATGAAAAGACAATAATTTTATATGAGAAAGGATCTTGTAGTGAGAATTTTTGTCCTAAAATTAAATGACTGGTTATTAAAAAAGAAAAGCAAATTTAGGACAAAACAGAAAGTCCAAGCATATCATAAATGGCCTGTGAAAATCATGTGGTTTTTTTCTAGTGTTCTGTGTGTCTATCTTTATGCACATACAGAGAAAATAGAAAGCTGAAAAAATTTAAATAGTAAAATACTCTTTAAAACCTGATAGAAACTTGGAGAAATTTGGCTAATTAACATTGATTATAGTTAAAGCTCTTAATCTCAATGAATCTAAATTAAGAAATATAATGAAATACACTAACTGGCAAATCTTTTTTTAACAAAGTAAAACATAAAGCCAGATTTAACATGGAGCCAAATTTCACATAAATGCTCACATTGCTTTGTTTCACACTGTGTTTGCTCTACTGCATGGATAGTACTAGTACTGAATTACTTACTGATCATATGCATAAAGTGAATTTCTTAATGGCATAGAATGTATAGTGATAGACCTAAAAACATTAATTTGTGTTCCGGGAATGAAATATCTACCATATTTTTTTAAGGCTCTGGGTAACATGTTAGCCTCCAAGGTTAACTGAGTAGGAAAAAAATTTGGAGTTGGTTTATTTGTTTTCGCCTTTAATTTTTATTTCTTTGCTGTTGGTTATCCTTTGGGTTCTACTTATATAGACATATATAGAACCATTGATATATTTTAGTTTCTAGTAGAAGGCTTTTATTTGGTTCTATAGTCATCTTGTTTCCTATGCATTTCCAACAAGCTATCATTTGTTCTATCTTTCTAGAATTCCCAAACTACCTTTGTCAAGCTTGCAAAAAATGGTAGAGCACACCAGCCATTTAAAATTTGGTTGGTTTTGCTTACCTCTGGTTATGTAGAGTGATTCAAGAGCTTTAAGGATGCTGGCAAAATTAAAAAATAAGTAAAAGACTTATTTATACAAGTTTTGAGCAAAAATAATGCATTATTCATTTTTCTACTTATAAAATGAGGTGAGAATAAAAATGTTTAAAACGCATTTATTTCTAAAGTAATTAGGTAATTAAATTCAATCAATAATTTTAGTTTGTTTTAGATATTTTTGTTAGGTAATGAAAATTGTAATGTGGATACAAAGTTTTAATGTTCAGGAAAGATTAGCCTTGTCCTTAATGATTAGTATTTCTCAAACAAATTCAGTTGTGTTTACCATTATTAAAATTAAGTGCTATTCACTTGGATTAAGTAGTAATAAAAAATCATGAGACTTTCTAGTGAACTTTGAACCAAGCCATTTATCACTAATGGACCTTCATGTATATATTTGAAAACAAAATATGTATCAGTGTTGCACTGGTATGGATATTATAGTGGCAGAAGTTACTATAATATAATCAGTTGTCAGTACTGTATCTAGAAACTAATCTTGAAAATATATAATAATTCCCCTTTAAAATAGCGAAAAGAAGTAATTGTGTGCTTGTTCTTACTTTGTCCCTATTTTGTTGTATAAAATGTAAGTGAAAGATTATTTACCCTCATATTGAATTTTCAAAACTGATATTTACATTTACTTTAAAAAATTAATGGACAGAAAAGTTAGTTGTCTTATTTTAATAAATTTGCCATGTGACCAAAATCATCACACTTTTGATGCTTTTGGTCACAGTTCTGTCACTAGAATGCTAGCAACTGGAAATATGCAGTGAGTAATCTAACCACTTAAATGCAGTGGTTTGAAGTGCTGCAGGCAGGCAGTGACATATTCAGGACTTTCTGTAGTATACATATTCTATTAACTAATCCTTTCGCTGTTAAGTTACTGGCCTTAGACTTCTAGGTCCTAAAAAGGCACCAACCCCTGATAAATCTTGAGTAATGACACAAGTTGAAGCCTGTATTTAGACCTGGGAGAAGATGACAATCAAAATGAACTGTTTTAGTGAGAAATGAGGTCAGAAATTAAAACTATCAATCCCTCTAGGCCCAGGTCCTAATTGCAGAAGAGGTGGGCATGTAAGATTGTAAGGGCCAATTTTGAGGGATAAGATTAATTCAGAGTTTTTCTAGATGAACTATTAATTTCAAAAACATACTGATGCAAGGCCAGTATCTGGGCCCATGTGTCAGAATAACAGGGTGTTCTTGGAGCATTGATTTGCTTTTCGACAGAAAATGGGAAAAGGTTATAAAAAGTTTATGGAAATCTTACTTTATGGTCAAATTGATTAAAATTTGAAAGATTTTTTTTATAAGATTTTCTTAAAATTAGCTTTAATATCAGTAATATACCAGACTGGCTTGGTGCAGTGTCTCATGCCTGTAATTCCAGCACTTTAGGATGCTAAGGTGGGTGGGTCATCTGAAGTCAGGAGTGCGAGACCAACCTGGCCAACATAGTGAAACCCCATCTCTACTAAAAATACAAAAATTAGTTGGGTGTAGTGGCTCACACCAGTAACTACTCGAGAGGCTGAGGTAGGAGAATAGCTTGAAGCTGGAAGGTGGAGGTTACGGTGAGCTGAGATTGTGCCATTGCACTCCATCCTGGGTGACACAGCAAGACTGTGTCTTGAAAATATATATATGTATATATATTTCTTGGTCCTGCTATAAGTTTTCTTTGGTGGAAGTGGGGGACTAGAGAGAGAAAGATTGTATTTTACAAGAAAACTATAGTGTTAGATTAATCTTTGATTCCTGGGTTGCCAAACGGTCACCTGTGGAATGGAGCTGCCCATGATGCCCCTCCTCAGCATGAAGCTACCAGAAAGATCATGACCAGGTTCCCCAAATAATAAAAAGCTATTGGGCCAGTTTCAGTCCCACCTTTCTATTTAACCAATATTGTATAATATATTTTTCAATAAATATTGATAAAGCAATATTGGCGAATAGTGGGGTACTGAAACCAGCCCAAGAATCCCATAGACAGTTTTTTTTTTTTGATAAATATAGAAATTGGCCCTTTTTGTCTTAAAGCTTGAAGATTACATTTGTTTTATCTACATTCCTTCTTCTGGAAGAGAGCCCCAGGCCGCTTAAAAAGTATCAAAGAACTGAGTTTCATCAG
Organism: Aotus nancymaae; assembly: GCF_030222135.1. Classification (NCBI taxonomy): domain Eukaryota; kingdom Metazoa; phylum Chordata; class Mammalia; order Primates; family Aotidae; genus Aotus; species Aotus nancymaae. The sequence continues at coordinate 9,098,962 of NW_026988503.1, forward strand.
ATCATCACATCCAGGCATTGAGACTCTAGGCCCCTCATTCATCATGACTGACTGCTTCCTTACCCCTCCTGAATTCCTGTTTTCTCATTCACAGTTACATATCTTCCCTGCTATATGATCCCCAAGTTTTAGTTGATCAGGGAAGTATATTTGAGACTGATCTCCCATCTCCTCTGCTGCAACATCTGATTAAAGCCTTCTTCCTTGGCAATAATCCTTGTCTCAATGATTGGCTTTTTGTGCAGTGAGCAGCAGGACTTAGACTGCATGATGGTGTTTGAGTAATAAATGCAGTAGGATAGCTACAACCCAGTGCATAAAGCAATACATTTGGGTTAATTCCAAGACTTCGGTTTATCCTTGTCACCTGTGCATCTTAAGGACTTTATAATGCAAATACTGGGAGCTCCTTCCTGAAATCTGATATCCAGCCCACTAGGCATTGTGTTCTACTGTGGAAGCGGTGGACAAAGGCAAACCATGCAACTGCTACTACTCCCGTTTTTTATAAGCTTTTAGTCACTTGTAAAATGAAATACAAAAAATGAAATTATTAAATGCTGATCAAACAAATACAGTCTGTATACTATTTGGCTGTTTACTCTTGTTTGTATGATACAGTCCAATTTGTATTAAAATCTATTGATAAGATTTTTGGTAATGAAGTAATTTTGCAATTCTGGGATAAATTTTATCTAATCATAGCTGATTTGTTTTAATTTCTCATTAGATCAAGAAATTTGTGGCATTAAGATATTGTACATCTGTATCAATATGTGAGATTGGTGCATAATTCCCTTTTGTTGGTTTGCCTTTGCCTCATTTGTGTAAAATGTTTTGCCAAGTTTTCCTCTCTTCCTGTATTACAGAGAAGTTCTTTAAAAGAGTGATTTTCTGTTAATTGAAAGTATAGTAAAAAATCCTCAATAAAATTCTAGCAAAGCAATTCAACAGCACATTAAAAAGTTAATTTGCCATGATCATGTGGGAATCATCCCTGGGATGTAAGGATGATTCTACACACACAAATCTATAAATGTAAAATACCAGCTTAACAGAATGAAAGACAAAAATAAAATGATAATCTCAATAGCTGCAAAAAAAAAAAAAAGCAATTGACTAAATTGAACATCTTTTCATGATAAAAACTCTTTAACAAAAACATATAAAAAGCATGTACTACAACACAATAAAGGCAAGATATTACAAGGCCAAGTGAACATTAAACTCAATGGGGGAAAACTGGAAGCTTTTCTTCTAAGATCCAAAACAAAATAAAGATGCCCACTCTCACCACTTCTATTCAACATAGTACTGGAAGCTCTAGCCAGAGCAATTAAACTAGAAAAAGAAAGAAAAGGCATTAAAATTGGAATTGAAGAAGTTAAATTATACCTCTCTGTAGATAATATGATCTCATACAGAGAAGAGTGAAACTCCACCAAAAAATATTAGAACTAATAAATAAGTTCATAAAGATTTAGGATACAAAATCAATGCATAAAATTTATTAACATTGTTTATGCACAAATAGTGAACTATCTGAAAAAAAAATCTAGAAAAGTTTCATTTTTTAATAGCTACACAAAATAAAAATTTAGGAATAAGTTTAACCAAGAGGTGAAAGTTCTGTACACCAACTAGAAAATACTGGTGAAAAAAAATTGAAGAAAACACAAATAAATGGAAACATCCTAGGTCCATAGAATGGAAGAATTAATATTTTTTTTAAACTTCCATACTACTCACAGTAATCTACAGATTCAATACAAGCCATATGAAAATTCCAATGACATTTTTTCACAGAAATAAAAAAGTCATAAAATTTATATTAATCCACAAAAGACCCTAAATAGTCAAAGTTATGTTTAGTTAAAAGAACAAGCTGAAAAACATCACATGATTTGTCTTCAAAATATATTGCAAAGCTATAGTAATGAAAACAGCATGGTACTGGCCTAAAAATAAACACATAGACCAATGGAAGAGAATACGGAGCCCAGAAATAAATTCATGCATTTATAGCCAACTGATTTTTAACCATGTTCCTGGGATAACTGGATCTCCACAGGCAGAAGAATATAATTAGACCCCTTATCTTATACAATATATAAAAATCAATATAAATTTTTTTAAATAAATGAATTAAGTATTAAAAATGGATTAAAGATGTAAATATAACACCTGAAACTATTAAACCATTAGAAGAAACTAGGGGGAAAACTTCATGAGATTAAACTGGACAATAATTTTTTGGATAAGACTTCAAAAAACAGGCAACAAAAGAAAAAAATAGAGAAACAGGATTACATCAAACTAAAGAGCTTCTGTAGAGACAATGAAAAAATCAACAGAGCAAAATGACAACCTAAAAAATGGGAGAAAACATTTGCAAACTATACATCAGATAAAGAGTTGATATTTAAAATATATAAGGGGCTCGGCCAGGCGCGGTGTCGCATGCCTGTAATCCCAGCACTTTGGGAGGCCAAGGCGGCCAATCACCTGAGGTCAGGAGTTTGCAACCAGCCTGACTAACATGGTGAAACCCCATTTCTATTAAATACTAAAAAATTACCTGATTGTGGTGGCACATGCCTATAAACTGAGCTACTTGGGAGGCTGAGACAGGAGAATCCCTTGTACTTGGGAGGCAGAGGTTGCAGTGAGCTGAAGTCGTGCCATTGCACTCCAGTCTGGGCAACAAGAGAGAAACTCCATTGTAAAAAAAGAGGGAGAGAGCTCAAACAACTCAATGAAAAGAAAACAAATAATCCAACTTGAAAATGGACAAAGACCTGAATAGACATTTCTTAAATGAAGGCATACAAATGGCCAACAGGTATATAAAAAAATGTTCAACATAACTAATTATCAGGGAAATGCAATGAGAAGTTACCTCATACCTGTTGGAATTGCCTTGGTGAAAAAGACAAATAACAAGTGTGGCAATGTGGATAAAAAGGAACACTTGCACATTGTTGATATAAATTAGTATAGTTGTTATGAAAAAAGTGTGGGAATTTCTCAAAATATTAGAAGTAGAATTACAGTATAATTCATCAATCCCACTACTTGGTGTATATCCAAAAGAAATGAAATTAGTATTTCCAAGAGATGTCTGGACTTCCATTTTTATTATTCGCAATAGCCAAGTTACAGTATCACCACAAGTATCTATCAATGGATGAATAGATAAAGAAAATGTGGTGAATATACATGATGGAATATATTCAGGGATACAAAATGAAATTATTTTATTTTAGACAACATGGCTGAAGCTAGAGAACATTATGTTAAGAGAAATAAGCCAGTCACAGAAAGGCAAATACCACATGATCTCAGTCATGTACATGATCTAAAAAAGTTGATCTCATAGAAGTAGAAAATAGAATGGTGCTTACCAGGCACTGGGTCAGTAGTGAGGAAGAGGTTGAGAAAATGTTAGGAAAAAGTTACAAAATTTCAGTTAGGAGTAATAAGTTCAAGAGATCTGTTGTGCAACATAGGTGACTATAGTTAAAAAGAATATATTGTATTCCTGGAAAATGCTAACAAAATAGATTTTAAATATCCCCACCATAAAAATGACAACCATATGAGGTAATGGATCTGTAAATTTGTTTGACTTGACTATTCTACAATGTATATATAATTATAAAACATCATGTTGTACACCAAAAATATATACAATATTATCTGTGAACTTTTAAAAAATAATTTTTTAAAAAAAGAAACTATAGTAGAACTCACTTATAAAAGGCTATAGGGCTGGCTGGGTGAGGTGGCTCACTCCTGTAATCCCAAGCACTTTGGGAGGCCAAGGTGGGCACATCACAAGGCCAGAAGCTCAAGACCAGCCTGACCAACATGGTGAAACCCTATCTCTACTGAAAATACAAAAATTAGCTGGGTGTGGTGGCACATGCCTGTAATCTCAGCTACTCAAGAGGCTGAAGCAGGAGAATAGCTTGAACCCAGGAGGTGGAGGTTGCAGTGAGCCTAGATTGTGCCACTGCACTCCCGCCTGGGTGACAGAGCAAGACTCCATCTCAAAAAAACAAAGCAAAACAAAAACAAAAAGGCTATAGGACTGAATTTTTGTGTGTGTGTGGTGGAGGGGTGAAGTACAGAACAATTTTTCCTCTAACATGTTAATTTACATAATGATAATCTTTCTTTCAAGCTTTCTATTTCTTCTGACAATTTTAGCATCATATAGAGGAAGAAATCCATCTATTTTATAGTCTTTCAAATTTATGAACATAAGTTTAATAATATTTAATAACTCCTTAAAAAATCTCAGCAGTTACTTGTACTGTAAAACACTTGGATCTGAAACAGGGAAAGATATTTCTACGAAAGGTGACAAGTTCAGCAGAGGCTGTGATGACATTTTATCTTTTAGTAGGGATGTGTTTCAAGCTAAAGTCACATTTTGTGCTACAGAGAGGAGTCAAAAGACTGTATTTTAACAAATTTACTTATAACACTTGAAGGTAAATAGTGTGACTGCAGCCACGTATAAACAACTAGAAAATCAAAGTGCATATTTTAGTAAAAACTTCTGGAATGTTATGTGAAAAGAAGTCTGTAGTTACAGTACATGCAAAAATATAGAATAAAATTAGAATCTATATTATATCTAAAGGAACTAATGTAAAAATGGCAGCTGATGGAAGGAAACAAGTGGCACTGTGTGTACTGACAAGAACTGTGGAGAAAATTATTATAAAGTAAAGAATATGGAATAATGGAATTGTACATAAAATTTATCGTGTCTATATAAAATGCTATATATCTCACATATTATTAAAAAATAAATAAAACTGAGAGACTTTCCCTAGACTAGAGTGTATACTCTTTTTAAAAATAATTCAAATTTTTAAATTGGCAAATAATATTTGTACATATTTATGGGGCAAAATGTGATGATTTGATACATGTACACACACACACACACACACACACACAGAGTAGAAAAATTAAATTAACCTTATCAACATATCTATTTCCTTATTATTCTCTTGATTCTATTTTACAGTGCTTTTACTTCTAGACTTCAGTGTTACAAGAGACTTTCTTGTCAGCCTCACTGTTTTGTAGTGTTATTGATGTTGTATGCTCCCTTAACTCTCTTGGATAGAAAATGGTAAAGGAAAAGAAAAGTGGATCTCTGGCAATGAATAGTAGACAGTGGGAAATATAAAAATAGTCTATGATAAGTCCAACTATATTATTTTATCTGGTATCATTGCCAAATCCACTTATCTTCTATTTTCTTGAGTTTTAGATGCCTAAGGCTTGAAAGTCACTTCTCTGAGGCTCCATAGCTCCCACCCTAGAAGAAAAAAACTAGAATCCTACACTTTCTGGAAGATGTTTGGCCTCAAAGTGTCATATGCTAAGTCACTTGTCATTGCTGCCAAATCATTCTTTTGTGCACAATGCTACAACTCAACAAAAATAAGTGTTCATTTTCCACCCTTTGGCATGATTTTGGAATTTATATTACCAGGTTAATTTACAGTTTGTAAATCACCTTGAAAACCTTGCAGTTGACACATATACTGTAAAAATAGAAACTGCATAAAATAGTAGGAGATTGTTAAAGAATACCTTAAGTAGTTGGCATTCTTTACAGGGTGCATACCAATGACAAGTTGGCCCAGAGAACACAGGGGTCATGACGAAGACCTCCAACAAGCTAGACTGGCTTCCTAGTTTAAATGAATACATTAATTTGCATAAAATTATTTTATTTTCTACCTCATAGGAAATATTAATTTTACATTGTGTTGCTATGTTGAAGATTTTCTGCTTTTTGTTTGGTTCATATATCATATTTAAACAAGTTATGGAATCAATTTATTTAAATTTCTTTTATTTTGATTATTGATGTGATAATTTCTTCAAAAAGAAATTAGAGAAACTATAATGATAACATCTTTGTTTTACTTTTATTCAAAAATCTAAGAGGTCCACATGATGGCTACATAATTACATAGACTGTGTTTAAATCCAGTATGCTGCTGCTTGTCAAGTTTCTCTATAGAGGATACAGTTTTTAACATGTATCAAGGTGTGGTGCATGATTTATAAGTCCATCCGGTAATGTGTCATTTCTAATTTTTGTATATTAAACTGGTAATTATAAATTTAGATTTTTATGATTTTATATATGATTATTATATAACAGTAAATATTAACCATGAAATTCTCAATACACATCAATTTGACATATAATACTAGCCTTTTAAATTCATTTCTAAAATAAAGCACATTTAATAAAATAATTGAAACGTGAAATATAGTGATACACTAAATAGAAAAATGCAATATATGCACAATTAGTATAAATACCATTCAGGTTATTTTACTTGAAAACTTTTCTCTTTGGGGTATTCGAAGATAAGAGGAACATGCTAGCTAGCATTATGTATAGCTACCATTGTTTTATGTAAATTGATCTTACATGCTGTCTTAGTGGTCTGTCACGAAGTGTATTTTTACACTAAAGAAAGTAGGTAGAAAATGAATATGATTATCTCTAAAAACACAAAAAGAGCATCATTTATGTTTCTTTAGGTTGCTTCTGTTTTAGATAATTTTTTCCTACATTTATACAATATGATTATTCTCATTTATGGTCTTCATGTTGCTGGAGGAAGAGAAGCATTTATTAAAAAGGTAAAAGAGTACTCTTCCTAAATAGCATTCCCAGGAATCTTCTTTTTTATTTGTGTGCTGATTTTCAATACTGAAGCAAGGTGCCAGAACACAAGTAGGTATGGGCTTATTGCTTAGTTTACCCATGTTCACCTTCAAATATTTGCATGTCTGTAGAGTTTGTAAGAATTAAAATTGTTATGAGTATGAAATCAGTTTCTACTGTTTTATTTAGCTGTATTAAAATTAATAAAGAATTACATACCCAAAAGCTTGAAATATGATGATTAACAATGCCATTCGTCTTTTAGAGCGTTAGAATTACCTATACCACCTTCAATATATTTTTAAGTGCATAAAGAAAAAAATGATATTATGTCCACTTTCCAGTGTCTATTTGAAACAATTGCACACACCATCCCACTTTCTTTTGCTCATTCCTGAAATGCAACATAAATATACATACATACACCCACTCCTAGCAAAGCAGCCAAATGTACCAGGCAACAGATGGGAAACTGAGAGCCCATGTGTTCACATTTCTTTTATGCCAATAACTTGCTGGGTGATCTTGGGCAAACTACATATCTTCAGCTAATTACCTTCTCTCTAAAAGAACAGAGCCATAGGGCCTGGATATTAGCACTCAGAAGCCAAGTAATAAATTTGTCCCATCATCTTTCTTAATATGGAAAACATATTCAAATAATAAAGAGCTGGAATTGATCTTATTATTGCATACTCTCACTAGGTTTTCCCTGCTGTTCTGAAGGCTATAACCAAATGTTTTGCAATACCCGTTTAAAAAAGGAACTTTCTATACTACAACAATAAGAATTTTTTTAAAAAGATTAATTCTCTAATACTGATACAGCAACAACAACAACACAATAAGTACATCTAACTTCTCCAAAGAAGATGTAGAAATAGACAACAAATGCATGAAATAATTCTCAATATAATTAGTCATTAGGGAAGTGAAAATCAAAACCACAATGATATTCCATTTTAATCTACTAAGATGGCTAAAATAAAAAATACAGAAAATAATGAGAATTAGTAAGGTGTGGAAAAATTGGAACGCCACATACATTGCTAATAGGATTGTGAAATGGTACATTCACTCTGGAAAACAGTTTGAATGTTCTTCAAATTGTTAAACATAGAATTAGCAGATATTTCACTACTAGTTATGTATCCAAGAGCACTGAACACATATGTCCACCCACAAACATAGACACAAATGTTCACAGCAGCATTATTTCTGTATGATTCCAAAATATAATTTTGTTGGATGATGTACATCCAAATGTTTATCAACTGACAAACAGGTAAGAAAAATGTGATACATTTATATAATGGAATATTATTTAGTCATAGGAATGAAGGACTGAAATATACTACAATATTCATAAACCTTATTAAGTGAAAGAAGTCAATGACAAAATACTCCATATTATATAATCCTATTTACATAAAATGTTCAGATAAGGGATAAATCCATAGAGATAAAAAGTTTACTCACAGCAAAACTGACTCAATGCTATTTGGTGTCATCTCAGGCTATCCTCATGGTCTTCAGTGACTGAATTACAGGAAGATATTAAGGAGTCCTAAGCTGCTTTTTCCAGAAAGAAGATCTTGGAAAAAAGGTTTCGTGCAGGTTGTTAATTTGATAAAAGTGAAACAAGTATGTAGTGACAACTAATGCAAGATTTCATGATGCATCAGGTAAAACTGTAGATAACTATCCCCTAGTCCAGGTGGAAGCACACACCCCTCCCTGCCTTACATAAAGATCTAGGTAAACTATAATTCAAAACTGTCTGATCATGAGAGAAAAAGGTATCACTTATCTGCCACTATCTGTTGCTCATTGACCAAAGGTGAATCCATTGCATGTTAACATCCTCACATGTTGAGGTTCACTCAGGGTGGCTGACAAAATAGTAGGGAAATATTAGGGAAAGTTATAGATTATAGTCTCAAACCTTTTGGAAGGCTGGAAGGTTTTACTGAGACAGGCTGAAGGCAGCTGGTTCGTTACATTAGCATAGGGAAAAAGGGATGATAAAGGCTTTCCCAGTTAAGTGTGTTTACCCTACATTCCTTTGTCTCTATTTTGTTTGCTTATGTAAACTTTGTGCTGATGGTCCTCTCAGTGGGAGGTCAAAGGGGAATTACCTGTTAATAGTGTTTACTCTGGGCCCTGGGAACCAGAAGTTTTATCATTTGTAACTTTTTTAACCATGTTAATTTTAACCACTTTTTAAACCATGTTAATTACTGCAAGACAGACCTCCTTTGGGGATGATCAAGGTCTCACTCACATGTTCAGTTACCACATACACAAGCAGCTAGCAATTCTCACGACATCCCAGGTTGAGGCCTCAGAAAGCAAGAAATGTGGGCAACAGCTGAGGTTGGGTACCGTCACATTACACTTTATTGTAACATTATGCAGCAGTAGCTTAAGAAAAGATCTGTTGAGAGACCATAATGCTAAACATAAGGAGTATATAATACAGTCTCTAGCCCTTTATTCTCAATTATGTCCAGTAGTGTGCTGAAGCTGTTCATACTAATGCTCATATAAGCAGATCATATGCATGCATTTCTTGCCAAAATTGGCAATGGTGGGCGTACTTACACAATGGAAGTGGGCAAACATTAAAAATTAGCTTTTTAGGCTGGGCACGGTGGCTCAAGCCTGTAATCCCAACACTTTGGGAGGCTGAGGCAGGTGGATCATGAGGTCAAGAGATTGAGACCATCCTGGCCAACATGGTGAAACTCCATCTCTACTAAAAATATAAAAATTAGCTGGGCATGGTGGCATGCGCCTGTAGTCCCAGCTACTCAAAAAAAAAATAAATAAATAAAAATAAAAATAAAAATTAGCTTTTTAAAAACTATATATTTATCAGGGCATTAAACATTTATCAGCACATCTCCTATATATCATTCTTCCTAGTTTTTGCTAACCAGATACTAGACTAGCGAAACAGTGTATTTACTGAGACCTAGAGATAAAATACAATGGCCTCCTTCTTTGACTTATTGGTACAGAATTTGATGAATATTAGGGGAAACAGACTGTATTAGTCAGGGTTCTCATAGAGGGACAGAACTACTTACACAGTGACAATGTCCCACAACAAGCTGTCTGCAAGCTGAGGATCAAGGAGAGCCAGTCTGAGTACTAAAACTAAAGAACATGGAGTTGGCTGTTCAAAGGCAGGAAGCATCCAGCATAAGAGAAAGATGTAGGCTAGGAAGATAGGCCAGAATAGTTTTTTTTCACATTTTTCTGCCTGATTTATAGTCATTGGCAGCTGATTAGATAGTGCCAACCCAGATTAAGGGTGGGTCTGCTTTCCCCAGCCCACTGATTCAAATTTTAATCTCCTTTGGCAACACCCTCAGACACACCTAGAATCAATATTGCATCGTTAATTCAATCAAAGTGACAGTATTAACCACACAAGTCCACCCCATGTCAGTTTAATCCCATGCACATCTCCTATGATCATACATATTCTTCAAATAAAGAATAATAAGGTCAGCCAGGTGTAGTGGCTCATGCTTGAAATCCCGTCACTTTGGGAGGCAGAGGTGGGCGAATCAGGAGGTTAGAAGATTGAGACCATCCTGGCTGACACAGTGAAACCCCATCTCTACTAAAAATGCAAAACATTAGTCAGGCATGGTGGCACATGCTTGTAGTCCCAGATCCTCAGGAGGCTGAGGCAGGAGAATTGCTTGAACCCAAGAGGCGGAGGTTGCAGTGAACCTAGATCATGCCACTGCATGCCAGCCTGGGCAACAGAGAGAGACTCCATCTCAAAATAAATAAATAAATAAAAAGAATAATGTCACAATTATGCCTGACATAATATAACTATTCTTTGTACAACCGGAAACACACCACTTCCCAACACAAATACTATTATATAAAGTTAACAATACTTAAATGCTAATAGAAGTCAATAAATCTTACGTCACATAATAAAGAAAAATGAAATACAATGAAGATATTTTCTTAGTACAAGTATATAGATGCACAAACATGTTATTAACAAAAGAAGGAGAAAATACTCATGACAATTACAGTCCTCATTTCTGCAGCTGGTCACATGGTAGTAGCTGGTATTGATGACTACCTTCTTCTACTACACATTCTGTATTCCCTTTGCCTTTAGCAAGCAACTCAGCAGGTTGTGTGTGTATGTGTGTGTTTTTTCCTGGTGAAGTGACCCAAACCTTCATTCCTGAAAGGTCTGGGCCATTTGTAGTCCTGCTTGGATTAGGCTGTTGTAGTTTCCCATTTACCTTGATCACAGAGCATGGCAATAATAAGAGATGCACTAATGAATCTCCTGTACAACATGTATACGCTTCCTTACCTCCTTTGTGGACCAGTAGACTGAATTCATCTTGATAGCCTAGATCAATCATCCCAGCCAACACTGTAATTCCCTTCTTAGCCTGTTGACTTAAAGGTAGGAGAAGCCCAAAGTGTCCAGGTGGCAATCTTAACTTCCAATTTAATGGAATTATTGTTGTGTTTCCTGGTGGCAGAATTTCTTCCTCTGGAACTAAGACTTCTAGGCCAGCAGAACATAATGTCATGGGAAGAGGAAGCAAAAATTTTGCTAGTGGATCACTATGGGTGATGGTGAATGGTGCCACTTCCACTTCCACCTCTTGATTCCTGGACCCGTGAATCCTGGCTATGGGAGAAACAGTACCATGTATTGGACACTGATTCAGAACATGCATGGCCTTCTGGAGAACTTAGCCCCACCCCTGCAAAGTGTTGTCATCTAGTTGGCATTGTAATTGTGACTTCAAAAGACTATTCCACCATTCTACCTATCCAGGTGCTTCAGGATGATCGAGAACAGGGTAAGACCAATGAATTCCATGAGCATGTATCTACTGCTGCACTTCTTTAGCCATAAAGTGAGTGCCTTGGTCAGAGGCAATGCTGTGTGGAATACCATGACAGTGGATAAGGAATTCCATGAGTCTACAGATGATAGTCTTGGCACAAGCATTGCATGCAGGGTAGGCAAATGTATATCTGGAGTGTCTATTCTAGTGAGGACAAACCTCTGCACTTTCCATGATGGAAGAGATCCAATATAATCAATCTGCCACCAGGTAGCTGACCCATTACCCCAAGGAATGGTGCCATATCAAGGGCTCAGTGTTGGTCTCTGCTGCTGGCAAATTGGGCACACAGCAATGGCTATAACCAGGTCAGCCTTGGTAAGTGGAAGTCCATGTTGCTGAGCCCATGCATAACCTCTATTCCTACTACCATGGCCACTTTGTTCATAGGCCCAATGGGCAATGAAAGGAGTAGCTGGGGAAAGAGGCTGAGTGGTGTCCACAGAGGGGTTGCCAAATCCACTTTATTAAACCCCTCCTCTGCTGAGGTCACCTGTTAATGAGAGAACTTACATGTCTTCACAATATTTGACCACTCAGGTCCATCTACATATCTCTTCCCCAAACTTCTTTGTCACCAATTTTCTAAGCATGCTTCTTCCAAGTCCCTGACAATCCAGCCAAGCCATTGACTACAGCAATGAATCAGTATATAATAGCAGATCTGGACATTTTTCCTTCCATGCAAAGTTCACAGCCAGGTGAACTACTCAAAGTTCTGCCCACTGGAAAGGTTTCCCTTCACTGCTCTCCTTTAGGGATTCCCTAAAAAGGGTTGTAGTTCTGCAGCTGCCCACCTTCTGGTGGTGCCTGAATATTGTGCAGAACCATCTGTGAACTAAAAATACAAAAGTTAGTCAGGTGTGGTGGCACACATCTGTAATTCCAGCTGCTCTGGAGGCTGAGGCACAAGAATCACTTGAACCCAGGAGGCGGAGGTTGCAGTTAGCTGAGATTGCACAGCTGCATTCCAGCCTGGGCAACAAAGCAAATCTCTGGCTCAAGAAAAAACAAAAACAAAAAATAAATAAAAACCATTTCTTTTTTAAGCAGAGTGTAAGTACGTGACTTTGGGGATATATAAAGTTTAAGGCATTGATCAGTAGCATCATGGAGCTTGGCCTACTGCACATTATTTTCCTCTGTATCTTGTTTGAACAGCATTCAAGGCCAGGGAAGAAATTGTTGAAAAGTGACTGCTTCCTTTATCATGGCAGTGCTAGAATCTCCTGTAGTCATTCTTCCAGCCCATGTTTTCAAACTGACTCTGACATTCACCCAGATTATAATTGTGGATTTCAGAAACTGACAGTTTGTGGGTAAATCAACATCACAGTAGGGCTGATTTGTTCAGTGAACAGATAATATTGACTAGAGATTTTTTAGCATGAGATTGATTTTATCATACAACTAGGCTGAGACCGAGAGAAAAAAAATCATTGTGATTATTATAAACCCAAGGGCGAAGTGATAAATTAAAAATAGGGTTTTTTAATAACATTTTGTCAGTTGAACTTAAGATTGCACAGAGATAGAGTGAAGAATGAATGAGTTTAAAAAGCAGTTTTTCACTTTTTTAGTCAGAAGTGGAACTGTGTTAAGAATGAAAGAAAAGCAAAAAAAAAAAAAAGAAAGGCATGTTGATTTAGCTAGAGAAGAAAAGAGATTTGCTTAGAAAAAGTAGAAGTCTTAAATAGAAATCTACGAAATAGGAAGGAAGAAAGATAACATGCCCATATATAACTATTTTTAAAGTCAAACTAGCAAAGTTGAAGCTCCTTCCTTTTTTGATTAGGATTCAAAAAGATTTATTATAGCAAGAGAAAGTCAAGATGTTAGCAAAATAAAATAAAAATAAAATTTGGAAGCCTTCATAGGAAGTCTGTGAGACAGAAAATTATATGGAATTATATACTCTAGCAGTGTTCTCTATTCAAAAAGTGGTGTTAGATCATTAGGTAAGATTTAAAAATATTTTTGAAGTAAAGGTTTTGGAATATCAGTATGAAATTCAAGTATTTGTTGATATTCTTGATTAAAAAATAACATTAAGTGGAAAAGCCAATCATTCTTATGCCAGAAGACAACATCAGACTACAAGTAGGGACTTGGAAGATGAGATGCTAAAGTTAAAGAATGAAACAATAAATTATATACAGCTTTTTGGAATTCTCGACAGGTAGTTGATTACCTTCTCAACAGAATCACCCATACTTTGCCTCAGTGGTAGACAAGATATGTTTTGAAAAAATGTAATTTTTTTTCATACTCAGCAATCAAAAACTGTATCTCTCACTCTGAGAGACCTATAAGGCAGAATCAGCAAGAATACATTAGTAAAACAAACATCTGGACCCACACAAAGGTAAAGTTAATAGAAATGTAATCCCTCAATAGCACATAGTGTTTTTCCTGCATCAGGTAGAGAAGGAATGGAACTAGAATTAAAAACAAATTACCTTCTTTTTTTGTCATGGTCTCCTTGAAAGGCATAGGAGACTAACAGAAAGTATGGACCCAAAATATATGAGACAGGTCTCAATCAATTTAGAAAGTTTATTTTGAAGGGTTAAGAACGAGCCTGTGATACAGCCTCAGAAGGTCCTACCACATGTACCCAAGGTGCTCAGGGCACAGCTTGGTTTTATATATTTCAGGGAGACATGAGACATCAATCAATATACATAAGATGTACATTGGTTCAATCCAGAAAGGCAGGACAACTTGAAGTGTGGAAGGGGCTTCCAGGTAGGTAAGAGATAGGTAGATTAGAGACAAATGGTTGCATTATTTTGAGTTTCTAATTAGCTCTTCACTGAATATACAATTTACATATGAGGGGAGGGTAGAGGAATTGTCATATATACCTTAGTCTGGCTTAGTGAAACAATAGGGCAGAGGAAGCAATCAGATATACATTTGTCTCATGTGAGCTGAGAATTTGAGACCTCTCTGCCCTTTGTCTACAAGGTAATATGGTTTGTCTCCACCCAAATCTCATCTTGAATTGTACTCCCGTATTCCTATGTGTTGTGGGAGAAACCCAGTGGGAGATAACTGGAATCATGGGGGCAGTTTCCCCCATAATGTACTCATGGTGGTGAAAAAGTCCCACAAGATATGATGGTTTTATCAGAGGTATCTGCTTTTGCATCTTCCTCATTTTATCTTGCCATATAAGAAGTGCCTCTGACACCATGTAAGAAGTGCCTCTTACCTCCCACCATGATTCTGAGGCCTCCCAAGCCATGTGAAACTGTAAGTCCAATTAAACCTCTTTTTCTTCCCAGAATCAGGTATCTTTATCAGCAGCATGAAACAGGACTAATGCAGTAAATTGGTACCAGTAGAGTGGGGTGTTGCTGAAAAGGTACCTGAAAATGTGGAAGTGACTTTGGAACTGGGTAGATAATAGGCAGAGGTTGGAACAGTTTGGAGGGCTCAGAAGAAGACAGAAAAATGTGGGAAAGTTTGGAGCCACCTAGAGACTTGTTGAATGGCTTTGACAAAAATGCTGATAGTGATATGAACAATAAGGTCTAGGCTGAGGTGGTCTCAGATGGAGATGAGGAACTTTCTGGGAACTCTTGTTATGTTTTAAGGAGACTGGTGGCATTTTGTCCACCCTAGAGATTTGTGGAACTTTGAATTTGAGAGAGGTGATTTAGGGTATCTGGCAAAAGAAATTTCTAAGCAGCAAAACACTCAAAACATAACTTGGGTGCTGTTAAAATCATTCCTTTTTTTTTTTTTTTTTTTTTTTTTGAGACAAAATCTCAGCCTGTTGCCCAGGTTGGAGTGCAAGGTGCAATCTCGGCTAACTGTAACCTCTGCCTCCTGGGTTCAAACGATTCTCCTGCCTCAGCCCCCCGGGTAGCTGGGATTACAGGTGCCCACCACCACACCCAGCTAGTTTTTGTATTTTTAGTAGAGACAGGGTTTCACCATGTTGGCCAGGCTGGTCTTGAACTCCTGACCTCATGATCCACCTGCCTCCCAAAATGCTGGGTTTATAGGTGTGAGCCACCACACCCAGCCAAGCATTTCATTTTAAAAGGTAAATAGAGCATAAAAGTTCAGAAAATTTGCTATGATGCAGTAGGAAAAAAAAAAAAACATTTATTGAGGAGAAATTCAAGCTGGCTCCAGAAATTTGCATAAATAACAAGGAGCTAAATATCAACTCCCAAGAAAATGGGAAAAATGTCTCCAGGGCATGTCATAGGTCTTCATGGCAGACCTTCTCATCACAGACCATGAAGTTTAGAAGGAAAAAATGGTTTCGTGGCTGTGCCCATGGTCCCATGCTGTGTGCAGCCCAAGGACTTGGTGCCCTGTGTCCCAGCCATTCCAGCCATTGCTAAAAAGAACCAAGGTACAGTTCAGCCCATGGTTTTAGAGAGTGCAAGCCACAAACTTCAGCAGTTTCCACACGGTGTTGAGCCTTCAGCTGCACAGAAGTCAATGACTGAGGTTTGGGAACCTCCACCAAAATTTCAGAAGACATAGGGATAGGCCTGGATGTCCAGGCAAAAGTTTGCTGCAGGAGCAGGGCCCTCAAGGATAACCTCTGCTAGGGCAGTGCAGAAGGGAAATGTGGGGCGAGAGCCCCCACACAGAGTCTCTAGTGGGGCACCACCTAGTGGAGCTGTGAGAAGAAAGCCATGGTCCTCCAGACCCCAGAATTGTAGATTCACTGACAGCTTGCACTGTGCACCTGGAAAAGCCACAGACACTCAACACCAGCCCATGAAAGCAGCCAGGAGCAGGGGTATCACAGAGGTAGAGCTGCCCCAGACTGTGGGAACCTACCTCTTGCATCAGGGTGACCTGGATATGAGACATGGAGTCAAAGGAGATCATGTTGGAGCTACAGAATTTGACTACCCTGCTGGATTTCAACTTACATGGGCCCCGTAACCTCTTTGTTTTGGTCAATTTCTCCCATTTAGAATGGCTTTTTTTTTTTAACCCAATACCTGTATCCCTATTGTATCCAGGAAGTGACTAGATTGCTCTTGATTTTACAGGCTTATAGGTGGAAGACACTTGCCTTGTCTCAGGTGAGACTTCAGACTGTGGATTTTTGGGTTAATGCTGAAATGAGTTAAGATTTGCAGGACAGCTGTGAAAGCATGATTGGTTTGAAATGTGAGGACATGAGATTTGGAGGGGCCATGGGTGGAATGGTATGGTTCAGCTCTGTGTCCCCACCGAAATCTTATCTTGAATTAGACTTTCATGATTCCCACGTGTTGTGGAGGGACCTGGTGGGAGATAATTTGAGTCATGGGAGCAGTTTCCCCCATACTGTTCTCACTGCAGTGAGTAAGTTTCACGAGATCTTATGGTTTTATCCAGGGTTTCTGCTTTTGCATCTTCCTCATTTTCTTCTGCTGCCACCATATAAGAAGTGCTTTCACCTCCTGCCATGATTCTGAGGCCTCCTCAGCCATGTGGAACTGTAAGTCCAATTAAACCGCTTTTTCTTCTCAATCTTGTATATGTCTTTATCAGCAGCATGAAAACAGTCTAATACACAAGGAATTTCTTTATGGGCAGATTATGAGGGAAGCATATAGCCTTTTAAAAAAATCTTTGTAGCTATCCTATTTAGGAATAAAATAGGAGGTGGGTTTCTTCCCCACTTGACTTCCATTTGCCTTCCTGATTTGGGGGTCCCAAGATTTATTTTCCTTTCACAAAGAATATAATATACACAAAGCATCAGAAAACAGGTATATTAACTTTCTCTGACCACGGTAACCAAGTAACAAAACCCAGAGGCTCAAACAACAGATATTTACCCTCTCACAATTCCGGATGCTAGAAGTCAAAATTAAGGTGTCAACAGGATCAGTTTCCTCTGAGGACTATAGGGAAGAATCTGTTCCATGAGCCTCTCCTATACCTGGTAGTCTCAGGCATTTCTTGGCTAGTATGTTACTTGTAGCACTAAATAAATAAAATAAAATAAAGTTTATTTTTATTTATTTATTTACTTTTATGAGACAGAGTTTCACTCTTGTTACCTAGGCTAGAGTGCAATGGTGCAATCTTGGCTCACTGCAACCTCTGCCTCCCAGGTTCTAGTGATTCTCCTGCTTCAGTCTACCAGGTAGCTGGGATTACAGGCACCTGCCACCATGCCCAGCTAATTTTTTGTATTCGTATTCCCTACAGTCTTCAGATTCTTGCTTCCATTCTTGCTTCTTCCGATGAAAGAATTCAACTGAGAGGCATAACGCAGAAGAGACCAAGGCAAGTTTTAGAGCAGAAGTGAAAGTTTACTAATAACCATTAGAGCAGGAATGAAAAGAAAGTAAAGTACCCTTGGAAGAGGGCCAAATGGGTTTTTTAAAAGATAAAGTGCAGTTTAATCTTTGACTTGGGGTTTCATATGTTGGCCTGGTTTTGGGGTCTTCCTATCTCTCCTGATTCTTCCCTTGGGGTGGGCTGTCCACATGCACAATGGCTGGCTAGCACTTGGGAGGTAAGCATGTGCAGTGTATTTACTGGAGTTGTACACATGCTCACTTGAGGCATTTTCCCCTTACCAGCTATGTCCCTAAGAGGTCATTACCAGTTAAACTCTGCCGTTTTGCCTCTTAGTGAACATCTACTCTGCCGTTTTGCCTCTTAGTGAACATCTATGAGCCCACTCACCAAACTCCTGAGATCTTACAGGGAAGCTACTGATCATGTTTCCGGTTTTTCCTATCCATAGGGAGACTGCCTTTTTCTTGTACTGGCTGCAACCAATTATTATTTTAAAGAGACAGTTAAAAACCGCCTGACCATTACCTGATGGTCACCTGACATTCCTGGTTGTGGGGAATGGGAATGGGCCCTCGCCTACCATGTTCAAGTCTGACTCACTGCCTACTGTAACAAGTAGATGACATTTTTCCAGGGTCTATCCATCATCTTCCCTCTATGCATGACTGGCTATGTGCCCAAAAGTTTCTTTTTGTTTATTTATTTACTTTTATGAGACGGAGTTTTGCTCATGTTACCCAGGCTGGAGTGCAATGGTACAATCTCAGCTCACTGCAACCTCTGCCTCCCAGGTTCTAGTGATTCTCCTGCCTCAGCCTCCCAAGTAGCTGGGACTATAGGCACCTGCCACCATGCCCAGCTAATTGTTTGTATTTTTAGTAAAGATGGGGTTTCACCATGGTGGCCAGGCTGGTCTTGAACTCCTGACCTCAGGTGATCCACCCACCTCGGCCTCCCAAACTGCTGGGATTATAGGCATGAGCCACTGCACCAGGCCCAAATGTTTCTTTTTATTAGGACACCAGTAATATTGGATTAGATCCTATGCTAATAGCCTCATCTTAGCTTGATTATTTGCAAAGACCCTATTTCCAAATGAGGCCACATTCATAGGTACTGGAAGTTAGAGCTTCACCTTTTTGCGGGATGTAAGGAAGACAATTCAAACCAGAAGCATTAGTTAAACAATAAAGAATGTAATAAATAAGAATGTTTCTTATGCCTTTTAAATACTTCAAAATACTCACATCATGTGAAGTTAAAGAAAAAGAAAATACTAAAGAAGGGAAAGGTTTTTCATGTATATCACTGCAAAAACTATAGAGGTTCCCACCAGACCTTTGCATCCACAACCTCTGAAGCATAGTAGTTTTAATTGGGAGCAGTGTTGAAGGTGATTCTCAAACAGAAATGTAAAGATTAAGAAAAAAATATGCTAGGAAGTGGGAATCATGAATCTGGAACTATCCTTTAGGTGTCTGCAGCAAACTCATTTAACACGGTGCCAAAAAAAAAAATGACGTAGGATCTTTCTAGAGAGGAAAAAAAATCTCAGAAAAATCTGAGTAGGAGAGCACTTTTGGAATCTGAGAAAACTCAAAATGCCTTCATGCCTGTAAAGTTTTATATTTAAGATTGGAACAGCTTGGTAATGGAATTAAAAACAGTCTGTTTCTCTACAGAGTTCTCAGATTCATTTTGTCTGTGCAGAGCCTTGAATTCAAGGTCTAAGGAAATATTTAGAGTTAGAGGTTTGTACATATATAGGGTGAAAATCAAAGGAATGCAGGAACCTCAGGAAAGAACAATAGATAAGAATTGTCACCCTTGCAGAAATCTACATCTGTGCAAGAGATGAGACCATTTGAATCCTGAAAGAGGAAGCAGGCAAGCATGACTTTTTAAAGTATGATGCCACAACTAACATTTTGATAGGTGATTTTTCATAAATGAGTTGTAAATTTGGAACAACTTGTACTGACTGGCATCTTGTGAAAGCTGAAGCTTAAATGGTGTTCTATTCTAGCTCATGCTTTGCATCTATCTGCCCATCTTTTGAACAACAATGAATTATCATTTCTTGGAAATATTATTACAGGGGTCACATCAAGGTTGATTTTTGGCATGATAAAACTGCTCCTTTAGAATTGGTGGAATGTGAAAGACATGAGGAACTTGAAGACAGTTTAATTCAGCTTTTGAAGAGTTGTTCTTAGAAAGACAACTGCAGAAGAAAGTACTGAGAAATCTCACAGGCACCCAAATAAGATCTTTGTGACTGGTTAAGATGCAATTTTTAATTAAGCTAATTACCTTTATAATAACAACTAGATGTATTAGTCAACTGCTGTTACAACAAGGTTTCACAATGAATTATCACAGAGATAATTATCACAGAGCTCAGTGGCATCCAATAAGCATTTATTTTCCTTGCTCAAGAGTCTGCATTTCAACTGGTACAGTTCTATGTCAGGCAACAGATCAGCTGCATTTGGCTCTAATCTTTGGGTTAGGTTTATGTCTGCTCTTCATGTCTCCCCATTCTTGCTCCAGCTGCTATCTGGCAAATTTTCTTTTGGCAAATGTTGTGAGCACCAGAGAACAATATAAGCCACATAAGCATGTTTAAGCCTCAGCTCTCAACACATCTGCTCACCTCCACTGGCTGAAACTATTTATATGATCAAGCTTAAATTCAGTGGAGCAGAGGAATACACTTTCTGCAAATGTCACTATCACAGCATTATGGAACTCCATCTTGAAACAAAAAGGTTTATTTGTGACTAGCATCATACTCCTGATGATTCTCAAAACAATCTCAGACCTATTTGTCACAACTCCATATGTTTCTCTACATATTATTTGTTATTTAAAATCATGTACTCAATAATCAATTTGTTTTACAATCTTTAAAACTCTATTATCCAGAAATGGATTCTCATTATTTTATTTCTGTGCTTTTATAGATACCACCATTTTACAGTTCACATGGTCTAACACTCCATGCTTTTGAGTTCTAAATTCTATAATCAAAATATTCTGACTTGTTTTCCTCAAATATCTCCCCTATTGTGCCTTTTTGTTTATCCTATTTCTTCTTATCGGAATAATCTTCCCATTGTTTCAGATCCTCTGCTCATAGGAATTCCATCTACCAACAAACTTTCCAATAAAAATGATATCTTCCACTTTTTCTGGGCTCTTACTACACATGATTTTAATATTTTTACTTCACTAATAATATTTCACTTTGAAGCATAATACAAGACAGTTAATTGAGTTTGAGTCTTATGCCAATCATAACAACAATAAATAAGAATTATACACATGCAAAACACAAATTTTACTAATTAAAATGTTATTCACCAAATTCTTATTATAATATATACAATATTGAAATAGCTCAGGATATAGTCCAGATATAGAAATAATTTAACTCAAAGGATTTACTATGAAGA
The DNA here is from genome assembly GCF_030222135.1 of Aotus nancymaae. Taxonomy (NCBI): domain Eukaryota; kingdom Metazoa; phylum Chordata; class Mammalia; order Primates; family Aotidae; genus Aotus; species Aotus nancymaae. The sequence goes on from NW_026988503.1 coordinate 9,120,324, forward strand.
ATTCTAAATATTAGAAAACTAGTTTACATTTCTACCAACAGTGTAGAAGCATTCCAATTTCTCTGCAACCTCACCAGCATCTGTTCTTTCTTGACTTTAATAATTGCCATTTGGATAGGCATTAGATGGTATCTCATTTTGGTTTTGATTTGCATTTCTCTAATGATCAGTGATGTTGTGCTTTTTTACATATGCACATTGGCCACCTGAATGTCTTCTTATGGGAAGTGTCTGTTCATGTTCTTTGCTCACTTTTTAATGGAGTTGTTTTTTTTCTTGTAAATTTGTTTAAGTTCCTTTTAGATTCTGGATATTAGACTATTGTCAGACAGATAGATTGCAAAATTTTTCTCCCATTCCGTAGGTTGTCTGTTCACTCTGATGATAATTACTTTTGCTGTGCAGAAGCTCTTTAATTAGATCCCATTTGCCAATTTTTGCCTTTTGCTGCAATTGTTTTTGGTGATTCCATCATAAAATCTTTGCCATGCCTACATCCTGAATGGTGTACCCTAGATTTTCTTCTAGGGTTTTCATAGTTTTGGGCTTTACATTCAAGTCTTTAATCTATCTTAAGTTAATTTTTGTATAAGGCATAAGGAAGGGTCCTAGTTTCAATTTTCTGCATATGGCTAGCCAGTTCTCCCAGCACCATTTATTAATTAGGGAATCTTTTCTGCTATGCTTGTTTTTGTCAAAGATCGTTGGTTATAGATGTGGAATATAAGTTAGTTCATCCATTGTGGAAGATGATATGGTGATTCTTCAAAGTTCTAGAACCAGAAATACTATTTGACCCAGCAATGCCATTACTAGGTATACACCCAAAGGAATGTAAATTATTCTATTACAAAGATACATGCATGTTTGTGTTATTGCAGAATATTCACAATAGCAAAGACATGAGATCTACCCAAATGCCCATAAATGATAGTCTGGATAAAAAAAATATGGCACATATACACCATGGAATACTATACAGCCACAAAAAGAAAGAGATCATATCCTTTTCAGGGACACGGATGGAGCCAGAAGCCATTATCCTCAGCAAACTAGCACAGGAACGGAAAACCAAACACCTTATGTTCTCACTTTTAATAGGAGCTGAACAATGAGAACACATGAACACAGGGAGGGAAACAGCACACACTGGGGCTTGTCAGGGGTGGTGTAGGGGAAGGGAGAATATTAGGAAGAATAGCTAATACATGCTAGGCTTAATACCTAGGTGATGGGTTGATAGGTGCAGCAAACCACCATGGCACACGTTTACCTATGTACCAAACGTCAACATCTTGCACACGTACCCCAGAACTTAAAAATAAAAGAAAAAAAAAGAAAAGTTAAAAGTCAAAAAGGAACTACTAAGTTAACACAGAAGCAGCATAGGCAAAATACAGCTATCATACCTAAAGGAAAGGTAAGAGGCTTTAAGTAAAAATTTAGAGCCCTGGAACAAGGACCTCGTGGAGTTGAAACTCATGCATTTGAAAAGGTGGTATTACTTGACTGTATTGATGCCTCTGAGGTGTGAGCAAGATTTTAAGGAGTTGTGAAAAAAACTCTGAAAAAAGGTCCTGACTACCTAGTTCTGATGCCTCTACAAGGGGGTACTATAAGACCTAGTTATGTGAGAGGTAGAAAAACCTCAGAGGTAACAAACTGCTGGTACTGAGGTGAAAAAGCAAGACTAGTAACACTAACAAGAATAGGAAGCAAAAACAGAAAAAATTATCCAGAAGACACCGTTCCTCTTTCTTCTTTCAACCTTCCGTCTTTTTTATCGCATACCCTCTTGGAAAAGCCAAACAGGAAACAAGGTAGCAAAGGAGAAAAATAGTTTGCAAAGACATAAACCTTAACTCACAAAGCCAATTCTAGAATGGACGTTTGCAGTTGAAGGGTCATTTTATCCCATCTATATAAATATTCAGACGTGAAGAAAAGTGTGTTTTGTCTGATATAACAAATATTTTTTAGAAAACAGTTTTTATCACTGCAAATCTTTCTAAGTTCAACTATCAATATTAACAAAATTAGTTATTAACATTGTTATTAAACAGTATAGTAATTTACTTAGATTTAGGATTTGTCTGTCAATATGTCAAGAAGTTGTAGAATCTGTTGAGCTATGAATCCTCCAGGTATTCTTAGTTTTCTAAAAAGATGTAAAGGTAAACACATCACATTTATATTCAAAATTGTATATTGTATTGTCTTTAACTATAATAAAAAAGAACTAGTACAAAAAGTTAGAAACATTAAGAGAAAGCTATATGTGTCATATTGGACTTAGACCCAGTTGATCACCACTAAATACCCATACCCTAACAACATGCCATAAGCATAACAAATGTATGTCAGGTGGCGTGCAGAAAACCTCCACCAAATAAATCGTATAAAACCTTCATATAATTGTTGATACACCTGAGGGGAAGCCTATGAAGGTAAATGCAAGTTTTTTCCAAAGGGAAACTCTTTAATTCAAGTTGAATAGAATTTTATTTTAAAAGATTTAATGTTAAATGATTAGACTGTATTGGTAAATAATCCATCATGAATAAAAGCTCACAAGACAAAGCCAAAAATAGCGTTAGAGCATCCAAGGCATCATATTATCTAATTACTGTGTAGAATTTCTAAGATAAATGTGTATAAAATTAAAGATATAAAAGAATTAAAAGCACAAGAAAATAATACATTATAAACAAAGACAAATTTTTAAAATTAAACAAATAAAAGTATGATGTTGAAAACAATGCACATGAACTTAGAAACTTATAAGGAGCTCATTTGACTTCACATTCAAGTGTAGGTCAGCTCTCTAATACTGATTAAGTCACAGTGTGATTTTTTTTTGTCTCATATCACTATTTTTCACACTAAGAAATTATTACAATATGTTTAGACAAATATTTCCATTTTATCCACTAATCAAAATTATGTAGTTCAAATATTAACCATATATTAGCCTTTTTCTTCAACTGAAAAAATCAACAAAATATGAAGTATCTTAAAATTTGTATGTAGAAATCATATTTATACTTTTAAGTTTTCTGCACAAAATATTGAAAAAAATTAAGAAGAGTGTATACAATAAGTTAGACAGTGAAGTATTAACAAACTTCATAAACTTCACAATGAAAGAAATGTGTTACTTGAAACTATTAGCAAGTTAAGAGATAAAGTATTTTCTTGCCATAAATTAGAATATAAGGTTAGACATTTGGAACTTTGCTCTCAATATCTACTCTTCCCTTTCTTACTAGTAAAAGAACCCAGAGGTTGAGCTCATCACTGAAACCTGGCTAAATCCTTGTATCATACAACCTCCCTAGCCACTAGATGTGGCCAGGTGTCCCAGTCATCACTGCTGAGATGAGAGTGTTCAGTGACCTTTTGTACCTATTATGGGACATCCTAAAAAGATGAGAATGCCTCTATCCTCTGTCATGCTGGCTGGAATATGAATATAATGTCTAAATACTGGAAGCCATTCAGAATATAAACTGACCTTGGAAAAAGAAGCCATGGTCATGAGACTAAAGAAAAAAGGAGCCAGCACGCTGGACATGCCTTACCAGCAGCCTCAATGTGTCATAACAGCAACATCTGCCTAATTACTGATCTTGTTTGGAATTTGTAGCTTATTTAAGTTCCCATTTAGAGGTCTGTGCTACTTGTAAGAATCATAATCCTAAGAGTGACTTTATGTATATTCTTAGATTAAGATAAAACAAGAGAGGAAGAAATAGAAATGCAAATAATACACAGAAAATAGAGGTAATAAAAAAATCAGTAGCATCAGAAATACAGAAGTCATACAGAATGGTGAGGAAAAACACTATTTATAATAGAATAAAAATGTGGAGCAAGAAGAAACAGAAATAAAGTTCATTGGCTTAGAATTATCACAATATTGAATATTTGAGAAATTAACTGAAAGAATGAATATCATTTGGAATAGTCAATGAGGGTGTACAATATAGGAAGTTAACAGAATAAATAAATGGACAGCAATGAAGAAGTGTGGCCTAAATTCTTTGTATTTTGATTTATTCTATTAATTTTGTCACAACTTTTTTTGTAAAAAAAAGTGTTTAAATACCTCTTTCTATGCAAAAAACTTCTCTGTAAAACAAAAAAAAATGATGTACATGCACATCTAGTTCCAGCAATCTACCATCCTCTCCTTCATTTCAGATTACACTTGCTGTATATAAACCACATTACAATTGAGAGCTGAAGTCTATCAACTGATTTTTCCTTATGTAATTCTTATTTTTCTTATTTATTTCTTATTGAAATATAGAATATTTCAATTTGACTCTATAAAGAAAAATATACACTTTGTGTAGTGTGAAGCCTGCGATATGAAGTCAAAATGACTTTAGCTGGAGTCACAGATCAGTCATTTCAGATTTGGGATTACAGGCAATTTCTCAGAATGATCTATTCTTACTTTGTTTATCTGTAAAAAGTAGGAGAATAATAATCAACGTGAAGAGGTAAGTCATGAGCATGAGTCCACTTGTATGTGTGTAGACCCTGTATGTAATATAGCAGCTAATTGTTTCCTAAAGTATAGGCTGTTAAACACCTATCTAAGAAGCATTGGTACCACTAATTAGAGAATTAAAATGGTCACAAAGAATCTGGATTTTTTAGGACACTACAGTCAACTATTATTATTGTTATTAATTTGAGATGGAGTCTTGCTCTGTCACCAGGCTGGAGTGCAGTGGTGCAGTCTTGGCTCACTGCAACATCCACCTCCTGGGTCCCAGTTCAAATGATTCTCCTGCCTCAGCCACCTGAGTAACTGGGATTACAGGCATGTGCCACCACACCCAGCTAATTTTTGTGTTTATAGTAGAGACGGGGGTTTCACAATGTTGGCCAGGATGGTCTCGATCTCCTGATCTTGTGATCTGTCTGCTTCAGCCTCCAAAAGTGCTGGGATTACAGGTGTGAGCCACCACGCCCGGTCAATTATTATTTATTGATTATATTGCATGGCATAATGGTCAGCATTTGAGTAACAAGTAACTAAAAGCCCAGACTTCACCACTACTTAGTATATCCATGTAACAAAACTGCACTTGTACAATAACAAGAAAACAGAAAAAAGTGGTTATTGTTGTATTTATTCTCCTTCTTGCTTTAAAACTGATTTGATATCACACAACTGATATTAGATTAAAAACATGCTCAGATTTATGTGATGCAGGTGGCATAGATATAGATAGCTACAGCTATAGATTTAGATGTAGATATAAATGGTTGGTCTATTACCATTAAGTGAAACTAGCGTAGTATCTTAATTTTGCACTTAAACTTTAATATTGGTCATGGATTTATATGTTGATTTTAATTCTAATCCTTTCCAATAAGGAGCAAATTCCTTAATTTTGCACTTAAACTTTAATATTGGTCATACATTTATATGTTGATTTTAATTCTATTCCTTTTCAGTAAGTAGCAAATAAAGAATACTAATCACATGAACATGAAATAACAATGTTGCAATTAAATGATCACTATCTATACAGTATTATCCAAAACTAGAAAACTGTCCAACAGAGAATAAAATGAAAGAAAATGATAAATTATATTGATAATTCTGTTATATATTGTTTCTTTTCTTAAAGGCTTTTCATAGTATATCGGTTTAAAAATAAGAATATATGGACAATTTGCATAGGTGCACAATCTGTCAAACTTAGTGCACATATTTTAAACATTTTGGAATTGAAACTATCATTAACAATAAACTCATATAACCAAACACACAAAAAAGATAGTAGAATTTGAGTAACATGAGGATAAATGGTTATCTGCATTACAGTTATCAATATTTCTTTATGAATCTAAAATATAATGTCAATAATAAGAGTTATTTTAAAATATAGTTAAACAAGTGAAAAGAAAAGGTAATTTCTCTGCATTGCCTGTATGAAGGAAAAGGAGAAAATTCAGGCAGTTTTCAAAAAAATGAAGATAAAGAAGTATAAAAAGTAGGAAAGAGAATGAGGACTTGTAACAAATATCTTCCTGGGTCAAATTTACTGTGCCATATTCTTTAACTTAACAACTATAATTTTATTCATTTCATTAACAAGTTTGTTGCTTTAATTTTTATTTTAATTTTGTTTTCAGGGCTTTAAGTGATGAGTAAATGTTCTCAGTCCATATACATTTCATTAGATCCTCTTGCATTGGAGCTCCAAAAGTTATCTTTTTGAAAAAAGAGTATGCACTAAATATTTTGTACCATCTCATTTACTTTTATGTAGTTTTTTTAGTTGTGTTAATGTATTTGCATGTATACTTAGACACTTAATAAAAGTGAGAGCCAAAGTCAAATCATCCCCCTTGTTCTGGTGATGAACCAGAACTGCAAGATATAAATGGATTCATTTAAGGTCTGATTGCTAATAGGTAGCAAATCAGTACTAAAGCACATGTTTTTCACTTAGACCATTTGTCTTTGCATTGAAAGTATCTTTTATCAATGTTAAACCTAGAGCTGATAGGGCAACATAATCTTGAGCCAAAAAAAAAAAACAAAACCTATTGAAAAATGCTAGTGAACACAGGCTGAAAAAATTAGTCTTGAGAAATAATACAAACATATCACTTATAAGGATGAATTTAAATTTTTATTTTGAATCTACTTTCTATAAATTGAGAGACTGAATAATTAACTATTAAGATTTTTTCTGACCCAGAATTACTGAAGGCAATTTGTAAATGAATGCAAATACTACGCCAAGGAGTTAATGGATACAAATATAATACAAATGAATATGAAACTTCTCTCTCATTCCACACACATTTGACCTCTTGGTATTTCTTAGAAAGCTACCCAGTTGTCAGACAAGGTAATCTCAGGGCTGACACACACACACACACACACACACACACACAGCCTGCCAACGAGATTTTTCTTTGCTAGACAATATTCATACAGCCTACTTTTCCATCAAGAAAGTGGTTCTGCATCATTAAAAAGAAGGAAAAAAAGGCTGTTTTGCTTTTCCTCTGATTTGTGAGACAAGGTAAGAAATGCGTTATATATTATTTTATCTCTTTGTATTATGTAGTTAATTAGATTACCCCTCTCCTACCTCTGAACATTAAGGTTGTAATTGCAAGTAATGAATGATTTATTCCTACTATTGATGGTACTTTGAATCTAGCTGATCTTTAAAGTCCTCCTCCCAGATTTATAGTTACTGGAGAATAAAAACTGCAGTGCCTGCCAAAGCTAGCCAAAAACGAAGGAGCAAAGACGATGTGGAACACAGAATTTATTTCAACAAATTATAAAATAAGTTACAGGCATACACACACACACCCCACACACACTCATTCAAGCACACAGTCAAACACACACAAAAGTTACAAATCTCTAGACTCTGAAACTATCATACACATACTTCCTAACCAAGGAAAACTGCTTGCTTTTGTATCATAAATAGTATGACTGGCAAAGGTAGCATCAAAAGACTTTTCTTAAGTTGTAAAGGGCAGTGGTTATTAGAGCCCATGGAATCTTCATAACTTTAAAACAAAGAGATCACAACTTAATATGTTTTTAAAGACAATGGGGTAGTTAATTTTATTCTGGCAATGCTAAACAGAGGTTTTGAAACAGATGGCTCAGTGAGATTGATATTTTTGAATCAAAATCTTTAAAATGCCTACCGACAACAAATTCAGTTTTTAAAATTGCAGCATTACATGTTTCCTTCTGCAATGGAATAGTATAAACTCTGCTGCTCCTCCATCCTTTGTATTGTTCTTTTCTTATTCTCAAAGACAAGGTGTAGAAAGAGATATAATTCTCAGGTTACAGATTGACTCCCATTACCTTCTATTGTGGATCTGTTTAAACAGCTCTTGAAAATATAATAGCAAATTTTACATGCAAATTTAGGGCAATTGCAAGAAGGAGAAGAAATAATGTTTCAAAATTATAAATAAAATTATATTTATGATGTAACATTTAAGACACAAACTATGTAGAAACATTCTATCTTTGTATCTACCTCCTAACTTAAAAATGTTAGAAGTAGAATTAGAATTCTCTACTTTTCAGCAGATAACTAGTATCAGTATTCTGTGGTTTGTCAATCTCACATAGGCTTTTATTCTGTTATATTTTGATCTATCCTTAGGCAATGTCTAGCATTGTTTTGCACATGGTCACATATCAGTGGCATTCTACTACATGTTCCTCTTACTTTCCTCTCGTTCTACCAAAGAAAGGCATGGTCAGGTCACCCACATTTCATATCAAAAGTATTCATTCTTGTATTTTATATTTCTGTTCTGTAAATTAAATTTTTCCACAGAAATAGTTGCTATTTCTTTACCTTGAAAAATAAATGTATGACATTGAAAATAAGGAGAGCTCTTCACCCTCCATGACAGTCAATAACAGAAAAATATAAAAATCATTTTTAGAAGTTTCCAAAACATTTTAATGATGTACAAATTTGTATTTTATGATAATACAATAAAGACTAAATTAAACTGTATGAAAGAAAGTCTATTGTAGGCTCCAAGGAGCCCCATAAGGAAGACTTCAACACATTGCTTTTCAGTAGAAAAGACTTATTTGGTAGGTAGAGGGGCAAGGCCATGTCAACTTCAGAACTATATAGACTTTAATCAGCATTTAATTACGAAGTTTGAAACAGGTTCTTGCACCAAGGACTCAAAAGAGTCCAGTATCTTAGGAAGTAAATATCTACAGCTTTTTCCTGTTTGGATGCTGTGGGAACAAATATTCCTAGTTCTGGCCTTGAGTTCCAGGTATTAAGTCGAGGTTAGGAAGAATGTGGCATTCTAATTCTAAAGTAAAGAGCCAGTAAGGGCTGGATCTAATAATTAAAGCAAGTATTATAACTGGCTTGAAAAATGAACTCATACATAGAGCAACAATTTAACATATGTTGGGTGATAATGTCAATATTCTTTAATGTTGGAAGCTTTACAAAAGAGAAAGGTATACATGTCAGTAATACCTATGCAAATGTACACAGGTTACTGGTGGTACTCAAAACAAAAGAAATGCCAATTCCTACGTTTCATGAATTGATGATGAGAAGAGATTAATAATAATCAATGACAGACTTTTCATAGCATGTCCAAATTCATCAAGTGAAGCCCTCCAGGTGGTACAATCAGTGCCCCATCTGTGGTTGTTTTCCTGTACTTTATCAAGAGGGGCAAAGATAAATGCTTTCATATTGTAATACAAATATACATGCATACATATATAAGCACATACACATGTATTTGTGTGAATGAGGGAGAAAGAGACACATAGAGAAAGCATCCAGGGGAATGTGCATAATGAAAACAGGTGCCCAGATAAGCATATGCCTGTATATATATTTGGGCTATCATACATTTGATTAATTTTTTACTAATTAATAATGTTAAAATTGCTCTTTTTAAAAGCCATAGTGTTAGCTTTAGAGAGTGTTAATAGTATAAAAATTAAATTTAAATAAATTAATTAAGAAATTAAAACAATCCTAAAGTTCTAAAAATAAGTAAGGTCAAAATTATTTTCTGATATTATTCTATGTTTTAATTTTATTAAAGCTTTTATCTGAACATTTCACTACTAGAAATAATACTTTATACATGAAAGCTTGTATAAATTGCATTGCTATGCCCCATTTTTCCAAAAACTGTCCTACAAAATAAACTTATCTAATTATAGAAAGCATTAACTTCTTAAATTTTACTCGTCTTTCTTTTTACTCATCTAAGTGCAAATCTAAAAATTCTTTTACTCTTGTGCTCCAAATATTTTTACAAGATCTCCCTCTTCTGGCCACAACAGTTATTTCATTTCTTTTTATCAACAATAGTTTCAAAATCTGCTGTAAAGTTAGGGCAAAGCTAATTTATACTAATCTGGCATCAAAGAGATAAATAGACGGGTACTCTTTAAAAATGAAAAACAGGAAACTCTTTTCAGTATCTCTAATACACATACTGTTCTATTAAAGTCTGTTTATCTAATTTCATTTAAGTTTTCTGCCTCACTGATAGTCTGAGGATTCATATGCCAAGCTTGGTAATAAGTTAATAAATGAACTGAATGCTTGAGGTGTTCCAGATGGACTTAAATTGCAAATGCTGTCATTCACAAAAGAGTCTGAGCTCATACAGCTGGAATGCAAACTTCCAAATGCAGACTTACCTATGCACCTTAAGATGCAATAAAAGTAAGAAGGAGGCTCCATTAAATGCCTTTTCAGAACTTAACTTTTCCCTCAAGTTTGCAAACTTGGTTGAAAACAAGAAAGCATATCTGCTAAGTATTCATAAATAAGGAAAAGAAACATTGACCATGTAACTTGCACAAAAGTAACATACTGAAAACAGTTTTAAACGATGTGCTTGTGGCACTGTCACATACCTATTTGTTAGTTTTGATTATTAGATTAAATTTTATAGAATTTCAGTGAAGCTTGAATGGGAGGTTTTGTGGGCACTATTGTTCTTAAAAAGCATATTGTATTGGTGTTCTAAAACTCTCAGTAATTATTATTGATAGGTTTTTCCATTTCTTCAAGAAATATTTACAATGTAATGACAATCTAAAACAAACACAACATACTTAGTACTCAAAAATGTATGGTAAGGCACTAACCTTGGGTTACATTAACAGGTTTCAGCAAATTATATTCAATTTGATTTTGCACATATGTTCAGTTTTCAGAAGAGGAGGTTTAAAGCTTTCATCAGATGCTCAAAGATATCAGTGATCCCCAAATTTAAGGGTAATTGAATGAGATAAGCAAATAATTACAAATTATATAACCTTTGATATTTTAAAAAACTAGTATGAACAAAAGACTATAATAGTAACTAACTCTACATAAGAGAATCAGAGAAAGTTCCCAAGAAATGGTAACATATGCTCTGAATTTTTGTATTTCAAGAAGTTTATCAGGAATAAAAGAAAGAAAAAAGGTTTCAGAATATCTCTACTATAGATGTAAAAGTAATGTCGACTAATACAGTTTGACATAGTCATTAAACAAAATGTTCTTTGGTAGGACTAAACTAACAATGTGTGCATTTTAATGAAATTTAATCTATTGCATTAATTTCTGTATTTCTTACATCTAGAAAGTACTTAGTACATAGTACAGAGGTCTATAGATATTTACTAAAAAAAAAGTTAATAGATTTAAATAATAGGAGAGGAAATGCTAATGAAAGTTCTTGAAGCCTTCCGTGAGAATCTTGGCCTCTATCCATTTCTATCCATTAATTAGTATAGACAGTGGAGGTGTGTTGGCCTTTGTTTTGTTTTGCTATTGTTGTATTTTTAGTGGAAGCATATCATCAGTTACATGCTTTATGCTGAGAATGATGTAAACTATTTACAAAACAATGAAGATACTAGATTCTACGAAGGTAAAGATAGGGCATCAGTTAAAACATCAGTAGCTTTGGGAGAGACAATAAAAACGAAATGATTTTTTCAAGTATTCTGAGAAATGAAATTAGAAGCTTAGATAATTAAGTGAAAAAAAGTAATGAGAAATGGAGGTGTTGAGAATAAGCTACAGTTTATTTTTTTTAACTTGAATATTTAGATGTCTGTGTACATGGCGATACTATTATTCATAATTTTGAAAAATGAAAAACAAAGTTAAAAATGACATGTTTAGGGTAGTTACAATCAAAATATAGTCAAGGTTGTGGTATTATGGGCATGTAAGTGAAGAAGAACAAAGGAATTGTTAAAAATCTGCAAAACATTTTTTTGAGAAAATGGACTGAGTTTGGAGAATGTATATGATATAACCACAATCTTGAGAATGGCAGATTAGTAACATGACACTGAATGTTTGCTGATGAATACAACCAAGTCCTTTGGCATCAGCTATTGTTACATGAGTTGAATCTAGAGTTTTAACCTCATATTACATATGTAAGAATAGATGACAGGAGAGATCACATAGGGTTAATTCTATTACCTGTTTTCTGAGGTTTTAGGAAGATTTCCTCTTTTAGAATATGTCCATTCAATTATTTGAATCCTTTGTAAAAATGCAGAACATAATGGGTCACATAGGAAATGCAACTTTCTATTTGGAAGGTATGACATAATTTTCATGTTTTTTCAGGTAAGGGATGCATCATTCTGGTGATTCTGTGCCACAGATTTTTCATCTAAATTTTTACCTTATGACAGGTTAAATGAGAAGATTTAAGAAGATGAGAAATGTAAACCACATATTATAGTGTATGGCATATAATTTTTATCTAGACAACTCTTCATAACTTTAAGAACATGCTGATATATTTACATTATATATATAGGTACATTTATTTAATCAGTTATAAAATAGTCCCTGGTTTTAAAAATAGCAAATGCTTTGGTATTTTTTTCTGTGAAACATCTGAATTATTATTAGTTTATTGAAAAAACATATTAGAACATAATAAACTGATCTCACCTGAAAAAATAACATAAATAGGAGACGATAATTGAGTCCATTTTGACTTGATTGTAAATACACACTAATATGTTTATTTAGCTTTCTATAGAGAAACCAATATTTATACCTCATGCTGACATGGTCAAGTCAGCAACGACTTGGATAATTAGGATTTTGGAGTAACGTTAATAATTTATTTTTCTGCAATCAATCAAATTAACTACACTGCATTTCAAAGAGCCAAAAATAACTGAAATTTGGTCATTTTCATTATGTGGCTTCCATGCAAAATTGATCATTCTGTTGAAGCAGCTGGACATAGAAAGGGTGACTGAGCAGAGTAGAGCTGCATTAATCCCAATAATAACTACGTAGAACTCTTGAGCAGGGATTGATTTGGGGAGAAGACAAAGAAAAGTACATTTCTGAGAGATATCTAATTTCAATCTCTTCCAAAATGCAGGCATATGCAGAGTATGATATCCTAAAACACACTAAACTGCTATTTCTCTGTGACTCACTAGACCAATTGGTCATGAACACCAAATATAGCACATTATTCCAGCCCCATTTCCAAGTGTCAGTATCTTACCTGCCCCTCCCCTAGATTTATGTCCTTATTCCATATCAAGCAAAGCTCACTTATTTAAAACAACCAACCTCCTTCGCATAAAAGAGTGTCTTTTCTGTTGCACTCTTCCCTTACGGCTGTTGCTTATCTGCTTGCCACCTGACATCTCTCTGTAAAATTCCACAGCCTCGCACTTGCAGTAATAAAGACTCATAGTTTGCTTTTAATCTTGACCATAAGGGATGGAGAGGATTCAAATATTAATAGTTCTACTCTAATGAGGCGTTATCAATATCTAAACAGCTCTTGTCTATCAACTTTGAATCATTGTAGTGAAACTTTCAACAAAGGGGATTCCAGAAATTTGTGCTTACAGGATAATAAACATGATTAATTTTCAATGTTACTTTGCTGGCAAGGAACTATCCTTGAAGGTCTAAAAAAAGTATTCATCAAATAACCACTTTACAGAAAGGTATTGATAGACAATTTAACTTAAGCAAGCTCCAATTATCACGGATAAAGAAAGATTACTTAAGGGAGAATATTGACTTTGTAAAATATGTCTGGGAATGATTGCATTGGTACTGATATTAATCTTTAAATAATAGCCAAATGTTCTACGTAGCTATATAAATACATAGCTCATAAAGCAGATATCAAACTGGGAAGCTTCAAATTGTTTAGATTTTTTCAGAACACTCCTTCTTCAAATAAGAAAACAATATTATATTCTTTTCTAAAATGACATTGTACCTATGTTTTGTTATATAAGGGACCTATATTTAATGGCCAAAGAGGTTTTATATATAAATATATTTCCTTTCTGCAATATACATTATGTTCAGAAAAGTTCCAATTAAGATTATTTCCACATATCCTTGGACATAATATCAGTATCTTCAAAATTAACAAGTATCTAGGGAAAGAATTAGAACAAAAGGTGGCATAATTTTTTACTAGTTAATTCTAGGGACCTTGGTATTAGTCTAGATAAAATCAACTTCTAATTATCCACACAAAAATAATATCAAAAAGCAGACTAAGCTTAATCTCTTGGTGTATAACTTTTTTTCCTAAGTCTTTTTGTTTTAGGGAGTCCTCCTTTCCTTATAGCTCCATTAATACTTATTTTTCTTTTATTATTTTTTAATATTCTGTCTAGAGGAACATTGAAAGTAACTTCCAGAAGGATTTGGAAGTAATCATTGAGTAACACTAGTATATATTTAATAATACTGATAATGTATAATAGTGCTTTAAGCTAGTGCTTGCAGTTTAAATTCCTCAAGGATAAATGAATAACCCCAAATTCCCTATATGTCAAGCAATATGTTCAGTATATATACATATGTTCCATTTTTTTTAACCTAGATTTGCTGTGTTCCATTTTTTGACCTCGATTTGCTATTTATGAGCCAAGGGTCTTAAGTTTCTAAATTTATTTGAATATTTGTTTGATACTAATATTTAGAATGAACTTAAGAATATCTAACATAGCAGACAGTAGCAAGAGTTAAGAAAATAATAATAATAAGGTACATAAACCCCGATACACCTCACTTATTATGTACTGAGTATTCAGTAAGAATGAATTCCCTTCCTACTCATCTATTTATATACGTCTGTTGTTCCAATCTTATGATAGACCTAATGAGAGCATAGTCTATTTCTTGTCCCATGAACAAGAGCTTTCAGTAACTTTTGGTTTTATTAATAGCCTCAGTCATATACCCAAATCTCCATACAATCTTGTTAGTTTTTAAGTAGAAAAATTCCTGTGCATAAATTTAGTGTATAGACAAATTAATAAAGATATTTTTAGGGAATACCATATTGTCCTATATGGTCCAAACATCTCCTGTCTGTGTATATGCCATAATTGTATATTCATACATACCTCAATTTAGTGTGCTTCTCTTTATTGCGCTTGGCAGATTTGGGATATATTATAGAAGGTTTGTGGCAATCTTGCATCATATTTCAATTGTTTTATATTATCATATATGTTATGGTTATCTGTGATCAGTGCTCTTTGATGTTACTATTTAATTGTTTTGGGGCACCACAAACCATGCCCATATAAAGCAGGGAACTTAATAAATGTGTGTTTTTACTGCTCCACTAACCAGTCTTTCTCTCATCTTTCTCCCTCTCCTTGTGCATCTGTATTCCCTGAGACCCAACAATACTGAAATTAAGCCAACTAATAACCCTACAATTGCCTTTAAGTTTTCCAATGTGTTGACTTAAAGAAAAGAATAGAGGCAAAATTAATGTAAGTAGACAGTTTATTTGGGCCAAATGTAAGAACTGCAACCTGAGAAACACAGATTCGGATTGCCTTAAATATATCCTATTAATAACAGTTAAGAGTGGATTTTTAAAGAAAAAAAGAAGTGGTAGTTCTTTTGAACACAAATATTAATTGGCTATACATTGTTCTTTGCATCACAAATTCCAAAAGCACGAAGATAATGAATGAGGATCACATTGTGCAACTTGTGATAGCATTTCAGGTAATTTATCAGCTAGTCTGGAAACTACAGAGAAAGAAAGAAAACAAAATGCCTTTAAACAACTGCCCCCAGATATGGGTATGTGTGTGAAGGAGGATTGTGACTGAAGACTTATTCTTATATCTCTCTGAATCTGATACATCTTGCACACCTCACATTCTTCAGACTGCTCTGAACTACTTTTCTTTCTCAAGTGAAAGAGTCAGTGTCTCTTATTTTAAATAAAAAGCTAGAAATGATTAAGCTTAGTGAGGAAGGAATTTTGAAAACCAACATAGGCTGAAAATTAAGTTAGACAAGTTATAGATGCAAAGAAAAAGTTCATAGAGAAAATTAATAGTGTTACTCCAGTGAATAAATAAATGACAAGAAAGCAAAACAGCCTTATTGCTAGTGTGGAGAAAGCTTTAGTTGTCTGCATGGAAGCTCAAACCAGCCACAACATTCACTTAAGCCAAAGCTTACTACAGAGCCAAGTCCTAGCTCTTATCAATTATGTGAAAACTACAGAGATGGCAAAGCTGCAGAAGAAAAGTTTAAAGCTAGAATTCATTCAAAAGTGGGTCAAGGATATGAACAGAAAGTTTTCAAAAGAAGACATTTATGCAGCCAACAAACATATGAAACAATGCTCATCGTCACTGGTCATTAGAGAAATGCAAATCAAACCACATTGAGATACCATCTCAAGCCAGTTAGAATGGCCATCATTAAAAAATCTGGAGACAACAGATGCTGGAGAGGATGTGGAGAAAAAGGAACACTTTTACACTGTTGTGGGAGTGTAAATTAATTCAATCATTATGGAAGACAGTGTGGCGATACCTCAAGGATCTAGAAGTAGAAATTACATTTGACCCAGCAATCCCATTACTGGGTATATGCCCAAAGGATTATATATTGTTCTATTATAATGACACATGCACACGTATGTTCATTGTGGTGCTGTTTATGATAGCAAAGACCTGGAATCAACCCAAATGCTCATCAATGATAGACTGGACAAAGAAAATGTGGCAAGTATACACCATGGAATACCATGCAGCCATAAAAAATGGCAAGTTCATGTTCTTTGTAGAGACATGGATGAATCTAGAAACCATCATTCTCAGCAAACTGACACAAGAACAGAAAACCAAACACAGCATGTTTTCACTCATAGGTGGGTGATGAACAATGTGAACACTTGGGCACAGGAAGGGAATAACACACACTGGGCTAGGTGGGAAGATGGAGGGGAGGGGAGGGACAGTGGGAGGTGGGGTGGTTGGAGAGGGTTAACACCGGGAGAAATGCCTGATATAGGCAATGGGGGTGGGGGGATGTGGCACGTATGTACTTACCCAACAATCCTGCAGGATGCAGGATGTGTGCATGTACCCCAGAGCCCAAATTACAAAAAAAAAAAAAGAAAGAAAGAAAAAGAGAAAGAAAGAAGAAAGAAAGAAAAAAGAAAGAGAAGAAAAAAGGAAAAAGAAGCTAGAATAGGTTGGTTCATGAGGTTAAGGAAATAAGCCCCATCTCTGTAAATAGAAGGTGAAGCAGCAAGTGCTGAGGGAGAAGCTACAGCAAGTTAGCTAGAAGATCCAGCTAAGATAATTGACAATGATAGCTACATTAAAGAAAAACTTTTCAATGTAAACAAAATAACCTTATATTGAAGAAAGATGCCTTCTAAGATTTTCACATCTGGAGAGATAAGTCAATACCTGACTTTAAAGCTTCAAAGGACAAGCTGACTTGTTAGTGGCTGATGCAGCTGTCAACTTTAAGTTGAAGCCAATGATCACCAATCATTCCAAAAAAACCTAGAGCCCTCAAGCAGTATGCTAATTCTACTCTACCTGTGCTCCATAAATAGAACAACAAATCCTGGATGACAGCACATGTGCTAACAGCATAGTTTACTGAATATTTTAAGCCCATTGTTGAGATCTACTGAAAAAAAAAAGTATATAGTTATATCTCAAAATGTTACTGCTCACTGGCAATGTACCTTGTTTTCCAAGAACTCTGATGGAGATGTACCAGAAGATTAATGTTGCTTTCATGCCTGATAACACAATATCCATTCCTCACACCATGAATCAAAAAGTAATTTTGATTTTCAAGTATTATTATTTAATAAATACATTTTGAAAGGTTATAGAAGCCATAGATAGAAATTCCTCTGATGGATCTTAACAAAGTAAACAGAAAACCTTCTGAAAAAGATGCAACAAGAGCTTTCCTGATTCATGGGGGAGATCAAAATATCAGCATTAACAGGAGTTTGGAAGAAGTTGACTTCAACCTTCATGGATGACTTTGAGGGGTTCAAGAGTTCAATGGAGGAAGTAACTGCAGATGTAGTAGAAATAGCAAGAAAACTAAAACTTGAAGTAGAGCCTGAAGATGTGACTGAATTCCTGAACTCTCATAATAAACCTTTTAAAACTGAGGAGTTACTTTTTATGGATGAGAAAATAAAGTTCTTTCTTGAGATGAAATCTATTCCTGGTCAAGATGCTGTTACCATCATTGAAATGACAACAAAGGATTTAGACTATTTCACAGACTTATTTGATAAAGTAGCTGCAGGGTTTGAAAGGATTTATTCCAATTTTGAAAGTTTTACTATGGGTAAAATACCATCAAATAGGTCACATGCTATGGAGAAATATCTCATGAAAGAAAGAGTCAATTAATGTGGCAAACTTCATTGCTCTGTTATTTAAAAAATTAGCAACAGCCACCCCAACCTTCAGTAATGTCCACCATGATCAGTTAGCAGCCATCAACATCAAGGCAAGACCCTACACCAACAAAAAGATGACTCACATAAGGCTTAGATGATGTTTAGTATTTGTAGCAATAAAGTATTTTTAAATTAAGTATGTATATGGTTTTTATTGGACCTAATTGTGTCACACATACAGAGACAGTATAGTGTAAATGTAACTTATTTGCACTGGGAAATAAATTTATGAGACTAGTTTTACTGTGATTTTTACATTATTGCAGAAGTCTGGAACTGAACTCTCATTGTCTCAAAGGTATGTCTCTGCCATCATTAAGGTGAATTCATTTGGTATTTTCTCTGAAAATTTTTAGAAATCATATTTTTTTTGGCAACTGAGAGATAAACTAGGCAAAAGTGAATCTGTTTTTTCATAGATTTAACATAATAAATCTGTAATAATCTGGGTGCCGTAAATATAACAGTGCACAAATTACATAAAACTCTAGCTTTTATGGAATTTGTAGTCTAGCAAACTCAGGGGGATGCATAAATAAATTAACTAATACATATCAGGCTATATTAAGGTATGAACAAACTAAAGCAGAAATATAATGTGACCTAGGTTGGTAATGATTTCTCTGATAAGGCAAAACTTGGACAAAGGTCAAAGGAGGTGAAGAACTAAGCCATGGAAGATTCGGATTTAAATGCCTTTAATTTTGAAAGTTTGTAAAGGTGATCTTTAAGGCACAAAAGTATAGTATAAAGCCTGTGGAAGGTTTCAAGCAGGGATGTGACATGATCAGACTGATGTTTAAAATATATACATAAGAAATTATTACCAAGTATAATAAAATGTTATTATTTCAAATTTTTGTTGATGAAATATTTGAAAGCCTGCCTTTCACAGGGCACTATGCTTTTGTACTGGACACCCCGTCTTCGCGGATTTTACCATCTACTAGAAATGGTTATGGGGCATGCAGATGAAGATAAATGCTGATTATGAGGTATGATGAATAGTTAAAGAGAGTATAATATGCAGACAACACTAGTAAGTTACAAAAGAATATCCCCAGCCAAACAGGGGATCTGTTCAGGCTTGTTAGTAGATGCCTTAACTTATAAATGGGAGTGAGGCAGGTGAAGAGAGGACACTTGCAGACATTTTATGTTATTTTATTTTTATGTGTTTTATTTTTTTGTGTGTGTGACAGTCTCACTCTGTTGCCTAGGCTAGACTGCAGTGGTGTGATCTCTGCTCACTGTAACCTCTGCCTCTGGGCTCAAGCAATTCTCCTGCCTCAGCCTCCCAAATAGCTGGGATTACAGGTGCATGCCACCATGCCTGGCTACATTTTTGTACTTTTAGTAGAGACGAGGTTTCACTATATTGTCCAGGCTGTTCCCAAACTCCTGACCTCAAATGATCCACCCAACTCAGCCTCCCAAAGTGCTCGGATCACAGGCATGAGCCACCATGCCTGGCTGAAGACATTTCATATATTCACATGGGACACACACAATACATATATGATACTAAAAGCAATTCAACATTATTTCGCTGTTAAGTTTAGGTTTGTAAAGACTATTCTGTGCATGGAATTAAGGAGACTGAGACTTAATCCAATACAAATGAGGAGCCATGGAAAGTATTTCCATAAATACTTAAAATTGCATTTGATAGGTCACTCTCACATGTATGAGAAGAGCAGATGTGATGGGAAAAAGAAAAAGAAGCAAGAAAATCACATAGTTACTGTGGTTTTTAGTTATAAGTGAATTGGTGTCTGAATAAGGGCAAGAAAATAAGAATGGAAGTGATGGATTGATTGTAAATAAATAGTAAGGGTGAAACCAAGAAAATTGATAACTAATCACAGGAGAGGATAAGGGGAGAAAAAAGAAGTCAGGATGACTTCTAGGTTTCTGGTTGGGTTAATAGATCAAATGCATTTCTGCCAGCAGAAAGAAAACAATAATGAAATAGGCCTTGGGAAGAAGAATATTTGTTCAGTTTTGACATTTTTGAAGCTCCTGTGTGTCGCCTATGTTTGTAGAGCAAGCAAATGTTTTGCTTAATTAATCCTAGACTGCAAGGAGAGGTCTAAGAGGACAAATAAATTTGGAAGAAAGAGGCACATAATTAGTAGTTGAAACAGTGAAAGTCAGTGAAATCACCCAAAGAGGTAGTGTATGGGGACAGAAAAGCAATGTGTAAGGAACCAAATTTTAGTATGGATAAGAGATCCTTAGGGGACACACACACACACAGAGAGAGAGAGAGAGAGAGAGAGAGAGAGAGAGAGAGAGAGACAGACATGGAGAGAGATTAGGAACTTTCAAAACTGCAAAAGAATAAGAAAGAGTTTTCTCCACTAGGAAAGCTGAGGAAGTGGCAAATTCAAAGAAAAAGGGATTTTTTTTTTTAACCTAAACAGTGAGCTTCTTAAGGGAAAGGGTTATTGCCTTTACCTCTGGTCTGCCAGGTTGTCACACATAGCA
Source organism: Aotus nancymaae (assembly GCF_030222135.1). Classification (NCBI taxonomy): domain Eukaryota; kingdom Metazoa; phylum Chordata; class Mammalia; order Primates; family Aotidae; genus Aotus; species Aotus nancymaae. The sequence goes on from NW_026988503.1 coordinate 9,141,126, forward strand.
AATAGTAAGCACTTAGTGCAAAGTTGAGAGAATGAATGAAAAGAAGTGAAATGATAAAAGTAAATTAAAATTCAAGTTAACATTTTCAAATATAAGGACCACCAAATTTAGTGACTGAAGAACAGAGAGTTTAAGCTCTTAGAAATAATATGTTCCAGTGGCTCTCGCCTGTAATCCCAGCACTTTCGGAGGCTATGGCAGATGGATCCTGAGGTCAGGAGTTCAAGACCAGCCTGGCCAAGATGGTGAAATGCCGTCTCTACTAATAACACAATAATTAGCCAGGTGCGGTGGTGGGCACCTGTAATCCCAGCTAATCAGGAGGTTGAGGCAGGAGAATTACTTGAACCTGGGTGGTGAAGGTTGCAGTGAGCTGAGATCATGCCACTGTACTCTAGCCTGGGCAACAGAGCAAGACTCTATCTCAAAAAGAAAAAAAAAGAAAAGAAAAAAAAGAAACAGTATGGTCAATGCCACAGAAAAGCTAAAAATTACGAGTGTTTAATTATCTTGACTTCACTCTACTTTATGACTACTTTAACCCCCTAATCCATTTTCAGATTTGCAAAACAGAGAAAGGAAATATTTTTTGGGGGGGAAATTTTGCAAAAATAAAAATTTAGAAGAATAAGGCCAAGTTAAATAGCTACTTTACTCCCAAAGTGAACTCACTTTCTAAGTGAGCTATCTCACTAAGAAACAAGTGGATTCAAAGAAAGTAAACTTTAATATCAAGAAAACTAATAAACAAAAAGTTCGCATTTATCATTCTTACAACAGAAAGTTATAATAAGTTTCACTTCAAATTGTGAATGAAAATAATTTTCTGAGGCATCAAAAAGAGTTAGATGATGGCTTTACTAGGGTGGACTAGTAAACCAGGAAATTAGGGTGAAAATAGGGAAAGAATGATGGACAAATAAATTAGGTAATAAATCTAGGTCTGTGAACGAGTTTCCTAATTACTTTGGGGAAATTACTTTATCCTTGCATCTAATATTTTATCTATGCATAAAATAAGAAAGTAACATTGCATAACCTTTATGATATTTTCCAGAGCTAAAGGATGGTAAAATTACAGTTATGATCTACATCAAATATCATTTGATCTATATCAAATATCATTTGTCTTAATCTCTCTGTCTGACATCTAGAGCAGTATGGGGAAATAGAAGGGAAAAAGGATATAAAATTGGAGATAGACTTAAGTATAAAAAGAAAGGGGGAAGAAAAGAAAAAAGATAAGAAACATGTTCAAAATATTCAAAAACTAGAAGGATTAAAAAAAATGTACTTTTAAAGTTTTAAAGAGTAAAGAAGTCTCTCTTCTCCCTGTGATCATGTCTAAGTCAGAGTCTCCTAAAGAGCCCGAACAGCGAGGAAGCTCTTCATTGGAGGGCTGAGCTTTGAAACAACCAATAAGAGCCTGAGGAGCAATAGGGAGTAAACAATAGGGAGTGCTCACAGACTGTGTGGTATTAAGACATTCAAATACCAAGCACTACAGGGGCTTTGGGTTCATCACCTATGCCACTGTGGAGGAGGTGGATGCAGCCATGAATGCAAGGCCACACAAAGTGGATGGAAGAGCTATGGAACCAGAGAGAACTGTCTCAAGAGAAGATTGTCAAAGACCAGGTGCCCACTTGCCTGTGAAAAACAATTTGTTGGTGGCATTAAAGAAGACACTAAAGAACATCACCTAAGAGATTATTTTGAACAGTATGGAAAAACTGAAGTGATTGAAATCATGACTGACCGAGGCAGTGGCAAGAAAAGGGGCTTTGCCGTTGTGACCTTTGATGACCGTGACTCCTTGGATAAGATTGTCATTCAGAAATACCACACTGTGAATGGCCACAACTGTGAGTTAGGGAAGCCCTGTCAAAGCAAGAGCTGGCTAGTGCTTCATCCAGCCAAAAGTCGAAGTGGTTCTGGAAACTTTGGTGGTGGTCGTGGAGGCGGTTTCAGTGGAAATGACAACTTCGGTCATGGAGGAAACTTCAGTGGTCCTGGTGGCTTTGGTGGCAGCCATGGTGGTGGTGGATATGGTGGCAGTGGGGATGGCTATAATAGATAATGGTAATGATGGAAGCAATTTTGGAGATGGTGGAAGCTACAATGATTTTGGCAATTACAACAATCAGTCTTCAAATTTTGGACCCATGAAGGGAGGAAACTTTGGAGGCAGAAGCTCTGGACCCTCTGGTGGTGGCAGCCAATACTTTGCCAAACCATGAAACCAAGGTGGCTATGGCGGTTCCAGTAGCAGCAGTAGCTATGGCAGCGGCAGAAGATTTTAATTAGGAAACAAAGCGTAGCAGGAGAGGAGAGCCAGAGAAGTGACAGGGAAGCTACAGGTTACAACAGATTTGTGAACTCAGCCAAGCACAGTGGCAGCAGGGCCTAGCTGCTACAAAGAAGACACGATTTAGACAAATACTCATGTATATGGGCAAAACACTCAAGGACTGTATTTGTGACTAATTGTGTAACAGGTTATTTTAGTTTCTGTTCTGTGGAACATGTAAAGCATTCCAACAAAGAGTTTTAATGTAGATTTTTTTTTTTTGCACCCATGCTGTTGATTGCTAAATGTTAATAGTCTGATTGTGAAGCTGAATAAATGTCTTTTTAAAAAAGAAAAAGAATTAATCTGAGTTTATAACTGGGAAGTAGAAATTATGAACATATGAAATAGTACATTGACTCTACACCTCCTATATAGGGTGAAATTGAAGCATACAAACAGATAGGTTTAAATAAACTGTCTTGAATTTCTTTATTTTTTCAGACTATAATAAATCTTGGACATGGCCAATTTAATAAATTCAGTACACTTTGTCAGATGTGAGAAATAGACCAGGGCACAAAAATCACTTTATATTTGAAGACAGGCATGAATTATGACTTGAATTTTGTGATTTTTTTTTCAGAAGTCACAAACAAACAGTGTGACAGACACACAAGATCAAGAAATATTACAGTGTGGATGAACTGGAAGGTCTATGGTGTCAGCGTCCCTGGAGACTACGGGAACTTCATTTCTGGAGGAGCCTGACCTCTCAGGGCTATTTCTTTGTAGGCTGGAAAGAGATCACTCAGCATGTAAGTGTATAGATTATTGGTAAAAGAAGATGTAATTAAAGTTTGCCTTGTGAGCTGAAGATCCAGCCTTCAGACTAATAAGTCCTTGCTACTTGTAACCTTCAAAGCAAGGTTACAAAACACTTTAAGCAGATTATGTTTTTATTAGTTACTTATCGGGCTTTGAGGCCTACCTTAGATCTTCATGCAACGGAACTAGCCATCCAAGCTTGAAGTGTTTTGTTTGCATAGTCTATTTCTTCAAAAATTAAAAAAGGTAACCTTACTTCTGGAATTCTGTACTTTATTTGAAACTCTTGTCATCTAATTTCTCTCCACCTCCCAAGATTTTTCTAATTTATTAAAACACTGCTAAATATGTTGCATGTCCATTTTTTTGGTCAATTCTTTCACATAACGATGTTTTGACCTTGTAATAATTTTAGCTACAAAAAGTAGACATATATTTATGTAATGTAAACACCACAAACACAAACCATCTTCAGTGTGCAAACCATTGTGTTAGACACTAGGATATATGGGCTATATATATTTCTACGTATGCTACAAACCGAAAATGGAGTTTATAATAAATGTTTAAAGATATAATGTATAAATGTTTAAAATTTTCTTATATTTGAATTACTAAGAATATGAAGGCAAAATAAGTTTTAAAATATATTTAAATAGAATTTTCTCCTAATTTTTTTCTCCTCAGTTTACATTAGATATATGGAATCTCCACCAGATGTCAGTATATGCATGCAAATGTTTTACCTTGGGATGGAAGGGCCTACAAAGCCTTAATAAGAAAGTACTCAAATAAGAAATGAATGCCTTTTATTAAAAAAAATTAAATTCTTTAATTATATTCACTGCATATATATTTTGTCATACATTATTTAAAACCATGTTCTCCAAAGTTTGTAAATCAGCCAAATATAAATACTGTCTAGCTGGGAATCCTTCACTTCTTTAAGGAACTAAGATTCTTTGGTTTGTTTGTTTCTAATGAAATTAGCAACTAAAATCTGAATGCCCACTGTCCCCATTGCTACTGCAGTGACACTGCACCTAAGCCCTTTCAGTGGATAGAGCTAAGAGACATACATATGTATGCCAATCCATGTATGCACATTGAAATTTATTTCTATATCTAATATACATTAACTTACAGGGTAAAATACAACATAAGTTCATACTGATACCTCTTGATTTGAATCCAGTACCATAAGGTTCATTCTGAACCTTCTCCCCATCCCTATTTTCCACCTCCATTTCTTATTTGTAACTTTTTTCTCTAAGGTGCTTGAGGCAGGGAGTTCAAGATCAGACTGGGCAACATAGGGAGACACCTGTCTACAGAAGTTTAAACAGATTTTTTTTTTTAATGGGGGCATACATTGTAGTCCTAGCTACTTGGGTGGCTAAAGTAAGATCGCATGAGACCAGGAGTTTCAGGCTGCAGTGAGCTCTGAGCATGCCACTGTACTCCAACCTGGATGACAGAGGGAGATGCTGTCTCAAAAAAAATTCCATTAATACAGATGCTGGAGAGGATGTGGAGAAATAGGAACACTTTTACACTGTTCGTGGGAGTGTAAATTAGTTCAACCATTGTGGAAGACAGTGTGGTGATTCCTCAAGGACTTAGAAATAGAAATTCCAAGCAATCCCATTACTGGGTATATATCGAAAGGATTATAAATCATTCTATTATAAGGACACATGCACAAGAACGTTCACTGCATCACTGTTTCCAATAGCAAAGACCTGGAACCAACCCAAATGCCCATTGATGATAGACCGGACAGAGAAAATATGGCACATAAATACCATCGAATACTGTGCAGCCATAAAAAACGAGTTTGTGTCCTTTGTAGGGGCATGGATGAACCTGGAAACCATCATTCTCAGCGAACTGACACAAGAACAGAAAATCAAACACCGCATATTCTCACTTATAGGTAGGTGTTGAACAATGAGAACACATGGACACAGGGAGGGGAGCATCACACACTGGGGTCTGTCAGGGGGAACCAGGGGAGGGACAGTGGGGTGGGGGGAGTTGGGGAGGGATAACACTGGGAGAAATGTCAGATATAGGTGATGGGGAGGAAGGCAGCAAACCACATTGCCATGTATGTACCTATGCAACAATCTTGCATGTTCTTCACATGTACCCCCAAACCTAAAACACAATAAAATATATATTTAAAAAAATTCCATTAATAAAAAAGAGAAGCACCACAATGAGAGAGATTAACTTGTAAGAGCAATGGGAAGCTACTGAAAAATGTTAAACAGTGAAGTAGCATCAATAATCTATATCTTTGCAGAGATTATTCCAGTTGCAATGTGAAAATAATGAGTCAGAGTGCTTTGGTAATGCATTGCTATGCTTGTGGTTTAAGATCATTATAATTGATAAAGCGTGTGTGTGTGTGTGTGTGTGTGTGTGTGTGTGTGTGTTTGTGTTTGTGTTTAACTGCAGCTTGCTTAGATTTCTTTAGGTAAATATCTCTTCTCACTACTGTTTACTCCTCACTACTGGTGTCTCTCAGAGCTCAAATCCTCATTCCAATTGATAACTCTTATTTAAAGATGCACCCTGTGATGCAAATGGGAACTAGAAAATCAAACTTCTTCACAGAGCTTTATAAATATTACAAAAGCTCATAGATGAAGAGGAAATACTGCTGAGACAAGTAATGCATAAACTTTGTAAGCACTATTCTTCCTGCTCTAAGATTCTATTATCGGTCTTCATATTATGCCTGTGTTGTATTTGAAGTTGTTAAATACAACATGAAGAGTCTTGTTGCATATGAAATCACATCTTTTTCCCCACCCACCCTTAGAGTATAAATAGCTGACTGTTTTATCTGGACATTCACTAAATAGATAAAAATAATCATATTTAAATATTTATTTCATTCCCATGACAATGAAATGTTACTATGTAGGGCTGGCAAGATATGTGAAACCCCAGTAGTTTCATTAGAGTGCCACGTTCCACCTCAATGGTGATATTATAGGTATAATATCAAGGAAAGCATTTCCTACAAATGAGCATCCCTTGTTACTGGATTGCAAAAATTCAAAGCAGCTTTGAAAATTAAAATAAAGGGTATTTGATTGAAAGAATATAAGATTATAGGTTTTTCTTCCCTCAGCCATGGTGAAAGTCCCTAGTATTACTGCATTTGAATTTGCATTCCTATTTCAGAAAAAAAAGTGAATGAATCCATTTTCCCCCTCTTCATTTGTTGTTGATATATAAGGTTTAACATTTTAAATCTTCATAATGTGGTATTCAAATAAAGCCACTATTCTATGTCATGCTATTTTCTTTTGTAACAAGCAAATGTGAATTACCTGGCTGTAATTCTGTTTTTTCTTTCCTTAAAGAGATTAATGAAGTTAAAACACTTTTGTTTTTCCAAAAATATGGCTTCAGGGCTTTTGATTATTTAAATTTTATAGAGGCTTTGATTCCTCTGATCTCTTTTCCACATCAGTCGGTCTAGGAAAATCAACTTCTAGTTTGTAACTCTATTCAAACGGTATTGCATTTTTAAAGCCATTCCTGATCCAATATGTTCAAATAAACATTGTTCTTACCGTCTTTTCTACCCTTCATATGTCCTATACCTATTTATACCATAGCATCTCTAAGCATGTTGCATGTGCTTTCATATCCCGCTTCCTCTGTTTTTCAATAGGCTTCTCAAAAGCTGTTTTTATGTCTTTACTTGTTTTTGTTGCCCTCAAGCATGGGGCAAATTTCAATCACAAAGTTATATGTAGAGCTTGAGTCCCAGCTCACACTGAAAGTAAATCATGCTGGTTCCAATTTAGATTGTACAAATCTGTGCAAATATTATAAAGATATAATTGGTGAGTATAAGAACAATGCATACATAACTTTTATGTAAAAAAATATAATTAACCAGTATGTATGAAAACTAACCTCTAATTTAGAAATATCTATGTCAATCCTCCCCATGTAATTGCTGAGAGTATGGATAAGTATGTATGTATATATTTGTGTGTGTGTGCGTGTGTGTGTGCATGTCTTTAATTTTATGATAAAAATCTTCAAATGATCTTAGCAGATTGAATGACTGTTTATAGACAATGACAAGTACTTTTCCCAAATGGTTCTAGCAATTTACCCTATCACCAATACAATATAAGACTTTATTTTATTTTATTTCATTATTATTAATTTTTTAGATGGAGTCTCACTCTGTCTCTATCTCTGCTCACTGCAAATTCTGCCTCCTGGCCCCAAGCAATTCTCCCTGTCTCAGCCTCCTGAGTAGGTGGGACTACAGGCACCCACCACCATGCTGGCTAATTTTCGCATTTTTAGTAGAGACAGGGTTTCACTATGTTGGCCAGGCTGGTCTTGAACTCCTGACCTCAGGTGATCTGCCCGCCTTGGCTTTCCAAAGTGCTGGATTTATGGGTGTAAGACACCACAACCAGCCAAGACTTTCTTTTACTCTGCATCTTTAATAACCCTATCTAAGGAGGGGTGCAATCCTATGTCAATATGGCTGGTAAACTGCCCATCCCATTTAATGAGTCCAAAGATGTTGGCTACTAGTGAAGGTAGTATTAAAAAGATCATTTTGGTATCAGGCACAAACTGTAGTATCCTATAATAACAAATACAACCTAATGTTTATATTTTATTCTCTATCTTATTGTGTCTACTTCCTCATTGTAAACTTCAGTTTTAGGACTATATGCAAAACTATCACCTTCAGACTCTAAAACATGGGTACTTGGCAAGGAAACTTTGAGAAATTGGCAAAAGGAGTGGCATTTTGGGACCAAAATCCCTCATGGCGAGACCTAGCCTCTTGATGCAGCTGTTACAGCAGGTGTGTGAAAGCAGGTGAATGTTTGTAACAGGTGCAGGCTTAAGCAAAGCAAGGTGCATGGCTTGCGTGAACAGATTGTACAGACCTCTGGGTACAACAAACCTCAGCACTTGGCCACAGCTGGGACTGCAGGTGTGGGGAATAGATAAGGTAGCATTCTGATAACCAGAAAAGAAAGTGTTTTTAATGTAAGACGAGGCTCACCTCAAAAGTGACAGAGTTTCAATGTATGTGAATTTCAGCCATTGCTGGGTTGAATAATTTTTACTTACTTATTTTCTTTCTGACTTAGGACGGCAGTATTCGGTTAAAACCACAAATGCGGCTAAAGTTGGCACCAACTACACAATTTCATGACATATTGTGGCCTTTAAATTGTTAGTGCCAGACATGGGTAAGCAACATTAGACTGATTGCTTCAAATTCTATTTCTTTTCATTTTAAAAAATGTTTTGTTTTAGAGCAGTTTTTTATATAAAGTATGTACCACATAAAAAATAAATGTATGGTTCATGTAAGTCATGCCACATGACACTTGATAATAAAATGAACACCCCTAAATTCATCATACACTTGAGAACAAAGCATAATGCCAAAATAAAAAGCCCAATCACATATGTGATTGGTTTTTATCTCATTTTCCTGCTTGAATTTCAGATGTCATTTCCTGGCCTTCTTCTAATATTTTATGCTGTGTATGACTCTGTACTTATATATGCATATCTAGTTAACACATTGAACATTTATCACATTTTAGAGCCTTATAAAATAGCATCACACTAAAAGTACCATTTTGAAACTTATTTTTTAAATTAAATTTCTTTCTAGAATTCATCTATGTCACTATTGCAACACTAATTCATTTTTCTTCAATCCTTATAACATTCCATATGGTAAATATATCTGTATTTATGCTTCTCCTGTTGATAGACATTATTTCCAAATTTTTGCTATTATGAATAATTTTGCATATTTCAATTCTTGAGTATTGGTCTTTATACTCATGTACAAGATTATATTCCATTATTGCATTGTCATAACTACTTGGGACTGGGTACTTTATAAAGAAAAGAGGTTTAGTTTGCTAATGGTTCTTCATGGTATACAGATACAATCATGGCAAAAGGTGAGGAGGAGTAGGCAATGTTTTACACGGTCAGAGCAGGTTGAAGCATGGGGAGGGTGCTACACACGTTGAAACAACCAGATTTCATGGGATCTCACTCACTATCATGAGAACAGCAAGGGGGAAATATGCCCCCTTGATCTAATCACCTCCATCAGTCCCGTCCTCCAACATTGGGGATTGTATTTTAACCTGAGATTTGGGTGGGGACACAAATCCAAACAATATTGAAGATTTAATGTAGGTTTTATTCCTAGGAATGGAATTATTTAACTGATGGATACATGCTGAAATTTGTATAATAGTGCCAAATTATTCTTCATAGTATTTGAAACAGTTTAACCTCCACTAACATATAAAAGTTTTTCTTGTTCCATTCTCTCACTAATTTATATTTTCACACTTCTCAATTTTTGTTTTACTCCTTTAATGTAAAATCTGACAACATTATTGTTTTTATTTTAGTGATTACTACAAAGATTGGGGATTTTTTAAAAATAGTTTAAATCCTGGATTGGTTTTCTTGTGTTTTACATTTATCATGCTTACTTTTTTTTCTGTTAATTTTTTTAACTTACATTCTTGCTGATTTTTATGCTGGGTTTATTACAGTTTGTTTTTTCTAATTTAATTGGATTTCTCTGTAGATTGTATTTAAATGTAGTATTGAAACGTATATTTTTCACTTTTATGTTTGTCTCTATTGCCAGAAATGCTTTGATTTTAATGCAGTCTGTTTTCAGTCTTTTCTAATATTATAGTTATATTTTTTAGTTCCTCTCCTTTTTTTATTCATGTCTGCTTCTTTAATATATCTAGAATTAAATAATGTGAATGATGTAATGAGTACTGATTCTACATTTTTCTACAACATAACCATGAACCTAGTCCCTTTTATTGATCTAAATTTTCTATTCTTAGTAATCTTCCATATAACTTCTGCAACATACCAAGTTTCCATAATTATGTACTGTTTTAATTTTTTTTTTTTTTAACTGATTCACACAACCTTCTCTACTGGAGCTTTGTAACAAACACTGATACCCAACCATAGAAGTACCCTAACATATTTCTTCCTATAAGAATTATTTTGAAATTATTCTGGAGCTCTGTGTATTTTTATGTAGCATCACTTATTAAGTTCCTTAGAAAATCACTTTGCAATTTTGGTTGGAGTGATATTTTGAATATATTTCTATAATTTCAGTTATTAGAATCTTCTGCTTTTACTAGATTTACTTCTAAAAACTACATATATTTTGGTGTCACTGGAACTCGTGTTTCTTATTAATTTTTATTTTGCTGATTGGGCACAAAAATAAAATTAATTTTTGTTTATTGATACTTTATTCCAGCAACTTTGTTAGACTTTCTTAGTATCCATAATAAAGTATCTATAAATTATTTTCTATTTTTTTGTGTGGCAAATTGTTTACTACGTAGATAATGACAGGTAGATTTATGGACTGAATGTTTGTGGTTACCCACCACCCCCAAATTCACATGTTGAAGCCCTAACCCCCAGAGTGTGGCTGTATTAGAAGATAAAAGTAAGGAACTAATAAAGGCTAAATTCATATAAAGGTTGGGCCCTGATCTGATAAGATTAGTATCCTTATAAGAAAAGACATCAGAGAGCTTGCTCTTGGTTTCAGACTCCCTCTTTCTATATATATATAAAGTCATGTAAGGACATTGCAATAAAGCAATCACCTGTAAGCCGGGAGAACCTTCACAAGAAACCTGCCTTGCCATACCTTGACCTAGAGGATTAGTCATAGTTTATCTTGACCATATGGATGTAATGTATCTACCTGGCTATATAAAAAAGTGAGAGTTCATTCTGTCTTTGTGATATCTTAGTGAATTGTCTCTGGTGGGCATCAACATATGGTTTAATGCTTATTCAATAATAAAAGTATTTTTTTTTCTTTGCTACCTTTGTAGAAAAGATTTCTGTGGTGAAACAATTTTTTAAAAATTATATTTCCCCAACAGTTTATTTTATAATATTATATGGTAAAATATTTTATAATTATGCACTCTCATTTTCTCACCCACTGTTTTATATTTTTGTAGCTATCCCATCTTGTTTTAGATTATTAGTTTGTTGCTATGACTTTTTTTCCACTCTTATTTTCAATCTTACTCACAGATGTGTCCATTTACAGCGGGATCTTTAACCCAATCCAAAAAATCTTTACTTGGACTGACAATTCAATCAAATTATATTTATTTTGATAACTGTGATTTTAACTTTTTAAAATTAAATCTAATTTTTAAAATTCTATTTGTCTCATTTTTATGCTTTTTTAAAGTTTATTTTTAATTATTTTAGGGATGGGGTCTTTCTCTCTCACCTAGCCTGGAGACCAGTGGCACAATCATGGCACACTGCAGCCTCAAACTCCTGGGCTCAAGAGATTCTCTCACGTCAGCAACTTAAGTTGCTGGGACTACAGACATGTGTCACAGTGCCTGGCTGTCTTTTTTTTTTTCACATATGGAGTCTCCTCATCTTACTCGGGCTAATATTGAACTCCTGGGCTCAAGTGATCCTCCTACCCTTGACCTCCCAAAGTGCTGGGGTTACATACGTGAGAGACTGCCCCCAGCATATTATGCTTTTAAAAGCTTTCTTTTGATTGATACTTCATCTTTTATTATCTTTTTATAGCTTCTAAATTTCCCATTTTGTTCTTCTAGTTTCTTCTTTTAATAATTACTCTTAAAATTCTACTATTCTGACTTTAGAGGTTAATGTTAATTTACTCTTTTACCTTACAAATGCAAATATTTTAGGGAATTTAACAAAAATCAATCTCTTGCTGACTTACTAATATTTTCCAATGTTCTAGTTCCAAATATTTTTATTCCTTCAAAATACGCAGAATTTACAATATGTTATTATTTTCATCATTTCAAAAACTTAATATGGATAATTTTTACATTACAATTTTTTCCTTTTTGCCAATGTTAAATGTTCACCATTCTTTTGCATTCCAATTTTCTTCTGTGATACTGTTCTTCTTCATAAATTGGCATTCTGTTGCTAATAAAAATGCTTTTGTTTTTATGAAAATATCTCTATATTTTCATTGTTCTCAAATGATTCGGATATGGTAGAAAAGAGAAATAATGAAGTAAGATTAAAATGTTAAAATATCCAGCCGAACTTGCCTGAATAAAGTGGAAGGGCCTCTGTGGGCAAAAATCCATGCCTATCTTGGTCACTGAGGAATCCCAATTGCTTAAAGAGTGCCTGAACATACTATATGATCAATAACTATTCAGTGATGTAATTTGTATCACAGTGAATTTTAATCTTTGAATCATTCCTTTCACCAGAAGAAAAGAAGGAAACATGGGCACTGTCATTGAAATAATAAAGTCATTCATGTCCAGAAACATGCAAAAAACGGAGGAAAGGAGTGTTTCAGGGAAACCGAAGCAACAATTACTGTCCCTCCCTAAGGTTTGTGAGCATTGTCTCTATAAATGTAAATATTACCTCAGTTCAGATATCAATGGAAAGTAATTCTCTAACTGAAAAAAAATGGGTTTGTGTAAAAACCTTTTTTTTAAAACAAGAAGTTTTTACTTAAACTCATTTATGAGTTCAAGAAATGTCAGAGCATCAAACTTTAACAGCAGCCAATGATAGATAGGACTGAAATGCCTCAGGGACATGTTGGGTATGTGGCTGACATTATAGAGAATGCAAGTTTGCTTTGAGGGTAGTCGGCTGCCTCTGTGTAGTGTATTGTTACAAGAGAGAAACAAAGTTTTAGCAAGATAGCATGCATCATTAGTGCAGAACTTGATGTCATACAAATTATAAACTTTAAAATATATTGGATCAGGAAGTAAACTGCTTTCAGGCTTGCTTACACCTGATTTACACCCATCATGATCAACTTCTAAATATGGCAAGTAGACAAGGAGATATAAATTCCACTTAGAACATACAATGGTAGATAGTACCCCTTCTCCTCTTCTCTTCACAGCAATCACTTAACTGATGGAAGACTACCCCTTGTTCAGTTTAAGATGCAAATGAATTATATCCATTGTAATAATGGTTAATTTATGTGTCAATTTGGCTTGGCCACGGTGCTTCAATATGGAAGTCTAACACTATTCTGGAAGTTTCTGTGAGGGTATTTTTGGATGATATTTAACATTTAAATCTGTAGAATGACCTTTTGAAAACTCAGGTACAGTGCCAGCTAGACGGCAATACTTTGCAGAGTGGGGCAAGTTTACCCAAGAGGCTGTATATACTCTGAATCAGCATCCAATACATTGTGTTGTTTCTCTCACAGTGATGCAGGATTTTTTGTTCCTTCGTTCAGGAGGAGGTTTTTGTCACACAACCAAGAAAATTTAGGCATGTGAGCACATTGAAAGGTGAGGAGAATGAAATATATTAAGAAATCTCACAGTGAAAATAAAAGAGTCTTGCCAACAGGCTCCCACTCACAGATCAAATACCAGGACACCTCCTGGATGGATGGAGGAGCTGAAGAGGTCAGGCTCCTCCTCTCTACACAAGGCACGAATTCCCAGTGGCTTCATCCCACTTTCCCAGTGTGCAGGCAGGCCCCCCAGTCTGTTGTGGGCACACCCAGACAAGCCCCTGAGCCAGTTCCCTCATCTGCACAAAAGCATATGATGTAAACACTTGTGGGGTGGGTCAGAGATTCTCCAGGAATCCTCCCTTATCTCCCTCCTGCATCTATCAATAGGATTAGTAGGTCCAGAAATGAAAGGGTGAAAATGGAAGTGACAGCACTCACCATACCCACAAGGTGAAAACTTTTGCTTCTTGTCTCCATAACTTTATTATCTTCTTGCCTAGAAATCTTAGCTCCTAAGAGAAGAATGTTTCTACCAGAAGACACAACAGTGATTCCAGTGAACTGGAATATAAGGCTAGCACGTAGCAACTTTTCATGTTTCTGTAATCAACAGGCAAAGAAGAGAGTTACTGTGCTGCAGAGAGTAACTGATACAGATTACCAAAGGGAAACTGGAATACACTGCTACAATGGAGATCAGGAGCGTATGCCTGAAATATAAGAGATGCCTTAGGAAGTCCCTGTTGTGTAATTATAGTGAATGGAAAACTACAACAAAGCAATTCAGGCAGAACTACTCATGCTCCAGAATAGGTCACTCTACCAGGTAAAAAAACATAACCAGCTGAGGTGCTTGCTGAAGGCACAGGGATTATGGAATGGGTAGTGAAAGACAGTAGTCATAAACAACAGCGATGCCATGTGACCAGTTATAAAAACAAGACTGTAATTGTCATGACCATTTCTACTTGATATGCTTTAGCTTTGTCCCCAACCAAATCTCATCTTGAATTATAATCCTGACGTGTTAAAGGGAGACCGTGGCGAGAAGTGATTGGTTTATGGGCGTTTTTTTCCCCATGCTGTTCTCGTGGTAGTGAGTGAATTCTCATAAGATCCTATGGCTTTATAAATGATGGTTTCTCCTGGGCTGTCACATACTTGTTTCTCTTGCCTCCATGTAAAGAAGGTTCTTGCTTCCCCTTCACCTTCTGCCATGTTTGAAAGTTTCCTGAGGCCTCCCCAGCCATATGGAACTGTAAGTCAATTAACATTTTTGTTTTATAAATTACCCAGTCTTTATAGCAATGTGAAATCAAAGTGATATACTACTTTATTGTGTTATGATTATGTGTGTTTATAATATCTTTGTTTTCTTTTCTTTATTATCTGTTTACCATGTAGCATTAGTTATGTCCATTTTAAATCAGTATTTAAATACTGTTAACTTTGTAACATAGTATTTAGGTTCTAGGATGTCACGAAGAGTAAAGCTTACCCAGAGACTTTTCATCTTCTGCATTTTGGGTTGGACTCAGGACAGCTATATCATGTTAGGTGAAAGTATGACCTTGTTATTGTGATTACTTCAATGTGTACTGGTGTCACGTTAGCAAGGGGTGAAGTTGAGACACTCAATTTTAAGGATCAACTTAAGTGGGCCACAGTGCTTAGATAGGTCTCCATAAATTATTCTGGAGGTTCTGTGAGGGTATTTTTGGATAGGACTAAAATTTACATCTGTGGACTTGGAGTCAAGTAGACTGTACTCCTTAATATGGGTGACCTCATCCAAACAGATGAAGGCCTGTTAGAAGGACAACAATGACAAAATGACTGTTCTGAGCAAGGTGGAATTCTGCCTGCACATGACTTTCAGAATTGAACTGCAGCGTAGGTTTTTCCCCTCGACCTTCACGTGAATGCACTTCAGACTTAAAGTGCAGTATCAGACCTGCCTGGTCTCCAGCCAGCTGACCCACTTTGCAGATTGAACTTGTCCACCGTCACAATAGCATGCCCCCAATTTTTTTTCTATACATATATACATCCTATTGGTTCTCCTCCTCTGGAGAAGCCTGTCTAACACACACATTGTATTAGAACACAGTTGAGTTTGCTTCTGCCAAATGAATCCTTAACTCTAGCATGTAAATAAATGAGACTCTGGCTGAGATGAATAGAATAAGAAATTAGAAAAACAAAAATTTTGGAATAAACTCTGGAGATTTAATATATAGAGAAAATAATCCTTATTTGTAGATTGTATTCCTATTTGGAAATTTGCTAATGTGAGATTATAAATATAATTTCTAGATTAATATGACTAAAATTTTATTGTTGAGAATTCTATAATATCATTTATATAGATTATATAACCTCCCAAGAGAAATAATAGGTGGGATTCTGAAGATCATTAGAGATGATAGATGAAATAGGAGTAAATTTTTAGTCTATGGTAAAGTAAGGATTTCTCAGACCCTACTTTAATTGTTTAAAGTTCTCTTATGAAATTATTTTAAGACTTAGGGAAGGAAAAGCAGAATTGTGCATCATTGGCTAAATGAAGCACTTTGTTTGGAATTGGTGGCAGACTTTTGAAGGAAAATGCAGGAAAGCAATTTTCTAATAAGTATTATAATGCCTGTAGGTTTTTGTTTTTGTTTTTGTTTTTGTTTTTGTTTTTGTTGAGACAGAATCTTGCTGTGTTGCCTAGGCTGGAGTGCAGTGGCGTGATCTCGGCTCACTGAAACCTCTGCATCCCAGGTTTAAGCAATTCTTGTGCCTTGGCCTCCTGAGTAGCTGGGATTACAGGCATGTGCCACCACAGCTGGCTAATTTTTTGTGTTTTTAGTAGAGATGGGGTTTCACCATGTTGGCCAGGCTGGCCTTGAACTTCTGGCTTAAAGTGATCTGCCCACCTTGGCCTCCTAAAATGCTGGGGCTACAAGCGTGAGCCACTATAGCTGGCCTTAAAATGGCTATAGGTTTTTGATACATAACTTTTGTAGGTTGAATTCTCTTTAAACTCTAATTTCCTGAAACATTTGTAATGCTTTTCTGGCATCTATTGGGATAATTACATAGTGATATTTTATTTGTTAATGTGATGAGTCATATAAAATATTTCTTTTTAAGCTTAAACCACCTTAAATACTTGAGATAATCCCAAATTATTAATGATGATATGTATGTGTATGTGTGTGTATATATATACACACACACACACATATATGTATATATATACATATATTCACACATATATACAGATGCTCCTCACTTATGATGGATTTATATCCCAATGAACCTACTATAGGTTGAAAATATAAGTTGAAAGTGAAATTAATATACTTAACTGAATAAATATCATAGCTTAGCTTAACCTGTGTTGAACATGGTCAGAACACTTAAATTAGTCAAAGTTAGGCAAAATCATCTAACACAAAGCTTACTTTATAATAATGTGTTGAATATATCATGTAATTTACTAAATAGCATATGTGGAGTCAGAATTTTATTATATGCCTAAATCTCACAGCATTATTTGCAGTGAACTACCGTGGTTACTTCTAATGACCCAGATTTCTCATCATTCTAGGGTTGCAATTCTAAATATTTTACATATTGATATAGTCAGAGACATTATTTCATATTGAACTGCAAAAAACAATTATTTTAAATATTTAGTGGGAATACAACTAAATCTAGAATTGTCTATGAATTCTAGTAATTCTTTTATATTAATTAGTTTTGTATTCTTAGCCACAGTACTTAGCTGCATTACTTTTTCAATCATAAAATAAAATGATTTGGAAGTATGATATGTAGCATTCTGCATTAATGATGCTATAATATATACCAAAACATTAATTCATTTTTTTTATTGGATGCCACCTCAGTTTATAGACCTTGATTTGGCTACCACTATAAGACTAGCTACTTTTTTCCTTAAAACAAATAGTATTATTATTAATAACTGTGGCATATTTATAAACCAGCTGCTCTTCTGATTGCATGAAGAGTCTGAGTTTAGAAATAAATTAATAAGGAAAAGACAGATTAAAATATTAGGCACACAAAAATATGACACTAATGGCTTAAAGCCAAGATCAGAGTAACAATTCAATAAATGCAGCCTTTTTAATCATAACAATTATCAATTGCAATTGTTTTTGAGTACAGAAAGAAATCATACCAAAAGGAGAAAATTAGATACCCTATGGCTATGTTGATTAAAAAATATCCAGCTATGCAAGAGCTAAATTAACTTAGTACCTTTCTTTCTGGCTTTGTAATTCATCATAATGAATGTAGAAAAAAACTATTTAAAAAAACTGACTTGATTATACCTCCACTGATTACTATCCCATATATAGAAATAGACAAAAGTTGAAATTCTTTCTA
This sequence comes from Aotus nancymaae, assembly GCF_030222135.1. Classification (NCBI taxonomy): domain Eukaryota; kingdom Metazoa; phylum Chordata; class Mammalia; order Primates; family Aotidae; genus Aotus; species Aotus nancymaae. The sequence goes on from NW_026988503.1 coordinate 9,158,999, forward strand.
CTCGGCAAAACAAAAGATGCTATAAGTGTGCATGGCATTATGCAAATCACAATCCTAACTATAATTTTATTTGGAATTCATTTTATTTCAGGTGTGCTCAATCTTTAGTGACTCTAAAAATAATTGAGGACCACTTATACTGCATTCAGTTTGTCATGTTCTTATAATTAAGTGTTTTCAGGAATTTATTTCTTAGTCTATGTTATTGTTTAAATGTATGTATCCCTCCAAAATTTGAGTGTTGGAACTTAACTCCCATGACGATAGCATTAAGAAGTGGGACCTTCATAAGGTTATTAGGCTATGAGAGCTTTGCTCTCATGGATGGAATTAGTATTCATAAAAACAAGACATGAGAAAGAGAGTTCATCCCTTTCTCACTTCAGCCATAAGAGGGCATAGCATTTCTCCATTCCAAAGAACACAGGGACAAGATACCATCTTAGAAGCAGAAAGCAAACATTCATCAGACATCAAATATGCTGGCAACCTGACCTTGAACTCCCACCCTCTAGAACTGTGATAAATTTCTATTATTTATGAATTATTTTGTTATAGCAGCAGAAACAAACTAAGATTGAAATTCGTTCCAAGAAGTAAAACGCTGCTATAACAAATACCTAAAACTGTGGAATCAGCTTTAGAACTAGATAATAGAGTCTGAACCATAAAAGGCTATTATGGTAAGAGCTCAGAACAAGAGAAGTGCTGTAGAGAGAACCTGAATCTTCCTAGAAATTACCTAAGTGGTCATGAACAGAATATTCATAAAAATATGGATGGCAAGGCAATTCTGATGAGGTCTTAGATAAAAACAAGAAACAAGGTTTTGGAAACTGAAAGGAACTTCATCCTTGTTATAAAGTAGCAAAGAACTTGGTCTAATTGTGTCAATGTTCTGCTTTGTGGAAGGCAGAACTTGTCAAGAATAGACTAGGATATTTGGCAGAAGAAATCTCTAAGCAAAGTGTCCAGGGTGCTTCATGGCTTCTCTTGACAGCTTATTAGTAAAATGAAAAAAAAAAAAGAGAGAGAGAGAAATGACTTAAAGATAGAATTTGTAATCCAAAGGAAAGCAGAACTTAAAGATTTGGAAAAATCTCAGCCTGGTGAGATTGTAATAAATTTTTAAAATGTGGGTTCTGATTCACAATGGCCAACTAGAGGCAGATAGGAAGAACATCTTCCTTAGAGAGTCTGGGATATTGGGAAGAGTGGTACACTCTGAGCAGATCTTTGGAAGGAAGGAATTAAGAGTGGATTCAACAGGCACTGGGCTGAAGGTAGAGGAAGCTGGGACTCTGCACTGGGTGACTGAGCATGGAGGCTTGTTCCTGGCCCCCAGTGACTCCTGGGCAAGAGGTGAGTTGAACAGGTGAGGAGTGGCCTCCAGAATCTAGCAGCAGGAGACTCTACAACTCCCACAGACACTTAAGCTGGCAGAGAGAGCTGCTTAGAGAGGTGGCGGGGGCAAGATTCCAGCTTGTGCGCAGTCCAGAGAGTCTGGCATGGAAAATGCTGCCATGGAGCCCAGTCAGAGTTGCTCATCCTCCAAGGCTCTCCATGCTCCTCTAGGAGACTTTAGCCTTAGAGTGACTGTTGAACCTGGATAAAGCAGGGTGGTGTTCATGAGGAAGACACCAAAAGCAACTGAAATGAAAACAAAAGTTGACAAATGGGACCTAGTTAAAGTAAAGAGCTGCTTCACAGCAAATGAAAATATCAACTGAGTAAACAACCTACAGAATTGGAGAAAATATTTAAAAATATGAATCTGACAAAAGTCTAATATCTAGAATCTATAAGGCACTTAATAAGCAAAAAATAAGCAATCCCATTAAGAAATGGGCAAAGTATATAAACATACACTTTTCAAAAGAAGATATACACTCGGCCCAGGCCAACAAGCATATTAAAAATGCTCAACATTATTAATCATAACAGAAATGCAAATCAAAACCACAATGAGATGCCATCTTATACCAGCCAGAATGGCTATCACTAAAATGTTAAAAAAATAACAAATGCTGGCAAGGTTGTGGAGAAAACAAAATGCTTATAAACTACTGGTAAGAAAGTAAATTGGTTCAGCCATTGTGGAAAGCATTTTAGCAATTTCTCAAAGAACTTAAAACAGAACTACCATTCAACTTGGAAATCCCATTATTGGGTCTATACCCAAAGAAATATAAATTATTTTACCATAAAGACACATGCATGTGTATTTTCACTATTCACAATAGCAAAGATAGGAAATCAACCTAAATGCTCATCAACAGTAAACTAAAGAAAATGTAGTACATGTACACAGTGAAATACTATGCAGCCATAAAAAAAATCATGTTCTTTACAGCAACATGATCATGGAGCTGGACGTTATTATCCCATGCAAAGTTAGTTAACACAGGAAGAGAAAAGCAAATACCACATACTGTCACGTATAAGTGAGAGCTAAGCATTGAGTACACGTAGACACAAAGTAGGGAACACATAGACACAAAGTAGGGAACACATAGACACAAAGTAGGGAACAATAGACCCTGTGCCTACATGAGGTTAGAGTGTGGGGGGAGGGTGAGGATTGAAAAACTACCTATCAGGTACTATGCTCATTATCTGGGTGATGAAATAATCTGCACACCAAAGTCCCCCATGACACACAATTTACCTATTATGTACCCCTGCACATGTACCCCTGAATTTAAAATAAAAGTTTTTATTCAAAAAAAGGAGAAAAAAGGATAAAAAAAGTATGTACAGGAAAAAATATCAAGGGCGTGAAAAAGGAAACGTTTGATATTAAGAATAGCATAAATGGTAGGCAGCCAGATGCTATTCGTCAGGACAATGGAAGGATCACTCCGAAGGCATTTCTGATTATCATGGCTGCTCCACTGACCACAAGCCTGGAATGCCAGGGCCTTGAGGGTAGAAGGATTTCAAATGAGGAGCCCAGGTTGCCCATGGGACATCAAGGCTCACTGTCAGGTATCACAAGTTTTGGCTTCTTATATTCCGCACAATACACTCCCCATCAGACCCAACTGTGGCTCAAGCAGGCCCAGGTACAGCTCTGGCGATTGTTCCAGAAGGTACAGGCAGTAACCGTGGCAGTGTCCATAAGATGTTAACCCTTTAGGTATAAATTGCTCAAGCTGGGGAGAGCACCCCCACTTAGATTTCAAAAAATTCCCCAGAAAACCTTGAGGGCTCATGAAGAAAGCTGCCACCCAGGCAGAGACGTCACAGAGAGTCCTCACCAACTCAATTCCTAGTGAAGCTGTGGGAACAGGGTGTCCCCCAAGAACTCAGACAAATAGAGCCACAGGCTTGTGACTCCAGCTTGGAAGCTGAACATGACTTCACCCTGTAAGATGTGTGGTATGGGCTATGCCAAGCAAAGTTGTGAAGTCAGGGCCACCAAGAGCTCTGAACAACTAGATCTCACAGACGTCCATCCAACAATGGCAGAAGAGAAATTCTTCAAGGGCATATGGAATGTTCACCAAGATATGCTCAGCTATTAAGCAAGCCTATGCACATTTATAAGGCTTGAAATTATACAAAGCATATTCTATCACCATAATAGAAATCAATTAAAAATAAATCATAATAATCTTTGAGAAATCACTAATATCTGAAAATTAAACAACACACCATTAAATAACTAATGAGCCAGTGGAGTATTTGCAAAGGAAATAAAAAATTCTTTGAGATGAAAATTTAGTTAAACATATGATATACAACTAAAGCAGTGCTTAGAAATTTATAGCCATGAATGCACATATTACAAAAAATTAGACACCTCAAATTAGTCAATTAATCTTTTGTCTTGAGAAAGTATCAAAGCAAGAGCAAACTAAATTCAAAGCAAGCAGAAGAAAGAAAACAATAAAAGAGTAGGGCTAACGTGAATGAGATATAAAAGCAAAACAATAGATTAAATGGAAAAACCCTCATGTTGTTCATATTGAAAAACCTATAGTAATTTGACTAAAATCTTTAGAATAAACAAAATCTAGTAAAAGCAAGAATGAAAAAAGAGGCATCACTACTGACTTTATAGAAATAAAACAGATTATGAAGGAATGCTATGGACAGCTATATGCCAACCAACTAGAAAGTTAGATGAAATGGATATATTTCTAACTACTGGATAAATTTAAAATACTGAAAGTGCTGAAATCTGAATACAAGCAGAAAAACTGAACAGATTTAATAAGAAGCAGGAAAAAAGAAAACAGGGTCTATCTTCTTTGGATTCTAAGCCTATGTCCAACATTAGTATAAAAAATAAATTTAAATGTGCAAAAAGTTTGTTAGTTTAACAGAAAATATACTGAGTAAAATATAAAACCTATCATTATTATATTTGTATGATACATGTATTATGAAAAATATCAATCTTTTGAAAATGTCAGCTGGGTCTATTAGTGTCATTTACAAACTTTCAGATTATTCTGCAATAACCTTTGTGTAATATTTCTTCAATTTGCCTTGTTGCCTGTCATGGCGAGTTCTACTTAACCAATCTGTTAATAATCATTTGTGGGCCGGGCGCGGTGGCTCACGCCTGTAATCCCAGCACTTTGGGAGGCCGAGGCGGGTGGATCACGAGGTCAAGAGATCAAGACCATCCTGGTCAACATGGTGAAACCCCGTCTCTACTAAAAATACAAAAAATTAGCTGGGCACGGTGGCGCGTGCCTGTAATCCCAGCTACTCAGGAGGCTGAGGCAGGAGAATTGCCTGAACCCAGGAGGCGGAGGTTGCGGTGAGCTGAGATCGCGCCATTGCTCTCCAGCCTGGGTAACAAGAGCGAAACTCCATCTCAAAATAATAATAATAATAATAATAATTTGTGATAACAAAGCAAGCTTGTCACTTCTGACTCTCAATCCACTCATTGATGTATGTCCTTGTTCATTGATTGGAATAATTAATGTTGTTAAAATGTGGGATCTATACTACCCAAAACAACTTATGGATTTAATGCAATCACTATCACAATTCCAATGACATTTTTCACAAAGATGGAAAAAAACACTCTTAATATTCCTATAGAATCACAAAAGACCTTGAATAGCCAAAGCAATCTTTAGCAAAAATAATAAAACTAGAGGTATGACACTCCTTGACATCAAAATAAAATGTATCTAATACTGAAAACTAACTTCAGTACAAAAGCTTTTGAAAATCCTTACCTTCTATGTGTGGGATGGTGGTGGGGACTCTGGGTTGAGTAAGCCAGCCATCATATTATTACCAGTCACCACATCACTGTCAATTCTCAGAGTGCAGATGTTGAAGTATCTCACAAAACTCTGATCTAGATTAATAAAAATGCAATTTATTTCTAGGCATATGGTAATGAAACTGTGGAATACCAGAGTTGAAGAGAAAATCTTAGAATCTAATAAAAAGAAAAGATCAATTTCTGAAAATAGATAAAAAACTTGACTAAAAAGAAAATTTCTTTGTAGAAGCAGACAAAATTACATAATATCATTACTATAATGATGTTGCCAATAGAAAATCCTATTACCTGCTACTCTTTAACATTGAGAAATAAAGGGATTTTTATATTTTTTAAAGTTTGTAAAAAAATTATTTAAAAACATTATTTCAAAAGGAATTAAATCCATAAAGAAAATATGAAAATGCAGAGATCAATGTTTCATATTATTTTTCTTTGAAAGTATGTTTCATTATATTTTGGAACATTTTATATTTAAAAAGTATAGTTAAACATGACAGGTTAGCTCAGTATTAAAAGTAATATATTTTGAATATATATATATTTTTAATTCATATCATTAAGTAGTTGAGATGTATTTAACATGAGCTAGTTGTAAGTCTAAACGTGAGAAAAGTAGAATTTTATTTTTTTCATACCATGTATCTTTCTACTTCTAGAGAAAGGTCTTAAGACAAAAAAAGGAAATATTGATTCATACCTCTGTTCTAATGTCAGTCATACTAAGAATTTCAGCATTCTAGTCCTTACTAACTTTTAGGAAAGAAGAGATTGATTTTTTTGTCTTTAGTGAATAGATGGCAAAAATAGTTCCTTTTAAACATTTATTTTATTCTATTTGGCAAAATAATAGAAAAAGGAAAAATCTACTGTAAAACACATGGTCTTCTTTTTCATTAAGTTTGAAAATACCTTCTATGAATGTAGCATTAAAGAATCACAGCAGGGATCATAACTAAATCATTAAAGGGAGAAAACAGCAAAATCTCGAGAGTGATAAAGTCTGCCTGAGGTACACTTATGTTTTATTACTATGTTTTTATTATTAGGGTATTGCATTTTGTGATCTTTTTTATTCATGATATTATGTGGAAAATACTCAAATGAACTAAAATGATGCAGGCTTATACCAGTGAGATTTTTTCAAGAAAACACCAGCTAATGATCAATCTACATTCTATAGTTGTAGGCCCCTACATCTTTAATAAAGTGTGCTGGCAACACTCCATTTCAAGAGGACTGCATGTGAAATTAGTTCACACTAGATGGCAGTATTTCCTAATCAGGAGCCCCAAGTTTTGCTTCTATAAAGTAGTCCTTTTTATATTATCAGCTAAATGTTTCTCCTTCCCCTTCCCTTTTTTCTTTATCCTTCCCAATATCCATTTTCACTGCTGGTTTGCTAAAATCCTATTGTTCAGTATTTTGGTGACCAAAATCTATCTGTATTGATTCCCCTGCTGCTTGCTTTGTTCCTTCATGTTGAGTCTCTTTTGTCCTCAAAGAAATACATTGTGAAGGCTGTGGAAAGAAATATGCCAGGATATTAGAAAAGAAGCCAGTATGATGGGGACAATGGGTGGGTGAGATAGAAATAGTGTTGAGACATTGACTCAGCTATTGAGAAGTCAGCAGTACAATGTACAATATGAAAGGGACAAGATGCGCTGTAGTTCACTTCCATCGCCTATTTTAAAAAAATATTTTAAATACTTGAATGTATTTAATTTTCTATGTGAGTCAAAAGTTTTTATTTCATTCTTTATACTTTACTTGCTGTCTTAAACATAGTATCATTGCAATACTATGTATTTTGAGCCTGTTGATTATTAAACAGATCAGCCAGATTTGACCGCTGATGTAACTGGTTTTGCTTTTGTTTTTAAATTTGATTTGAGCTCTCTCGCTGGGAGAATGGTTATAGAAGTGTTTGTGGGTGTTTACACTGTGCCTTTCATGGGACATTTCTTTATCCTGATCCCTGGCCTAACTCCTAGGTATCCGACCTGTGACAAAGACTCCCTTTATATTAGCAGACATCCTGGGGGCTTTTGTCTGACCTGTATCCAATGTATTCACACTAAGGTAGCTACTTTCCAGGGGAACCCTGACTGGGGGAAGAGTTAGGTTTAAGTACATCAGTCAGGTGAATCACAGTGAGAGGGCGGCACAGTAAAAGACATGAAATAACAGAAGCATTTTGTTACTCACAGATCCATGAGAGAAGCAGGGTGCCCACTTGGGCGGGTGGCAAATCCAGTGACAGAGAGGTGTTGAAACAGTGGGTAGGTTGGGGGTGGGAGCAGAGACTCTGATGTTGACCATTAGGTGGAATCCTGCCCAGCAGCTGCAGGATATGCTGGGTTTGGGGTCAGTGAATTTGGAAATAAGCATGGCACACTGCCACGTATGCATCTATGCAACAATCTTGCCTGTTTTTCACATGTACCCCAAAACCCAAAATGCAATAAAAAAAAAATACCAAGGGATATAACATCCTAAAAAAAAAAAAAAAGCATAGCATCTCTCAAGCAACTACACAAGGAGGGGAGGTTTTAACTAGACCAAAGGTCATAGGGTATGACTAGCTTTCAAATAACTTTTCAAGCCTAAAAAGGGATGTCAAGGCAGCGGCTATATCAAAGAAAATTATAACACAACTATGATATATTTATCAATCATTAATGGTGTTTATCAACAAATAAAATTGTTATATTTCTATCTCATTTAAAATACCTATGCCAGGAGGATGCCCCTGTACTGATAATGATCTGCCATATAAAAGTAAGTCCTGTTTATTTATTTATATATTTATTTTGTCTATTTGTAGCTTATATCTAGTAGGTCATCCAGTCAGACAGAAATGTCATAGTAGCAGAAATACCAACAGAGGGATATAGATATCAGAGCTAATGCAGTTACGGTAGATAGTAATGCATGTGTTTAGCATAGGACTAAACTGGGGACATGGGTATACATGTACTTCATTTCTGTAAGTAAATACCATTAACTTACTGCATAATATTGATAAGACACTGTGTATTCTAACGGCTTTATTATATTCAATCCTCATGGCAATCCTATTCCACTAATTCATATGTTGGAGAACCTGATCAGTTAAAAGGACCTTGGTCAAATTGCCCGAAAGTCAAAGAAAATTTCTTGTTCAATTGACTGAAATGATGATACAGAAACAAACTGAAGGACCAGGTGCTTCTTGCCCATAATTCCAGTGCCTTGGGAGGCTGTGGCAGGAAGAACACTTGAGGCTGGGAATTCAGGACCAATCTGGGCAACATACAGAGACCCTGCCCCTACAAAAAATACAAAAATTAGCCTGTTGCCATGGCATATGCATGTGGTCCCAGCAACTCAGGAGGCTGAGGAGGGAGGATCACTTGATCCCAGGAGTTTGAGATTACAATGAGCTATGATTTTATCACTGCACCCCAGCCTAAGCTACACAGCAAGACTCTCTCTAAATTAAAAACAAAAATAAAAACAAAATCTAATATAGCATAAATTTTATGGATAAATTTAACACCACCATTAAAACAGCTATAATACAATGAGTGCATTTTGGAAAAAAAAAAAAAAGGAAAGGGGCATGATTATATTATACGAGTGGTATAATTAAATATTTAATTTATTTAATTTGCCAATCATCCTGCCCTAGCTTTGCACTCAGGAGGAATACCCTGGTCCATGGTTCTTTATGGGAATGGAGAGAATTGGACAGAATGTCTCATTTTGAGGGCTGCAGTAATTTAGCAACATTATTAATTAATTTGTTTGTTTGTTTATTTATTTTTAGCACAGGTTTGAGAGCCCAGGGATTGGCTCAGGAGTTGGTGACATTACAGCTCTTTCTTTGGTTATTTGTTCTGAGATTTCTCTGAAAACAAATTCACATTGGATTTATTTTTAAAAACAAAGGGAATCCAGATAATTTATTGCATAATGACTCTTGGCTAGAGCAAATACAGGATATAGTAATTTAATCTAAAAAGCCTTCCCACTATTTTTTGTTGTTGTTGTTAATCTCTTTTACCCACAGTGATCTTCTTATCTGTTAGGTATGAGTTGAGAGAAGGGCAGAAATAAACAGGTCTTGAGATTCTGTAATGTGACCCAACTGCTCACACAACTGACTTTTTCCTTCAGCCTCTGCTCTAAACTTGCTTACAAATTCCCACTTCCCATCTGTGATGGATTGCTTTGGATGTACTATAATAACTGCTCTGATGATCTTATAATCTTATTAAAGTTTTTCCTAATTAATTATTGTCCCTTCACAATGTTTCAGTTTTGTTTTTGATCTCAGTAACAAGTATTTATTTTAAAAGACATGATTCTAACAATGAGGCTTGCTATATCTTTAATATAACAACTCATTCTGCCACAGATAGTCCCAATACCTCTTAAGAGTTGTTTTCTTTATGTGTTGAATCAGCTGGAACTTGTTTACGTGATGTTGGCAATAGTCTTAGCCTATAATATTGGCTAGATTTATTGTTTACTTCTTTTAATGTTATGCAAACTAGAAGATCAATTCCTGATTCCCCAATTTTCTAGATGATCTGTTCATTTCAGCATCTATGTCAGTTAAGGTTCTTACTCACTAGCAAGGATAGTAGACTTTTGGATCATTTGGTGAGTGAATAGGATAAGCATACTTAAATGAATTTTATCCCACCTTCAAATCCAAAAAGTTCAAGAGAAAAGGGGGATTGTCAGTGAAAGGTATTCCCTAGCTCCACATATTTTCTACATTCTAGTTCTTAGGTCCCAATTCTTTACTGATCAATTAATTTTCATATTCAAGAGCTGACAAA